>NC_042616.1:176964768-177613503 GCF_901001135.1 Rhinatrema bivittatum
AAGATCTGAAGGGAAAGACATCAGGAGGGTTGAACGACAAAGACATCTGAAGACAAGGACTTAGGATCCGGCGAGAGACCAAACATGGATCAGGAACCTCAAAGGAAGACAAGGGAATTCCCACGAAGAACAGAGTGCCTTGAAGAAGTGGAGCTGGACATCAGGAACTCCTGAACCAAAGAGCTGGAACAGAGGATCCAGGAGCAGTCCGACTCCATGACTGACTCCTTGCGAAGGCGATGAGGAACTGAAGGCTGAGCCCTTTTGTAGGGATGAAGAGGAACACCCAGGATGACATCACAAGGAGGAGCCAGAAGGACTGGCCCTTTAAATGCTGAGGAGAGGCGTGGTCCCGCACCTAAGGAGGCAGGACCAAGGACAGCAGTCATGCTGTGAGGAAGGAAGCAGGCCTAAAGCGTCGGAGGCAGCTCCTGCCGTGAAACGAAGCTGGGGGCAGTTCCAGCCACTGAAGAGAGGACTGAGGGTGGCTCCAGCCACATGAAGCACTGGCAGCGGCCTCTGAGCCTCGAAGAAGAGCTCCAGGGTGGCCTCCCGGCCGCAGAAGAGGAGGAAGACGGTGGTTCCTGCCGTAAAGACTAAGGGCTTCAGGGTGGCCTCCAGGCTGCAAGAAACGGCGACGGCGGCCTCCTGGCCACAAGATGGATAGGCAACGGTGGCGGCGATTCCAGGCCGTGACAGCGGCGGTGGCATCAGCAGCTCCTGCCATGATGGCAGGAGGCTTTGGAGTGGCCTCCAGGCTTCATGGAAATGGCGTCTGGGGCCTCCAGGCTGCAAGATGGATAGGCGACGGTGGTGGGCATGCCGCGGAGTATGGCGGCGATTCCAGGCCACGTAGGCAAGATGATGGCGGCAGCTCCAGGCCGTGAAGAAGCAGCGTCGGAGCGGCTGGCAGGCAGAAAAGGTGAGAGGCTGCTTGTGGGCTTATCCCACAAGCAGAATCGTAACAGACATCCCAAAATTTAAATCTTTAAAACCCAGCCATTGTGTCGATACTTAACTTAAGAGTTTCCCGTGTATGTCAGTATTTCCTCTCTGATACTCCTTTAAAGTGTGTTAATCAACCCAACTTGTACAAGTTTCAGATGGCATCCTTCTTCAGGGGTTACCTTTCCAGAGACACCCAAAATTTGTATAGATTGTGTCTATCAAATATTTGAGTCTAACTTAGGTACAGTAAGCCTCCTCGCCAGCATCCTAATGGCGGTTAACTCGCACTCCACTCCATACTCGAAATTTATGGTCACATGGGCAGTCGGATTAAACCAATCACTGCTCTTTATTCACGTTAGAGACATCCAATCCAACTCCTCGTTCAGACTGCCTGGTTGTTCTGATTGTAAATTAAAAATCCAAAATTGTTCACGATAAGGTTGCCAAGGCATCCCCTCCCCTTTTAGCAATACTATCTATGACCGTCCATTGTAACTGTTCAAATGTGTGCTTGTGATCAGTGCAGTGAGTCACTATCAGTGCTGTCAGATTTGCCATATGCAACCGCGAATGGTGTTCAATAATCCTCTGTTTGACAGACCTACTTGTGCATCCTACATATATTTTCGGGCACGGACATATTATTATATAAATCACTAATTCGGTCAAACAATCTGAGTCATTTTTCCTCCCCACTTTATAACCCGTAACTGGGTCTATCCAAATTGTGCCTTCAATGGTATTTTCACAAACTGAGCACCGGCTGCACATTCTGTGGTACCCACTTCAGTTCAAATGGCATCTCTCAACTGGGAATGCACCAAACGATCTCTAATATTACGCCCCCTTTCGTGAACAATTTTGGATTTTTAATTTACAATCAGAACAACCAGGCGGTCTGAACGAGGAGGTGGATTGGATGTCTCTAACGTGAATAAAGAGCGGTGATTGGTTTATTCCAAATGCCCATGTGATCATAAATTTCAAGTATGGAGTGGAGCACGAGTTCATCGCCATTAGGATGCTGGCAAGGAGGATCACCGCACCTAAGTTAGACTCAAAATATTTGATAGACACAATCTATACGAATTTCGGGTGTCTTTGGAAAGGTAATCTCTGAAGAAGGATGCAATCTGAAACTTGTACAAGTTGGGTTGATTAACACACTTTAAAGGAGAATAGGAGAGGAAATACCGACATACACACAAAACTTAAGTATCGACAAAATGGTGGTGTTTTAAAGATTTAATTTTTGGGATGTCTTTGCAGGACACGACATAAATATGATAAGGAATATTGATAAACTGGACACAGTATAATTGTTTGTGGCACCATTACAATTATAAAAAGGGTGGAGGTGGTGAGTTTATTATTATAACAATGATAGTGACGGGGTAACCTGGATGGTCCCCACTCAAATACTATATGAAACCACCACATTTCACTTTTAAAAGAAATTTTTTTCTTTAATAAAAATAATAGGTGATCACGGCAGTACAATTTGATATTAAATTAGGAGGTAGTGGATTTTGTATTATTGAATTACTTTTTCATGCAGCAGCCAACCAAGCCTAAAGGACAGAATGGGAAAGATTACAAGCACATAACACAGGTATAGAGTGTAATAACGAGACCTGTAGCATTTTATAAATAAATAAGCACAACATATTAACCATGACGTATCAGCATGGACTTTCAGTCATTACCTATTCAATACCTATCGATTAGGAAAAGATTGAAACTTGGCTTTTTGAACAAACTTTTGCTGGATAATAGATGAACTATTGTCTGTTGGGGGTAGATAACAATATTGGTTATTATACTCTCTGAGTTTCTACTATTGTTAAGATCTGTCTGTATTAGAGATGGACAAACTACATCCTGCAGGCCAAAACTGACCAATGGGAGCCTTCTTTCCAGCCATCTTTTAAGTTTGCAGTCCTACTGACCTGCCAATCCTATAGCTCTAAGGTCATCTCTGGTTCTTGCCAATGTCATTAGAAACGGTCCAGTATTCAGGGGCGGGTCAAGGCAATCTGCTGCCTGAGACGAGGGATGAGAACGCACCCCTCTCCCCAAAACATAGCACAGGTCAAATCATTAAGAGGGACCAGGGGAGGGGTCTCTTTGGCCCTTTTGATAATTTCAAATGCTGTAAAAGAGGACAGCAGGCAACAGAGTTTCGAGAGGAGTGGCAGAATGTCAGTGAAAATGTTTCTAGGAAAGTGGCATCCCTGCTCTTCTCCCAGGAGCCCTAAGACCTGCCTCCCATGTTTTCCCCAAGCATTTTCCCCTAGAGAAGTAGAAGAAGGGGAATTGCTGGAGGTCTTTGTGTAACATCCAACAGCTTGGAGAGAGTAAGCACAAGCCTGTAAAGGTGAACTTTACAGGCTTGTGCTCATGCCCCCCTGCCGTTACCACACACATTTAAAAATTCTGCATTTATAATACCCAATTTTACATGAAGAAGGACTTTGATAGTATAGTCTTCTGTGGTAAAAGTATCACAAACCTGCAGAAAAGGCAAAATTCTCACTTGAAATGCATATGTTACTAGGACAATTTTAATGCATGTTGGGTGTGGGCTTTGTCCTCAGAAAGCCCAGAGTAAACTGAATTACAATTCCATACCATAAACTTCCCATACTAAGACAGTAAAAACACTAACTATGAAAAGGCAACGCTGCAAATATTATACCAGGCTCTAAATGCCAATACACCTTCTGCTAGGAAAGCAGAACAAGCCAGAATGCTATAGCAGGGGGTTCTCAACCTAATCCTCAGGGCACAACTAGCCAGTCAGGTTTTAGGATATCCGCAATGAATATGCATGAGATAGATTTGCATGCACTGCCTCCAATGTATGAATATTCATTGTGGATATCCTGAAAACCTGACTGGCTAGGTATGTCCAGAGGACTGGGTTGAGAACCATTGTGCTATAGATCCCTACATAGAAACTGCAAACTAGCAGAATACCTTACCTCAGTCACACATCCAGAACACAAACAGGCCTTCACCAAATACAGAATAAAAAGAGACCATAAAGTAAACAGAAACATGTAGGCAATAACTTAACTGGAAACCACAACAAATCAAACTGTATGCAGTACAACAATGGAAAAATAGAAATACCATTCCTCAAAATAATAAAATCAAGGAATATATAGCATCAATCATAATAAAAAAAACATATTGATAAAAATAATATTTCAAAATAGATGATGAATAGAATAACAGCCATTAATTAAAAATTCATATACAAATTATACAAAATGTCCTAACTATCAATATATTTCTAAATATCAGACACATCAAATAACACCCTAATAAGAATAAAAAAGATCTCTGCTTTCCATACCTGGGAACTTTTGATTTCCAGTCACTGAGATTGCTGTGGATTAGTGCAGGGGACAGGGAGGGGAAACTTTCTTCTCTCATATATGCACACACACACATACATGCAAGTTCATTTTCTCTCTCCTACAAACAGATGCTCTCACATACACAGATACTTTCACATGCTCTCTTTCTCGCACACAGATGTTCTCACACACACACAGATGCGCTCTCACACACATACAGATACACATGTTCTCACATATAGAAAAAGGTGCTCAAACATACTTTTTCACACAAAGAGAAGCTTTCACACATGCTCTTTCACACACACACACAATATATGCTCTCTCATACATATACATGCTCTCTCTCTTATACATATACACATGCTCTCTTGGAAACACAATCTCCCTCAACCTCACTAACAGTGTTCTCTCTCTCTTTCTTTTTTGGCTATGCTGGGAGGGATAAGCTGAGCAGGCAGCTCATGTCTCTCATTTTGTCCTGTTGCCAGCAGCCTCTGTTTTCATCCTCTGATGAGTGGCCCACAGGGTCTCCCTCTCATCTTGGCCGCTAGGAAGTTAGGCTCTGCTGGCAGCCTGCAGGATCTCTCTCTCGCTCTCTGATCTTCGCCGCTAATGGGTTGGGCTCCACCGGCAGCCCAAGGGATCTGCCTCTGATCTTTGCTACTGGTGTGCTGGGCTCCGCTGGTGGCCCAGGTGGTCTGTTTCTCATTTTCACTGCCAGTGGGTTGGGCTCTGTAGGCACCCCATGAGGCCTGCCCCTCATCCCCACTGTTGGTGTATCACGGGACCTCCCTCTTATCTTCTCTGCCAGCTGGGCCTCTTCTGTTTTCCAGCTGCTGGCAGGTTGGACTCTGCTGGTGGCTACTGGGCCTCTTCAGTTGGCCAGCCCCATGGGTGCATTATCTCTGCATGCCACCACGAGGCTCCTCTTCTGGCCCACAGAGTGGGGATCCCTACAGGCACGTCATCTATGCGCTGTGGGGCCCTTCAGGCATATTAAATGGTGAGGTGGCTGCTCTAGGAGAATTTGGGGGGACATGTTTTGCTGCTCCAAAATTTTGCCACATGAGGCAGCCACATTACCCTGCCTCATTATAGAACTGCCCCTGCCAGTACTGCATGTGCTTCATAAATTGCAGGCACTTTGGGCCTTTGCTAATGACTTGGGCAGGAACCAGGGACAGCCTCAAAGCTACACTGTGGCACCATTTCTCCTCTGCGGCCCAGCTCTTCCAGTATTCACCATCACCTCCCCAGATCTTGCAGTGAACAGCTCATTCCACCAGTGTCTCTCTCATTTTTCACCCTCACTTACTGATTGCACTGGCATTTCTGGGTTCGGGACCTGGGCCACTGACGGTCACTGCAGATGCTGCTGGCTCTCTTTACTGTCCACCCAAAACATCTGATCAATAGAGGGAACTCCAGCTGCAGCCCTCTGTTTCTGCTGCTTTCCTCAGCATCCAATGCCTACTTAAGAAACAAAAAATAGACTGCCTGCTCTGCTGCCATGGTGAAAGATTACACAGCCCTGTTAAAGCGGTAGCCATATTGGTCCAGCTGGCCCTGAACCTTCCTTGTTGCTGCAACCATGAAGACTGCTTTTGTGACTTCCAAAACCCCCCAATGAGTGAGTAAGCAAATGTTTTAACAGTTAGGTTACAATAAAATATAAGGATAAAAAAAGATGATTGTGAAAATTGGGGAAGGCAGTTTCTGGGGCAGGACCTTAGCAGCCATGGATGGAGGAATTCTTGCTCTGGGGATGGGCCCAGAAGTGAGGATCATAGGGTTGCCAACTGGCTCCAGTTTTTCAGAAAAGGTTGTTCTTATTCTGGTTTTACCTCATTGTATGCATGGACATGAAGTCTTTATTTATTTATTTATTTATTTATTTATTTAACAGCTTTTCTATACCGACATTAAAGTACACATCATATCGGTTTACATAATAACAAAGAGGTGGAAATTACAATTAACAGGGGAATGGGGGAGGGACAACTGAAAGAAGTCCAACAGCGGAAACTGAATAAGCTAAGAGAAGGAGAGAAATGGGATAGAGATAACAAGAATAACTAGTTTAAATAAAGCATAGTCTTGCTTTTTTTTTAAGGCATGCATAGGTAAATTGAACTACAAGTCCTTGCATACAGGTAAATTGAACTACAAGTCCTTGCATACAGGATCAACTTGTCCTGAAAATCTGAAGCCAGCTGGCAACTGTAAGTGGGTTCAGAAAGACGAGATTAGGCAAACCTTTTTACACACACCCCCACCGCCACCACCCTCCTCCCTGACCTGAGCTCAGAGGAGGACTTCCTGCCCCCCCCCCCCCCGGCTATTCAGCTGAAGCTCTGAGGGAGACCCCCGGCCCCTGGTACAGAGGAGATCCAATAATGTGACTCTGTAAAAACAAAGTCTACCGCTGGTCTATATGTTATTTGTTTATTTAATTTGTGATATGTTATTACATTGTAATCTGCTTTGGGATATCAGTGAAAAGTGGAATATCAAGTTACAAATTAGTTAATTAATAAATACAGACACCATGTGCAAGCAATTTCACTGTATATAGAGCCCCCATAAAACAAAGGGAGAATGATGCAATGAGAAATCCTCAAAGAAAAGCAAACACCTCACACCAAAACTTGTCTCCCAGACCAGGTTTATCCAAAGGCCTTCCTCCTATCATTGGGGCACCCCAGAATCATCAACATCCCCCTCATATAGTGTGAAGGTAGGGTATCTCGTTCTGGCTCTGTACCAGAAAGAAGGTGGAGGTTGGTTGATAAGTCAGTGTGAAAGGCTGATCTGATCCTGGTCTTACTGCACTGCCTGCAGGGACTTGTAGTCTTGCTTTTCTAAGGGAATGCAATAGGGATGTGAATCGTTTTACGACGATTAAAATTATCGTCCGATAATTTTAATATCGTCTTAAACCGTTATGAAACACAATACAATAGAGATTCTAACGATTTATCGTTATAAATCGTTAGAATCGTGAGCCGGCACACTAAAACCCGCTAAAACCCACCCCCGACCCTTTAAATTAAATCCCCCACCCTCCCGAACCCCCCCCCCAAATAACTTAAATTACCTGGTGGTCCAGCGGCGGTCCGGAACGGCAGCGGTCCGGAACGGGCTCCTGCTATTGAATCTTGTTGTCTTCAGCCGGCGCCATTTTCCAAAATGGCGCCGAAAAATGGCGGCGGCCATAGACCAACAGGATTCGACGGCAGGAGGTCCTTCCGGACCCCCGCTGGACTTTTGGCAAGTCTTGTGGGGGTCAGGAGGCCCCCCCCAAGCTGGCCAAAAGTTCCTGGAGGTCCAGCGGGGGTCAGGGAGCGATTTCCCGCCGCGAATCGTTTTCCGTACGGAAAATGGTGCCCCTCGCTGAACGACCTCCTGCAGTCGATCTCCTGCCGGCGCCATTTTCCGTACGGAAAACGATTCGCGGCGGGAAATCGCTCCCTGACCCCCGCTGGACCTCCAGGAACTTTTGGCCAGCTTGGGGGGGTGCTCCTGACCCCCACAAGACTTGCCAAAAGTCCAGCGGGGGTCCGGAAGGACCTCCTGCCGTCGAATCCTGTTGGTCTATGGCCGCCGCCATTTTTCGGCGCCATTTTGGAAAATGGCGCCGGCTGAAAACAACAAGATTCAATAGCAGGAGCCCGTTCCGGACCGCTGCCGTTCCGGACCGCCGCTGGACCACCAGGTAATTTAAGTTATTGGGGGGGGGGGTGGGGGATTTAATTTAAAGGGTCAGGGTGGGTTTTAGTGGGTTTTAACGATTTTAGCGGGTTTTAACGATTTTAACGATTTATCACGATATTTTACCCCCCCCAAACGGCAACAATACGATTCCCTCCCCCTCCCAGCCGAAATCGATCGTTAAGACGATCGAGGACACGATTCACATCTCTAGAATGCAATAATGAAGTCAGAACTGCAAGCCCCTGAATGCAGTTGGATAAAACCAGGAATGAATTGACCTGTCCTGAAAATCTGGAGCCAGCTGGAAACCTGTAGACAACTACAAATCCTCTATTACTGCTCACTTTCAACCTCCCATTTCACGCTGGAATTAACAGATTAGAGAGAAGAGACCAAGATGGCTGCCGTATAGTGACCACGCTGAATATCGCAGCTCCGGTCTTTTGCATTTCTAACCTTGGGCAATTTCCCTTTTGATATTCCTTGTTTGGATCAAAATGCCCCACACAAAATGAAAAGCCAAGGTGAGAGATATTACTTCGACACCAGTCTGGGATCTAAGGCAACCCCGGATAGAGGCTATGTTCGCAAGATCCATGCAGCCACAGCTGGAAGGAGGTGCCGCTGGGGAACTCGATGAGGAGTGGACGCTGAGCCCCATGGCCAAGGAAACATCCCTAAGCCCCGGCGCACCGATGACTCCTGATCCACCGTCCGGAGTACTGGAAAGACCGGACATGTCAGCAATATTGCTGGAGAGAACACCGGCCTCGTTAAAATTTGGTCCCCAGAGAGGAGCGGAGGGAACTCTGAGCTCCTCAGAGAATCCGGATATGCTGGGTTCCAGGGGCCCAACAATTGAGGCACAGCACCAAGACGTAGTTGGAGAAGGCCCAGAAGAGGTAGGAAAAGATGGATCAAAATATAAGTTATATGTAACCCTCCATTGATAAGGCCTCAAAAAATAACACTGGATGAAATATGGAATATATTATCTTTGATGGATAAATCTATAAATGCATTGACATCTATGATGAAGGAAAGTGTAACTAAAACTCAGGTTTTGGACAATAAAGTAATTAAACTGGAAACATCCTTAAAAGTAACAGAGGAAAAGAGAGAAGGATTGGAGGCAGTTCAATGTAATCTGATAAGATCTGAAAAATTTCAAACGAGCAAAATTGAAACTATTGAAAATCAGATGAGAAAAACAAATCTGAGGATTTTAAATTTTCTAAAGATAAAATTGATCACACCTAGTGAGTAATTCAAAAGTTACTTGCTGAATATTTTGAAATTCTCTGAACAGGCGTTGCCTGCTATTTCAAGGTTATATTATTTACCTCTCTATAAAGAAGAAAATATTCAACAACAAGAGGAATTCCAGGGTTCGAGTGTGGACTTATCAGCTATACTGGAGCAGTCATATGAAACTTTTGTAGAGTCTAGAGCTATATTATTAGTCCAGTTTACTTTTGCCTCTGAAAGGGATTCCATAATAAGAATGTTTTTTCGACATCAAAAGCAAAATTTCTATGGTCAACAGGTCCGTGTATTCCCGGATTTAGCACGAAATACACAACTTAGGAGGAAAAAGTTTATTACATTGAGAGGGGAGGTCATATCAAGGGGAGCAAAATTGACATTATGTTTTCCTTGTAGATGTATAATTGATTATCAAAATTCAAAATATGTCTTTAATGACCCAGAACAATTGTGTTTATATTTAGATTCTCACTCCTAAATGTTCTCTACCGAGGGTTAGGCATTGCATGGGGTAACTATACTGTATAAGTTGGTTTGGACTGTATTTTTCCTTTTCTTTGTAAGACTGCTTCATTTACATCTTGGTTTCATATTACCTATAATTCATTTGACATGATTACGGAATGGTTAAAAAGGTTGTAATATCTGTAAAAATTCTTATTATTTTGTCTTATTCTGTAAACATTTGTCTTCTATCAGAAATGATGAAAATTAATAAAAATTAAATTAAAATTAAAAAAAAAAGATTAGAAAGAAATATTTCTATACCGATATCGTCTTACCTGAGCGGGAAAGAAGATCTTTCACAGCATCTAATTAATTAATTAGTTAGTTAATGAATTTTTTATTCTTGATATCCCGGAATTCCATAATCATCAAAGAAGGTAACAATAAATATCAAATATCTAAAAATACAAGCAGAGAATTCCCCACACACCAGCCATCAGGGTGCCAGTATACATCTATGATGATAAACTGGAGGCCTGATAGTCTGGATGGCATGTTACTTTCTCCAGAGCTCAGTCAGGCAATAAGTAGCAACATGTAAGTGCCACATTTTTACACTATGCAATGCGTCCACAAGGCCAGTGTTTCAAAGTCATATATTTGCTACAGTAATCTTCACACTAATGGAGCACATAAACTTAAGGCCTCATTTATTAAGCATTTTTCCCATAAATAGAAAATGGGAGAAAAGCCTTAGTTAATTAGGCTCTTAAATTGTAAACCCTCTAGGCACCAGTCCTGAAAGGCAGAACATAAAATATATATATATATATATATGTGTGTGTGTGTGTGCTTTTTAATGACAGCATTGATTATTACACTCTCTATGTAGTAAGATGTTGGGAAGCATGGCAAGTATAAAGGACTTAACACATGTAGTGTCAGACAAATGACACTTGCCACTCACGGTTCCTGGACATTTTATATATATACACACACATAGGGCCGGATTTTAAGAGGTATGCGCGGGCGTAGATTTGTGCGTGCAACCCGGTGCGCACAAATCTACGCCCGATTTTATAACATGCCCCTACCTAACCTGCCCCCCCCAGTCCTACCTAAAACCTCCCTCTGACCTTTGTTTTCAAAGTTGCGCTGCGCCGGCCGAGTGGCCGAATGGAGGCCTCTGGCCATGCCCCACCCCTGCCCTGCCCCTTTTTTCAAGCCCCGGGACATAAGTGCGTCCCGGGGCTTGCGCGCATCGCCAGGCCTATGCAAAATAGACTCGGCACGTGTAACCCCCCCTGTGCCTGTAAATCCAGCTGGATTTACACGCGCAGGGCTTTTAAAATCTGCCCCATAATGTTTTCTGTTAAAAATTTGCTTCTATAAAACGTACAGATGTATTAAGTCCTTTTTGCAGATCATTTATTTATTTATTTATTTATTTATTTATTTAACATATTTCTATACCGGTCTTCATGAAGGGATTCATATCAGACCGGTTTACATGGAACTTAGGGATTAACTTGTTAACCAAACAAGAACGCCAAAGCAGAGTTACATATAACAAGGGGATTAAACTTGGGGGCTATAGTAGCCAGGAAGTAGAAAGAAAGAAATTAACTAAAGGTAAAATACATATGAAGATCATGCTTTCCAAAATGGCTTATTACATTTTGTAGAGAACAGAAAGAGCAGGAGTTGAGAAGGCTTGATCTCATACAGGTAACTTTGCCCATGTGGGTAAAGGATGTGCTCTTCATGCTAGCTGGGTCCAGCCAACAGTGGCATATATGAAGGCAGCTAGCCTGCTTGCCATGGCTTGCATGGAAACTTGAAGGGTAGGTAGGGCAGAATTGGAAGCCTTCTATGATGCAAATAGGGCTCCAGTTGCTTCCCCTACTCTTTCTATCTGGCAATCATGTGATCTGTCAGAGCATGAAATCAATACAGGGGTTTGAACTTCATTTGGTCTGTGAAAGGGGCTTTGCTAGTGTATTGCTAATGCTGTACCTTAATGCACAGAACAACCAGCATTCTATGAAGGAGAAAACCTAGCAGGTCTAAAGTTAGCTGGCTAAATAAAAGAGAAACTAGTGTTCCGAGCAGGTGTCAAATTCCTACCTTAGATAAAAGGCATTGACTTAATCCCTGCCCCTGGACTTCCAAAACTGGTCCACCAGGCTGGGTACTAAGTGCAATAGAAATGATAGCTCTTGCCACATTGGCATTAATGTATTCATTTTCACTCCTGGTGAAAAGACTAATCCCTATTCAGAACTGAGTAACTTTTACTGGCTAACTTTAAGGGAGGTTATCTGCCTAACTTTAGCCAAGTAATTTTAACTCCCTAAATGAGGCCAGTTAAAGGTGTATACTTCTAAATGGGGATTGATCTCTTCACTGACAACTGTTACAGCTCTTGGTCTTTTTACCTGGAATAAAGTGAATACATTAATTTTATATGCTGGCAGTTGTCAGCTCTATTGCATTTAGTATTCAGCCCAGTGATTTAGTAGGGACGTGCATTTATTTTTCACAAATGAGAAAATGGGATGAACAAGGCCAAAAATGGAATGAACCAAAATGGCCTCTCATAAAAATAACCCTATATTTTTGAGTATTTTTGTTTTTGTTCATACAAAATGGAAAAATGGCCTTCCCAAGAGACAGCACCCCCCCCCTCCTGCCCCTCAACAAAGAGTCAGGGCCTAGGCTGAGCCCAGCTGGGGCCTGCCCCTGTCACTTGGACCCCTCTCTTGTCCTGCAGATCCAGGCTCAGGGCTCAGGCCTACATGACTGCACTGAGCTGAGCTCAAACAGGGGTTCCCCAAGGCCCTCTGGTAGCCCCTGAGGAACTTGCCAGGGATGGGGATCTCCCCAGCCCCCACTTAACCCTTCTATTGAGGGGATCACCAAGAAAAGGACAGGAGTAATGCTGTTTGCTCCTAGTACCAGGATGCCATTTTAAAAATGGTGCTAGCCACCTGGAGGATGACACCAGTCAAGTGCCATTAAGTCTTATCAGCATGTCTTGTTTTTCTGCTCAAGCTGTATGGTACTAGGTGAGTATTCTTCTCAATGCTGAAATAATATTTCAAATCAAATAGATGCTGCAAGATCAAATGAGCAGATTTGACTAAACTAGTATATCAGGTGCGGAGAAAGATGACATACCATAAATTACAGTGCAATTGAGTTTTTTTTGTGGAGGAAAAAGGTGATTTGAGTAGCACAAGCAAATGATATAAAAAAAAATATTTTATTAATATAAAACAGTCATTGTACTTTCTTGAAGGTAGGTGCAGCATTTGTGGCAAAAATACATTATATTTCATTGCATGTGTTGTTCAGGGTAACTGTAGCCCCAACAGTGCATAAGGTTATTGCGTGGAATGGAGGGAGGGAGGTGTAACCTTAACCCCAGCAGAGAAGCTGAATACAAGGGATAAACTGGCAGTTTAATGAAGAGTGATGTACAGCAGAGTTATGCCCACTAACTTAATCTTGCTACCTAGCAGTGGAGCATCAGGGGTCATATTTTGAGATAGAGGAAGTGAATGCTCGCCAAGAGTCAAGAATGAAGATTAGGGTTGTTGAAAGAGATGAGTAAATTGCCTGCATTCCTTAGGTACTCAGTGGAGAAGGTAGAAAGAAGGGAATGACTGCACTCCCGTTTGTCTCTGAGATCAGCCAAGCCCACCTGGGGAGAAGTAAGGAAATGAGGGGAGAACTCTCCCGGGCTAAAACTGTAGGGGTCCAGCTACAAAGACCCTTTTGACTGAATGCCAGTAGTCTGAAGGTGTATTATGTGTCTACAGCATTGACCTACTCAAGATATTTAGCTAGATTCTTTCTTTTTCCTCCTTTCACATGTGTGGCATGTTTAATCAGGAAATAAACTGATCATTCTCTTCCCAAAGTCCAGAGGATGGTGATGTCAAGGAGTCTCATTCCCTATGTCAAATTTTTCAGGGAGATCGCCTAAGACGTAAGAAGCAAGAACGTCTACCAGAGCAACAAAGTGTGCTTATTGAAAAGGACCCTAAATATATTGCCTTGCTTTTTAAACATCTTCACTCCTTACTTGTTTCCTTTTCATTCTTCCATATTTGGTGGACTATGTGCTTTTTAGTACTTTTTACATATGTGCTGATGGAACATTTGTAATCAGAAGCTTTAACAAATTGCCAGATTTTCTTTTTAATTGAAAAGGAAAGGCCCAGTTCATTGGACAGTTCTGCTCATGAAATGCCCCCCAAAAAGTCTGAAAATGCTGGCATGGTCAGAGGTGCACCTGAAAATGACATAAAAGCACTGAGCACAATTTGATCTGCTGATCTGTAAAGTGTGCATTAAATTCTATGAACCAGAGACCTGTTTTTGTCCTGTGACTCTCTCCATCCTCTTGTGAGTGCTGGGCATTTCACAAGTGCTGAAGTGATGAACTCTAATCTTCAAGAGCCACAAACAGGCCTGGTTTTCAGGTTATCCACAATGACTGTGCATGAGATAACTTGCATACACTGCCTCAAATGAATGTAAATATCTTTCAAGCATATTCTTTGTGGACATTCTGACAACCAGGCCCATCCCTGCACTAATAGATCAGACTTGGTATTTATAGAAATATGCATTTATATTTCTCTATAACCATTTCTGTTGTTTTTCTGTGGTGCACATAGAACAAACAAACCCCCCCTGAGAATAAAGCCTACCTTCCTGAAATTCCTTGAAGTAAAAAAAAAAAAAAAATCGCAAATGATTGTTTTCATTAGAAAAAGAAAGCAATTCTCATTGGCCTAAATGGATTTCCTCTAAACAAAGATTAAAGAAATATGTGTGTGAGACTCTTTATCAAGGAGGATTTAAAATTTTTCTTACTGCATTATTTTATAGTTCTGCCAAGACAAATAATTAGTGGGGAAGATATTAAAGACAAAATATGTCCTTGATTTTAGAAAGTACTTTTCTCCTGAGTTTTAATAGGACTGAGAAAGCAAGGCCTGACAGCCGCAACGACATAAGTCCTCTGTTAATTCAGAGGTACCGTGCACCTGGCTACATTTTTTTTTTAACTTGGCCCGTGCATAAATAGAGGACTTTGGACTTTGTTGCCATTAATCTCTCATCTTTTTTTTTATTATTCAGTAGCTTAATCCACAAAATACCTTAAATGGGGTATTATAAACCTTTGATTTCAAAATGATTTAAAGCAATAAACCTCTTTCTCATGCTCTGGCCCTCCTCCTCTGTCTACTTTTCATTCTCTTCCTTTCTCTCATTCTTTTTATTCTCCATAGGATGGATTCACCCTTGGTCTTTTGAGTTTCCCCCTTGGCAAACAGCAGCAGATGTTTGGGGTTTTCCTGAGTCGCAGGATGTAGTTGGGAGATATTGGGGGAGGGGTTCATAACCTCCCCCCCTTTTCATCAAAGCTTGTAAAAAGATAATGAGAGCACGTAGGAGGTGGAGCCACCATGGACGCTCCATGAATGCCCTCTGCTCTGCCCCTGAACCATTCCACAAGGGATAATTCACGCATACGATCAGCTTTTATTCTCCTCCCGGAGGCTTCTTTCCCAAATGTATTTGTCAGAAGTAAGCCCAGGCTACCTTTCTTTTTTTTTTCTCCATAGTTTCCATTAAGTCCTACAGGAGGAACTCTGTGTAATTCATTTCCTTTTCCTCCTACAAGAGATCATGGCAACAGGGCAGTGCCACATTCTCTCTCGTATTCCATTTATGTGGAATATGTACGATGTGTCAGGACAGAGATTTCAGAAAGTGTCATTTTTGGCAGCCTTTCTTGCTGCCCGTGAAGAAGTAGCATTGCTTTCTCCAGAGGAGATCTCAGCTGTCACCTTTTTTTAAGTGGCTTTGCAGACCCAACGTTCTAGACGCTCAACCTGACATTTTTGCTAACTACATATGCGCCCATCTCTTTTAGGAATACCTTGTCTTCACATCCTCTGTCACTTACCTACACTACGTTACTCACCTGGCAGACATACAAACATTTTCCTGTGCTCATGCTCACTCATCACTAAACCTGGAAAACCAGACACAGGAGACCAATTGTAAACAAAATATAAATATTTTACTGCTGAAATGCATCCTCTCTCTCTCTTTCTGACCATGACCAAAAAGGCTGTTGAAAAAGGGCTGGAGTAATATATGGAAGTACTCACTCTTGACTTGAGATCTATCAATTTCTTTGTACAAGGCATTGTTAATTACATATAAGAAGGCATGAGGTGAAAACGGTTTCTTATCATTCAGATTGTTTTCTCAATATAGGTGATGGCTATGATGTGCAAATTCCTGGGTAATGCCAGGTATGAGGGCAAAACTGCTGTGATTGTTTTGTATAGAAACCTGCAAGGTAAGTGGCGAACAGCTATAGATAGCCCTTCACTGTGGCTAATGAGGATAATTTCCCTCTGTGTCTACCCTTGCTGTCTTGTATCGATGTGAACACTAGGGGTGTGCATTCGGATTGACCGCATTAGTAAAACGCAACTCATATTTTTTTTTAACTTAAAAAATTGATTCGACATAAACGATCGGATTTCCCACATATCGAACATAGATATGTTCGATATGTGGGAAATCGCGATTGTTGAGCCAAAATAAAAATATAAACCCCCTCACCCTCTTTAATCCCCCCCCCCCCGACTTACCACAACTCCCTGGTGATGGAGCGAGGAGTGAGGACGCCATTTCTGCAATCCTTGGCGAGAAGCATGTGACGTCGGCGGCACGTCGAGTGATGCCGGCGTCACGTGATTCCCGGCTCGTTCGCGCCGGACGGCTCGTTCGGCCCAAAAAGAACTTTTGGCCAGCTTGGGGGGGTCAGGAGGCCCCCCCAAGCTGGCCAAAAGTTCATTTTGGGCCGAACGAGCCGTCCGGCGCGAACGAGCCGGGAATCATGTGACGCCGACGTCACGTGATTCCTGGCAAGTTCGCGCCGGACGGCTCGTTCGGCCCAAAAAGAACTTTTGGCCAGCTTGAGGGGGTCAGGAGGCCCCCCCAAGCTGGCCAAAAGTTCTTTTTGGGCCGAACGAGCCGTCCGGCGCGAACTCGCCGGGAATCACGTGACGCCGCGTCACTTGACGTGCCGCCGACGTCACATGCTTCTCGCCAAGGATTGCAGAAATGACGTCCTCACTCCTCGCTCGATCACCAGGGAGTTGTGGTAAGGCTGGGGGGGGGATTAAGGAGGGTGAGGGGGTTTAAATTTTTTTTTTGCACATATGTACATGTACCCAACTCATTGGATTTTTTTTATGTCCATATTGGCCGCAAGTGGGACCCCCTTTCGGACATAAGAAATATGAACATAAAATTTTGCTCTGCACATCCCTGGTGAACACTGTAGTTGTGAGCTGTAGTTGTGAGCTGTCAGACCATGAAAGCAGTGTAAGGGAAAGATCTGCTTTATTAGCTGAGGGAATGAGGAAAGAATGCTATATCTTAATGGGCAAGGCAGCTATCCATCAAGGAAGGAGTAAAAAGATTACAGAGATGGAAATGGATGTCTTGTAAAGATTTGATAGATGCTGAGCTTCCATACTAGCAATTCATCATGTTTTATACCTTGTTAATGTGTTGCAGATGTCTTTTATGAACAAGGCAGTTTCTGTACACATGCAGTTGCTGCATTTTCCCCATTTTACCTTATGGAGCCTAGTTGCATAAGTGTTTGCAAATGCTTATATAAATAAAGAAGTGTTATGATTGAAATGTGGACCAGTATTTTTGGTGTCTTATCCTTAGACTACTCTGGCAATCCTTGAACTTGCTTAGTGGGTTTCCACCTTCCTTTATTTTATTTTTTTTTTTATAGGGGACTAGTGTCATTAAAATGACTTTGTATGTCTGAAAATGAATAATTATGCCTTTTTTTGGACCCTTTAGTTTTTCTCCTGTGCTTTTTGGCCTCCTGTTCAATTGGAATCAAACCTAGGATCCTGATGCCAAGAGTCTTCATTTGCAACTAACCAGAGATTTTTCCCTATTCTATAATTCTTTCCCAACATACCCAGTTTGGTCATTGCAGTGAAGGCCCCTGGCTGGGAGCCATGGATCAGGGCTCCTTATAGTATCTTCTAATCATGGGCCCTAAATCCAGCCACTAGGTGTTGCCCTTGAGTGCTAACCACCACTCCTTCCCCCAGGCAGCTATGCATGCTGTCTCTGTGGTATCCCCAGCCATAGCAGATTTGGTGGTCAGAAAACCTGAGTCAAGGATCGAACCAAGGACCTTCTTCATAGCAATATGCAACACTGCCACTGAGCCAGTAGGCCAGATCATAGTTATGTATTTTTAAAGAGGCAGAGAATGCATTCCATGTTGTGGAGCTGGGTATATGTAAGGGTCTCATTGTATGCTTTTCATCTGTCTATTCACTATTTAGGTTTCCAGGGAGCCTCTATTTAACTTAACATTCAACTATATTTACTAGTGATTCAGGAAGAAGTAATTTGGACTTGATGATCACTGATGCCATATAGCTTCAGTTTTTTTGTTTTTTTTTTTATGGGATCATTTTTGCCCTTGATACTTTCT
Organism: Rhinatrema bivittatum; assembly: GCF_901001135.1. Classification (NCBI taxonomy): domain Eukaryota; kingdom Metazoa; phylum Chordata; class Amphibia; order Gymnophiona; family Rhinatrematidae; genus Rhinatrema; species Rhinatrema bivittatum. The sequence goes on from NC_042616.1 coordinate 176,983,090, forward strand.
ATCCCTAAATTTTCTCATATTTCTTTTTACTCTGTCACTCCCTCTTTTATTATGCTATCTTAAATGTTGCATTTTTTTAAGTAATACATATTTTGCTGGAGTTATAGATTTGGTTCATGGCAGAAGCTCACATAAAAAAATGTATATAAATATGAAAGCTGAAAGCATAGCAGGACGTTTTTTCACAAGTCTCATATTTGGCCCTTTGTTAAGTACCTTTCAGTCCCATGATACATTGTTAGCATTAACATTACTGCTCAGAGCCAGAGGAGGCACAGATGAACGATAGACATGAGAAGGAAAGCACTGCCAATGCAATTTGTTATGGTGCAGCAATTGATCTATGAAAGGCTTAAATCTTAAAGTGGATGACACGACAGTAGTTTGTTGAGAAAGAAAATAGCCTTATCAATATCAGACAGGATGACCTAGAAAAATTGTGTAAACAGAGTTATTTATGAATAGTTCCAGGAGCAGTACAAGCATCAGTGCTTTTGGCGAAAACAAAAGCTCCATCTGAATTAGAAGCAAGCAGAATTTTGAAAAACAGTGAAAATGAAATCAAAAGAGATCATCAAAATGTGGGAAAAGCAGAGGTGTATTGTAAGTGCAACCCGAGAGGCCAATGTTCTAAAGTTTGCCAAAGTGGGCCTGCTATTATGCCATTTAGTTTTTATCGCATGCTATTGTCTGGATACAACCAGTCACTAAGGAATGGTACATTAGGAAGAACTGGATGAAATTTGGGCCAAAGCTGGGAAAACTAGGGCTAGCTTGGGAGGTGTCTAGTGTTCATCCGCAGATGAACACTAGGCATGAAGCTATAATACTGGTGAAGGAATGTACTAACAAGCTGAGCAGGTTCAGAGAGATTTAGTGAAGAGAGGTTTCGGTTTGACTCCCCCAAGTGGGAGCTGCAGATGATATGCTCTAGCAGTACACAGTATAAACCCCTGCCAGCATCTTAAAGTGTGGATTTTTAGTTGAATTTCAGATAGCCTTCAGAGTATGTGCTTTGTGCATTTGTGTTACATTCTCTTGATTTGTTCTCCTTGGGTCAATCGTTTGACCTAATTGGATTATTTTTTATTCACTTTTTGGAAATCTTCCCTGTGGAGAGCCTTAGTGCCCCATCACGGAGGATTTGGGGAGTCCCTATGTAAAGTTAGATCAGGGGATAAGGAAGATCCACTTTTGAGTTGTTTTTTCTTTCTGCACCACTTATCTTCTCATTTGTGAGACACTGACGTTTTTCCAACCTTCCTGTCTCTTATTTTGTTTTTTCTCCCTTTTGATTACAAGTCAAGTTGTTCCTATTGGAACTGTGTGTCCATGGTATTAGGGATTCAGTTTCAAAGAGGTGTCTTTAACCTAGGAAGATCCTGAGGAATGGAGATTTCATCAGCGAAGAATGGAACCCTGTTGAGTACCAGAAGGAAGGGGTTGAAGGTATTGTTCATTTCAAGTGTTGTTTTTTCTGCTGACTCAGGTGTAGTGCACTTCAGAGGAGAGTGCCCATTTGGTGCTTTCAGAAGGAGATCTAAGATATTTAAGAAGACTTCAGGAGAGATAGAATAATTGGGACTTACTGTGTTCTGATTTGTAACTTGGGACTAAATTCTAACCATTCTATAGTGGGCAGAAGACTGATAATAAATTTAGTGTTGGTGAAGGATTATGCTTTCTTCAGTTTGAGTAATTGAAAGGCGAAGGAGATCAATTGTTAAGGAATTGGCTTCCATAAATTAAGACTGCTAGAAGACAGGGGTCACAAATTTATTACTCTTTCTTTTTCATTATTGTTCATCAACTTTATTTTAAGTCTAAGTGCTGTAAAGATTGTTTCTTGGTGTGATCACTACTGTTGTGGACTGTGGAGATTATCGTTTTTTAATTTTATTTATTTATTTAAAAGAGTTTTATATACCACTTTTACAATGAATGTCGGTCAAAACTATTTACATCTATCAACATAAAAAATAAAATAACATAAAAACATTGCTAGGATTCTGTGATGTCAGAAGGTGTGTGAACCCTGGGCCGAAGTGAGATGTGGTCCCACCAATGGGGAGGAGCCCCTTGAGCCTCACTGTCGGGAGGCTAGGTCTCAGCAGAGGAAGGCACAAAATGAATAGAGTCTTTATTAAAGGGATAGAAGCACTTCCCATGGAGCGGGGGTGCCAGAGAAAGAGAGAGTCCACACAGACCCTGAGACACAGGGTCGATGGGATAGGTAGTACCCTGAGGGAATACCTCTGTAGCACTGGTAGTAGTCTATGAAGCGAGTATACCGGAGAGGTCTCCTGTAGAGATGGTACTGGCCCACGAAGCGGGGTACATAGAAAAGACCTAGAAAGAGATGGTAGTGGACCGCAAGGCGGGGTACACCAATGATGTCCTCGGAAAAGATGGTAAAACCTGCACAGTAGGATATGCAGATGAAGCCTTCAGAAGAGGTGATAGCAGTCCATAGAGTGAGGAGCACAGTCGAGGCTCTAGGTGGAAGTGGTAATGGTCCACAGTGTGGAGTACACCAGAGAGGGTCCTCGGTCAGTCTGGTAACGGTCCGCAAGGTGGGGTGCACCTGTGAGGTCCTCGATAGCATGGTAAAGGTCAGTAGAGCAGACACTTCTGACGGAGCTCTCTGTAGAGATGGTAATGGCATGAGTCACGGGGTACACCCGATAGGCACTTGGTAGATAGAAAGTGATCCGCTGGGTGGAGTACTCATAAGGAGCAAGTTGGTTCCAGGAAGCCCCGGGGAATGGAGCAGATGGAGTTCCAGGCATCAGGCCCTCCGAGGAGCAGATAGCCAGGACAAGAGAGAGGCCCTAGAGGAGCAGGTACCTGAGATGTCCACGTCGGAACTGGAACTGGAACGCAGCGTCCTCAGAAAGTGAGGTGGAAATAGCAAGGATGTCACTCTTTGCCAAATCGTCTTTGGAGAGGACCAGCAGGTTTAAATATCCACAGATCCTGATGTCATCTGGAAGGGATGCCCCCGAATTTCCCGCCATGACTTGGATAAGACTGGCCTATGTGTGCGCACGCGTGCCTAGAGAGATCAGATGGTGGTCAGCGGCATCCATGCCGACCTGGGAGGCCTGGAAGCGGTAGGCAGGTCGTAGGTAGCTAGTGGATGCTGCCAATCTACTCCATGGAGTTAGGGAAGTGAAGAAAGAGGTGAGCAGAAGTGGTCGCAGCCATCTGCGACTGACGGACGTAACAAACATATACCATAAACATTAAGATAAAATAGAAAACAAAATGAAGTATGAACATAGTCAGTAGTCTAGGAAGGAGAAAGGAAAAGATTTTAATGATCAGCCAGTTGGTGTCATAAGAACTGCCTAATGAGCAATAGGGAGTGAACCAAAGGTCTTTGAAAACAGATATGTTTTTTACTTTTTTTTTTAATTCATTGTGTGATGGAATCTGTTTTAGATGGTCTAGAATAGAGTTCCAGAGCGAGGGACCTGCAACTGAAAAAGCACATCTTCATGTGATGTCGAGTCTAGCCTGGTAAACTGATGGTATTTCAAGAAAATTTCTGTGTATGAGCACAATTGCCTATTTGGTTGATAGATACGGAGAAGTGAACAGAGCCAGGTAGAGGAATCTTTGTAAATAAAGTTATGTATAATGGATAAAATTTTATATTGCATTCTTTGTTTATCTGGGAGCCAATGTAATGCGTTTAGGGTCAGAGTTATGTGCTCTTTTCTTGGCAACCCAGTTAGAATGTGAGCAGCCGAGTTTTGGATTAGTTGTAGTAGGCGAAGTGCATTATCATGAAAACTGAGATAGAGGGCGTTACAGTAATCTATACCTGTGAGAATAAGAAATTGTGGAACGGTGCGGAATTCATTAGCAAATAGTAAAGGACGGAGGCGTTTTAACAAGTGAAGTTTGAAGAAAGAGTTTCTAACATTAGTTGAGATGTGATGAGACATAGATAAACTGGAGTCTAAGATTACGCCAAGTTTTCGGGCTTTTGATACAATTGGAATATGTAAATCATCAAAGAGTATGTTTCACAGAGTCTGGGAAAAGGGCTGTGCACTTTGGTTACTGCAAAAGGGCCTTGAAACTATGCTTCCCCCCCAGGGTGCCCTGAACCTCAGAAGTAAAAGCTAAACATGGAGAGCTGGTTGTAGATAGGGTCTATTTTATTTCTATGTGCCCTTGGGGACAGCAGCAGGGCTCTTTGCCAACCAGGGGGTTACGCTGGAGCTAGATTCAGAGGAGGGACACTGGAGCAGATGGCAGAGCTGGATGCAATGCAGGGCCAAGGATAGAGAAGCCTTGAAATTTTCTAACAATGCATCAACAGTTTGCTTATTTAAATTTGTTTGCATATTCCCGCGGATGTAATATCCAAGATGGGATGGTGCACTCTATGGTAAGAGAAGAAAGTGAGCATCAGAATGAGGGAAGCCACAATCAATGCAGGTTATGTGATTCTTGCATACAAGCTGTCATGGGGAATGGATTCACCATTTTGCACAAGTGCAAGTGAAGTGGAAGCAAGTTACAGATTGTCTTCATCATTGGTTATCTTTGCTGTTATATGCCCCTGTGAGAAGGTGTATGTTGATTGCACCTCACGCAAAATGAAAGTAATACAGCAATACTGATTGAGCATCATAGCTGCATACAGTGAAAGTACAACATTGTGTCTCTCATCAGCACACTTTTATACAGCTGAAATGGACTGCTATTGAACAAATCCCCCATAACATGAGAGGAGTATGTATGTGTTAAAAATGCATCTTGAATGAGGAGCACTGGTACTTCACTTCCAATAAAACAAGACATTCAGAAAACAAATATTACTTTTCAGAGGTAGGTACAGAAAATTCTCATCTCCAGAGGAGCTCGTAAAATCATTCTTACTAGGTTCTTCAGATATCAGATGTGCTCATGTACATTAGAGTACATAAAATGAGGCTTGCTCTTCTCGTCAGGTTAATGCCACCATTAAAAAAAAAAAAAAGATTTTCCTGTGTTGAGACAGAAATAGAAGATACTGAGGAGATTACATAACATCTTAAATGGATCATCACGTTCATTTTAACAGAGAAATAAGACCTGCTTTTTCTCATCCATGGCTTTATTGTTGGCAGATGTAAGAACCAGTACTGATATTATACTGCTTTTGTCTGCATGTCTTCATTAATAAATGAATATAAAAATAATGGATTTATTTTATCACTGCTTGTGTGGTACACCATCATGGACACATTGCATTTTTTTTGCTTACAATGTTGGCATAAAATGCAGCAGACAATGTTTCATGTGCCAAACCTGTCTGTGCTTACAGAACGAAGAAACTATAAAATCAAGGCAGGATGACACATGGGCGCAATCATGTCAAGACAGCATACTTCCAGTCATAAAATCAAATACAAAGTCATTATGGTCTGCCTCCCTACAACTTCAGTATATTGTTCTTATATATGCACAGACATTTCCAATATACAAAAGAACCTCATGAATATAAATTGAGGGTAGAGCATTAAAGGGCTTTCTAATGCATACTGGAGAAGATTCCAGGAAAAATAGCATGAGCTACCAATATTGGGCTGAACTTTCAAAAGGATTTACATGTGTAAAACTGGGTTTTGCTTGCATGCATATATGGACTTTATACATATAAATGGGCTTTTGAAAATTGCCACTTTTATGCACATAACTCCTTTGAAAATTCACTCCATAGGGCTAAATTTTCAAAAGGTTTTACACATGTAAAAGGGCTTTTGAAAATTGCCCAGATAGATGCTACTTTTACATGCATAACTCCTTTGAAAATTCACATTACTGTGTTGTGTAGTTAATGACGTTGTTCAAAAGATGGACAACATTGGGAAATATTTTTTAACAGACAGGGTGGTGGAAGCTTGGAATATATTTTTGGGGGGAGTGGTGGCAGTTAAAACAGTAATGGAGTTTAAGGGAGCATAGGATAAACACAGAGGATCCTTAGTTGTTAAAAGAGAAGAAGGCACAAAGCACAACCTAGCAGCACATGTTTAAGTGATCATAGTGCTGTACTCGCCTAATTCAACAATGCGTGTCGGGGGGCCCCAGAATGAATGGCAACTTCTGCACTCCTCCTATATTGATGATTGGTACATGAAAAGTATTCGGAACCTATGCTGTTGTCCCTCCCGACGCAGCCTTTGCGCGAAACACGGGGTCCATGTCGGGGGACATTTTTAAAGATTATTGATTAAACATATTCAGACAAGAGGAGTTGTCTTGTGAATAAAGCACTTTGAATCATTAGACTTTTGTTATGACCTTTGTTGACTCCACACTCTGCTGGCTATCTGTATGATTTATCGAGTGTGGGGTTCTACTCTACTTATTTCTTTTTGGAACAATGTTAACATGAAATATTAGAAGTCCAGGTAGAAACACAGCTATCGATACCCTATGTTCTTTACTGTTTTCTGTAGATCAGTTTCTCCGTTTTGCTGGCGTGGTTGTGGGCTAAATGGCACTTATTTCCCCATGTGATGGTCATGTCTGCAAGTGATATCTCTTTGGCAGGATATTGAAAGGGAAGTCAGATTCATGTGTAACAAGCATTTTTCTTTAACTCCCTGTGTAGCGCTATTGGGTTATTTATTTATTTATTTATTTATTTATTTATGAAACTTTTAATATACCGACATTCATAGGGCAAATCATGCCGGTTTACAAAAAACTGAAGCAGGTGGAAAATACAATGAACAGGGGTGGGGGAGAGGGGGAGCAGGCAAGAAAAGGGTGAGAGGGGGGCAGGGGAAGAGCAGCAAGAAAGGATAGGGCAGAAGGAGAGAGAGGAACAATCAAATTGAGCAATATAATAAAAGGAACATAATTGTAACTGGGTTCTAAAACTATAAGTTAAGGCGAGGTACTTATTTACATTAAATCAATAGCGTAAATACTTGTTAGGGTTAAGGCTTTGGCAAAGATGAGTTCAAAAGGGGGGGCGGGAGGGAGGCGGGTGCAAGGGGTAGAAGTGGGAGGGGGGAAATTCAGGGGGCAGGGAATGTGGGCTGGGGGGGAGAGGGGTGGCTGGGGGGGGTAAAAAGGAAGGAGGGTGGTGATGGAGAAGATGGGGAGTGGGCTAGGTTTGATTGGTATCTGGGTAGGCTTGCCTGAACAGCCAAGTCTTGATGCCTTTTTTGAAAGACTGTAAGGAGGGCTCAAGTCGTAGGGATGTGCAGACCAAAAGTTTATGTTCATAAGTCCATAAGTCGAAAGGGGGGTCAATTTCGGTCAATATGGACATATGTAGAATTCCATAAGTTGAGTCTATGTCCATACGTGCACCGATTCCCTAAATAAAAATTTAAACCCCTCACCCTCCTTAATCCCCCCCCCCCAAGACTTACCAAAACTCCCTGGTGGTCCAGCGGAGAGTCAGGACGCCATTCCTGTATTCCTTTGCGAGGAGCACGTGATGTCGGCATCACGTCGGAGTGACGCGGACTTTTTGGCCAGCTTGGGGGGGCCCCCTGACCCCCCCAAGCTGGCCAAAAGTTCCGGTTGTGTCCAACGAGGGTCCCGGAGCAAACGCGCGGGGAATCACGTGACGTCCGCGTCACTCCAACGTGACGCGGACATCATGTGCTCCTCGCAAAGGAATACAGAAATGGCGTCCTGACTCCCCGCTGGACCACCAGGGAGTTTTGGTAAGTCTTGGGGGGGGATTAAGGAGGGTGAGGGGTTTAAATTTTTATTTAGGATCAACAATCACGATTTCCAACGTATTCAACATAGCTATGTTGAATAAGTTGGAAATCCGATCGTTTTCGCCTCATCACTTTTTTAAGTTAAAAAAAAAAAAAAGTTGTGTTTTACATATGCGGTCAAAACGAATGCACACCCCTATCAAGTTGCAGGTAATGGGGAAGTGAATTCCAAAGGGTGGGGCTGGCTATGGTGTTGTTTCTCTGGTGTTGGAGAGGTGTGCGGTTTTGAGAGGTGGGGTATGCAGGGTGCCTGCGAGGGCATTTCTGGTGGGTCGATTGGAAGTACAGAAGTGTGGCATGTCTTTAAGCCAGGCGGGATTGTTTTTGTGGAGGGCGTTGTGCAGGATGGTGAGGGTTTTATATTTGATACGGTATGGTATGGGAAGCCAGTGCAGGTCCTTTAGTATGGGGGTTATGTGTTCAGTCTTACGGGTATTGGTGGTAATTCTTGCCATCGCATTTTGAAGGATTTGTATGGGTTTGATAGTAGATGCAGGGAGGCCTAACAGAAGGGAATTGCAGTAATCTAGTTTGGAAAGGATAGTGGACTGCAGGACTACACGGAAATCATGTGCATGGAGGAGTGGTTTCAGTTTTTTAAGTATGTGAAGTTTGTAGAAGCCTCCTTTTATTAGGGACTTGATGTGTGGCTTGAAATTGAGGTGTTGATCAAGTAGGATTCCTAGGTCTCTTACATTAGATGTGGGTGAGTGGGTTATAGTGGGGGCGGGAGCAGTGGGGCGTGAGGTATGCTCTGGTTGGTTAGAAATGATGAGGATTTCAGTTTTATCTGCATTGAGTGCCAGGTGGAGATTGGCCAATAGTAGTTGATGGTGGAGAGGCAGGATTCCCAGTATTGTAGGGATGCCTTGAGTGTAGTTTGAATGGGGATGATGATTTGGACATCATCAGCATATAGGAAGAAAGTCAGCCCTAGGTCGGAGAGAAGTTGGCAGAGGGGGAGAAGATAGATATTAAAGAGTGTGGAAGAGAGGGAGGATCCTTGGGGGACGCCTTGTGTAAGTGGGATATGTGAAGAGGTACTATTATCAATTTGTACAACGTATTCTCTGTGGTTAAGATAGGAGGAAAACCAAGATAGAGCAATGCCAGTGACGCTTATTTCTGCCAGCCTGGAAAGTAGGATTTGGTGGTTGACAGTGTCAAAGGCGGCAGAGATGTCTAGGATGGCCAGGAGGTATGATTTCCCTTGGTCCATGCCTATGAGGAGAGTGTCAGAGATAGCTAGAAGGAGATTTTCAGTATTACGACCTTTACGGAAGCCAAATTGTGAGGGATGTAGGATATTGTGGTCCTCAAGGAAGTCCTCAAGGAAGTTATTGAAAAGACAACCACTGAAACCATCTCAGCAATGGATAAAATTGTTATTAATCATTGTTTACATGCTGCCAGGCATGCGATTGCGTTGGTGTGCAATGGTGTTCCCAGTATATTCCAGTGGTTGAGATTGCAATTATTGAAAAATTACTTACTCTTTAAGGGAAAAATTGAATAAATATGACTGCATTTTGGGATTATTTGGAAAAATAATGCAGTGGTTTTAGGGTGGGCTGTTATGATAAATGGAGGGGTGCATATATGTTGTCTGATTGTTTGGGTAGGCTTGGAGATGACTATTATGACTCTGAGTGTTGGATTATGTAATTCAGTGAGCATGTTAACCTTATTCTGTAATACCTTTTGCGTCTAAATGTATTTTGCTTGTTAAAATAAACAGTTTAAAAAAAAAATACAGGTAACCCAAGGCTGGGTTGCCTGACAGGCTGCAATGGTATTGTAATAGGATGTCAAGGTAGAAACACGGGTTCTCTCATAAAGGTGAATTTTAAAAGCCTGACATGTGCCTTAATTAGGGGCTATGTGAATAAGTCGGGCTCGCCGTACACCGAGATAATTTTAGAAGCCGGCAAGATACGTGAGTATCTTCCCACAGTGCGCACATCTAGAAAGTTATCAAAAAGGGGAGGGCATGGGCATGGTCTGGGCGGGGGCATGGATATTTTAGGGTGTAGATCAGAGTTGTGCATGAAAATACTTACAGGATCCAGTGCACACTGAGGCCCTCTGCTGCGTAACTTTATTTCTGCTATGGATGACATGTAAGTTAAATATGTTTTAAAAATTAGGCAGATCTGCGGGCTTTTAAGGGTTGGGACTAACTGGGGGGAGTGAAGGCTATTAAACTCATGGGGAGTAGGAGATAGTTCTTGACTGGGTGAACTGGGAACAAACTGGTAAAACTGGGATTGGCCTCAGCACGTGCCTCTGTTAAAATTCCATGATTTACGTGGTGGAAGCGGGATTTGCCTGCCCATGCATGTGCCCGCTTAAAGTTTGGTGCTTGTGTGCCCGCAGCCAGGTTGTTTTATAGCATTCATGTATATAAGTGCGCAAGTTATATAGTGGTGGTGTATCTGAGTGCGGGCCGACACACCAGCGCACATGTGTACCTGCAAGTCGGTTTGAAAATTGCCATCATAAAGGTGAATTTTAAAAGCCTGACTCACAAATTAATTAGGGGATGAGTAAATACGTTAGGCTCGCACATGCTGAGTGGATTTTAAAAGCCGCCGGTATACACGCGTAAATGCCGCAGTGCACACATCTCAGATGTTTTCACAGCGGGGCATGGGTGTGGTCTCGGTGGGGTCATGGGCGTTTCGGGGCGTGAAGCTCAGATGTGCACATAAATACCGATCCGGTGCCTGTCAGTTCCCCCTGCTGCCTAACTTTACTTGTGCTATGGATGCTGTGTAAATTATAAAATAAAGATAAATAAGCAGATCGGCAGGGTTTTAAAAGTCGGGGAAAACTGGGGGGAGTGAAGGCTATTAAACTGGGGGGAGGGGATTGGAAGACCTCTGTCTTACCTGGGCAAACTGGGGTCGAACTGGTAAAACTGAAAATGGCATCAGCGCGCACTCTTTTAAAATCACCCAATTTACACGGTAGAAGCGGCATTTACATGCCCTTGTGTGCATCCACTTAATGTTTGGCGCCCATGTGCATGCTGCCAGGCTATTTTATAATATGTACGTATATACGTGCACAAGATATAATATAGCCATGTCCCGAATGCACACACATGTACGCCTGCTCGCCAATTTGAAAGTTACAGTTATAGTCGGGACTTTCTAGTAAGCTATACAAGGTATCCAGGTGACTAGATGATCAAACAGCCACACTAGCAATGCTGGCTATTTAGATTCTTACAGAAATTTGTGGTAAGGCATGGGAAAGGTGTTCTTCTACTCAAGAAGGTGGAATACAAAGGAAGAAGACAAATTCTGTGCTGGATAAGGAAAAACCTTACAGGAGGACCTTGTGAGACTGGAAGATCGGGCATCCAAATGGCAGATTAAATTTAATGTGGATAAGTGCAAGATGATGCATATAGGGAAAAATAACCCATGCTGTAGTTACACGATGTTAGGTTCCATGTTAGGGTCCACTACCCAGGAGAAAGATCTAGGTGTTATAGTGGATAATACATTGATACTGTCGGCTCAGTGTGCTTCAGCAGTCAAAAAAGCAAACAGAATGTTAGGAATTACTAGGAAGGGAATGGTGAATAGAAAACATCATAATGCCTCTGTATTGCTCCATGGTGAGACTGTACCTTGAGTAGATAAAGGTAAGCCGATTTATGTAGTGTATTTGGATTTTCAGAAGGCGTTGACAAAGTTCCTCATGAGAGGCTTCTAGGAAAAGTAAAAGGTCATGGGATAGGTGGCGATATCCTTTCGTGGATTGCAAACTGGCTAAAAGACAGGAAACAGAGAGTAGGATTAAATGGACAATTTTCTCAGTGGAAGGGAGTGGTCAGTGGAGTGCCTCAGGGATCTGTATTGGGACCCTTACTTTTCAATATATTTATAAATGATCTGGAAAGAAATACGACGAGTGAGATAATCAAATTTGCAGATGATACAAAATTATTCAGAGTAGTTAAATCACAAGCAGATTGTGATAAATTGCAGGAAGACATTGTGAGACTGGAAAATTTGGCATTGAAATGACAGATGAAATTTAATGTGGATATGTGCAAGGTGTTGCATGTAGGGAAAAATAACCCATGCTATAGTTACACAATGTTAGGTTCCATATTAGGAGCTACCACCCAAGAAAGAGATCTAGGCATCATAGTGGATAACACATTGAAATCATCGGTTCAGTGTGCTGCGGCAGTCAAAAAAGCAAACAGAATGTTGGGAATTATTAGAAAGGGAATGGTGAATAAAGCAGAAAATATCATAATGCCTCTGTATCGCTCCATGGTGAGACCGCACCTTGAACACTGTGTACAATTCTGGTCGCCGCATCTCAAAAAAGAAATAGTTGCAATGGAGAAGGTACAGAGAAGGGCTACCAAAATGATAAGGGGAATGGAACAGCTCCCCTATGAGGAAAGACTAAAGAGGTTAGGACTTTTCAGCTTAGAGAAGAGACGGCTGAGGGGGGATATGATAGAGGTGTTTAAAATCATGAGAGGTCTAGAACGGGTAGATGTGAATCGGTTATTTACTCTTTCAGATAATAGAAAGACTAGGGGGCACTCCATGAAGTTAGCATGTAGCACATTTAAAACTAATCAGAGAAAGTTCCTTTTCACTCAACGCACAATTAAACTCTGGAATTTGTTGCCAGAGGATGTGTTAGTGCAGTTAGTCTAGCTGTGTTTAAAAAAAGATTAGATTGCTCAGTTTTGAATATTCCAATGTCTTACAACATTTCCTGAAGGTTTTACTGTTATATTGATTATAAGGGTAAATTTGAGTATTATTTTGAGGTAAGATCATTACTAAATGATCATATCTCAGTATATGTATACATTTTGTAGTTATAATTAATGAAAATTAAAATAAAGAATAGAAAAAAAAAAGATTGGATATATTCTTGCAGTAGAAGTCCATTTCCTGCTATTAATTAAGTTGACTTAGAAAATAGCCACTGCTATTACTAGCAAAAGTAGCATGGGATAGACTTAGTTTTTAGGTATTTGCCAGGTTGTTATGGCCTGGATTTGCCACTGTTTAACAGTGGTCTGACCTAGTATGGCATGTTCTTATGTTTTTATGTTGAGTACTGTGTACAGTTCTGGTCGCTGCATCTCAAAAAAGGTATAGTTGCACTGGAGAAGGTACAGAGAAGGGCAACCAAAATGATAAAGGGGATGAAACAGCTCCCCTATGGGGAAAGGTTGAAGAGGTTAGGGCTGTTCAGCTTGGAGAAGAGACTTCTGAGGGGGGATATGATAGAGGTCTTTAAAATCATGAGAGGTCTTGGATGAGTAGATGTGAATCGGTTATTTACACTTTCGGATAATAGAAGGACTAGGGGGCATTCCATGAAGTTAGCAAGTAGCACATTTAAGACTAATCGGAGAAAATTATTTTTCACTCAATGCACAATTAAGCTCTGGAATTTGTTGCCAGAGGATGTGGTTAGTGCAGTTAGTATAGCTGGGTTTAAAAAAGGTTTGGATAAGTTCTTGGAGGAGAAGTACATTCCGTAAGTCAGAGCTTTCCAAAGTGTGTGTCGCGACACTTTACTGTGTCACCTGCAGTTTGCCGGTGTGTCGCGCAAGCCCGGTGCACGTGACACACCGGCAAGTGGGAGCCAATGCGGCCGCCGGTGGACCTCATCCCACTGGCGGCTTAGTACTGAAGAATCGCTGTGCTCCCTGCCGGCAGGAAGATCGGCAAGGCCGTGGTGGAGCTCACGTCACCACGGCCAGAAGAAAAAGGTGACGTCTAAACGTGCAGGTGCTCCTTCTCCTTCCTGCCCATGCGGCCCCGGAAGAAAAATATTGAAGGAGCCGCACGGGCAGGAAGGGGGAGGAGCGTCGGCCACGTGCAGAAGAGGAGCAGCGTTGTTGCTGCCAGCTAAGAAGAGGAGGAGGAGGCCCGGTAGCAGGGTCCCCACCGCGGATCGGCCGGAGAAGAGCAGGGCCGCCGCTGCCGCGGATCGGCCCGAGAAGAGCAGGGCGGCTGCTGCAGAGCCCATCCTGCAGCGACCCGTGAAGAGGAGGCCCAGAGGTAAGAAAGAAGCTGAGGGCCCGTAGAGTGCGTGTGAATGCATGGGTGCCTGCCTGAGGGTGTGTCTGTGTATGAGAATGTATGGGTGTCTTCCTGGGGTTTGTATGTGTGAGAAGAGGTGCCTGCCTGTGTGTGGTGTATGGGTGTGTGTATGAGAATGAATTGGTGCCTGCCTGGGGGTCTGTGTGTGTGTGAGAATGAATTGGTGCCTGCCTGGGGGTCTGTGTGAGAATGAATGTGTGCCTGCCTGGGGGATGGTGAGGGAGTGGTATGAAAATGAATGGGAGCCTGCCTGGGGGTCAGTTTCAGTGTGTGAGAATGACTGGGAGCTTGCCTGGGTGTGTGTGTTTGTATGAGAATGATTGGGAACTTGCCTGGGTATGTGTGTGTGTATCAGTGGCTTAGCCAGAATTGATTTTTTGGGTGGGCACAAGGTTAACATGGGTGGGCTGTAGGCATGCAGGTCTACTAGTTGATTTTTTACTGATAAATAATGCCAAATTATGCAGCATAGCATTCACATCTACGCCTAAGTATGAGGTTTACTTAATGATACAAACATAATTCACGGTGATTTGTGGTACTTTAGCCTTCTTATTATTACGATTTTATACACGGCTCCTACCTGTCCATAAATTTTGAGAGAGCGGTTGTGTTGCTTATATTTAAATTGCTAACATCTCAAAATATAGATATATATTTTTACCTTTGTTGTCTGATCTTTGTATTTTTCTAATCAGTTGGTCCTGGTCTCTTTTTCCCATTTTTTCCCTTATAGCTCATTTCCTAATTCCTTTTCAGTGTCTTTCTTCTATTACTGTCTTCTTCCCTTCCACACACACACACACACACATACACGCTTTCTCTCACACACTCAAGCTCTCACTCTTATATGCTCTCCCCCCCCCCCCCCAAAGCTCACATTCTCTGCAGACACACATACAAGTTCTCACTTTCTCACCCCTCCCCAGGCTTATATTCTTAGGCACACACAGACGCACATCCAGGCACCCATTCTCACCCACACACATAAACCCAGACTCCCATTCTCACCCACAAACCCATGCTCCCAGTCTCACCCACACATATTCAAGCTCCCATTCTCATCCATACATATACACATTTAAGGTCCTATTCTCACCCACACATACACACATTCAAGCACCCATTCTTATCCACATATTCAAGCTTCCATTCTCACCCACCCACACAAACCCAGGCTCTCATTCTCACCCATATATACACACATTCAAGCTCCCATTCACCCACATATTCAAGCTTCCATTCTCACCCACACATACACACATTCAAGCTCCCATTCTCACCCACACACAAACCCAGGCTCCCATTCTCAACCACACATACACACATTCGAGCTCCCATTCACCCACATATTCAAGCTTCCATTCTCACCCACATACACACCCAGGCTCCAGTTTTCACCCACACACAGTCCCATTCTCATCCACACATACACATTCAAGCACGTGCACAGCTTCCGCTTCCTCCCCCCAAAGCAGGAAGATCAGCTGCCTCTCCTGCTGCCACCGGCCTCCTGCTATCTTCGGGCGTCAGGTCGTATATCCCGCTGAACTTCCTGTCGGGGGGGGGAGCGGAAGTGCAGCGCACAACGTCAGCTTCCTCCCTCCCCCCCAAGCAGGAAGATCGGCGGGCCATACGGCCCGACGCCCGAAGATAGCAGGAGGCCGGTGGCAGCAGGAGAGGCAGCTGATCTTCCTGCTTTGGGGGAGAAAGCGGAAGCTGTGCGCGGCGCTTCCGCTCCCCCACCCCCAAACAGGAAGTTCGGCGGGCCGTTTGGCCCGAAGATAGCAGGAGAACGGGTGGCAGCAGGAGAGGCCAGCTGATCTTCCTGCATTGGGGGGAGGAAGCGGAAGCTGCGCGCAGCGCTTCCGCTCTCCCCCCCCCTCACAGGAAGACCGGTTGGCCATACGGCCGCAGCAGCGCTTCCCCATGTGTGCCGTGATGGTGCGCGAGGCGTGGATTCTCTTGTTCGCTGTCGCGGGGATGGGATCCCGCAACAGCCTTGCAGTTCTGGTGCCAGTTGGGTGGGCCTGGGTCTAAGTTGGGTGGGCACCTGCCCACCCAGGCCCACCCGTGGCTACGCCACTGGTGTGTATGTGAGGGAGCCAGAGAGAGTGAGAGCATGAATGTGTATGAGAAAATCCAGGGGAGTAAGAGTTTGTGTGGGGGGTGTGTGTGGAGGGGAAGAGAGTGTCTTAGAGCCTGAGAGTGTGACAGTGTTTGTGAGAGCGAGAGGTTATGGTGGATATAAGAGCATGAATGTGTATGTATGTGACAGTGTATGTGTGAGAGAGAATGGACATGTGAGTATGTGTGTGAGAGAGAGAGGATAACCTCCTAATCCTTGACAATATCAGGGTGACTGGAAATCAAGAGCTCCAAAGTATGGACAGCAGGGGCTTTTTAAAATCCTTATTAGTTTTAATTATTGGGTGTTATTTGATAAATGTGCTGTTTTGAAATATTTTATTGGTGTTTGGGAAATTGTAAAAAATGTATATGATTTTAATTAATAGAAATTCTATTTATCAATAGTTTTAAAATATTCTTTTATTAGTATGGTTTTACTATTATAACTGATGCTTTATGTTTCTTGATTTTATGTTTTATGAGGAATGGTGGTTCTGTTTTTCCATTGTTAATACAGAGAGTCTGGCTTCTTGGGATTTCCATTTCAGTTTTTGTCTAATTTGTGCTCCTTTATTTTGTAGTCTGTATTTGGTGAGGGTCTGTCTCTGCTCTGTGTGTGTGACCATGATGAGAGATTCTGCTAGCATAGGGATCTATAGCAATCTGGTTTGTTTTGTTTCCTCAGTAGGTGGTATATTGGTCTAGGACCCAGTTAATATTTACCCTTGCTTTTTCACAGGTAGGGTTATTGTTGCTTGAGTCCTTGGTGTTATTACTGTTACGTTATGATGGGATTGCAGTATAGATTTTGAGTGTCTTTTTTGCGGGGTTTTGTGTTAGTTCACAATGTGCCTGGCAGTGGAAGGTGTTTGTGCTGCTGTTACTGTGAGGTGACACCAGAATTTGAAAATATCTTTTAGTATGATGAGCTGTAAGGGAAACATCCAAGCTCCATTGTTTGGGGGAATTTCAGTGGATGCACAGAGTTACAGAACTGGAGGTGCAGGATTTATATTGACATTCTGTCCCTTCCTATAAATTCCAGACTTCACTCTCATAGCCATATAGAATTAGTTGAATGAGGCTATCAATAATTTTATAGTATGAAACTGACCAGCTTTTTAAAATTACGCAGAAGACCTTTTGGACTTTTTTATTAACATCAAATATTCAAAAGCTGTGTCCATCAAGCTCATATATCTCATTAAAGAGGTAAATTGAATAACACAATAACTTTGTTTTATTATTGTTACTCATAAATTATAACAATAACATTAATCTTGGAATATTATATATTTTTAATATAAATGAAAGGTTTTCACAAGATAGGTTGTGTCGTGAAACATTTTATTATGTATATATTTAAGGAAACATACGTAAATTGTCAAAATACATTTTGTTCATTTAACCTTTAACCTCTGGTTTGCTAGTAGATGAATTACTGTGTACCGAAATTATGTTTGTCTAAAAAGTGTGTCACCAACATGAAAAGTTTGGAAAGCTCTGCCCTAAGTAATCAAGTTTACTTAGGGAATAGCCACTGTTATTAATTGCATCAGTAGTATGGGATCTTCTTAGTGTTTGGGTAATTGCCAGGTTCTTGCGGCCTGGTTTGGCCTCTTTTGGAAGCAGGATGCTGGGCTTGATGGACCTTTGGTCTGAACCAGCATGGCAATTTCTTATGTTCTTATGGCTGTCACCTGGCATTTTATGTACCTTTGGTAATGTAGACAATCTTTTTCTGCTGTTATCTAATATGTTATTATTAGGGATATGTATGCATCACACATTCAACACTAAAGTGGGCTTGTCCAAACCCGTCCCTCTCCCCCAACCCCAGAATTTTGGGTACAGTTAGTTTCGTTAAAATAAAGTGGCCCCTGCGTCCCCCCTGTCACTTTCTGGTGCTTCCATGGGTCCCTCTGGCCCCCACCTCCTGCCAATATGCCAGGACCCGGGAGTAAGCAGTTAGACTGAGTTCCTCTGATTCCCCTCCTACCTCCCAGAAATCGGCCTGGGCCAGGGTCCTCCCCAGCCCATACTTATGTCTTCTGTGGTGGTTTTGCCAGAAGAAAGGGAAGGCAATTCTGCCCCTCTGCATCTATTTTTAGAATGGCGTAAAAGGGATGTCAAAATGGAACCGGTCTCAGGGCCGGCTGGCGCTCTTTTCTTGTACAACCATACAAAAATGGCGCCAACTGGCCCTGAGACCGGTTCCATTTTGACATCACTTTGTCACTAATCTCATGGCTAGGAGCCATTTTTAAATAGATGTAGTGGGAAAGGAGTGAGTGGGAAATGCTCCTATCCCTTCCTTTGGCAAGACCCCACAGAATTAGTAAGTGGGGACCAGGAAGGTCCCCAGTCCAGGATGACTTCTAGAGGTCTGGAGGGGGTAGAGGGGTCCAGGGAGACTCTGGGAAGTTCCAGAAAGCCCCAGGAAACAGCAGTGCGGCCCCCAAAGAGGCTCCAATTCACTTTTTTTGTTTTGTCTTTTTTATTTCGATTTGGCAAATGAACCAAACCATAAGGAACATTAAAGTGAACCGAAAACAAAAAATGTTTCACCTGCACATTCCTAGATACTATGTTACTATTACTGGATTATTCTTACATAGTTTCAAGAAAAGATATCAGAACCTACAAGGAGTTCTGTTTCTTAGATGGTGATTATTTTCAGTGTGCGATTACTGCCACCATAATAATCTTGGTAAAATTAAGGCAGCTCATTTACCCTCATTTTCCTTGGCTCAGAAGATTCAAAGTGCTAATTAGCCAGTGCCACTGTAGTATCATAATTGTTTATTAGCTTGACTGTATCACGGTTCAGGGGTAACGTTTGAAGGCACATACATGCATAAAATTGGGTTCTCTGCACGGGAGTGGCTCTTTAGAAATAGTCCCAGCAGATATGCATGTGAAAGTATGCGCAGAAAATAATTATGCTTGTACCTTTATGTGCATGGCAAACTGCTGTCACTGGGGCAGAGATGGGGTGGGATTGGAATTTAAGCTCATACTTTTGACTATGCCATACAGGATTCCACATGGACTCTCACATTTTTAAATCTGACCTATGCCCATAAATCCACTTTGAAAATTCTGGCTAACGTCTGTGCGTAAAAAGTACCCACAGCTTATGTGGGCTGTTTGACAATTACCCTGCCCATGTCTTGCAGATATCTTCCATTATTTGTAATTCTTTCCATCTGTGAACAGGAGTGTTTTCTACTTCATTCTATTTAGTTTGATCTTGTTATGGTGTGCCAAGACAAAAGGCACACATGTTACAGTTCATTCTGTTAATGCAGCACTAGTTGAAATTACCGTGTCCTTGTGGACTCTGGAGGTGAGGAGGGTCCGGGCTGTCCAGCACCCATACCATCTGTCCCACATGGGGAACATCATTGTGCAGGACTTGTTCCGTTGCCTTGAACCAGATGGAGCTGGTTGGTCATCATCGAGGGGTGCAGCGTGTGACGTCATCGACACGCAACTGCTGCATTAAAACCCATGGCAGTGCGGCGGAACTTTGGGGACTCTGGACGTGAGGAGGGTCCGGGCTGTCCAGTACCCACACCATCTGCCCTGCGTGGGGAACATCGTTGTGCAGGACTTGTTCCGTTGCCTTGAACCAGCTGGAGCTGATTGGTCATCATCGAGGGGTGCGGCACGTGACATCATCTACGAGCGACTGCCGCTTTAAAACCCGCGGCAGTGCGGCGCATTGCCGCCACCGGTGCACAGCTTTGCCCGATTTTGTTTTTTCTTCTTCGGACAAAATCGATAGCTTGTTCTGGATTTTGCTTATTTGAAGTTCTTTTCTTCTCTTTTTTTTCCCCCTTTTTGCAAATGGGAAGAAAAAGGAAAGCAAAGTTTGTATCATCTTCTCCAATTATAGCTAAAGGCCCAATGGACAATCATGTCTTAAGTCTGATTGAATCGCCAAGTGAGGACAGCGAGGGAGCTTTACTATCAGTCTCCCTGAGTCCTGGCGTGGGTCTATATCTACCCCCTCAGCCATCAACAATTCCTCTACTTGATGTCAATAAGGTACAGGACATAAAGCCTGGTGAGGCTGTTGCTCTGGAGAAGTCCATCAGCTATCCTCAGGCTGGTCAATTAACATCAAATCAGATATCTGTTTCAGATAATGATGGTGCACATGGGGAAATGTACAGGCTAGATCAGCAGCCTGTGAACTTCCCTAATAGTGTGACCCTCATTGACTTGTTGAGGATGATATCCAAACTGGACTCAAATGTCTCTCAAGTAAATGCATCCTTAACTTCCATTGTTAACTTGAATAAATCTTTGATTGATGATCAGGCGAAAAAAAATTCTTGTTTAGAAAATAATCTGGGAGTATTAGCGGCTAAAATTCAATTATTACAGAATACAGAAAGTATTCATATTAAGGATAGCTTTGCTATACATAATGAGATGGAAAATATAGAAACCTGATTTGATCTAAAAACTTACGATTGATTAATTTTCCCAAGACACGGTTACTATCACCATTAGAAATGTTTAAAAAATATCTAAGGGAAATATTATTATACAAGGATGTCGACATACCTGAGTTATCAAAAATTTTCTATTTTCCTAGTAGGATGGTGAGAAAGGCTAAGATTCAAGATGATGGTATGGCTGATTCCTCCAGTTTTGGAGTGTCCACATTTCAGGAGGAATCAACTGACATCATCAATAATAGATCCACACTCTTTGTATCCTTTGTGCTTGAATCTGATAAAGATAAGATTTTAAGTTTTTTTTTAGGAATAAGGATATGGCATTTTGTGGCCAGGAAATACAAATTTCCCCTGACATCTCCAGAGCTACGCAAGCTAGATGGAGGCAGTTCCTCTCCCTGAAAGGTAAATTGTTAGCCATAGGAGCGAATTTCTTTTTAAAATATCCCTGTTTTTGTTATGTTACCTTCCAGGGGAAAAAGTTTAGTTTTTCTGACCCTCTCCATCTAGAGACTTTTTTGTTAGACAGGAGTCCAGAAGGGGAGAAAAATGATGACCAAAAATAATTGATAACTCTCCTCATTTATTTTTATTATTTTAATGAATGCAGTTATAGAAGAATACTATATGTAAGGTTGCATATTTTCGTGTTCCCCCCAAGGATTATGGTTGATGATGCAGATAGTATTAATTTTCCTTGCTGTATTCTTTGAAAATGATATATTAATCTACACATTATTTCCTGTATTTTTGTGTTAAATTAACTGAAAATTTAATAAAGAAAAATTATTAAAAAAAAAAAAGAAATTACAGTGTTCTTGCATTTCTTGTCAACAATCCATGGACAGTTGGGTTTATGCAGCCATAACAGACACACATGACCCTGATGTGTGACATCACTAAACAGAATAGAGCAACACAGAGCCCAGACACGTCTGTTGCATTTTGGTGGAATAAACAGCCAGTGCTTTGTGACCAGCTCTGATTAAAAAGGGTCTCCTCCCTCTTGCATCAGCTAATAAACCATAGACTCATGTAGGAGATGGTGAATCATTTCTTGTTATTTTCAAACATTTATTTAATGTGAATTTTATAATTTATTGTCTGACTTAGAAGCATATCTCAGGTCAGAACGTGGGAGTTCATAATTACTGGTTTACGTAGACATAAGAAAGGTTATCACAGCTTCCATGTAAATGTCACCTTTGTAGCGGGCCGACTCAGTAAAGTCCGTGGGAAAGCGGACGAACGCCCGCTCTCTCGGCGCAAGCACAGGCCGACGCTTAATTTTACCGGTGTCGGTTCTCGAGCCCGCTTGGGCTCGAGAACCTACGCCGGCAAAATTGAGCGTTCGGTTTTCGGCCTGACAGCCGCCAGCCCATTTTAAATTTTTTTTTTCTTTTTTTTAACCTTTTTTACTCTTCGGGACATCCGACTTACTATCGCCATATTAAGTCGGAGGGTGCACAGAAATTAGCGCCTTTGGGTAGGCGCTAATTTCTTAGAGTAAAATGTGCGGCTTGGCTGCACATTTTACTTTCTGTATCCCGCGCGCATACCTAATAGGGCCGTCAACATGCATTTGCAAGTTGAGGGTGCTATTAGGTGCCGCGGGTTGGACGCACATTTTCCTCCCCTTACTGAATAAGGGGTAAGGGAAAACGCACGTTCAAGGGCAGGTTAACTGCGCTCCGTCGGATCGCACTGTACTGTATCAGCCTGTAGGTTTGTAGGCCCCATGTAAATAGCTGAGAGCAGATTGGAACATGACAATGGATCTGAGGAAAAATCTGTTTCTACAAAAGAAATTTTCTTTCTCTTATTTGAACTGTTTGAGTTCCTTGTATAAATATCCTATTATTGTAACAGCCCCATAGATTGGTAGCTAAAGAGATAACTGTGCCATGTAACTAATCAGTTAAAACATTGCAGAATTCAGTATATACCCGCTTTGTTCAATATCTTCCTACGGGATGGATGTACTAAAGTCAATTAACTTTGGACGATAAAGTGTGTTCTAAAAGATAATATTAATTAGATGCAAATGAGGCACATGTTACTGCAGTTGTTAAAGTATATGTGTGAAAGTACAATCAATGCAAAAACATAAGTACATCTGCTTGAAGTACAGTTTGTTATTGGTGTCCATGCATTTGTGTTACATTTTTCTCCTGTTCATGCATTGACCTTTTTGTTGCATTAATGGGTTTCCATATGTTTGCATCTCATTACCTCATTAGCATAGATTTTGCATTAGATAACATAAGCTACACATAGTTTACACACATTAACAGCACTGTTAACACACATTAACCACTGGTGATAGATAAAATAGGCATTTAGGGCCAGATTGTAAAAGCTCTACACGCGTAAATCGCCTTACACGTGTGGGCCTATTTTATAAAGGCCCAGCAACGTGTAAAGCCCCAGAGCTTTACTAAAGGGGCGATCCGGGGGTGGGGCGGTCTGGGGGTGAGGGCAGAGGTGGGGCCAGAGGCCTCTGGCACAGTGGCCATTTGCCACTGTGTCGGAGGATCGCGTGCCGGAAGGCTGCCGGCACGTGCAACATGCGCCTGCCTGGAGGCCGGCACAAAAGGTGAGACAAAGATTTGGGGGGGGGGGGGTTAGGTTAGGGCTAGGGGGTAGAAAGGTTAGTTTAGGGGGGAGGGAACGAGGGAAGCCCGCGGGCGTCGGCGCATGCAAGGTGCACTACTGTGCACCCCCT
This sequence comes from Rhinatrema bivittatum, assembly GCF_901001135.1. Lineage (NCBI taxonomy): Eukaryota > Metazoa > Chordata > Amphibia > Gymnophiona > Rhinatrematidae > Rhinatrema > Rhinatrema bivittatum. The sequence continues at coordinate 177,006,266 of NC_042616.1, forward strand.
TGCGCGCGCCGACTCCCGATTTTATAACACGCGCGCCCCTGCGTACATGTGTGCATGCCGGGTAGCACTCGCACATGTACGCCTGCGTGCAGGTCTTAAAATCTACCCCTTAATGTGCATTAATGCATGAATTACATTAACACACTTTTAGTACATTGGCCCCTGTGTATTTTACAGTTGACTTCTGTATTGACAACATAACTATTCTGATGTGTAACTAGGAGCCTGCTTTAGCCAAGGAAATGCAGTGTAGTCATAATGTAAAACCCAGCCCTTAATAATGTTTGATGAATGACATATTTTTCAGAAAAGAGATTTAGAGCTTCATTTTAAATATCGCTCCACTATAGACTGTCCCAAACAATTTTCATGAGAAAATCTTTGAACAGTCTTAAAGCTCTCATTACAGAACTAGTTCAGGTCCATTGGCCCTGGCCTCCTAATGTATATAAAGTAATCCAAAAGAAAGTATTGCTCCCTGAATTTGTGCTTCCTTATCTTTTGCGGGATGAATTCAGGCATTTCAAACAGTGGAAGAGAATGTACACAGAGACATACAAAATAGCCCCCTATGAATACAAATTGTAGGTATAGTATCTGAAGATCCTGCAATGCATACAGATGAAGGGTGCCAGCTGACCCAGTGTGAGGAAGGGTAATAATCCTGCAGTCATATGCACAGGATTTTCAGAAGCACACAGCAGATCTGAAATTGCATCTGGAATTTCTTCCTCTCATTTGCATCTAGCAGTCTTGTCTGCACAGGAGTCTAAAAGGGTAATTCTTTTTCAATCCCTGATGTGAGATCTCTTGAATTTTTATAAAGGATGCCTTTTGCATAGTTTTTTGAAACAGAATGAGGAAATCTTTCTTGTAGCATAATTTGGTTTCACACTTTTTTTTTCCCATTATTTTTCCCCCTCATGTTTCAGTGCACAGCAGCTAGGAAGGAATCTTTCCGTGACACGATGGCGTTGGCAGCTTTTTTTTTTTGTCATGTAGGAGGGCCGCACTCCTACACAGCAGAATCTCTCTCTGTGTTGTGGTATTCTCGCAGCACAGAACTGCACTTCTAAAAGGTTTCTTCTATAAGCTCTTTCATGCTTCTCGCCTTAGAGACTTCATCTAAGGCTCGTAGCAAAGAAGAGGTCAGGAAGTGCCCAATGCTGTAACTGCTTCTTTATATGCTTCTCTGTGGTTCTCCACAGACCCATGGAACGGATCCCTTCCAGTTGCACTCTGACTAGTTTAGGTTTCATTATTTGCAGATGGGGGAAAATGACAGCTTCATAAACAAGGGAGGATCTTTTTATTTAAATCTCAAGCTCCTGCCAAACTCCAGTGTGTGGCATGTTAACTAGCTGACACCAGGAAGGAGAATGAATAATATGGTAAACTAAAATGTATTAAGTCATGCAGTTCCAAAAAAAAGATTTCTTTCAGGTTTGCTCATGCCATCTTGTCTTTTTTCTTTGTCTTTATCTTTTTTTTTTTTTTTAAGATTTTGCCCAGCTGATTATGTGCTATCACATGTTTTATCCAAGGTCTTTTTTAGTTCACTGTGTTTTCCTCCCATTTCATTCCTTTGCTAATAGTGTAGAATGACAACCAGTGATTACAGGAGCCTTGACAATGCAATAGGAACTGAGCATCGAAAGTCTACTCATCAGCATGGGAACTATTGCTTTGTCCGCCTTCCCTGAATATTTTTTTCTTCCAAGGTCTAAAACTGTATTAGCTTCTTCCCATTTCCTGACCTTAAGGTTCCAGCTGCAAACCATTGCAAGCCAATAAGTATGCAATAGTTTTGTTCAAATTTTTCAGTTCCATTTTCTTTCAGATTTGCGCAGTGTGTATGTATAAAGTAGACATTTGTATACAGTATATTAAAGAACTTCATATTGTATGTAGTCTCGCTCTCCCCCTATTCACAAGGAGCCCCACTTCCGAGACTGTGGAGCATTTTCCATTTGGTGCAGCGCCTGGAAACTGAGTTAGGCTAACCTGTAAGGTCCAGATCACACCCAGGTAATAAAAAAACAGTCCATAATCCAAGTATTATGGTCCAAACCAAGAAGTAATTTTACTGAAGACAAATCAAAGTTCAGCAGTACAATAAGTGAAAAAACACAGTTTTTTGGACAGTAGCAAATTATTAAAAAAAAAAAAAATCAGAAGCAGTCCTTAAGTAATACCCAAACACAAAATGAACCTCTCCATGCACCTTAACCTTAACTTCCCTTAATTCCTGAAAGGTCTCTCTTCCTCAGATACCCCTTCATGTTGTAGGAATCCACTTTCAACAATTTCAAATACATGGCTGTGCACTCAATCTTCAAGATAAATCCCCTTTCCCTGTAGAACTTAGGGGGAAAAAAAGAAGTCCTCCACAGTCCTTTTGCTTGAACTCCCCATAGAAGTTTTCTCTGACCCAGTGAGAAAGCAAAACACCCTCTCTCAATGGGTAGCAGACGAGGCACCCTTTCTTCTCCTCTCCTGGAGGCGAGAGACGCACGCAGCCTTCTGCTGTGCCTCCTTAACTTCTTTATTGATGACTTCCCCTTAGGACTCTGGGAAGCCTTTTAAAATCTTTTGACACTAATCCACCCTTTAAGGGATGGATTCTATTCTATTCAAACTGACACTACTACGCTTGAATCTCCCATTGCTAGAATTCTCCTAGTGGCAGAAAAATAACCTTCGAGGGAGCAAATCAGAGAGAAGCTAGAAAAGTCCCATTTATGTGTGTGTTCATTGTAATTTTCTTCTTCTTTGCATTGTTTTTGGCTTATGGCTTTCCCCATCTTTGAAATGTCTAATCTATGTTGCAATGACCTTGATGATATAATATACGTAGTCTGGCCTTAAATCTCTTTTGTTAGCTAGCCATCACAAATAGTTGTTCATGTCTGTGTATTTGCTCTATTTTGCTTTAATGTTGTTACGCATGTGCGTATTTCACATGGCCAGAGACATGGATTGAGCAGGATATAAATTCTTCAAATAATTAAATAAATAATGTGCATTAGAAACTCTATGTAGTCCCTCTTCCAGTGGTTATCCTGGAAGGCAGGGGTGACACAGAGTCCCGGGGCCAACTCTCCTACCAGTCCCCCAGCCCTGTGGTCAGGATTCTTTTGATGGGGAGGGGAGGAAGACTTTTACAAAGCTCAAGGTGTGGGCATGACTCTATTTCTCGCTCCTGGTGACTTCTCTCTTCACTGTAGGTTGGAGGGATGTGAATGCCAACAGAATACTCTGGACTCTCAGGATGGATATCCAAACAAAACTTTACTTTAGCAAGGCTTCAAAAGCAAGGTATAGCACTGTATACACCAGTTCTTGGCACAACACATTGTTACCACAATCTTCCAGCTCTGTGCAAATGTCCCTCAGTAGATGGGCTTGTGAAAGAACTCACCCTCCAGGTTATGGAAAGGCAAGATTTCCTAGATGTCCAGGGGTACCTTACTTACAGGCAGAAATCTCCTTCCTAAATACTGGCAGACAAAACAGGGTCTCAACACTGCATGGTTCCCAATTGTACCTCTCCTTCCCCTGAGAAAGATTCTGGATCAGAATCTCCCAATGTATCACAGAATCTTACTCACAATTTATTTATTTATTTATTTATTTAAATTTTTTTAATATACCGATGCTCAAGATGAAGGTCTTATCGTACCGGTTTACAGCGTAACCAGGGGTAACCAATTAAATAGAAGATAAAGTTACAATGAACAGGGATTTACAGTACGGGAGAATTAAGAGTGAAAGATATTAGTTTGATATAACATAATTCTAACAAGAGAAAAGTAAGTAACAATCGACGTATGATACTAGCTTAGACAATGGCCTGTTATGTAAAATCGAACTGTGGCAGGAACGATCCAGGAGAAGGGGAAGGGGGGGGGAACTGTGAAAATAAGGGGTGAGTGTCTACGCTAATTGTGGAGTGACCCATCAAGGGAAGGCTTGAATGAAAAGCCAAGTTTTCAGTTTCTTTCTGAAGGAGAAAGGGCATTGTTCCTGGCGAAGTTCTCTGGGAAGTAGATTCCATTGATAAGGTCCAGCAATGGACAAGACTCATTTCTGAATGGAGGTGTGACTAGTGGATTTATTAGTGGAGAGATCCTTTGTATGCTGATCTGATTGGTCTTGTGGAAGCGTGGAGTTTGAGTGGTATTTTGAGTTGGAGTGTGGATTGATGATAGATGGTTTTGTGGATGATGGACAAGGTCTTGAACAGTATTCTATAGTTGATGGGTAACCAGTATTCTATAGTTGATGGGTAACCAGATCCTGCGTGTCATCTGGACAACATTGACCAGATGACACGCAGGATCTTTCTGATTAAAGATTCAGACAGCAAAGAACAATCAGCTCTTCATATTTTCCCCATTCTAGGTCAGAAGGGTAGCAGCAAATATATTCCTCTCAGATCCCCCAAATGCAAAGTCCTAACTAAAATATCCAAAAACTGGAATTCTCTTGTAGCAGGTCACTACCAGCCACCAACTATTGATTGAGAACTGGGGCAGGGAGAATCTTCTCTAACTTGGGCACCCCAGGAAAGGGACTTCCCCATAATCTCCTCCTAGGCCAAGAACCAGGAGTCTTGCAAGCAACTCCAAAACTCAGCAACAACACTGGAGGCAACCCAACCAGATCAGTTGTGCATTTGAAAAGGTTTAGCCTGCCACTTGTCTTGGATTACAGACTATGAGGCCTGATCCTTGAAGTAGATCAAAACTACAAAAAGTAAACAGCAACTTCTACTTCTGAATTCTACAACAGAATACTGCCAATGCCATATTGATCTATGATGCAACTTGCTTTTATAGAGGCAGGGTGGTGACCACTCCATCAGCTTCATTGGAGGTACTATTCTGGAAATAGTATGCCCCTCCCTCCACTGCCTAGATCAGTGATGGGGAACTCCAGTCATTGAGCGCCACATACAGGTCAGGTTTTCAGGATATCCACCATGAATGAGATAGATTTGCATACAATGGAGGCAGTGCATGCATGCAAATTGTTCTCATGCATATTCATTCTAGATTTCCTGAAAACCTGGCCTGATTGTGGCACTTGAGGACTGGAGTTCACCATCACTGGCCTAGATCCTAAATCCTAGCTCAGGATCTGAAACTAGGATCATTTAGTGTTGATCCCAAAGTGTTTCCACATTTGAAATAAAAATAACTAGGATCTTCCACATCTAGGATCTAACATAGCCATTTTTTTTTTTTTGCACTGCATTTATGTTACCCAGGCACCTTTTCAGGTTACTATTAAGCCCTGGTAATAGACTTGCAATGCAGTTAGAGAAAAGAATTAGGAGGAGGATCCATTCTGAGACAGCCCTTCCATGGCAGGGCTGTAATGGATATGCCCTGCAGGAGGCTTTTTAGCAGAGCTCTGCAAAGAGCTCTGGGGGTAGTCTAAATTGGAAGTTAGAGCCGAAGGTTGAAGGTTTATCTTGAGTTAGGTTCTGAGCCTACCTGGAGCCTCGGAAACCCCTCTGAGATCACTCCTGTGCAGGTCAGGGTGTCCACTGCTGTGTTCTCCACACGAGGTACAGAGTCTTTGTCTGGGACTGATTTGGATTTTTGGACTTTTGATTAGTAGGAGCCCTGCTAAAGGCCTGGGCCTTTCTGAGACTCAAGGACTGAGGAACCCTGAGTTTAAGGAAAACCTGCCCCTGAAGTGGTGCTGATCTGTTGCAGAGGGCAAGAAAGAAGTTATTTTCAAGACCTGGGAGGAAGTGATTTTTCTGTCCCTCATCCTACCCATCGGTGGACCCTGCCGTTCCATCCAGGATCCCTCCCACCAGGGATCCTCCTCAAAAAAAGGGCAACTAACCAAGAGTAATAAAATCATCTGAAATAGGGGAGGATGTCCACTTGGCATCTTCAGTCATCCCTGGGGAGCTTAGAGACATTAACTGTTTGTGCCAAAATGAAACTTTTTGCCATCTGGGAGGTGTTCCCGCCCACTAATGGAGGCCTAACCTGAGGGATCTGCTGCTCTACCTACCCGAGGACAGCAGAGGGGTTCCTGGCTCTAATAATGGACGTTTGCACAGATAAGAGGACACAAAAACTGTACACCAAGAGGGAACTGTGGAGCTGGGAACGTACTTATTTGTGCCATTCAACCACGCTGTTTGCAGTAAAGCATTATTTTTGGACACTCGGTGATCCCTGTGTATTCTTTGGCATTCAGCACACAGCACCAAGTATAAAAATTCAGCTAGCCTAGGGAATTCAGTGCTCAAAGCAAGCACCGGGACTTGAGAGGAGTCCTTTCTACCCCTAGTCAAAGAATCCACACCCAGAGAAGTGAGGGAGATTGAAGAGCTGGTCAGGGTTCCTGCCCCAAAGAGTATAAATAACGCTATGGCCTCACCCGTGTTGGACCTGCACACCGGGGTGGGGTTACATTTAGATTTGGTATCAAGACAAAAAACAACTGTTTGTTCAGCCCCAACAATATGGGTATGATGGGTAATCAAAAGCATGACACAGTAAACAGCTGAACCACCGAACATCTCTATTGGAAAATCATAGCTCCAAAGATTGAAAATCAGTCGTTGGAAACAGATGAAAACACAATAGCGTACTAAATGTCAACAGATAAGGACTATTGTCTTACCTAGTCTGGATGCTTCCCCCTGCCTACACTAATCTAGTTCTGGCCATCACCTTTGCTTATCCTTATGTTGCACCCTTTCTCAGGACACTCTGTGGAAGGCAAGGGCCCACCTTCAGATGCTGCAGAGTAGGAAAAAACTGACTGCGAATCTGGACCAAGAAACTCCTGTGGGTTCTCTTTGTCTTTGCTCACATTCAAAATATTGCTAAAATGTGGCTTTTTTTTCTGTATAATATCACCAAAATCCAACATTTTCTGTTTGAGCATCCTAGCACAACCCTTGTGTACTCTCTTGCCACTTCCCACTTGGACTACTGCAGCTTCTTCCTTATAGGTTTGCCACTAAACCGTCTTTCTCTGCTGCAGTCGAGTCAAAATTCAGCTGCCTGTCTTATCACCCCTCTTTTCATGGCTCTACATTGGTTCCTTATCTCCATTTGTATTCAGTTCACGTTTTCTCACCTACAAGTGTGTTCACTCTGCAGCTCCATGCTGTCACTCCTCTCATCTCCTGCTACCTCGCTTCTCATGACCTCCATTTACTGGGCAAGCTGCTGCTTTCTGTGCCCTTCTCTTTCATTGCTAACTCCAGAATCCATGCTTTCTGCCTTGTTGCACCATATACCTGGAATGGCCTTCCTGAGTTCATGCATCTGCCTCCATCTCTGGCCATGTTCAAGTCCCACATAAAGACTGACTTAGTTGAGATTTCTTTTAAATCCAAAACTCATCACTCTTCGTGATAGTAACCCTCTCACATTAAACATGATTTTATTGAAATGCTTAAGCGATTACTAAAAATTATTTGTCTTGTTTGTGTATCTCTAAGGAGCAAGAACTACCTCTATTTTATGTGTCCGTGCAGTGCTGCATATACCTAGTAGCACTATAGAAATGTTAAATACTATCGGGTGGAGTTTAGAAGGCCTGCGTGCGTAAATCCCGGGGTTTACGCGCACGGCCGAGCCTTGCGCGCGCCAAGCAAAGTTTCGAAGGTGCCCGGCCAGGCACGTCAATCCCGGTACACGCACAAGTGCTGGGCCTCGTCAAAGGGGCATGTTGGGGGCGAGGTCTGGGCGGGAAGGGGCAGGACGGAGGCCGGCCAGGACAGCGGCCATTATCTGCTGTCATGGGGAAGCGTGCGCCGGCAGCAGGCCGGCATGCATAAATTACTTCTGCTCCCGAGGAGCAGCAAGTAATGAAATAAAAAAATTTAGGGCAGGTAGGTTAATTTTAGGGGGTAGGTTAGTTTTAGGGGAGAGGGGAAGAGGAAGAATGGTGAGGCAGGGGATCAGGGAAGTTCCCTCCCAGTCCGCTCCTTAATTGGAGCGGACTGGGAGGGAACTGGGGAAGGTCCGATTGCGTCGCCGCCCAGAGTTTGCAAAAGTACAGCCCCCCTTGCCCGTGCCGCACGCCCATGCGCACGCGGATTATAAAATCCGGCGCACATGTGCGCGAGGCACCCGATTTTAGAACATGTGCGCGCCGGCGTGCGCATGCTGCAAAATCAGTACGTCCATGTGTGGGCGCCGGGAACCACACGCACATGGATGGACGTTCACATGTTATAAAATGTACCCCTATGGCTGCATGCTGAAGCACCAACAACTCACGTCTCCTGTTTGATAGAGTTAGTAGGGCTTAAGTGCTTTAGTAAAAATAGTTACTGCATTGCATCAAGTCTGCTCAGCAAGTTCCTTATGGCAGTAACTGCCTCTTTGTGCAGTTACCCTGACTCCCACCTTTTGTTAAGGGTAGTAACTGCCGCTCCCTGCACGTTACCTCCTATTGAAGTGCTGGGGAAGGTGAAAGGAACAAGCTTCAGCAGCAGTAGAAGAGCATCACCGAAGGGTTTTAATCTCAGAAGAACTTCTCCTTTAGTTAGCAAGGCATCAGGATATTCCGTCTGGGTAGGGTGTTTAATGATGGGAGGGCAAGCCGGGTGTCTTATGCAGGGCCTGTCAAGTGTAAACCTTTTTGTGAGCCACTTGCTTTACTGGAAGTTTCCATGAAGGAAACAGAATTGGATGCTTTTTTTTCCCCTGTCCCCTTATCTATGAAAAATGGCTCTGCCTGAATTCTGCAAATCTTGTTATACTCCTCCTCCCCCAAATTTCTATTTAGATTTAGTCACCTGGTTATGGTTAGAGCCTTCTTTTAAAGTAGCTTTCAAAACAGATCAGACATTACATTGTTAAACACAGTTTTCGCTGTAGGTATTGAATGTCCTGCTGAGCTTATAGTAATAACTGATAGACAGATATCTCAAATAATTTTCAGTACAGAATGAAACTATAGAAAACTGTCAATCACTGAGTTTACCTTTAAGCACAGATGATTTGAATTCATGTAAGCAGCATGAGAAAGCCAAGGCGATGAAATGGCACTGTTTGGGGCAGAGATGATAGGATTACCTCTGCTGTTAGCACTTCCTGCTACTTGTCTGATATACTAAATCAAGGCAAAGTTTATGAAAAAAACCCCAAAAACCAAAACCTGAGGCCAGAGTTTCTTGCTCTTTATTCCTGCTGGGATTTAGCTATTATAAATATGCAGTCAGAAAAGAGTGCCTTAATTGTGACTTAATTTTAAGCAGGCTCAAACACCTTAGTTCAACACTTTGACCAGTGACAGTCTTAACACAATGAAGCTCTCATAAATCAAGTCTTTTTGGAAAGGAAAAATGCACACTTAACCTTTTGTTGTGGACCAATTCACTTAAGGAACAATCCAGTAAAAACTTAAAGAACAAGACATAAATTTTGTCATATGCAGCCTGAGTGAAAAAAAGTTTACAATTTTAGGTGTAGTGGTATGGTTTATGTAAATTATGCCTCCTCCAAAGAATAGCACAGTTTAGCTTTTGAGAGGTGTCTTGAATGGCCTCTCAATCATAATACAGTTTCTTGAAATTCTGTCAGGTAGCATATCTACTAAAGTTAACAAAGCACAATATTTTAGGAGAAAGCTATCAGCGCCATATCCAAAAGCACAATATGAATGTGATAGCTTTGTAAAAAAATTAAAAAAAAAAATTGGATTGCAACCCTTTTATCATTCTTAGGCTTATGAATCAATATTTCTGAGTAGCTGTGCAGGTTTTAATTTTGCACTAATAAACTATCATTTGTTTGCTGCAGCATTAGAATCAAAATAAGGATACTTCTTGCTTTCTAGTACAGGTCTTCTGTTACAGATTCCAGACAGACTGAGGTCGATATTCAAAAGCCATTCAGAGGGATAACTCACAAGTTATCCCTTTAAATGGCTAATTCAGCCTATTCAGCTTCTTATCAGGTTAACTTACAGCCAGATAACTTGTCCACTAAACAGCTTAATGAACATTGGCCTCACTGTATCATTACTTAATATTCTTAGGGCCTGGTTTACTATGCTTTTTTTTTTTTCCTTCCCATTCTGTGTTTATGGGAAAATCAAGCTCATAGGGTTATGGCTCCCAAACCTACTCTGGTTATGTCTTAGCCAGTTAGGTTTTCACTAGAATCCCAGAATATGCAAATGTATCTTATTCATATTCATTGTGGATATCCTGAAAGCATGCCTGGCTGTGGATTCATCAAGATAGGTTTAGGAGCCATTGAATTGTGGCAAATAACATGGAGACACGTGGGGACTGAATAATATATATTTTTATATTTGGAGTGCTTGGAATTATTCCATTTTTAGTTGAGATACAACTTATTTTTTAGGGTTTATCAGCCTGGAAGCTGGACCACCCCCAAATAAAGACTTCTCAAAAATCACAAGTTCCACAACAATCACATCACTCCATATTAACACTTTCTCCCTTAGCTTTCTTTTGTGAATGAATGTTATAACTCTTTGGTGTCTAAGAATTTAGCATGATTTAGCTACAAAATTGTGAAAAAATATCAGCACACAAGGATATTGATGTTCTGGTTTTTTTCTTTTGATGTTCTTATAGGACTACTTGTGACCTATAGAACTTGCAGGCCCTCAAATGGCTGACTTCTGAGTAATAACACACATTCCATACTATGGTATTCATACATTTTCCTGATCATCATGTTGATGGCATACCCCAGGAGTGCCCAGGAGTGCCTCCATTGTATGCCAATCTATCTCATAGATATTCATTGTGGATATCCTGAAAATGAGGCCTATTTATTGTTGCGTCTACCAGCTCCGCATTGAGTCCCTGCACCGCTCGGTCACAGCCTCCATGGGCATCCTCTGCTCCCTCGCGGCCTTCCTCAACGCAGCTGTCCTCGTGCCGGGGCTCGGAGTACTCCTCGGCGTTGGCCCCGCCCCCTAGCGCGCACGCATGGAGCTCTTCCAGAGTTAAAGGGCCAAGTGCGGGAATACCTTGGGCGGCGCCCAAGTCTGACGTCACCTGAGCTGGGTATTTAAACCTCTTTGCTGCCTTAGCTCATTGCCTTGGCAATCGGGTCGTACACTCCGGTGTGTCTAGTTTGCCTTCCTGCGTTTCCTGTTCCAGCGTCTCCTGTTCCTTCGTCTCTCCATCCCTGGTAGTACCCTCCAGACTGATCTCATGGTACTGACCATTGCTTGCTCTTGACCATTCTTGACCGCTGCCTGGAACCAACCTCTGCCTGAACACTGACCATTCTTGACCGCTGCCTGGAACTGATCTCTGCTTGAACACTGACCATTCTTGATCACTGCCTGGAACCGACCTCTCCTGGGACACTGACCTCTTCCAGATTGACTACAGCTACTGATCCCTGCTTCGGCTGAATACGCTGATCTACTACTCTGGCCTTGTTCGTGGTGGGCACGCCTCTACACTTCCTCTCCAGGAGATCCTGCAAAGCCCACCTAAGACCAGGCATCCCGGGTAACCAAGGGCTTAACCTGGGTTGCTATTGGTGAAGCTCCAGATAGCTTCTGTCTCCTCCTGTGCTCCATCTCCTGGTGGCAGGCAGTCTCCAGGTCAGACCGGAGGGCCGTACCAATCCTGCACCGGTCCAAGGGTCCACCTCCAGTGCAGCATTTATGGATCTTAAGAGCTGGAATTGGCTACTCCTGGCATAATCATAGCTGGACATACTGAAAATATTGAATGGGTATGCCCTGGTCTGATTTCAGCTTTTTCCTGGGATTACAATTTTTTAAACATATTTTATTCAAATTTTTATAGATCATGTACAAATAGCATGACTTTGCAGAACATCCTCTAATAGTAACCTGTGTATTATTGCATAAAACATTGACTATAACATTTGCTTTAAGACATAGATATAATTACTCTTTGCAGTCAACATATTATATACTAGCAAGGGTTTTTAAAAGTAACATATCAATCTGACATCAACTTGCACTCACTTAACTAAAAATGTTTGCTATTCAACAATACAGTATAGGTAGCGTTCTTGCTTAAAAATTCCCATCAGTAAACTTATAAAATATAAACTACAGACTGTTAGAGGGAACTCAGTACACTTAAGTTAAAATGTAGTTACAATCTTTGTAGCAGTTTGTAATTCAGATTATTATACATCCAGTTGGCATCACTATTCTTGGTTTCTTATTTCCGTACTCCAAATGAACTCAATGAAGGGCAACCATACCCTAATAAACTTCCAATAGTTCTCTTTTAACAACCTGGAAATTTTCTCATAACATCTGTTTTCCTGCTTTGTGCATCCACTGAATAAGATATGGACTATTTTTTTTATTTCCAGTTTTTGGCTAGTACAATTCTTGCAGCCAGGAGTAGCTGCAAGAAAAGTTCCTTAGTTGAACTTATCTTCCAACTACTCCAGATTTCCACATAACCTATCAAAATAATTTGGGATCATGCAGCAGCTCTAGTTGAGTCAAATTCTCTATTTCCGTGGTAATAGCCTCCCAACGCCTCTTATAGAGATGTGCATTCATTTTAAATGAATGAATAAAATACAATGAATGAGTCCATATTTGTTTAATTTGTGGACTCTCAAAACAAGTGGAGGGATCCAACAGAAGAAACAAAACATATTTGTCTCATTTGTTTGTTTCTCATTCAAGCATATGGCATATTCAAACAATGGCTATTCTCTGTGTAAATATATAGGTGGAGGTAACTAAAGCAACCAACTCTTGGCTGTATGATCTCACAGCTTTGTCAGAGATGAGACAAGACAAGTTGGCAAGAAAAAACATAAAGGACAAATCATGGTGCAGCATTTCCAAAATAGCCTATAGCTGCTATCTGGATCAAATGACAATGACCCACTCCCACTGTAAAGATGGATGGATTTAGGATTTTGCCACCCCTAGGAACTTTTGGTGCTTTTACCCCCTCCCCCCCCCCAACCCCTGTAAGTGTCTAATATAGGGTAGCAGAAGGCTTTTATCTGCTATATGAAATTCAGCAGTGCTAGAAGGCAGCATATCTTAGCCAGTTTGCCACCCTAGGCATAGGTATCATGAGTGCATATAAGACAAATCTAGGGCTGATTGTAGAGTATAAGTATGTGCAAGAAGCAGTTTGTATTTCCTCTTAAGCTGTTGGCAAAGAAAGATGGGTTTGTAAAAGCTCTAACAGAATTTTTTTAAAAGCTTAGAAACATTTTGATTTGGCACTGATAAAGGGTTGCTTCTGATCTTATCATTGCTGCAATGATTTCAATGTACCAAAAATCAGAGGTAGTGCATTGTTTCTGATTTTGATTTTTCTCTTCACAAGGTAGGAGATAGTGTGGAGATTGTAGCAGCGCTAGAGATTTTTTTGTTTCTGGACTGTGAGGTGAGCATAGAACACTAACAGAATGAAGAGACCAGGCTGACAGTCTTTTTGTTTCTGTGTAGCTAACAGTATTTTTCTGTATGGAGTCAGTTAGCACTGAGTGCATACAGCACAGCACACACACTGGGGCCGATGCAATAAATATGCTCAGAAAGCGGGTGCTGAACAGTCAGTGCCTGCTTTCTTAACGTGCCCCAGGCGGGGTCATGTTAGAAAGGAGGTGCTAGGGTTGCTTGCGCGCCCCTAGTGCCTCCTTGTAAACGTGAACCCGATCGGCATCAGCGGTCTGCCGGTCGAGTTTATCGGCATCGGTTTTCCTAAAAGCAGCACAACCAGGGGGTTCAGGAAATGGATGCTTGTCTTTCGAGCATCTGTTTCCTCCACCCGACTGCCAGTGTTTTTTTTTTTCTATTTTTTAACTTTAGTTAATTTTGTTTTTCCTCCTACTTAACATCGCAACGATATTAAGTAGTAGGTAGTACAGAAAAGCAGTTTTTTCTGCTTTTCTGTACTGGTTTAAGGAGCGCTCAGCAATTAACACCTGCTCCAGGCAGGCATTATTTGCTGAGCAGTAAATGTGCATCCTAGACACACTTTTTTTTTTTGCATCTAGAGTGAATGCTAATAGCCTCAATCACATGCATTTGCATGTGATTAGCGCTTTTAGACTCACTCTGCGTCAGACACACATTGAATAGGTGCTAATCCCCTTATTGCATTAGGGGATTCATTAGTGCCTATTGAACCCGCGTCCGACTGCAGGTTATACAGTGTGTTCGACTGAGTGCACTGTATTGCATCGGCCCCACTGTGAAGTCAATATTTAAAAGCATTTAGACGGATAACTAAAATGTTATCCTTCTGAAAGGCAAAACGGTAATATTTATCGCCGTAGATGCATAATGAGTTATGCGGCAAGAGTGTAGCAACATAAATTGGGGGCAGGCTAGAGATGAGCAGGAGGCTTTTCTGGGAGGCATGAAATTAGCCGCTTAACTTATGTGGATAACTCTGGTACACCATAAGGTTGTCCTAAAGTTAGCCAGATATACTTATTTGGATAACTTTAAGATAGCCGAGTATATTCAGCAGCACTGCCAAGCTGCTGAATATCCCACTTAAGTTAGCCGATAGTTGTATCTGGCTAACTTACTTAGCTGCTCTGCAGCTGAATATCAGCCCCTGTATATGTGTCTGTGTGTATGAGTGAAACAGTTCTCCATATAGTGAATAGAAATGTGAGTGGAGGTACAGTTACAGTATCAATAAATAAATTCATTTATAATATTCAAACCCCCAGGAGGCTGTGCACTTCAATAAATTTCATCATGTTGGGAAAGGAGGGAATGGCAGCATTGGCAGAGGCAGAGCAATTGGTGCAGATACTTCTACTAGCAGTAATAAAAAAAAGTCACTAGTTCCACCCATAAATTGAAAAGAGATTTTTTTAGCCATAGAATAGCAGGCGTGGAAAGCACTGGCAACTTAAGGCAGAAACAGGTGAAATTTGGAGAGCATATGCCATGCCACCTGTTCCTCTCTCTCCTTTGTTTTGAAGCAGAAGGAAAAAGTGGGTAGCCATCCAAGGCAGACAGTATCAGGTAAGGGAAAAACACTGGGGTAGCAGAAGTGCAACAGCCAAAACCAAATGCATGCTCCTCTATATGAGTTACTGCTTCTGAAGCAATGGAGGCAGTATTTTTAACAACTGATTCTGAAGAAGAATCTTTTCTAGGATTCCCTGAATCAGAACTTGAAGAGCTGGTAGATGAAGAAAAGTTTGCAGGATAATTCAGTAGTGTCTTAGACTCTAGAGCAGTGATAGGGGAGATAGATATTGATATTGATGGTAATTAGAGCACCCCCTAGCTAAAGCAGGCAGTGCAAGTAGAGTGTGTGAGTGATGCCCCTGGCATTTTACCTTAAGTGCCAGCATAAGCCCCCAAGGATGTAGAGAAGAGATCTTATAAGACATCCCTGATTTGGAAGCATTTTAAAGTGAGAGAGGACCTGCATTTTGCTCAGTGTATTCACTGCAGTAAATTTATCCACTCAGGAAAGAAATTAGAACAACTATGAAATATTGGTTTGCAGCATCACTTGCAAAAGCAGCACCCATTAGCACTGGCATCAGGGGAAGGTGGCAGTACTTGCCTGGGGACTCCTGCCAATCAAAGAAAAGCCAGAGGAATGAGGTTGAAAAGAGAAAGACTTTTCCCCACGATGATCACATGGCCCTTCCCTCAGTCAGCTGGCAGGCAAGTAGCCTCTGTCATCAGACTGAATGGCAAACCACCATAGAGCAAATGGGTTGGTAGCACTGACCTAAGGCAAAAGGCAGTCATCATCTAAAATACTAACGAGGTGCATTGGGGAAATGATTGCCCTGGGTGACCAGTTTCTGCAGGTAGAACATAGGCTTTAAGCATCTACTGTATGTATTTGGGAAATATTAGAACAAATTTATGGGAGTTTTTAATTATTGGATGTTCTATTCATCAGATTTTTTGACATTCTTTTTATTAGTATGGTTTTAATATTATGAATAATTTTTTATATCTCTTGATTTTATTGCTTGATGTTTTGCAAGGAATGATGATGTTTTTGTTTTTCCATTGTGGCAGTGCATAATGCAGTCAGGCTTGTGGTTTCCACTTCAATTTGTGTCAGCAAGTTTCGAGTGTATTTTTTTGTGGGGGGGGGGGGGCACCGAATTACTAGGGAGAGGTGCCAAATTACAAGCCTGCCCTGGAAGCCCAAATGTCTTAGTCTGGCCCTGGGCATCCATGAGCAAGAAGGAATGGAAGCAGAGATGTTCCAATCTGTGGACTCTTTGCAGCAGCAACCTCTCACAGAAAACAATACATACATACTTGCTGCACTATGGGCCGGATTTTAAGAGTTATGCGCGGGCATAGATTTGTGTGCACGACCTGGCGCGCACAAATCTATGCCATATTTTATAACATGCGTGCACCTTGCATGCACTGAGCCCTAGGGGAGCCCCGATGGCTTTCCCCGTTCCCTCCACCCCCACCTCCCACCTTCCCCTCCCTTCCCCTATCTAATCCGCCCCCCAGTCCTACCTAAATCCCCCCACCTTTGTTTTATTATTTACACCTGTCTCTGAACAGGCGTAGGTTGTGCGCACCGGCCAAGTGCCGGCGTGTGATCCCCAGGCCCAGCAGCAGTGGAGAGGCCTCTGGCCACGCCCACGTGCTGCCCCCAGACCGCCCCTCCCCACCCACGCCCTGCCAATTTTTCAAGCTTTGGGACTTACACACATCCTGGGGCTTGCGTGCGTTGCCGGGCCTATGCAAAATAGGCCCGGCATGCACAGGAGCGGGTTTAAAAGGGTTACGCGTGTATATTATGCGCGTAACCCATTTAAAATCCGCCCCTTTGTGATCCACGAGTGAAAGGGAGACTCGCCCTCCAGTCCCAGCATCTCACATTCATGAAGGAGATGCTAGTAGCTAGGGTATGAGAACAAGAGTGCCAGAGGCAGAGGTGCAGTAGGGATGTAGCACAGGAAAGAGTGGCTATCTCAGAAAGTAGTACAAGCAAAAGCAGCACCCTGTCCGGTACCACTTCCTCCCCCAACTCAACACTCCAAAGCCATGTTGCTCGCAAAGAACTGTCTCTCCTGACACAGGCTATAACTAAAGCAGCTTTCTTTAGCCCCTCCTGACTAGCTCAGCCATAAAAAGCAACAGTTCTTGGCAATAGCCACAGAATACATTTCTCTGCAGAACTTGTACCCTGAGTCTGACACTGGATACTGCTATTATCCCTGACTAGCTCCGGGAACTGTGACATTGAACCCCTTTCTATATTATGGATAGCTAGAAGAAATGTGCACAAGTCAGCAAACTGTATGATTTAGTATCAGAATTCTCATGAAAGAAGTTTGATCTTCTTGTTGCGCAGTAGGTGGACCCTTGTGCCGAGGTGGGGTTGACGCTACCTGTAGGGGAGGTCCTACGGGTCTCCACCATCGGCAGGTGGAGTGGGCTGAATGATGGAGGCCAGCTGGAGCTTCGCCAATACCAGCCCTCGTTCCCCGCGGGTTGAGCCTTTGGGTACCGGGGCCGGCTGGAGTTAGGTGGGCCTCCATGTGTAGTCGTCGATGAGAAGATGGAGAGGTCAGCCCAGGGACAGCAACAGCAGAACTTAAGAGTCTGTACTGGACGAGGCGGAGTCCCGGAGACCCGGGCACCAATAGGAACAAGAGTCAGACAGGGGGCACCTGAGCAAGAGCAGGCCGAAGTCTGAAAAGCCAAGTCCAGGATTAAGACTGTCGAGGTGTCGTAGAACAGGCTGAAGTCAGGGCAGGCAGCAATCAAGGAACGGTGGCAAGGCAAAGCTGAAGTCAAGTCCAGGAGAGAAGCAATGGCGTGGTCAGGCGAAGCAGAGGTCTGGACTAGGAGAAGATCAGTAGTGTGGAAGGCGATGCAGAGGTCTGGGCTAGGAGATGTATAGTAGCGTGGTCGGACGAAGCAGAGGTCTGGACTAGGAGATAATCAGTAGCGTGCTCAGACGAAGCAGTGGTCGGGTCCAGGAGAAGATCAATAGCATAGTCAGGCAAAGCAGTGGTCGGGTTAGGAGAAGATCAATAGCGTAGTCAGGCAAAGCAGTGGTCGGGTCCAGGAGATCAGTCCGCAGGGATAAGCTGGGTAGCACAAAGCACAGGAACGGAGGAGACGAAACCAGGAACAGGAACTCAAAGGGAACAGGAACCTGGAACACGAGGGAATCACCAGGAGGCAACGAAGTACACGTCCAGCGAGGAGACCTGTTGCAAAGTTGACTAACCAGAGCTGAGCCTGGCCTTATTTACTGGAGCTTCAATGATGTCATCATCCAGTGCCGTGGCTAGGTTCCTGCTGTGGGCCCTTCATAAGGAACTGAGATGCGCACGCGCCTAGGGAGGGGTGTGGCGCAGGATGGCGGCGTCTCTCCACGGACTACGCAGAGAGGCCTGCCGCGGAGCACAGGAGTCCATCGTGGAAACAGGAGCGCTGGTTACAGCCTGAGGATGGAGATGGCGGCCCACAGCCGCAAAGGAAGTGGAGCCAGACGCTGGAGAAGGCAGCAGCGGGTAAGAGGGCCTGGCCGCGGGCCTGCTGTGGCCGGCACATGCAACACTTCTTCTGCCTTTGATATATTTGGTCACGCTATCCTATTGGCAATCATCTTTAGTTTGGAAATATTGGAATTCATCTCTCTAATCAAACCTTTTTAGTTTTCCTTTGTATCTCTTGATCTGTCCCCCCTTGCTCTCAGGGTCCTTTGGGGGTCCATCCTGAGCCACATCATTTTGTCCCATATTAACTTTTTTGTTTGGATTCCTGTGTGCACCACATTTTCAGAACATGTCAAGAGGAACATGAGGACTCTGACAGGGGTGACAACTGTGGAATGCAGATACAAACATGTGTGCATCCCAGAAAGTAGGCTCCTTTAGTTCAGGGTAGAATGTATTATCTATTTGAGTGCTCTTGGCCCTCTGTTCTCTTCCTTCTGTTACTCTTACTGCTGCATTGCTAATGGCATTTAAATTTACTTTATCTTCTCCTTACCTTCCTAAACTGTTTCTTTTTTTTTCTTTCTTCCTGCTGTTCTACTATTGCTTCCTGAATGTAGTCCAGTTTATGCTTAACTGTTCCAAAATACAGCTATCATATTTTCCATGTAATCCTGCTGACTCCAGTCTTCTAACTTCATTAACTTGGATCAAACCCTTTTCACTTTTCCTTCTCTGTTAAAAAAAAAAACTTAGTGTCATTATTGATCCTTCTTTCTTTGTCTCATTTGCAAACTCTCTTTAAGATGTATTCACCCTGGTTCCATAGAAGAAAAAGTTACCAAAAAATCAAAAAGAATCTGCTATAATTAATAGCCTGGTGTCATAGTGGATAACACATTGAAATCGTCGGTTCAGTGTGCTGCGGCAGTCAAAAAAGCAAACAGAATGTTGGGAATTATTAGAAAGGGAATGGTGAATAAAACGGAAAATGTCATAATGCCTCTGTATAGCTCCATGGTGAGACCGCACCTTGAATACTGTGTACAATTCTGGTCGCTGCATCTCAAAAAAGATATAATTGCGATGGAGAAGGTACAGAGAAGGGCTACCAAAATGATAAGGGGAATGGAACAACTCCCTTATGAGGAAAGACTAAAGAGGTTAGGACTTTTCAGCTTGGAGAAGAGACGGCTGAGGGGGGATATGATAGAGGTGTTTAAAATCATGAGAGGTCTAGAACGGGTAGATGTGAATCGGTTATTTACTTTTTCAGATAGTAGAAAGGCTAGGGGGCACTCCATGAAGTTAGCATGGGGCACATTTAAAACTAATCGGAGAAAGTTCTTTTTTACTCAACGCACAATTAAACTCTGGAATTTGTTGCCAGAGAATGTGGTTAGTGCAGTTAGTATAGCTGTGTTTAAAAAAGGATTGGATAAGTTCTTGAAGGAGAAGTCCATTACCAGCTATTAAGTTCACTTAGGGCCTGATTTTTAAAAGCATTTACTTGAGTAAAACTGGACTTTATTCGAGTAAATGCACTTTACTCGAGTAAGTGGGTTTTTGAAAATTGCTACAATATATGCCATTGAATTGTCCATAGGATTTACTCACATAAATGCACTTTACGTGAGTAAATAGCGTTTGAAAATTGCTACAATAGTAGTTACATTTATGCGCATAACTCCTTTTGAAAATTACCCCCTTAGGGGTAGATTTTAAAAAGCATTTACTCGAGCAAAACTGGATTTTGCTCGAGTAAATACACTTTACTCAAGTAAGTGGGCTTTTCAAAATTGCTACAATATATGCCATTGAATTGTCCATAGGATTTACTCAAGTAAGTGCACTTTACTCGAGTAAATAGCTTTTGAAAATTGCTACGATAGTATGTCACATTTACATGCATAACTCCTTTGAAAATGACCCCCATAGAGAATAGCCACTGCCATTAGCAATGGTTACATGGGGGCGGATTTTCAGAGCCCTGCTCGCGTAAATACGCCCAAAACCGGGCGGATTTACGCGAGCAGGGCCCTGCGCGCCGGGAAGCCTATTTACATAGGCCTCCCGGCGCGCGCAGAGCCCCGGGACTCGCGTAAGTCCCGGGGTTCTCGGAGGGGGGCGTGTCGGGGGCGGGCCCGGTCGTCACGGCGTTTCGGGGGCGTGTCGGCAGCGTTTTGGGGGCGGGTACGGGGGCGTGGCTACGGCCCGGGGGCGTGGCCGCGCCCTCCGTACCCGCGCCCAGGTCGCGGCCCGGCGCGCAGGAGGCCCGCTGGCGCGCGGGGATTTACGCCTCCCTCTGGGAGGCGTAAATCCCCCGACAAAGGTAAGGGGGGGTTTAGACAGGGCCGGGCGAGTGGGTTAGGTAGGGGAAGGGAGGGGAAGGTGAGGGGAGGGCAAAGGAAAGTTCCCTCCGAGGCCGCTCCGATTTCGGAGCGGCCTTGGAGGGAACGGGGTAGGCAGCGCGGCTCGGCGCGCGCCGGCTATACAAAATTCATAGCCTTGCGCGCGCCGATCCAGGATTTTAGTGGATACGCGCGGCTCCGCGCGTATCTACTAAAATCCAGCGTACTTTTGTTTGCGCCTGGAGCGCAAACAAAAGTAGGCTATTCGCGCGCCTTTAAAATCCGCCCCATGGAATAGACTTAGGGGCGGATTTTCAGAGCCCTGCTCGCGTAAATCCGCCCAAAACCGGGCGGATTTACGCGAGCAGGGCCCTGCGCGCCGGTGAGCCTATTTTACATAGGCTCACCGGCGCGCGCAGAACCCCGGGACTCGCGTAAGTCCCGGGGTTTTCGGAGTGGGCGTGTCGGGAGGCGTGTCGGGGGCGGGGCCGGAGCGTGCGGCGTTGCGGGGGCGTGTCGGCAGCGTTTTGGGGGCGGGTACGGGGGCGTGGCTACGGCCCGGGGGCGTGGCCGCGCCCTCCGTACCCGCCCCCAGGTCGCGGCCCGGCGCGCAGGAGGCCCGCTGGCGCGCGGGGATTTACGCCTCCCTCCGGGAGGCGTAAATCCCCCGACAAAGGTAGGATGGGGGTTTAGACAGGGCCGGGCGGGTGGGTTAGGTAGGGGAAGGGAGGGGAAGGTGAGGGGAGGGCAAAGGAAAGTTCCCTTCTAGGCTGCTCCGATTTCGGAGCGGCCTAGGAGGGAACGGGGGTAGGCTGCGCGGCTCGGCGCGCGCAGGCTATACAAAATCGATAGCCTTGCGCGCGCCGATCCAGGATTTTAGCCGATACGCGCGACTACGCGCGTATCTACTAAAATCCAGCGTACTTTTGTTTGCGCCTGGAGCGCAAACAAAAGTAGGCTGTTCGCGCTCGTCTGAAAATCTACCCCTTAGTTTTTGGGTACTTGCCAGGTTCTTATGGCCTGGATTGGCCACTGTTGGAAACAGGATGCTGGGCTTGATGGACCCTTTGTGTGACCCAGTATGGCATTTTCTTATGTTCTTATGTTCTTATGACTGGCTAAAACTGATCAGAGTTTGAGTCCCAAATGCAGCTTCTGCCCCTCAGTGTGGCAGAAACTGCGATTGCTGTGAAGGCAGTGTCTCGCAGCGTCAGAGGAGGAAATTATTTATTTATTTGGCAAATGTTTATATTATGCAGATCCAAGAAATTCTTTCTCTCGGCGGATTACAATATTAAATCACAGACGATGACAAATGCGAAACAAACATCACAAAAACATCTGAACAAAATAAATAAGAATTAAAAGACCCAAGGATCAGACTGATAAACAGTCAGTTAATAATCCCTCCCATTGTATTCTTCTGCTAATTGAAATCTATAGACTTCTTCCAATTAAATTCACTTTAGTGGGTAAAAGCCTTTAGAAAAAGAACCCCATTTCAACGTTTTCTGAAATGGATTTTTCCAAAACCCCAACCATTGCACAGCAGCAGGTGCTTCATAGGACACTGCATACTGGATTGTGAAGGGAAGTTTGGTCTGTGGTTCCCTATGTGAGCTGTGTTTCAGATGGTGGAGGATGAATAAAGTAAAAATGGGAGAAAATCCCTAGGGAGGCTCATTGAGCCATAGTCCTCGTTGGGCAGGTTGAGACTGAAGTTCAAGGGAGTTACTGCTGGGTCAAAAAATTCCCCCACCCACCACAATTAGTTAATATTTATTCCTTTATGCATTTATAAAAATTGATTATTCTGCATGCTCCCACAGTTAAGCACAAATCAGATTACATAAAATTTAAGAACATTACAATATACTTTAGTCAGGCCCCATTAAACTACTGTGATCCTTTTATGCATCATTTTTTGCTAAGTATTTATATTCCTATAATTGTAAATCTGTGTGGATCAAAAGCCACCTTTCTGCATAATGTTTTTGTATCTTAACTGCAAGATCCCAGGCAGGTCCTTTGCCACATTTTTCTATGGTAATAAAATCTGTTCTGAAATGGAGATGGTGTAAAGCTTCACTCAGGACAGTCGTTTTTAGCCTACTTGCACTTTATTTGCCCTTTTTCTACGATCTGAATATCTTTTTTTGAGGATGAGTGCCCAGCATCGCATGTGATAATGGCACAAAAAATGAGTGCGGCTTTGCTCAGTGAATCAAGTAGAAGAAGATGATTAATAATTATAAAGGTAAATTTCTATTGCCAGAAAGAAAACATTCAATACTGAGAAAGGATGAGAAAAGAAAAGCAAAAGAAGTTAACATAACAAGTATATGTGGTTTTTGCCTGTTAAAGTTTACCTAAATGAAGCAGAAATGCTATGAGGTTCAGCTGTCCTGCTGGGCTCCATGATATATTGATTTGCAAATCTGGGCATATATAATAAAACATGGCTTTGATGTTTGTTCTTTATGAGGTAGATTTTAAAAGCCTTGCGCACACAAAAAAGGCCACATATGCACATAGGTGGGCACGCGGGAGCTACGCAAATTTTAAATAGCCGGGAAGGACGCACGTACCAGAAAAAGTAGGTGGAAAAGGGGCAGGGCATGGGTGTTCCAGAGGCGGAGCCAGCACTGACATGCAGAAACCCCTAATTTTCCTCCAGTGTGCATAACTTTGCTGTGGATCCTTGGGGGGGGGGGGGGGGGGGGGGGGGGAGAGAGAAAGAGCAGCCAATTTACAAGGCTCAGCCTGACACTCAATATATGGACCATTGAAAGGGGAGCACTTTGATTCAGGGTGAGCTTTTGGGAGATGGGTTGGGGTTTGGGGGTGGAGTTACAGAGACATTCAGAGGTATTCATTGTAAAATTGACATTATTAAAGAATTTTAGACCATATAAACGAAGAAAATTCTAACAAGAGGAGTTGATTTGTACACTTCAGTCCTGAAAACTCACCCCGAATCAAAGAGCCCCCTTTCAATGGTGCATATATTGAGTGTCAGGCTGTACCCTATAAAGAGGTTCTTTTTCTCTCTCTCATGTAAAACTGAAGACAAGACATACACACATGAAGAGTATTTTATAAGCTACGCATATACTTTATAAAATAGCGCATATCCTTGCATGCGGTGAGATTGATTGATTTATTTATTATTTTTATATACCGACATTCGATCTGAGATATCATATCAGTTTACATTCAGGTACTGTAGGTATTTCCCTATCCACAGAGGGCTTACCATCTAAGTTCGTACTTGAGGCAATGGAGGGTAAAGTGACTTGCCCAAGGTCACAAGGAGTGACAGCGGAACTTGAACGCTGGTCTCCTGGTTCGTAGCCCACTGCTCTAACCACTAGGCATGGCCTTTTTAAAATCTACCTGTATGTTACAGCACTGTTAAATCTTCACACCGAAGCACCTCAAAACACCATAAAATGACTACACATCGTGAACAAAATTAAATAGCATATAGAAAGCTGTGATGTCTCTTTCAGCTATGTTCTACTGAGTAATGGCACATCAATACTTTAATTCCAAATGTCCTTATAGACAAAACAGGAAAGGGAATGGACAGAGAGAATGAGATAAAAAATTGAAATCAATGGAACACTTCAAATTTTAATCCTTACCACAAACTGAAAACATAATTAGAAAATCAGTTTCTTAGAGCTGACAAATCAATTCCTTAAGAACCATAGGGGTAGATTTTCAGACGAGCGCGAATAGCCTACTTTTGTTTGCGCTCCAGGCGCAAACAAAAGTACGCTGGATTTTAGTAGATACGCACGTAGTCGCGCGTATCGGCTAAAATCCTGGATCGGCGTGCGCAAGGCTATCGATTTCGTATAGCCTGCGCGCGCTGAGCCGCGCAGCCTACCCCCGTTCCCTCCTAGGCCGCTCCGAAATCGGAGCGGCCTAGAAGGGAACTTTCCTTTGCCCTCCCCTCACCTTCCCCTCCCTTCCCCTACCTAACCCACCCGCCCGGCCCTGTCTAAACCCCCATCCTACCTTTGTCGGGGGATTTACGCCTCCCGGAGGGAGGCGTAAATCCCCGCGTGCGAGCGGGACTCCTGCGCGCCGGGCCGCGACCTGGGGGCGGGTACGGAGGACGCGGCCACGCCCCCGGACCGCCCCGGGCCGTAGCCATGCCCCCGTACCCGCCCCCAAAACGCTGCCGACACGCCCCCGAAACGCCGCGACGACCGGGCCCGCCCCCCCGACACGCCCCCCGACACGCCCCCCTCCGAGAACCCCGGGACTTACGCGAGTCCCGGGGCTCTGCGCGCGCCGGGAGGCCTATGTAAAATAGGCTTCCCGGCGCGCAGGGCCCTGCTCGCGTAAATCCGCCCGGTTTTGGGCGGATTTACGCGAGCAGGGCTCTGAAAATCCGCCCCATAGAATATAAAAACATAGAAATGATGGCAGAAAAAGACCATATGTCCTATCTAGTCTTCCCATCCTCCCAACTAATTTAGCTTAACAATTCTCATCACTCCCTCAGAGATTCCCTATATTTAATCCCATGCTTTATTGAATTCACTTACTGTTTGTGTCTCCATTACCTCTACTGGAAAGCCTTTTCATGCATCCAGTAACCTCTTTGAAAATAAATATTTCCTAAGATTAATCTTGAGTCTACCACTTTTCACCCTCATTCCATTACCCCTCATTCTAGAACCTCCTTTCTGTTGAAAGAGGGTCACCTCGGGTGCATATTTGAATGTCTCTATCATAGCGTGAGATATTTGAATGTCTCTATCATATCTCCCCATCTTGCCTTTTCTCTAGACCAGTGGTTCTCGACCTTTTTTTTGGCCGGGACACACCTGACAGATGGTTCTGACATGCGTGACACACTGAACATGTGACCATCACGGGGCTAAATGTAACCATGCACTCTGCATCCACAGGAATCCCCTCAACCCCCAGCAATGAGTGCAGAGCAGATCTAGGGCATTACCCTGCACAACTCGCCATACAAAAAAGATATTCTGGTTCTGATGACATCTCAGTAAAAGCAAAACAAACTCCCGTTACTACCAGGCACAATAGCCTTCCTTATGAAAACAGTAATTTACCACTAATGCATATCCTATTGAGAAAACACAACAAATAAGATTGATACAAATGCCTACATGCTAGTAAAATACCTCATCTCGGTCACACACCCAGAACTGACCTTCACCAAGTACAGAAAAATCACAAATTATAAATTTGGAGACAGAAACTGGAATGGAAAACCAAAAAAGCCACTCTGCATGCAGTACAAACCTGGAGAAATGGAAACAAATATAGCACCTAACATAGTCCCAGGATCTGCAATAATACACACAAACTAATCCGCACAAAGTAACACCTGTATTATGGAACACACTCAAACAGTAACAACCCTATCTATGAAAAGGCAACACTAAAATATTAAACCAGGTCCTTAACACCAATATACTCCCTATTAGGAAAACAGAACAAGCTAATCTGCTATAGATCCCCACTCAGAAATAACTGTAAAACTATACTAATAAATAGAATAACATCCAACAATTAAAAACTCATACAAATTATTAAAAATTGTCCAAATATCAATTAAATGTTTCAAAACAGACAGATTACATAATACCCAGTAATAAAAATGGCAGTCAATCAAGAAAAATAAACTTAAAAAGACACCTTTACTTATCCTCTCCAGCTACTCCTTTCTCTTGCAGGCCAAAAGCATACACCAGAAGCAGCAGGGATGGGCTCCAGTTCCGCCACGGCTTTACTCCAGCGGGACTTCTTTTTCGCCGCCACGGGGATGGGCTCCTGTGGCAGTCTTGCTTGGCCAGGGTCAGGCTTCCTCTTTGCCACTACAAGGATGAGCTCCCGTGGAGGCCTTGCTTCATCGGGTCAGGCTTCCTGTTCACCGCCACAGGGATGAGCTCCTGTGGTGGCCTTGCTTCATTGGGTCAGGCTTCTTCACCGCCATGGGGATGAGCTCCCATGGCGGCCTCGCTTTGACACTGCCACTCCTCCCAACCCCCCACCCCCGGCCTACGCTATGTCCCTTCTTCCTGCCTCGCTGGCCAATCAGAAGCTTCCTCCCTTCTTTCTACTCCCACTGGCAGGTAAAAAGGAGGAGGCTTCCGACTGGTCTGCGTGGGGGCAGGAAGAATGGAGGAGGCTTGCCATTGGTCCGTGGGAGCAGGGAACAGGGAAGCACAACCAGGGCAGTGGGACACCAGGAGCCGTGACACACCTGCTGGAGCTTGGCGACACACCAGTTGAGAATCGCTGCTCTAGAGTATACATGTTTAGATCTTTGAGTCTATCCCCATATACTTTAGAATGAAGACCACTGATTATTTTAGTAGCCACCCTCTGGACCAACTCCAACTGGTTTATATCCTTTTGAAGGTGTTGTTTCCTGAACTGTACATAGTATTACAAATGAGGTCTCACCAGGGATCTAGAGGCAATATCACCTCCTTTTTTCTGCTGACCACTCCTCTCCCTATACAGCCAAGCAACTTTTGGGCTTTTGCCATTGCTTTATCAACCTTTTGGCCACCTTAAGATCATCAGATGCAATCACTCTCAGATCTCACTCTTCTTTTGTGTTTAGAAAAATTTGTCCTCCAATACTGTACATTTCCCTTGGATTTTTGCAGCCTAAATGAATTACTCTGCATTTTTTAGCATTAAATCGTAGCTGCTA
This sequence comes from Rhinatrema bivittatum, assembly GCF_901001135.1. Taxonomy (NCBI): domain Eukaryota; kingdom Metazoa; phylum Chordata; class Amphibia; order Gymnophiona; family Rhinatrematidae; genus Rhinatrema; species Rhinatrema bivittatum. Next base: position 177,033,742 of record NC_042616.1, read on the forward strand.
GACAGTAGATCATTTCTCAAACTTCACTACATATCTCCTCATGTCTTCTACTTCTTCCTGGCTGTCTACCTTATTACAGATTTTAGTATCATTGGCAAAAATACAAACCATTTCTGATCCTCTTTCTGCTATGTCATTCAGGAAAATGTTAAAAAGAACTGAATCAGGGACCAATCCCTGAGGTACACTATCTACTAGTAATGTCCCCACCTCCTTTGAGGGCTTCCACTCTGTCAATTTCTAACCCAGTCAGTCACTCTAGGGCCCATATCAAGCGCAATCAATTTATTTATGTCACCTATGTGGAACCGCATCAAAGGCCTTGCTGAAATCCAAGTATACGACATCTGGTACGTTCCTTTGATCCAATTCTCTGGTCACCTAATCAAATAAATTGATCAGATTTGATTGACAAGATTTACCTCTGGTAAAACCATGCTACCTCAGATCTTGAAATACATTGGATTGCAGAAACTGCACTATCCTCTGTTTTAGCAACAATTCCATTAATTTGCTTACCACAGAGATCCGACTAACCAGCCTATAGTTCCCAGTCTCCTCCTTACTTCCACTTTTGTGAATAGGAAACACATCCACCCATCTCTAGTCCTTCATACCTATTCCCAACTCTAAAGAAACATTGAAAAGGTCAGTGTTAGGCTCCCCGCCCGTTGGAGACCAAGGCTGGGGCCCCTCACCTGGATGGGCAAGAAGCCTGCACCGACCTATCCTGCTGCCTCTCCTCACCGGAGGCTATGGCCTACTCTTGCAGCGATCCCACACCGCTGACGCACTGCACTCGGCTCGACTCCCTAGGCACGCGTATGCGCCGCGTCACCAGATTTAAAGGCCCAGTGGCAGGAAAAGCCTTCTTGGTGCACTGAGATGATGTCAGATGCCCTGGGTATACCTGGGTCTGCCTCTTTCACTTCACCTCAGCAATGGGTCCTGCTCTGTGAGAGCGCATATCCAATGTTCCTGCCTTGATTCCTGTTCCAGCGTTCCTGCCTGCTCCTTGTCTTCCGTGTCTACCTCCCTGCTCCTTGCCCTTCCAGACTGTCCTCCTGGTTCTGACCTCTGCCTGGTAATCTGACTCTGAGTGACCTCCGCCTGCCTGACCTCTGCCTGGTAATCTGACTCTCAGTGACCTCAACCTGCCCTGACCTCCAGCCTGCTTCTCCGTCTTCACCCTGCCTACTGCCCGCACTGACTTCTGGCCTGTTCCTGGTTCCACCTGTCTGCCACCTGCCTCGACTTCTGCCTGCCTGAAACTGCCTTAGCCTCTTCTTCTGGTTTCATGCCTTGAGAGACCCCTGCCTAAGTCCTGCCGGCCCTGGTACTGTCATAATCTGCTATGCTGATGGGAGGAGCAATCAGATAGGAGTAGCAATCTGATTTATTCCGTAGGTGGAGTAGCAATCTGTTGTTATAGACTGCTGGAGATAGTAGTGGGTGGATCCTTGGGCCGGTGGCAGATGACCTCGCTCCCGGGGGAAGATCCCGAGAGGGACCACCGGCTAGGCTTAGAGTATGGAGACAGACACACACTAGTTCTTTTATTAAACAGGTCTTGAAACCACCAGAGGTGGCAGTAGTGAGCTGAAGTGCCCAGCAGGGCTGAAGTCCCTCAGATATTGGAACAGCGATCCCTGGATAGCTGAGCTGTTGAGAAACGGTAGACAGTGAGTAGGCAGAGTATGCAGAGTTCATGAACAGAACTAGATGACAACACTCACATATTGATCTCAGGGAGCTCAGGAGCTGGAAAGGATAGGCTCTCGAGAGCGATGGTAACTCACAATGATGTAGACAGTGATGGCTTCTAGGCAGAAGAGAATAAGCAGATAGTCAGGAACGAGGGCCATCGAGGAGCGAGTACTAGTTCCTGTCTGTAACCTGAAAAGCAAAGAGAGAGTGAGGCCCCTGAGGAGCGGGTACCTCTGGTAAGTCCGAGGAGGCAGAGTAGCTTAGGTAGAGTAACCCTTGCTAACTCGGTTTGTTAGTGATAACAGAGACCTTAAATATTGGAAGCGGATGATGTCATCTCAGGGGGACGCCCCTGAAGTTTGCGCCCTTGCTGGTACTTCACTTGGAGCGCGCGCGTGTGCGCGCCCTAGGCTTCAGGCAACATGGCGGATCTGCAGGGTCGAGCTGGTCCGGGGACGCTGGAGGGAGATGGCAGGGAGACATCGCGGCAGCCAGCCGTCCTTCAGACCTGGAGGGAGTCACCACAGAGGTAAAGAGGGTGGAGTGAAGACTTCGGGCAGCGACGGTCGCAACAGGTACCCAAGGGCTCAACCTGCAGGGAACGAGGTCTGATATAGGTAAAATTCCTCTGGGGTCATCTCTGCCTGTTCTGCCTCCCAACAATGAGGACCACCAGAGGTCCTCTCCTGGTGGTAGCATCGACCTCGTCTCGGCTCAAGGGTCCACCTTCCTTACAGTCAGCCAGCAGGCTGGCAGGATGGCTTTAAGTTCCTTTACAACCCTTGGATGTATCCCATCTGGCCCCATCACTTTATCTACTTTACTTTTAATTAGCTCATCATGAACACACTTTTCTGAAAATTAATTGAGGATAATCTTGCTTCCAATCTTATTTGTGCTCATTTTATGTGGTCCTGCTCCTGACTATTCCACAGTGAACACTGAACAGAAATATTTACAATCTCACTTTTTCCTCATCGTCTTTTACATATCCCTTCCATTCACCTTTGAGTCTCACAATGCCACTTTTCCACTTCCTTCTATCACTAACATATCTAAAAAAAGAAAAAAAAAAGTCTTGTCCCCTGTTTTAACATACTTGCTATTTTTACTTACATTTGAATTTTTGCATTCCTGACTTATTTTCCAGTCTGACTATTGTTGCTTTTATTCCTCTTTCTGCGATGTCTTGTATTTTATGAATGCTAACCTTTTCTCCCTTATGTTTTCAGCTACTTCTTTAGAAAAAATAGTGGCCTCTTTTTCCTCTTTCCTTTATTTACTTTCCTAACAAAAAGGTTAGTTGCACATATAGGGCCAGATTTTCTAACATGCGCGTGGGCGTAGATTTGTGCGCGCAACCCGGAGTGCATAAATCTACGCTGCGCGCGTGTTATAAAATCCAGGGTCGGCACGCGCAAGGGGGTGCACACTTGTGCACCTTGCGTGCGCCGAGCCCTAGGGAGCCCCGATGGCTTTCTCCATTCCCTCCCGCTCCCCCCACCTTCCCCTCCCTTCCCATATCTAACCCGCCCCCCCCCCCCCAGCCCTACCTAAATCCCTCCCCTACCTTTTTTGTCTTAGTTGGCGTAACTTGCACATGCTGGCCAGCTGCTGGCACGTGATCTTCCGGCACAGCGGCCATGCCGGAGGCCTCGGTCCCATCCCCATGTGTCTTCATTTGTCAGCTTACATAATTTTACACTTGTTAATTATCTTGCATAATTGATATCGAACTTGTTTATTGTGTACTGTTGGCTGGGTGGGAGGTCTGAGTGAACTGGGGAGAGTTTAGACTGAAGAACCAAGAGGGTCTTAATGACCTGGGAAGGACTGGGCCAACTGGTAGAAGAATCAGGAAAACTGGTATTTTCAATATTGCACGCATGTTTTAAAATATACTAACTTCTGTGCGTAAATCAACTTTTACGTGAGCAAGTCCTATTTTTTTCGTACATACAATGTAAGAGCATATATTTGTGTGTATTTTATATTAGGCACATATCTGATACGCATGGTTTTTAAAATATTATCACAAATCTCCGTACGGCCAAATACATGTGTATATGCGGCCACGCGGAATTGCTTGAAAGTTATCCTCGGTGAAGTTATTTCAATATGAACTCCTGCAACAGGCTTCACTGTTACTTAAGTGAATGTTTAAAGACAACATCTAATATAAAAAATAAACCAATACGTTTATGTAGTAAATGTATTGAAGTATACAAGTCTGAATAAACTGTCTAAAAGTGAATCTGTATATATCATCATCTCACTCATAAATGTACAGTTACACAAGATCAGTTTTTAAAAGGTACAAAATGTAAGATGAAGGCAGTAGTCCATCATGTTCAACCTCCTTCCAAGCGTTCTAGACATTTGTTTTGTTGCTCCTATCTCCATGTACTCATTCATACTATTGGCAAATGCTTTTATTAGTTTGAGTTGTAGACTATTCCAGGGTTGTATTATCTGGATTATATTGTTTCCCTCAATTTTAAAGATAGTTTATTCTTAGTTTAGCTTATGCTCTCTAGTCTTGCTGTTCCCATTATCTTGGATAGTCATAAATTGATGTAGAGTTCACCTAAGTGTTTTTTATGTTATGATAGTCCTCTTAATCCTCCTATTTTCCAGCCTGTCTAATCGCTTTTCATATGATGATTGATCTCCTCCTCTGCTGAGATTTATTGCTTTTCTTTGAATTTACAATGCTAAACTGGATATTTCAAAATATGCCTTACACAATGGTAATATTACCCCCTTTTCCCTACTGTTAGTTACCTTCTGAAGGTATGTAAGGAACCTTGTGGTCTGTCAGTCACCAGCTAGCACTGACATGGGATTATTAGTTTATCTATATGGATATCTATGATTTCTCCTGATTTAAATGTATTAGACATTCCATCTTAATTTATAAATGATGTGGTTTTGTTTCCTAAGTGCATGACCTTATACACTTTTCTACATTAAATCATGTTCAACACCTTTCAGTACATTCCACTAACTTGTCTAGAAATCTCTTGCAGCTTTTCAGTAATAGCTGGCTTATTTACTCTGCCACTATGAAAATTGCTATGTTAATCCCTGAACACTGTGTAAATCAATGCTAACCATAATGAGGAGAAGGGGTCCTATTAATTCCTGAACATTTATTTAAATACTAAATCAGTTTGGCACACACACACACACTAAAGTAATCGAGCTTTCTTTTAAATCTGGCACACAAATGGCATGCACTGTTGCAATACTCTTGCTCATGCTTTTTCAGGATTTAGACAGTCTTTAATCTAATCTGGTGCAAACTCACATAGCTAAGTACAACAGGCTGGCTAAGATTTGCTGCCTTCCAGCTCTTCTGAATCTCATAGACGGCTATTTCCGAAAGCAGCAAAAGTGCTTAGAATTGGAAAAATCCCAAATCCATTTCTGGCAAGGAACCTTGTGGTATCAACAGTAACTGAATGTATCTGAAGTGCCTGAAAAGCAGAATATAAATCAATTAATCAAATAAATAAATAAAGATCGGATGAGAAATTTTCAAATATAATCCAACATTACTTGGGCAGCATAAAGTTTGATGGCTGGCATGAGACAGAATAAAAGAAAGGTATCAGCAGATAAAATATTTTTTTAACTTCTGCTATAATCATATTCTTTGTGTCTGACAAGCCTAAAAATCACATAGTCTAGAAGTGTTTTTAAGCTTGGGGTTGATATTACCTCTAGAAAATGGTTTGCACTTTGTTTTGGCTAAGAGAATATATTTCAGCAGGCTGTCTCCCCTTTGACTTCAGTCCTCTGTTTTCAAGGCTAACCTGCATGCAAGTATATATGAGTACATAATGCTGGAAGTGTGCGCTGTAAATTTGATCTTGCATCATGCTGCAGAAAAAATATACAACTGCAGATAATTCCCTGCCTATACATTTCAAAGACAAAAAGCATGAATATACAGAGAGAAGGGACAATGTTTATCAAGCTGTATGTATGGGATAATTCAAGTATGTGATATGTTAGAGTGAAAAATATAAGGGATTGCAGAATATTATATTGGTATCCAGGGGCAGTTTGGCCTATCAAGGCTTCGGGCATGCCCACGGTGGGCCGGTCACTCCAATCACGTGATAGGTGTTGGTTGCGGCAACCTGTGCCTAGGATGCCGAGACTTAGGGGGCGCCGCGGCAGGCGGCAGAATTTTGAAAGGGCAAAAAGTGTCCTTTCAAAATTCTGCCAGCCCCCTGACTTGCCCTGCCTCCCCCCCAGTGCCACCCTCCCGACGCCCCCCCTGGTGGTCCAGCGGAGGGCTCGGGAGTGATCTGCTGCTCCCAGGGCCTCAGCTGCCAGTAAGCAAAATGGCACCGGTGACCTTTAGCCCCACCATGTGACAGGGGCCAACCAATGGCACCGGTAGCCCATGTCACATGGTAGGGACTGAAGTCAACCGGCGCCATTTTGGTTAGTGGCAGTCGAGGCCCCGGGAGCGGCAGATCGCTCTCGGGCCCTCCGCTGGACCACCAGGGGGGCATCGGGAGGGTGGCATTGGGGGGGGGGAGGCAGGGCGAGTCGAGGGCTGACTACCTGCCACGGCGCCCCCTAAGTCTCGGTGCCTGGGCTCCGGCTGCGCTGATCTTCCTTTCTTCGGCCACGTGATCAGCTAGACTGGCTGCGCCAATCTTCTTTCTGTGTGTATGTGAGATATGGTGTGTATGTGGTGAGTATGTGAGAAAGGAATGGAGCTTCTATGTGGGTGTATGTGATATGTATGTGAGAAAGGAATCTGCCACTTTAAAAAAATGAAATGTAATAATACATATACCTCAACTTTTGTGCTGGTAGCGCAACTTTTGAAAAGTTGGATGAAAGATGAAATTACTGAATTGTAAGCATCCCTCTTCTGGAAAATAAAATTTAACAAAGTGAGTAGAGACAAATACTAAAGCAAAAAAAAAAAAATTGAAGTATTTAAAATGTTCATCTCAGCAAAATCACAAATTTAAGATACTGATGCCAGGTGGGGGTTGTTTTGTTTTGTTTTTTGAAGCATTATTTAAGCATGAAGACTAGAATAGTTCCAATCTGAAACGGTTTTGCTTTTTTTTTTTTTTTTTTTTTTTTAAGCCTTTAGAAAATGTATATTTTTAAATGACTAAGACTGGAATCTTCCCATTTAAAAGGGAAGCTGACTAAGGATGTCTTTCTGTTCCATATCTCCCACATGAATAATCATACGACTGATAGTTTGAAGAAAGACACTTGCTTTATTGCCTGAAAGCGTAAATCAAGAGAAGCTGTACGGTGTGGGTAGCTGTCCCATGGGAGGACAGAACCTGAAGGAAGGGTGTCATTTCGCCTTCTGATAGGAATGTGGTTTTCTTATTTAATGGTTGGGAGCATCACAACCATGAAAAATGCTGCAAGTCTGAAAGCAAGGTGCTTCTGTGAGAGTGTAATGTGTATGTGAGACAGGGAGGGTGCTTCTCTGTGTGAGGTGTATATGTGAGTCAGGGAAGGTGCTTGTGTGTGTCAATGTGTGTGTGCGAGAGAGATGGAGCATGTTTTTGGCTGGCTTGTGGCTGTGAGAGAGGGCATGCGTGTGATTGAGCCTGTTTGTAAGTGAGATAGAACATGTGTGTGATTGAGAGCTTGTGTGTAAGTGAAATAGAGCATGTGTTTGATTGAAAGCCTGTGTGTGAATAAGAGAGAGTGAGAGCATTGTGTGATTGAGAGAGACTGGCCAGAGAGGTGACGTGTGTATGTGTGAGAGAGACTAATCAGGGAGATGATTGGTATGTATGTGCTTGTATATGTGTGAGAGAAAGAGACTGGTTGGGGAGAAACTAGTCCTGAGGGTGAGACTGGTGTGTGTGTGTGTGTGAGAGAGAGAAGAGACTGGTTGTGGTCCCTAAGGAAGAGGACTGTGAGGACAGCTTTAGCAGCTACTGCTGTTTCTGGTGTGGCCTGCAAGGGAAAGGAGTAGGAGAGCTGCTGGAGAGGATAAGTAAAGGTGGCTTTTTAAGTTCATTTTTCTTGATTGACTACCATTTTAATTATTGGGTAGTATGTGATGTGTCTGCTGTTTGAAATATTTTAGTGGTGTTTGGAGAATTTTTAATACACTATGAGTTTTTAATTGTTGGATATTATTCTGTTCATAGTTGTTGTGAAACATTTATTCTGCTTAATAGTATAGTTATACAATTATTTCTGTGTTGGGACCTATAGCTGCTTGGCTAGTTCTGTTTTCCTAATAGGATGTGTATTGGTGTTTAGGGCCTGATTTAATATTTGTAGTGTTGCCTTTTCATAGGTAGGATTGTTACTGTTTGAGTGCATTCCATAATACAACTGTAACTGTGTGCGGATTAGTTTATGTGTATTACTGCAGATCCTGGTAGTATGTTAGGTCGGTTCTGTGTATGTGACCGAGGTGAGGTATTTTACTGTATCAGTCTTATTTGTTGTATTTTCTCAAGAGGACATGCAATAGTAATAAACTGCTGTCTTTTCATAAGTAGGGCTATTGAGATTGGTAGTTGGAGTTTGTGTTGCTATTACTGAGATGACACTAGAACCAGAATATATTTTTTGTAAGGTGAGTTGTACGGGGAATGCCATAATTCTGCTTTACATCCATAATTGTGGGTCAGGGGGGTTCCTGTGGATGCAAACTGTACTTTTACATTTAGCCCTATGATGGTCATGTGTTCAGTGTGTCACGCATGTAAGAGCCATCAGTCAGGTGTGTCCCGACAGAAAAAAGGTTGAGAACCACTGTGCTAGAGAACAACTAATTCATGACCATCTCAGGGTGACTGGAATTAAAAGTTCCCAGGTATGGAGAACCAAGGATTTTTTTTTCTATCTTATTAGTTTTAAATATTGATTATTATTTGATGTCTGCTGTTTTTGAAATATTTTATTGGTGTTAGGGAAATTTTCAAAAATTTGTATATGAGTTAAATTACTGGAGGTTCTATTCATCAGCAGTTTTGAAATATATATTTTTAGTATGATTTTCCTATTGTGATTGATGTTTTATAGTTCTTGATTTTATTGTTTGATGTTTTATGAGGTATGATGGTATTTTCTGTTTTTCCATTGCTGCATTACATACAGTCTAACTTGTTGTGATTTCCAGTTTAATTGCCTGTGCATTTCTGTGTATATTTTATGGTCCCTTTATTCTGTATTTGGTGACTCACCAAATTGTATGTGTAATTGGGTACCCATGGGCCAGTATGGAGAAAAATCCCCCAGGCCACTATTTTCCCACAATCCGCCCCTGTTGGTATCTTATATTGCAATACCTGTCCTGGGATGTCATAAGTTGCCCCTAGTTTTGTAAGGCTGTAAATGATTGTCTGCTTTTTATGTAAAAATGCTTTCAGGAAAATGCCTTTTGTCCATAACTTACTGTAGAAACTCCTTAAACTCCAGTTAGATTTTGAAATTGTTATTGATGGATTTATTCTGTCAGTTTCCCGAAGCAGGCTTGTTGAGCCAAAACACCGGTGTCGGTAAAGCACACCATAGTAAGCTTTTGGTCAGTTCTAAAATATACTAGGGATGTGAATCGTGTCCTCGATCGTCTTAACGATCGATTTCGGCTGGGAGGGGGAGGGAATCGTATTGTTGCCGTTTGGGGGGGTAAAATATCGTGAAAAATCATTAAAAATCGTTAAAAATCGAAAAATCGAAAAACCGGCACATTAAAACCCCCTAAAACCCACCCCCGACCCTTTAAATTAAATCCCCCACCCTCCCGAACCCCCCCCAAATAACTTAAATAACCTGCGGGTCCAGCGGCGGTCCGGAACGGCAGCGGTCCGGAACGGGCTCCTGCTCCTGAATCTTGTCGTCTTCAGCCGGCGCCATTTTCCAAAATGGCGCCGAAAAATGGCGGCGGCCATAGACGAAAAAGATTGGACGGCAGGAGGTCCTTCCGGACCCCCGCTGGACTTTTGGCAAGTCTCGTGGGGGTCAGGAGGCCCCCCACAAGCTGGCCAAAAGTTCCTGGAGGTCCAGCGGGGGTCAGGGAGCGATTTCCCGCCGCGAATCGTTTTCGTACGGAAAATGGCGCCGGCAGGAGATCGACTGCAGGAGGTCGTTCAGCGAGGCGCCGGAACCCTCGCTGAACGACCTCCTGCAGTCGATCTCCTGCCGGCGCCATTTTCCGTACGAAAACGATTCGCGGCGGGAAATCGCTCCCTGACCCCCGCTGGACCTCCAGGAACTTTTGGCCAGCTTGTGGGGGGCCTCCTGACCCCCACGAGACTTGCCAAAAGTCCAGCGGGGGTCCGGAAGGACCTCCTGCTTTCCAATCTTTTTCGTCTATGGCCGCCGCCATTTTTCGGCGCCATTTTGGAAAATGGCGCCGGCTGAAGACGACAAGATTCAGGAGCAGGAGCCCGTTCCGGACCGCTGCCGTTCCGGACCGCCGCTGGACCCGCAGGTTATTTAAGTTATTGGGGGGGGGTTCGGGAGGGTGGGGGATTTAATTTAAAGGGTCGGGGGTGGGTTTTAGGGGGTTTTAGTGTGCCGGCTCACGATTCTAACGATTTATAACGATAAATCGTTAGAATCTGTATTGTATTGTGTTCCATAACGGTTTAAGACGATATTAAAATTATCGGACGATAATTTTAATCGTCCTAAAACGATTCACATCCCTAAAATATACTGAGCCCAATATTCAGAAAAAAACTTAGCTGGATAAATCAGAATTATCCGGCTAAGTGGCACCATTGAATATCCAGCTGCGGCCAGAGGACGCTACTTAGCCAAATAACAGGCCGATACAGTACAGTACAACTGCTTTTCTGTACACCCTCTGACTTAATATCATAGCGATATTAAGTCGGAGGCCCCAAAAGTAAAAAAAAGTAAAACATTTTTTTAAAAAATTTAAAATAGGCCCGCAGCCTGCGGGTTGGAAGACAGACGCTCAATTTTGCCGGCATCCATTTTCCGAACCCATGGCTGTCAGCGGGTTTGAGAACCGACGCTGGCAAAATTGAGCATCGGATGTCAAATCCGCTGACAGCCGCCGCTCCTGTCAAAAAGGAGGCGCTAGGGACGCACTAGTGTCCCTAGCGCCTCCTTTTACTGTGGGCCCTAATTTATATAGGCCACCCTCCTGAATCACGCGCCCAGGAGAGTGGCCTGTGCGCGCCCCGGGAGAGTGAGTGCTCGTCCGCTCTCCCGCACGTTTTTCTGTATCGGCCTGCTAGCTGGATAACTCAGGTGCAAGGAATGGATGAATCGGGGCCACTAACTATCCTAAAGATAGCTGGATATACTTATCTGGCTAACTTTAAGATAACTGGGTATATTCAGCAGCACAGCAGCACCACTGCATATCCCGTCTATATTAACCAGATAAGTGTATTCGGCTAAGTTGCTGAGCTGCACAGCAGCTGACTATGAACCTCTTAAAAAATAAATAAATAGAAAAATAAAAACCGTGGATTCTATATGGTATATGATTATACTTAGTACATGTCTGGGGTATGTCTGGGGTGGGGGAGGGTAATTTCCAAAACTATGTGGCTTGTTGCAAAACTATGTGGATTGTTTTTCCATGGACTTTGCCCCACTTCTCAATGTGAAAATACACGTGCACTTTCCCTTTGAAAATTGTCCAGGGAAAAGTACCTACAGAGATTAGCACTTGCTTTTTCTGCAGATACTTTTTCCCTGAAAAGATCAAGCATACATGGTCATTTATCAAAATGTGTTACGGCCCTAACACGCATTAAATGGGGTCTAACACGTGTTGTGAGCTTGATAAATATTGCAATGCAAGCTAGCATGCAAATGTTAACTTGAGTACACAAGTGGGAGAGGTTAATGCAAATTAGGATCTCCTACTGCATTCCATGATAGATTAATGCACAATAATGCAGGATTTAATGTCAGAAATAGCTATACATTTATTTTTGTGTTAGAGGGGAAAAAATGTTTTATCGCGTGACCACAGCCGTTATCGCTGATCCTGACTATTATCATACGTGATAAAATGAGGCCTTCTATCAAATACATCTACCATGCCCTCCTGGGCCAATAAAACACATTTTCTCACCTGTCCTGTCTTCTTAAACCTATTATGTTTGTGGCAAGTTTACTTGTTGGGAGATACTGGGTGCTTCAGGATGCTTGTTGCAGACAACAACAAGAACAACAACCACAGGAACAGGCAAGGGAAGTTCCAGCCCCTCCTAGGGAAGTCTCTGCACCAGATCCCGAGCCACTGGGAGGGAGAGGGTCGTGGGCCATGGCAGCGCTTGGCACTCAGGCATTCACAGTGAGGAGTGCATCTGTCCTCCATGAGCCTCATTGCTGGCCATGCCAGAAGATTATATGGTTAGCAAGATTCGCCTCAGCTCTCAGGCTATCCTGGAATTATATGAAGAAATCCAAGGGGAATCTGGATCCATCACGGAAAGGTCCCAAGCTATACCAGGGCTCACCAAACTATTGGCCACCCTGCATTTCCTGGCATCCGGATCCTTCCAGACGACAGTAGGGTTCATCAGGGGAATGTACCAAACCACTTTTCCCCACTGTCCAGGCCTGGCCATAACAGCTGTCTCTGACCACATTAATTGCTACAAAGCATTTCCTCAGTACAGGCAGAGCTTGATGGAACTGAAGAGAGGCTTTTATGCTGTAGCTAACTTTCACAATGTTCTGGGAGCTATTGACTGCACTCATGTAGCCATCATCCCACCCTGTGACAGGGAGGAGATCTTCCGCAGCAGAAAGCTCTTCCACTCCAATAATGTGCAAGTAGTCTGTGACACTCAATTGCACATCCTTGATGTGGTGGCTAGGTACCTGGGAACCACGCAAGATTCCTTTATACTTAGGCAATCGGGCCTCTTTGAAAATTTTGAGACAGTTAAGTCTACAAGCCATTGCACCAGGGCCTGGCTTTCTCTCCACTTGCTCGAGAGGCCTGCTAATGTTGTGAAGCCAAACTATGCACTTGCCTTAAAGCTTTGTGTGTGAACAGGCACTATACACGTTCTATGGGTTTCCTTTAAACATTAACCTTTTCCCATCCTCCCATTTGGAGCAGTTGACATCTCGCAGATTAATCACAACCTTTTAATGTCTCCACTGCTGGCACTCCCAAATCAGGTGTGCCCTGTTTGTATGGGTCAGCCAAGATATCAGGCAAAGTTCATCTTGCCCATCACACAGGTAAACCAGAAGTTGAGGACTATGCTTTTTTGGGCCTAGCATGTTTACTGTGTCAAGGCAGACAAATTAGTATCTCTGAAAGACATACGGCAAAGCAGCCAGGCACTTGCACATTCATACCACGAGGTAAAGGTTTTTCTGCTAGGACAGGTGTGGCAGCTCTGATGTACTGCTTCAGAGTTTGATTACTGCTACGAACTAGTAGCCTTAGCTTGGTTGTGAGGGGCAGCTACACATTTGATGGAATCCCCAGATGCAGTTTTCTAATCTGGAAGATCTGATACAGATTAAGCTAGTGCTATAGTGTTCATATAGTTTCACAGAAAAAGGTTGCATGGATTTAGGGTTAGAGAAATTGACTTTTAAGGCTCATGCTAAGCTAGAGGTTAACGTCTACTGTCTTATAGCTGTGGGTTGCTAGCCGTATCTCAAAGTGATGGTGATGTGAATGATGAACCCATTCTGTCTTTGCCACAGGAGATTCAGTATACAGTTGCAGGACCTGGCATCTCACCCCCGTTGCTATTCCCAACATGTCGGCAGAGACAAGGTACAACAAGGCCTTATGTTCTACCCACTGTGTCAGAGTTCTCAAAAGTAGATTTCACTGTTTGGACCAAACTCAGGGAGCTTTAATGTACGCCCCACCCAGAGTAGCAAATATAGTGATGCTTTGCTGTGTATTCCATAATCTCGCTCTATGCCATGGGATACCAATGGAGATACTTCCTGATCTACCCCAGGATCCCCCATGTGCACTTGCAGGAGCCAAGGACACTACACTGAGTGGCAGCCAGCTTCAGAAAAGTCTCATAGAATGCTACTTTGTCTGTTAAGCCTTAACTACCCCTTACACTTCCATGGAAGAGAGGCCAGTAGAGTGTTTGTTCTCCTCTCTATCATCTTTCTTTTACTCACTGGTCCTCTGTCTGGGTCAGTATGTAACAGAAACCACATATGCCAAGATATGCTTCATCTTGACATGGAGCACTAGACTGTAGTGGAAAAATTGTAGTCAAAGTAAAGATAATACAAATACATGTGGCTGGCCTAATGTTTTCTGACAGAGAGTCTAAAAGAGGCATGTATCGCAATAGTGTCAGTGTAGACTGCCAACACAATGTACATAGCTTGGCCTAGCTTGCAGCGTTTTGCTTGGTGGGCCTATCCCTTGGACGCTGTCCTAGCCCTCACATGTGGGTGAAATAGTGCCATAAGTCTGCTGGAACTGCAGCAAGACCTTGAACATGGAGAGCAACTGCTCTAAAAATCCTATAAATCACAAGTAACTCTGAAGCTTAAAGGCACAGCCTAAAGCTACAGGTTGACAGTTTAAAGTTTCAATCATAGAGTTGCCATTTTACAGCCTTATCCCATAACTGACAGCCATGTGCATGTGAAGTTATGCACATGTACATGGGATGCTTTGTGTCACATGGGCCTGCAAAGACACTGCCTCTGCTGTTTCAGAGCCAATTCTGACTTCATGTTGTGTCCATCAGTCTCAGACGGCTTCGACCTCTGTGCCTCACCTTTCTTCCTTCTCTCTCCACAAGACTTGGGAAGATGGCTGCTGCCGCATCATCATGCCTCTCTCTCTGGCGTCCCCAGAACGGCTATGGTGACGGTGTTAGCCATGTTTCTCCTGAGGGCCTCCTAGGGTGCGCGCGCGCGCACGCCACCCAAGTCTTTATCCACGTCATGGCAGGAACCTCGGGGGCGGCCCCTCCGAGTGACGACACGCCATCCGGGTATTTAGCTTGCCCTTCATTTGCTAACAAACTGAGTTAGCAAGGATTGGATTTGCCTCCAGTCTAAGCTACTCTGCTGTTTCCTTGCTGCCGCTGGAAGTTCTCTCAACCCTCCTGGGCCATTCACCTCTAACCTAGGTACCCGCTTCTCGGGGGCCCTATGCTTTCTTTCAGGTACCTATCTGGGATACCGAGTACTCGCTCCTCAGGGCCTGCTCTCCCTGCCTTGGTGTCCGCAATCCAACTACTTCTTCCTGCCAGGATTTTCATCAAATACAGCTATCTATTCAGTGAGTAATCTAACCTTGTCAGCTTGTCTCACCTTCAGCTTCAGCGCTGCGAGTCTACAGCCGGGACTCTCTCTTCTACCCAGTGCAGCCTACCATCATTGGAATGTGGGACAGGTCTCCTCTGCTGAGGACCCCTGGACTACTCTACTGGGTTATCTCACTGCTGCCACTCCTGGGCAATACCATCAAGCTGTATAATAAACATGAATTCTCTGTGTCTTCGTGTATAGAGTCTAGCCTAGTACTTCGGTTCCTCACGGGGCTCCTCCCAGTGGGAGTGGTCATCACCTCAGTACCCAAGAATCCACTCAAACACCTCAAAACCACAACACTTCAGAGCGCTCACCTAGCAGGCCTTCAGTTACAGGCTTTAGTAAAGTGCCTGTCAAAAACTGGTTGCATGCACCCTTATAAAGATACACCCTGCAACACCTACCTGAGCAATATGTCACCTATAATGTACAGATAGTGAGGACCTTTTCCATTGGGATATCATGATGGTGAGGTAAGCTTCCCGGGGAGGCTAGACAAGGAAGGCAGGATTGGGGATCAGAAGGTGTCATGCCTTCACTTGTATTTGAAAGTCACCTCTGAAATGTCAAGGGCAGAATCTACTTTCTAATGACTCTAATAGCACCCTCATGTCTCCTAAAAAAAGGCTCACCTCATTGAATGCAATGCAAAGGTGTGGAGAAGCTATTTGCCTCACCTAACACATCATACATAGCCTTTGTCAAATAAGGAAATATCATGGTGCTGCAAGGGCCTTGGCTGGTGCCCCGTCATGTAGTGCTGCTGTATGTATCTACATAGAAAATATGCAGAGTAATTTGTTTGTTGTGATAGCTTGTATCAGTTACATTCCTTATGCTATCTGTGGCCACCCTTAAAGTACATAGGCTAAGGACTCCTGGGGCGAACAGCTTGCAGAATAGTCAGTTTCCAAGGTGAATCACTACCTTTCCAGTGTTTTATGCTTGGAGGCCCTTGCTGGTCCACATGGCTGCTATGAATTGTGGACAGGATGGAAGAGTTGCTGTCATATAGGCTGTGTCTTATGTGGTATTTGTCAGTTTTACAGTTTGTGGTCAGCAAGGCAAGTATGCTGAGAGACTCTCAATCATCACCTCTAGCCAAGAAATTCTACACCTATTCCACCAGACTGTGTGTGGAGGTGAACAATAGCTAGCTAGTGCCCATCTTGCTTATAGTCCCATATATCCAAGAGTTAGCTAAGAGTATGCTCTCTGGAGAAGGCAACTGGATCCAATAGTGAAGCTCCACAGTAAGGAGCTTCCTGTGTAGCTCTTGCTGTCTTCCTTGGGAGCATACAATGAGCTTTTAGTTGTAGACCCTAGGCCATATGGTCTTGCCTGCCAGAAAAGTCCCTAGTTGGAATGATCACTGGCACAGTAGGATGCAAAGTCATGTGAATCCCAAAACTTTGACCTAGTGAACCCTTAAGACAAAAAGCACACAATGAGAACAGACAACAGGAAAGTATTGTTTCCAACTTGTGATCACTTTATTACACATAATTGTCATCAACAGATTGAAAGCAAGTCAATATCTTTCGTAATCATAGTCTACAAGGACAAGATATCAAATTGCACATGACATTGCAACTGAAATGAACAGTTCATTGAGTGTAGACCTGTACATACATTGTTCCAAATAGCAACATTACATATACAGTCTTACCATCTTATCTTTTTGCACAATCATGAATACAGCAAAAGAACATAGAAAGCATAAGTGGCACCCCAGTAGCTACAGTACAGCTCTAATGTTAGAGCTGATAGTAGCACAAATATGTGATGTTAACAAGAAGGCCCCAGGCAGTCCATGTTGAAAAAGTGCATTCAAGGGGACAGTCTAAGGGCCAAGGCAGCAGAGTTCAACAAGAAGGCAGGACCAGGACCAAAGAGCACAGCAAGGAGGCTGAGAACCAGGCTTCTCCCCTTCTACACAGCAACATGGAGGCATGGGACCTGGAGATGACACATCAACATGGAGGCAGCAGCAGGAAGAACTGAGATGAGATGAGACACCAGCATGGAGGCAGCAGCAGGATCAGCTGAGATGCGATGAAACACCAGCTTGGAGACAGCAGCAGGAAGAACTGAGACACCGGCCTCAGGAGCAGAGGATGAGACATGATGAGAAGATACAGGAACTGGACTGTGACTAGAGACTGCATCAAGGAGGCTGGGGTACAGGCAGAGCACTGAGGACTTTAGAACTAGACAGCAGGACATCAGTGGCAGAAAGTAGACCATCCCCATCAGCAAGCCAGCACAGGAACATTGTGGTCAGGATGGGCTCAGCAGGCTCATTCCATCTAGCCGGCAGAAGAATTCTGAGATCCGGATGGACCTAGCAGGCTTCTTCCATCTAGCTGGCACAGGAACTCTGTACAGAGACCTGGCCAGGCTTCTTTTAACAAGTCCTGTTAGTTGGCATAAAATATCAGCAGGTCTGCTCCTTCTTGGCCTTTTGCCATAGTGTGGCTTGCCTTTTGGGGGTGGCATGTCTTTAGGAGGCCTACCCCTGGGTCGTCTCTCGGGCTGGGGACTGCCGTGGGGCTTGGAGTCCTGGGATGCTGGGGAAGGCACAGATAGAGGCTCGGGCATGTGTTGTAAGATCTAAGTCAAGACGCTGGTTATGTTGTTGAATGATGTTGCCACCAATGTCAGAGCTTGTGAGTGTGCTGCCGTCTGATCATGCAGGGCCTGGGTTTGATTGCTGACAGCCGCCCTCAGGCGCACTAGCTCTGCCTGTATATGGTGCTGGTGGTGGTAGTGGTGCTGGTGCTAGTTCTGGTGCCAGTGCCGGTGTCAGTGCTGGTACCAGAGCCGGTACTATGCTGGTCGTGGCATGAGCTGACATTTCAGCCTCCAAAAGTGGCATAAGGAGGCTGGTGGGCTGCTTCTGCTGAGTGCCTGCTGCCTCGTGCTGGCGATGTGGTTGCTCAACTGGCTCTTACTGCAGGCTGAGTTCCTCCATGAAGGCTGATATGTTTAAGCTCACATTGAATGGGCTTGCTGAGCTGTTCCATCATCTGCCTGTGCTGAGGAGGCTGGTGCTGATGCTGCTTCTCCTCCTCCTCCTCACTGACCTGTTTCTGTGCATCCATCATCAAGGGGGCATGAAAAAGTGCTGCTCCTCTGTTTGTCCCTGGGCCATTAGAGACCTGGGTGAGAGCTATGGAAGCCAAAAAGTAAACATGTACCGTTTGCCATGAGATGCACACTTTGAATCTCAAGCAATGTGAGCATCTTAAGAACATAAGAACATAAGAAAATTCCATACTGGGTCAGACCAAGGGTCCATCAAGCCCAGCATCCTGTTTCCAACAGTGGCCAATCCAGGCCATAAGAACCTGGCAAGTACCCAAAAACTAAGTCTATTCCATGTAACCAATGCTAATGGCAGTGGCTATTCTTTAAGTGAACTTAATAGCAGGTAATGGACTTCTCCTCCAAGAACCTATCCAATCCTTTTTTAAACACAGCTATACTAACTGCACTAACCACATCCTCTGGCAACAAATTCCAGAGTTTAATTGTGCATTGAGTAAAAAAGAACTTTCTCCGATTAGTTTTAAATGTGCCCCATGCTAACTTCATGGAGTGCCCCCTAGTCTTTCTACTATCCGAAAGAGTAAATAACCGATTCCCATCTACCCGTTCTAGACCTCTCATGATTTTAAACACCTCTATCATATCCCCCCTCAGTCGTCTCTTCTCCAAGCTGAAAAGTCCTAACCTCTTTGGTCTTTCCTCATAGGGGAGTTGTTCCATTCCCCTTATCATTTTGGTAACCCTTCTCTGTACCTTCTCCATCACAATTATATATTTTTTGAGATGTGGCGACCAGAATTGTACACAATATTCAAGGTGCGGTCTCACCATGGAGCGATACAGAGGCATTATGACATTTTCCGTTTTATTCACCATTCCCTTTCTAATAATTCCCAACATTCTGTTTGCTTTTTTGACTGCTGCAGCACACTGTACCAACGATTTCAATGTGTTATCCACTATGACACCTAGATCTCTTTCTTGGGTTGCAGCACCTAATATGGAACCCAACATTGTGTAATTATAGCATGGGTTATTTTTCCCTATATGCATCACCTTGCACTTATCCACATTAAATTTCATCTGCCATTTGGATGCCCAATTTTCCAGTCTCATAAGGTCTTCCTGCAATTTATCACAATCTGCTTGTGATTTAACTACTCTGAACAATTTTGTGTCATCTGCAAATTTGATTATCTCACTCGTCGTATTTCTTTCCAGATCATTTATAAATATATTGAAAAGTAAGGGTCCCAATACAGATCCCTGAGGCACTCCACTCTCCACTCCCTTCCACTGAGAGAATTGCCCATTTAATCCTACTCTCTGTTTCCTGTCTTTTAGCCAGTTTCCAATCCACGAAAGGACATCGCCACCTATCCCATGAATTTTTACTTTTCCTAGAAGCCTCTCATGAGGAACTTTGTCAAACGCCTTCTGAAAATCCAAATGATGTGGACAACTGTAGCAGCCTTGCCATTTACAGGTGAGGTGAACTCACCTGCTCTGGCTTGTGAGGTGTCCAGTCACTCAGCCATGCCCTCAAACAAATCCAGTCCCAGCCGTTGGATGAGGTGCTCCTCCATTGGTGTCAGCACTATCGGGCAAGGGCTCCTCTGGTCTGCCGTATATATTTGTTCCCGTTCGACACCTTTGTTTTCAATTGGGCTTTTATGTCATAGTATCTGTGGGCCACCTGCTCCCCACTCTGCTTCATGCTGCTGCGCCTGGATATAGTCTAAGCAGTGGTATGCCAGATCTGGCCCTTGGATGCCCTCGATGACCTGGCTATGTGGTTACTGAAGAGTATAGTTCAAGGACACCTGCAATAATCATTTCATTGTCCTCCATGCTGAATTTCAAAACTTTCAGATGAGCGTGCCCTGCTGCCTGGCTGCCAGAAGGGGGTGCCACTTCCACTTCCAGAGAGATATCCTCTCTTTCCTCACTCTCGCTCTCACTCCCACTCCCCTCCCTTCCTCCCCCCTCCTGACCCTGCCCTACAAACTCCCTTCCCCTCTGCCCTCTCTGACTATCCCTAGCCTGTTGTCCTCTTCCCTCCATACTTGCCGGCCTTTCCTTCCCCCTCCTGCCTCCTCCTATTCCTTCCCTCCTGTCTATCTCTATTAGAGATGTGAATCGTTTTCCATATCGTCTTAACGATAGAAATCGTGTGGCAGGGCAAGAAAATCGTGTTAGGCACGATTTTTTAGTTAAAAAATCGTTAAAAATCGTTTTTTCCGATTAGTGCGCACTAACTGAAAATGATACAATTTGACACTTTTCAGGTCAGTTAAGGTCAGTTTAGGAATGAATATGTATTCCTATTGGCTGCCCTCTTATTTATTCAAGTTACCAAGCTTCCCACTGACAGTATATGGGGGATGGGAAATGGAACCAGTTGGTAGCTTGACAAAACAAGTAATGTGATCAGTCAATGTGACTAGAACTTGTGCCCTAACCCTGATACCAGGGGTATTGTGATCTTCCTGCACACAGTGCCCTATCCCTATTAATACCAGAAGTGTTGTGATCTTCCTGCACACAGTGCCCTAACCCTGGCACCAGGGGTGTTGTGATCTTCCTGCACACAGTGCCCTATCCCTATTAATACCAGGAGTGTTGTGATCTTCCTGCACACAGTGCCCTAACCCTGGCACCAGGGGTGTTGTGATCTTCCTGCACACAGTGCCCTATCCCTATTAATACCAGGAGTGTTGTGATCTTCCTGCACACAGTGCCCTAACCCTGGCACCAGGGTTGTTGTGATCTTCCTGCACACAGTGCCCTATCCCTATTAATACCAGGAGTGTTGTGATCTTCCTGCACACAGTGCCCTAACCCTGGCACCAGGGGTGTTGTGATCTTCCTGCACACAGTGCCCTATCCCTATTAATACCAGGAGTGTTGTGATCTTCCTGCACACAGTGCCCTAACCCTGGCACCAGGGGTGTTGTGATCTTCCTGCACACAGTGCCCTATCCCTATTAATACCAGGAGTGTTGTGATCTTCCTGCACACAGTGCCCTAACCCTGGCACCAGGGGTGTTGTGATCTTCCTGCACACAGTGCCCTATCCCTATTAATACCAGGAGTGTTGTGATCTTCCTGCACACAGTGCCCTAACCCTTACACCAGGGGTGTTGTGATCTTCCTGCACACAGTGCCCTATCCCTGGCAACAGGGGTGTTGTGATCTTCATGTACACAGTGCCCTATCCCTATTAATACCAGGAGTGTTGTGATCTTCCTGCACACAGTGCCCTATCCCTAATACCAGGGGTGTTGGGATCTTCTTGCACACATCCCGGTATCAGGGATAGGGCACTGCATGCAGGAAGATCACAACACTCCTGGTATCAGGAATAGGGCACTGTGTGCAGGAAGATCACAACACCCCTGGTATTAGGGATAGGGCACTGCATGCAGGAAGATCACAACACTCCTGGTATCAGGAATAGGGCACTGTGTGCAGGAAGATCACAACACTCCTGGTATTAATAGGGATAGGGCACTGCATGCAGGAAGATCACAACACTCCTGGTATCAGGAATAGGGCACTGTGTGCAGGAAGATCACAACACTCCTGGTATCAGGGATAGGGCACTGTGTGCAGGAAGATCACAATACCCCGGAGGAGTGAGGGTCAGGCAGCTCCCCCCTGTCTGTGAAGCCAGCCTCTCACTAGTAATGCAGGCGGGATAGGGCACTGCATGCAGGAAGATCACAACACCCCTGGTGCCAGGGTTAGGGCACTGTCTGCAGGAAGATCACAACACTCCTGGTATTAATAGGGATAGGGCACTGCATGCAGGAAGATCACAACACTCCTGGTATTAATAGGGATAGGGCACTGCATGCAGGAAGATCACAACACCCCTGGTATCATGGATAGGGCACTGTGTGCAGGAAGATCACAATACCCCGGAGGAGTGAGGGTCAGGCAGCTCCCCCCTGTCTGTGAAGCCAGCCTCTCACTAGTAATGCAGGGAGGGAGCTGTCTCAGACTTCACCATCCTCCCCCCCCCTCCCCCACACACCATTCACTAGCTGGGACATGGGGGAAGTCAGGAGTGAGGGTCAGGCAGCTCCCCCCTGTCTGTGAAGCCAGCCTCTCACTAGTAATGCAGGGAGGGAGCTGTCTCAGACTTCACCATCCTCCCCCCCCCTCACCCACACACCATTCACTAGCTGGGACATGGGGGAAGTCAGGAGTGAGGGTCAGGCAGCTCCCCCCTGTCTGTGAAGCCAGCCTCTCACTAGTAATGCAGGGAGGGAGCTGTCTCAGACTTCACCATCCTCCCCCCCCCTCACCCACACACCATTCACTAGCTGGGACATGGGGGAAGTCAGGAGTGAGGGTCAGGCAGCTCCCCCCTGTCTGTGAAGCCAGCCTCTCACTAGTAATGCAGGGAGGGAGCTGTCTCAGACTTCACCATCCTCCCCCCCCCCCTCACCCACACACCATTCACTAGCTGGGACATGGGGGAAGTCAGGAGTGAGGGTCAGGCAGCTCCCCCCTGTCTGTGAAGCCAGCCTCTCACTAGTAATGCAGGGAGGGAGCTGTCTCAGAATTCACCATCCTCCCCCCCCCCCCCCCTCACCCACACACCATTCACTAGCTGGGACATGGGGGAAGTCAGGAGTGAGGGTCAGGCAGCTCCCCCCTGTCTGTGAAGCCAGCCTCTCACTAGTAATGCAGGGAGGGAGCTGTCTCAGACTTCACCATCCTCCCCCCCCCCCCTCACCCACACACCATTCACTAGCTGGGACATGGGGGAAGTCAGGAGTGAGGGTCAGGCAGCTCCCCCCTGTCTGTGAAGCCAGCCTCTCACTAGTAATGCAGGGAGGGAGCTGTCTCAGACTTCACCATCCTCCCCCCCCCCCCTCACCCACACACCATTCACTAGCTGGGACATGGGGGAAGTCAGGAGTGAGGGTCAGGCAGCTCCCCCCTGTCTGTGAAGCCAGCCTCTCACTAGTAATGCAGGGAGGGAGCTGTCTCAGACTTCACCATCCTCCCCCCCCCCTCACCCACACACCATTCACTAGCTGGGACATGGGGGAAGTCAGGAGTGAGGGTCAGGCAGCTCCCCCCTGTCTGTGAAGCCAGCCTCTCACTAGTAATGCAGGGAGGGAGCTGTCTCAGACTTCACCATCCTCCCCCCCCCCCCTCACCCACACACCATTCACTAGCTGGGACATGGGGGAAGTCAGGAGTGAGGGTCAGGCAGCTCCCCCCTGTCTGTGAAGCCAGCCTCTCACTAGTAATGCAGGGAGGGAGCTGTCTCAGACTTCACCATCCTCCCCCCCCCCCCCCTCACCCACACACCATTCACTAGCTGGGACATGGGGGAAGTCAGGAGTGAGGGTCAGGCAGCTTCCCCCTGTCTGTGAAGCCAGCCTCTCACTAGTAATGCAGGGAGGGAGCTCAGACTTCACCATCCTCCCCCCCCCCTCACCCACACACCATTCACTAGCTGGGACATGGGGGAAGTCAGGAGTGAGGGTCAGGCAGCTCCCCCCTGTCTGTGAAGCCAGCCTCTCACTAGTAATGCAGGGAGGGAGCTGTCTCAGACTTCACCATCCTCCCCCCCCCCCCTCACCCACACACCATTCACTAGCTGGGACATGGGGGAAGTCAGGAGTGAGGGTCAGGCAGCTCCCCCCTGTCTGTGAAGCCAGCCTCTCACTAGTAATGCAGGGAGGGATCTGTCTCAGACTTCACCATCCTCCCCCCCCCTCACCCACACACCATTCACTAGCTGGGACATGGGGGAAGTCAGGAGTGAGGGTCAGGCAGCTCCCCCCTGTCTGTGAAGCCAGCCTCTCACTAGTAATGCAGGGAGGGAGCTGTCTCAGACTGCACCATCCTCCCCCCCCCCCCCCTCACCCACACACCATTCACTAGCTGGGCCATGGGGGAAGTCAGGAGTGAGGGTCAGGCAGCTCCCCCCTGACTGTGAAGCCAGCCTCTCACTAGTAATGCAGGGAGGGAGCTGTCTCAGACTTCACCATCCTCCCCCCCCCCCCCCCCCCCCCCCCCCCACCCACACACCATTCACTAGCTAGGACATGGGGGAAGTCAGGAGTGAGGGTCAGGCAGCTCCCCCCTGTCTGTGAAGCCAGCCTCTCACTAGTAATGCAGGGAGGGAGCTGTCTCAGACTTCACCATCCTCCCCCCCCCCCCCCTCACCCACACACCATTCACTAGCTGGGACATGGGGGAAGTCAGGAGTGAGGATCAGGCAGCTCCCCCCTGTCTGTGAAGCCAGCCTCTCACTAGTAATGCAGGGAGGGAGCTGTCTCAGACTGGTATCAGGGATAGGGCACTGAGTGCAGGAAGATCACAACACCCCTGGTATCAGGAATAGGGCACAGGTTCTAGTCATATTGACTGATCACATTACTTTTTTTGTCAACTACCAACAGTTTTCATTTCCCATCCCCCCAACCATCACCTCAGTTGGAACCTTGGTAACATCAATAGATAAGAGGGCAGCCAGCCAATAGAAATACATATTCATTCCTAACTGACCTTTGCTGACCTGGATAGTGTCAATAATTTGTATCATTTTCTGTTAGTGTTCCTGAGTTTCCATTTCCATTTCCCATCCCCCCAACCATCACCTCAGTGGGAACCTGGTTAACATCAATAGATAAGAGGGCAGCCAGCCAATAGGAACACATATTCATTCCTAACTGACCTTTATTGACCTGGAAAGTGTCAATTTGTATCATTTTCAGTTAGTGCGCACTAACTCGAGTTAGTGCGCACTAACACGATTTAACGATTTTTAACGATAAATCGTTAGAATTTCTATTGTATCGTGTTCTATAACGATTTAAGACGATATTAAAATTATCGGACGATAATTTTAATCGTTAAAAAACGATTCACATCCCTAATCTCTATTCCTGTCCCTGTCCTACTCCTACTCCTTCACTCCTGCCATCGTCCTCCCTCCCCCTCTCCTCCCCCTCCTCTTCTGATGCCTGTCTTCTCTCTCCTCATGCCTTTCACACTCCATCCTCTGCACTCTTCAACACCATCATGCCTCACCACTCCTCCTCCACCTCAATGCTATGCCTCACCACTCCTTCTCCACCTCATCACGCCTCATCACCACGCCTCACTACTCCTCCTCCACCTCACCACCACGCCTCACCACACACAAAGACAGACAGACGAATAGGACAAACTAACAAAAGCTTTCACTCCAATAAACACAAAAGCCAAGGAAAAGGGAAACAGAGAACAACAGAAGACAAGACAACTCACTAAGGTAATCAGAAAAAAGCTACTTCAGCTAAACCACTAAACCATTGACCATTCTCTCCTCTCCTCTCTCCAAACGCCTGATACACCCTCAAAGAGGCAGCTGCAGGAAGCCGGTATGTATAAACTGGAAAAATAACGCGCCACACATAAATCAGCGTGCCCCGTGTAAAATGATGTGCGGTGCACTGACACAACACGCGAAGTGATAACATATCGTGCTTTGCGAAAGTTGCCTATGCAATGTGGTAGACAGAAAATTATCCTAACCACACCTGTTTTGTTTTTTTTATCGTGGGTGCTATTTCTACTATATTTATAGCAATTTGATGAATCTAGGCCATAGTTTGGAAAATGCAAAACTCCCCATGTCAATTCATTCCCTGAGCCCACCTAACTTTCCTGTGGGTAAAAGTTTACCCATTATTGATCCCCCATATGTACTTTTACCTGTTTGCAGGATGTCAAATTGCCTGACAGCTTTTGAATACTGCCCATGAGCATGTTTTATAGAATTTCTGTACATTCTGGCAGTGTACTGCACTGTCTGGAATAGACAGATTTTGTACACAGAATCCCCTATACATTTTGATTGTTGTCGCATATGGATCATACATATACCCTTCTTTTTTTGTTTTGTAAAATCTAATTCTGCCATACTTGACCTTCTTAACAGGGATTTTTTTAAGACATAAGAGCACTTGATTTTTTTGTTTAATGATGCTTTTCTATAGTTAAAGCCGTGGTTACAATAAGAAAATGTCTGCTATTTTTATTTAAACATTTTGAAGACACCTGGATTTTGTCAACCAGGTATACCAACCATTAGTTCACCCTACTTTTTTTATTTTTTCATCTAAAGGATAAAGGGATTTATTTGAACCTTGACTATACAGAATAACATATTGGGGCCTTTGGGTCATAGTGACTCATAAAACAACATGTATAATTTTCGTGTTAATAAAATATTATTTTAAAGTCCTGTCTTAACAAAGGGCTCCTTTGTTATTATACAGAATTAAACATTGTGCTGTCAGGGTAATTCAGCTTGGCTTGGATATGTTGAACAATGCAGGAGACTTTCGACTGCAAAACTAGTGTCAAGGCAGCAGCCCCATAGAGGTGTAAATTCCATTCTCAGGGGTCCAATTCAAACCAGGCTGTCTGCTGATGACCTGTAGGCACGCATATATCAATGTACCTGGTTTTCAGTGGGAAAAATCATTTTTTTACTTTGTAAGTGCTGCTGTGAACCTTATTCAGCAATAACAGTTCTAGCTATCCATGAAAGAAAAAGAAACGAATTTGCATTGCTAAAAAGAAAGTGAAATAAATAAATAAATGTTCTTAAAATTCAGTACAAGAGAGACCAGTGTGTGTGTGTGTGTGTATATATATATAATAAATTGTAATAGTTTTTTCCCCCTAACATAGGCCTGGAAGAGCCTAAACTTCTTAGATCTCAGAAGCTAAGCAGGATTGGCTAGTACCTAGAAGGGAGATCACCAGGGAAGACAGGACTTGATTATTGCACTCTGTTTACAGTATATCAGGTTCCCTGAAAGTACAGCTGGGGTTGTGCAAAATGTTCCTTCTCGGTTTCTTTCTGGTGCACGCCTGCATGGCCACATTACACCTGTCTTGCAGATGTTGCTCTGACTGCCTGTCCTTTGATGGATAAAATTTAAGATTGCCACCATAGTCCATAAGGCCCTAAACAATGATGAGCCTTTATGTATCAATGCTGTATTGAAGATCTATCGAGGTTCTCATGCTCCTGCAGTCATGGCCTCCTTGAGGTTCCCTCTCCTAAATTAATACATTTGATGGAGGCCCGTGAAAGAACCTTCTTGGTTGTAGGTCCTGTGCTTTGGAACTTGCTCCCTGCCCAACTGCAAGCCATTGAGAGCCACAAGCTGTTAAAAAACAAAACAAAACAAAACAAAAAACTACTGAATAGTTTTTATTTTAGCAAGCATCTGAATTGACTATTTAACACCCTGACAAATGTTGTCAGGATGGTGTGATCGCTGTTGTACTATCAGTGTTCAGTGATCAAGTGTATGGACATGAAGGGGTTAAGCTGTTGGAATGTCTGTATTTTTCTATTTTTGTGTATCTAATAATTCTGGATGTTTTTATGTAACCTGATGTGAACACAGTAGAGCACACAGGTAATACATTTTCTAAGTAAATAAATAAATGAATATCATGGTCGCTGAAACCTGTAATCAATAAAGTATTTATCTCCACCTCTACCTATAGGGAAGATCATTTTCAAACAGCCCAAAAAAGTGGTTAAAAAAAAACTGTGTGTACATCGTACATGTAGATTTTACCAAGGATTTTCAAAATGACCTTAGTGCATAAGTTTGCTTTGAAAATTTGAGGCTAATTGGCTAAGTATGCACAGAGATTGACTCATGTAAAATTATATTTCCTCTTTGCAGGTTGTAATTTGTGTGTGTGCACTTATAAGAATATGTTATGAAATAAAAAATTATGCATGCAATTGCTGACTTTGCCGGTGTGATATGTATTTTATACAGGAACATCGGTATATAAAAATTAAAAACAAACAAACAAACAAACAAACAAATAAATAAATAAATAAATAACTCTGCTTCCTGGAATGCCTCTGCTTAGTTCGCTTAAAAGTGCGCTCAAAATCAGGTCACACGTATAATTCATTCAAACATACCCCGACTTGTTTTTGTAACATCCATTTATGCACCTAAATCCAGATTTTATGATTAAAAATCATAAAATTCATAATTGCTTTTAATATTATTCATAGTGCTATGAGCTAATCTGTCCAATTTCCTTGGAACAGATTATTGTTTTATGATGTTTTATGTTTAATTACCATGGATACACAATTGGAATCTGCATTGATACGTTAAATGAGAAATAGTGGAACCTAACGGCAAATTTTCAAAAAGCTGCGCACGTAAAAATCGGGACTTATGGGCATGGCCGGGCCCTGCGCGCATTTTCAAAAGGGCCCGGCCATGCACATAAGTCCCGAGACGTGCCCAAGAGCCGGACCCTGAAAAAGGGGTGGGGGCATGGTCTGGGCAGGGAGGGGTGGGATGGAGGCTGACCGGGACAGCCTGCACGTGTGCCTCACCATCTGATTTGAAACACGCGCGCACCAGCACTCGCATGTTATCCATGGACGGCCACGCACTGCTTTGAAGATCGACCTCTAAGTGGATATAAATAAATAATAAATGATGTTCCAGTGCTGCTCAATAATACAGTGCCCCCCCCCCCCAACCAGTTATATTTTTAGGATATCTCTAATAGACATACTTGAAATATATTCACATGCAATGCGTGTGTGCAGATATCTCATACATATTAGGGATATTCTGAAATACTGACAAACTGAAGGGATTGGAGGAGGGGGCCATTATACTAATGAAATTCTCAAATGCTAATACAACTTTAATAATACGTTTTTGGTATAAATACCAGGGACAAAATATTCTCAAAAGACTTTCCCATAGACAGAAGAACTACATTTTCAAAGGTGTGCAGTTGTGTGTTTTGGGCCAGATTTTAAAAACTCTGCACATGCGTCCATGTGCGTGCGGTTCTTGGTGGGCGCACATGTTCGTGGCTATTTTATAACATGCGTGCGATAGGGCCTTTACCCTTTATCCCTGTCTACCCTTCCTCCCTTTTCTCCTCTCCTCCCCGGCCCCCTAAACTAACCCTAACTTGCAGGGTATTTTTGTTTTTTTACTTATCTGCTCCTTTGGAACACAAGTAAGTTACGTGCGCCGTCTGACTGCTGGCGCGCACTTCCCCGGGGCAGGGCGTAATGTCCGCTGTCCCAGCCGGCCCCCAGTCCTTTCATCCGTGCCCAGACCATGCCCCCCGGCTTGCCTCTTTCAGCTAGCCCAGGTCTTCGTCATGAACCGGGGGTTACACGCGTGGCCAGGCCCTTTCTAAAATGGGCTCGGTGCGCGCAAGGCCCGGCCACGCGCGTAACCCCCAGTTTTAATGCATGCCAGGCTTTTTTAATTTGGACGTTAATGTTTTGATGCATAAAATATGGAACGGATTTTCAAAGAATACGAGATGTCCAGACTTGGATCTAAAAAATCTCCCCATTTAGATATGCAAGATTTTTAGATATCTAAAAAAGTTTATTTTCAGAACATTAGATGCTTATGTGTTAAGCATTCACTTGAATGAACTTTGGAGTTTAAGCCCTTTAATTAAAACAGTCTATAAGCTTGTAAAGATGCATTTCCAAACAACTTAATCTTCTAAATGTTTTTAATGTCATCCCCCAGAAGCATTATGGGGGCAATTTTCAAAGAGTTGCTGAGTGGTCAAGATATCCAGCTACTTTTAAGACAGTTAGTTTTATGTCACAACTTCATCAGCCAGGTTGCAGCTATAAATTATCATGCCATTGCCTTAGGTGGCTACTTGCTGAGCAGTTTACTGAAAATGTAGCCCTCACTCCCTTCTAGGACCTACCAGTCTAAATCCATTGAGCAGTGAACCACAGTGCCAGTAGGAGATTCTGATGTCCCTCCTGCCAGGGAAGGCAGGGACCCTCTGGAATTGAAAAACCAGATTACAGAGGACTGGTAGAGATGGTAGAAAAGAAACCGGGGGGGGTTCTATTGCCAAGTCAGGACTAGGGAGGGCACTTTGGGGGGAGATGCTGTTGGACGGAGGGGGGTGATCTTTCTTTGGCAATCAGGTAGGAGTGAAGGCAGTTGGGGTGGGGGACATTTGAGTGACATTTGGATAGAATGAATTAGGGAGGTACCTGTTTCAGTGGTGATTGGGTAGAAGGGAGGGGAATTGGGGGATTTTTTTTTCAGTGGTAAACGGGTGGTAAGGAGGGTGATCAAGGGACTTGTTTTAGTGCTGATTGGGTGGGAGGAAAAGAAAATAGGCTAAAAAAAAAAAGAGATACATAGACTGATACCACCACGAAGGATGATACAAGTATATGTGTGTAGGCAATGTACGTGCAATTTAAAACTCAAAGTATGTATATAATTCTCTTCTCTACCCCAGCCTCACTTCCTGGAATATCCATTGTTTGCCTGGGCTAAATCTAGTGAAACTAAGCAACTCAATTTTGGCACTCAACAGAGGGGCTAAGCTAGTTGAGCAAATTCTTAGTTACATGGCTAAATCATGTCGAAAACAGTCCTCTGTAAGACAATTCCTCAGAAACAGATTTACTGAAAACTGAAGCTTCTATCATGAAAATAATAGCAAAACTCACCTGATACTTTCATCTCAGAATATGACCAAAAATATTAATCGGAACATATAAAATACTGTAAATCATAGTTATTACAATACTGGTGTATTTTTTGTACTGATCATGACATGGTGAAAAATATACTTCTCAGAAGTATTTATTGTGCAGAAAGCGCAGAGAAAAAGTACTTTTAATATATAAATATAGCACCTTTTGAAAGCATAAACAGGAACTTCATGCCATAAAGCCTAGATGTCCTCTGGCTAGAGACTGTTGAGAATTTGAGCCATCATGTTCAACATATCAACATCACAGAATAACTGTTATTTATTTTATAGTCCACATATAAGCATAAATTATTCTAAACACAAAAAAGCTATTAATAGAGTTTGGAAATGGCTGTCAGATTTTAAAAGTAATTACTTTCTCATGCCATTAAGTCATTGTACAGACGATGAAAAATGTCCAGGGCCTTCAAGGACTACAACCCACAGGGAAGCCCGACCCAAACTCTCCCCAAGAGCAACAAATGAGCTCAGACTCCAAAGATGATGCCCACGGTAATGAATCAAAACTAAATCTAATTTATGGGGAAGAAATTACTATAGCATAATAATGAACCAGGATACAAAGGCACAAACATTATATAAATATCAGGGGATAATAATCACAAAAACCTTGATAATGAGAAGCCCATTGAAACAGAGAGTTCTTCTAACATGGAGCATATATTCATATATCCACACTGGCAAGAACTCAATTAAGTGATGTTGAATAAAAAAAATACTACAATCTAATAATTCTTGAATAAAAGAAATATGATTATAAAAAAGCACATTGTACAAAACATTTATAGATCGATATTTGGCGCCATTTAGCACCTGCAAAGGTTGGATGAAGGAATAGCCCTTAGCTTCCTGAAACCGCAGGTAGCAGCGCTCTCGTTTTACAGAGGGCCAGTCAAGAGCATGCAGGAGGCAATGCTTCCAGACATTATTCGTATCCTGCAGTGTACAAATCAACTCCCCTTGTTAAGACTTTTCATCACTTATAAGGACTATAATTCTTTACTGATGTCAATTTTACTATGAATACCTCTGAATGTGTCTGTAACAACATCCCCTCTAACTCCAACCCATTTCCCAAAAACCCATCCCGACTATAAGTGCCCCGCTAGAGTGGTAGCTATATAGAGAGTATCAGACTGACCCTATACAATGATACTCTCTCTCTCTCTTTCATGTGTAAAGGCTGCAGAATGCTATGTGTAATGTGATTTGTCCAAACCTTTTGGTTCGGCCTTTGTTATTGGCCTGCCGCGGAAAATTTCGTTTTCCCGCGGTGCGGGCCGAATTTATTTCATCTGTTCATGAAACGATGCCCCGAAACCCACCCCAACCCTTCAGATTAAAAAAAAAAAAACAAACAAAAAACCCTAAACCCATCCCAACCCTTCAAATGTAATTAATTGCAACCCCCCACCCTCCTGACCCCCCAAGACATGCCCGACGCCCCCCAAGACTTACAGAAAGTCCCTGGTGGTCCAGCGGGGTCCCGGGAGCAATCTCCCCCTCTCAGGCCATTGGCTGCCACTAATCAAAATGGCGCCAATGGCCCTTTGCCCTTAAAATGTGACAGGGGCTATCGGTGCCATTGACCAGCCTCTGTCACATGGTAGGAGCAATGGACGGCCAGCACCATCTTAAAAAATGGTGCGGGCCATTCATTGCTCCTACCATGTGACAGGGGCCAACCAATGGCACCTATAGCCCCTGTCACATGGTAAGGGCAAAGGGCCATCGGCGCCATTTTGATTAGTGGTAGCTGATGTCCTGAGAGGGGGAGATCGCTCCCGGGACCCCGCTGGACCACCAGGGACTTTCTGTAAGTCTTGGGGGGGCGTCGGGCATGTCTTGGGGGGTCAGGAGGGTGGGGGGTTGCAATTAATTACATTTGAGGGGTTGGGGTGGGTTAGAGGTTTTTTTGGGGTTTTTTTTAATGTGCCCTTTCTCCCCTCCCCAAAATTTCATGGGTTATCTTATCATTTTGTCGCCCCCCCCAAACCGCGATGAAATAAGAAATATCATCTCTATTTCCTATTTCGTCGCAAACGAATGCACATCCCTAATGTGCATACTTTATAAAATGAGGCATATTTTTGCTCATGCATTTATGGCACACACACATGTTCCTTTTAATATTTACCCGTTAGCATACATCCTAAAGGAAGACAAGTACTGCCTGGGCAACAGGTGCATTCCACCAGACCGCAGAGAACAGTATGATCAGAGAAACTGAAAGTGGCTCCAGAGGAGATCTGAAGGGCAGCCATTTGATCCTCCTTGCTTCATTTACCAAACATTACAGATTGGACATCTTGGCCAAGTCAGATGTAGCCTTCATTGCAGATGTTCTTGGAGCAGGATTCTCTTACTCCTGCCGGAGGGAATAGCAGCTTTGGTATTTCCCTAACATGACTAGTCTAGTAGGAGGATAAGGATGGTGAAATTTTATCTTACCTAATAATTTTCTTTTCTTGAGTCCTTCTAGATCAGTCCAGAGCGCACCTGGGAAATACAGTGCTGCCAAATCCTAACACAAGACAGGAATCACAAGGCATCTCCCTGTCCATGTCTGTCCTGTGAAGGGGTTAGAAAGAACCTCTTTTGGTCTGCATCTTGTCAAATTAATAATAAATTATTCTAAAGAAAAAGGAGAGATGGGAAAAAAACAAAGAGAAACTAGACAACGTCTATATAATTACAAAAGTTTATTAAAGTGTCCAGAGAGTGAATCAAGGTAGATTTCTCTGCAGGACATCCTTAGTTTATTTGTTTTGATCTAAAATATGTATAAAGTAGTTGTCCCTTTCTGGCTTTGACAGAAGATTACTGGCAATTGCCCTAGAGACACATATTTCTTATAACTGGATTTATCACAGGGGAGAAAAAGAAGATGTGACTTCTGTCTCCAGGACCTGTGGAAGAGGGAAATCCCTAATGTAATGACTGGTCTAGGAGGACTTAAGGAAAGAACATTATCAGAGAAGATAAATGTTCATCTTATCAATGCCATTTTCTACTTTAGATCCATTTTTCTTCTTCTGCAAATAATAAGCAAAAGAACTTAGTTAAGATTTTTGTTTTTTGCTGATTCTCTTCTTTCCATATTCCAGTTTCTTCCTTTATCATATTGCCAAAATTTCAGTACAGCAAGTGCATTTAGAATGAGCTGCTCTATTTGCTACTAGAGATTGCAGCATTACGTCCAGAGGATGAGGAGGAAAATGTTAAAGAGTGAGGAAATCTAAGGGAAAGGATTAAAGGAGATTTGCAAGGGAAAAATATTAAAAGACAATAGATTAAGAGGTCCATATTCAGACACAAACCGGCTAGCAAACTTAGGGGGTCATTTTCAAAGGCTATCGCGTGCGATAGCATGCTAGGGGCGGAGTCGGGGTGGCGAGAGGGCGGACTCGGCAATGTCTTCGCTGGCGGCGATAAGATTAGTAACTTTATTGTCGCTAGTAGCGCGCCGAATAGCACCACCTTTCACGGTGGCACTATTCGGTGCGAAAGCCGGCAGCGAAGACACCGCAGTGGTGGAAAGGCTGCCGATAGAATGGTGAATCCAGGCCTTAGCCAGATAAACTTATCCAGCTAACTTTGGAGGTATATTCAATAGTGAAACCACGCTATTGAATATAGCTGGCTATCTTAAGTAGTTAGCTGGCTAACTATAGCCACCTAACTTTAGGGAGGCTCTTTGGCCCAACCAGACTTAGCCAGCTAAGCTATCTGGCTAACTCTGAATATTGGAGTTAGCCGGTTATTTATTTATTTATTTATTTGTTGAGTTTTATATACCATCATACCAGGGCTAGTGCACACTTCCGCCTACCGGCGTCTTTTACTTTTATGTACTACTGCCAATTTGGCTGCCCAATTTTAATTGCAATCATAGGGTAACCTCTATTTTGTTTTAAACCATGATATGCTTTCTTGTGGAGCATTTGATACCTCGGCTCTTATGAGCAGTCAGAATACCGGAACTCCGACTCTCACGAATAAGATAAGTGCTAGATAAATGTCCTTTAGCACTTTTCAATTTGAAATGAAATGAGAAACGAAAGAGAGTAAAAGAGTTTCCTGGACTTGAAGTGTTGTTAAAAAGCAAATACGTTATAAAAAAAACATATAAAAAGAAAAAAATATATTCAAAATTTTTTTTTCAAAAATCCAAAAGAAAATAATGAGAAATGAAAAGAAAAATATGAGGAATGAATTAAACTGCTAAAAAACGTGCGGCAGTATATCATGGTTTAAAACAAAATAGAGGTTACCCTATGATTGCAATTAAAATTGGGCAGCCAAATTGGCAGTAGTACATAAAAGTAAAAGACGCCGGTAGGCGGAAGTGTGCACTAGCCCTGGTATGAGGGTATTCCTCAATTTCAAAACCATGAATGTAATGTGACTTTTTATTTTCAATGTTATCATTTAGTCGCATTGTTGCCAGTTTTTTCTAATTTTGAGTTTTATATACCGTCATTCGGTGAAGCCATCATAACAGTTTACAAGATTCAAATTGTAATTCTCTTAACAATTGTGAAAAAGGTATAACAGGATGCATATTAAACAAAAGATTAATCATTTATAGTCCAGAAGAGAATCATTTTTGAGTGACGAGGGTTTGTTTGGTGCTGGTTGGAGACAAGTTATTTTGTGGATTTGGTTGGAAGTTCCTTTGGGTGTTAGGTTGATGATGATGGCTAACTCAACTCCTCCTAGTTACGCCAATGGAATGCCCCTAACTTAGCCAAATAAATTCTAGCCTGCTAACTCATTAGGAGGCTAGAATTTAGCCAGATATGTGACCAACTATTCATTTACCGGCTAACTTCTGAGTTAGCCAGCTAAATGCTTTTGAATATGGACCTCCCCATTTTTATAGAAAATGATTTAGTTGTTTGTACTACAAGTCTTTTTATCCCTCTGTGCAGAACATTGTCACATACTGAAGGATGATGGCAGGTGAAGAACAGCAGTGATTTTACGCACATCTACCAAAGTAGATCAAATTCCCACAGTGGGAGCACTGAGAGGAGAGGATCACCTTGCTGGTGGCTGGAAAGAATCAGTAAATACTGCTTGGAGAAAATTTTAAAACTTAAAAGTATTGGGGAGAAGTAAACTATTGGGGTATATTATTTAGTGTGTTCATGTGTTTTGTTTTAAATAGGTAGTCAGAAAGGCAGGCAACAAACAGAAGTTTCAGTGTTTGATTTACCCCCCTCCCCACACGCCCACAAATCCCTAGCTCATCCTTTAATTAATAGGCAGCTGTCACTTTCACACTTAGAAAAATTATTTTTGAAAATCAGCCTTTTAACAAACTCTTAAATTCCCATACCTTATTAAGAGTTTGATCATTCCCTTGTGGATCACTATCAGATATATAGTGAATACACTAATACATTTAAAGGACCCATAGCAACTTAAAACTTAACTAGAAACTGAACAAATTTAAGATGAAGGTAGCAGTCCAGCAGCAACAGGGGAGCCTCCCAGTCTTTTGCATCGAGTGTCACATGTATGATTTTTTAACCTGCCGGTGAGAAATTATACATCTGCATCTGATGCAAAGAGCTCCTGGCTCTCAGAGAACGAGTCCGATCTCTGGAGGCTATTGGCAGACCTGGAGGAGCTGAGGCAGATAGAGAGGTATATAGATGAGACCTTCAGGGACATCGTAGCCAAGTCCCAACTCCAGTCTGGCAGCCCTGGTGCTGCCTTGGAAGAGGAAGAGGAAGAAGTATCACAAGTTGAAGTCGAAAAAATGATAAATCAAATGAACCCTGCTACCCACATAATTGACACCTTTCCCATTACTGAACT
This sequence comes from Rhinatrema bivittatum, assembly GCF_901001135.1. NCBI lineage: Eukaryota > Metazoa > Chordata > Amphibia > Gymnophiona > Rhinatrematidae > Rhinatrema > Rhinatrema bivittatum. The sequence continues at coordinate 177,070,198 of NC_042616.1, forward strand.
AAAAAAACTAGCCAATACAATAACCCCAACTCTAACCAAGATCATCAACCTCTCACTAGACAAAGGAGTAATGCCAGATACACTGAAAGGAGCTATTATCAAACCAATAATTAAGAAAAAGAACCTCGACGCCCTAAATCTCAATAAGTATAGCCCAGTCTCAAATCTACCCCTATTAGCCAAACTAATTGAAAAAACAGTACAAAAACAATTATCGGATCACATTGAAAGTAATAACATATTATACCCAACGCAACATGGGTTTCGCAAACACTACAGTACTGAAACTCTGCTACTAGCTTTATCAGATAATATATTAAGAGGTTTTGATACAGGAACACACTACATTCTAGTTCTATTAGATCTCTCCGTAGCTTTTGACACGGTAGATCACAAAATACTACTCAATAGACTGAAAGAAATAGGTCTCACTAATAAAACAATAAAATGGTTCAAGTCATACCTAAACAATAGATGTTTTCAAGCACAAATCAAAAATACACTCTCAGACAAAGTCACACTGCTGACCAGTGTCCCACAGGGATCAGCCCTGTAGGCAACACTCTTTAACATTTACTTCCTCCCGGTATGTCACCTACTAGTGGGACTTGGAATCATACATTACTTATACGCAGACGATATACAGCTACTGCTACCCATTGTGAACACCATTGAAGAGACAATGAAACTTGCCAACATGTATCTTGAAATTATCAAACAGCTCTTAAATCAAATGGAACTGGTAATAAACATCGACCAAGCAGAATTCCTACACCTTGAACGTAAAAACATACATCACATTCAACCAACACTCACAATCAAAAATACCCAAACCGTTAAACTAGCTACAAAAGTTCGGAATCTAGGAGTAATAATTGACCCTGAACTAAACTTGAAGAAACACATCTCATTGAAAATAAAAGAAGGATACGCGAAACTAATGATCCTGAGAAGAATAAAATCTCTCCTAACACTAAACAATTTCCGTACAGTTCTGCAGGCAATGATATTCGCAAGCACAGATTACTGTAACTCCCTACTTTTAGGTCTACCACAATCTACAATTCGGCCACTGCAAATACTACAAAACTCAGCTGCTAGAATTTTGACTGGCAAAAAAAAGAATGACCACATTACAGGAACACTCGCTGAACTACACTGGCTTCCAATTGACCAAAGAATTCAATATAAGGCATTATGCATAATTCACAAACTAATTCACGATGAAAAAGCTGACTGGCTTAACACTGCACTGCGTGTACATATCCCACAAAGAAACCTGAGATCTGCTAATAAAGCTCTACTAACTATCCCCTCTGTCAAAACAGCCCGCCTCACGCAAGTAAGGGAAAGAGCACTATCACTAGCTGGCCCCATGCTATGGAACACCATGTCACTCGAAATAAGGTTGCAAAGAAATTTGAAAATATTCAAAACCAATCTGAAAACCTGGCGTTTTAAACAAGCTTTTTATAAAGAGAAGGAGAAGGAGAAATCCAGTTGATTGATAAGGACGCACCAAACTAGAACTTATTACTTGTAACCTAAAAATGCATATTACTGTTAAATTCAAACTGCCTAATATGTTCCCAACAGACAAGCCTAACTTACATACATAGTTTTTTGTATTAAATTGTTACCGTACTATGATGGCACATGTTTAATTTGTAATCTATAACCCTCATATTTTCATTATCGTGCCTTGCTGTAAACTGTTGTGATGGTTATCTAACTTAACGACGGTATAGAAGAGTTTTTAAATAAATAAATAAATAAATGATCGGAGAGCATCAACCTGGTGCAGCAGGAAATGATCCTGTAGCAAGGACCTGATATCCAGGTGGTGCATTGCCCTCTCGCACCAAGGATGTGTCTCCCAGGGCTACTGCCAAGGAGGGAAGGGTTAGGTCAGCTGTCATAGCTGGTGATTCGATTATTAGGAATGTAGATAGCTGGGTGGCTGGTGGGCATGAGGATTGCCTGGTAACATGCCTATCTGGTGTGAATGTGGTGGACCTCACGCATTACCTAAATAGGATTTTAGACAGTGTGGGGAGGAGCCGGCTGTCGTGGTACATGTGGGTACCAATAACAGGAAAATGTGGAAGGGAGGTTCTGGAAGCCAAATTTAGGCTCTTAGATAGAAAGCTGAAATCCAGAACCTCCAAGGTAGCATTCACTGAAATGCTCCCTGATCCACACACAGGTCCCCAGAGGCAAGCAGAGCTCTGGAGTCTCAATGCATGGATGAGACAATGATGCAAGGAAGAGGGATTTAGTTTTGAAAGGACCTGGGGAAACTTTTGGGGAAGGGGGAGTCTTTTCTAAAGGGATGGGCTCCACCTTAACCAGGGTGGAACCAGGCTGCTGGCGCTAACCTTTAAAATAGAGATAGAGCAGCTTTTAAACTAGAACAAAGGAGAAAGCCGACAGTCGCACAGCAGTGCATGGTTCGGAAGGAGGTATCCTCAAAGGATACTAATGAAGCATTAGTATCTTTAGGGAGGCTGTTTGGCACGACCAGACTTAGCCAGCTAAGCTATCTGGCTAACTATGAATAAATTCTAGCCAAATAAATTCTAGCCTCCTTACTTATTAGGAGTTAGGGCATCTCAACAGAGAAGTTCCAATAATAAGAAAAGTAGTCCAAGTGCCTATAATTAAAAACTCACCTGAGCTAAAAGATTCCAGTTTATCCCTGTCAACTGAAAAGCAGAATATAATACAAACAAAAAAACACACTTTGAAATGTTTCTATGCTAATGCCAGAAGTCGAAGAAGTAAGATGGGAGAATTAGTGTATAGCAGTGAATGATGACATAGACATGGTGGAAAGAAGATAACCAATAGGATAGTGCTATACCAGGGTACAAATTATATCGCAATGGCAGAGATGAGCATCTTGGTGGTGAGGTTGCGCTTTATGGGGCAGATTTTAAAAAAATACACGTGCACGTACTTTTGTTCGCGCAACCGGCACGAACAAAAGTACACCGGATTTTAAAAGATACGAGTGTAGCTGCGCATATCTTTTAAAATCCGGGGTCGGTGCGCGCAAGGCTGCGCAAAATCGGCAGCCTGCGCACGCCGAGCTGCGCAGTCTGCCTCCGTTCCCTCCGAGGCCGCTCCGATTTCGGAGCGGCCTCGGAGGGAACTTTTTTTTTTGTCCCCCCCCACCTTTCCCTCCCTTCCCCTATCTAACCCACCCGTCCGGCCCTACCTAAATCCCCCCCTACCTTGTTCGATGAAGTTACGCGTGCCGGCTGGCCAGGCACCGACACAGGCCGCTGTGTTGGGGCACGGCCACGCCCCCGGACCGCCCCGGACCTCAGACATGCCCCCGGACACGCCCCCGGACAGCAGACACGCCCCCTGGACTGCCCATTGTAGCAAGCCCCAGGACTTACGTGCGTCCCGGGGCTTTGTGCGCACCGGCGCGCAAGTGCCCTGCGGTGGTAGTCCCGCTTCACAAGAGTGGGAGCAGAGAAGAGGCTGGAAACTACAGGCTGGTTAGCATCACCTCGGTGGTGGGAAAATTAATGGAGGCTCTGCTGAAGGAAAGGATAGTGAACTATCTACAATCTGGTGGGTTGCTCGATCAGAAGCAGCATGGATTCACCAGGGGCAGGTCCTGTCAGACGAATCTAATTGATTTCTTTGATGGAGTGACTAGAGAACTGGATCAAGGAAGAGTGTTCAATGTAATTTACTTGGATTTTAGTAAAGCTTTTGATACGGTCCCACACAGAAGACTCATCAACAAAATAAGAAGCTTGGGAGTCAGCTCCAAGGTGTTGGCATGGATTACAAACTGGTTGATGGATAGAAGACAATGGGTGATGGTAAATGGAGCCTATTCTGAAGAGAGAATGGTGTTAAGTGGAGTGCCACAGGGATTGGTGTTGGGACCGGTTCTGTTCAACATCTTCGTGAGCGACATTGCGGAAGGGATAGAAGGTAAAGTTTGTCTATTTGCGGATGATACTAAGACCTACAACAGAGTGGACACGGCGGAAGGAAGCTGGAAGAGTGGTCGAACATATGGCTGCTGGGATTCAATGCCAAGAAATGCAGAGTCAATCATCTGGAACGTGGTAATCCAAAAGGACTATATGCATTGGGGGGTGAAGGGCTGATATGCACAGAGCAGGAGAGAGACCTTGGGATGAAAGTTTCTAATGACCTGAAGTCGACGAAGCAGTGTGACACAGCACTAGCCAAAGCCAGAAGAATGCTGGGCTGTATAGAGAGAGGAATATCTAGTAAGAAAAGAGAAGTGATAATCCCCTTGTACAGGTCCTTGGTGAGGCCTCACCTGGAGTACTGTGTTCAGTTCTGGAGACCGTATCTCAGAGGAGACAGAGACAAGATGGAGGCGGTCCAGAGAAGGGCGACCAAAATGGTGGGTGGTCTCCATCAAATGACTTATGAGAAGAGGTTGAAGAACCTGAATATGTATACTCTGGAGGAGAAGAGGAGCAGGGGTGATATGATACAGACCTTCAGATACTTGAAAGGTTTTAATGATCCATGGTCATCAACAAACCTTTTCCATTGGAAACAATTTAGTAGAACAAGGGGTCACGATATGAAACTCCAGGGAGGAAGACTTAGAACCAATGTCAGGAAATATTTCTTCACTGAGTGGGTGGTGGATGCCTGGAATGCCCTTCCAGAAGAAGTGGTGAAGACTAAAACTGTGAAGGATTTCAAAGGGGCATGGGATAAATACTGTGGATCCCTAAATGGCTAGAGGATGAGAATAAATAAAAAAGCTAAACTGGCACGTAGCGGCAGTTTCTACCCTTAAGAGAAACATGGGGGTAACCTTCACGGAGCAACAGTTACTACCTTGGGACGCTTTCTGGGGGGACTAGTTGGACCATTTTGGTCTTTTTCTGCCGTCATTACTATGTTACTATGATGTTGGAGAGATACACATTCCAGAGAAGGCTTTCATGGGTGATGATTCAGATCAACTGAACCAAATCACAGTGAACCTGGAATATGTGGTAGGCCTGACTGACAAACTGAAGAGTAGTAAATCACCTGGACCAGATTGCATACACCCCAGGGTTCTGAAAGAACTAAAAAATGAAATTTCAGACCTATTTCAATTAATTTGTAACCTATCATTAAAATCATCCAATGTCCCTGAAGATTGGAAGAAGGTCAATATAACTCCTATATTTAAAAAGGGATCCAGGGGTGATCTGGGAAACTATAGATCGTTGAGTCTGACTTCAGTGCTGGGAAAAATCATGGAAACAGTTATAAAGAATAAAATCACAAAACATTTAGATAGACATGGTTTGATGGGACACAGCCATCATGGATTTACTCAAGGGAAGTCTTGCGTCACAAATCTGCGACATTTTTTGAAGGGGTGAATAAACATGTGGACAAAGGTGAACCAGTAGATGTGGTGTATTTGGATTTTCAGAAGGTGTTCAACAAAGTTACGCATGAGAGGCTTCTAAGAAAACTAAAAAGTAATGGGATAGGAGGCGATGTCATTTAGTGGATTGCAAGTTGGTTAAACAGCGAGTAGGATTAAATGGTCAGTTTTCACAGTGGAAAAGGTAAATAGTGGAGTGCCTCAGGGATCTGTACTTGGACCAGTGCTTTTTAATATATTTATAAATGATCTGGGAAAGGGTATGACGAATGAGGCGATCAAATTTGTGGATAACACTAAATTGTACAGAGTAGTAAATCTCAAATGGATTGTGATGAATTGTAGGAGGTCCTTGCTAGACTGGAAGATTGGGCTTCCAAATGGCAAATGAAATTTAATGTGGACAAGTGCAAAGTGATGCATATAGGGAAAAAATAACCCTTGCTGTAGTTACACAATGTTAGGTTCTATCTTAGGAGTTACCACCCAGGAAAGAGATCTAGGCATCATAGTGGATAATACATTGAAATTGTTGGCTTAGTGTGCTGTGGTGATCAAAAAAGCAAACAGAATGTTAGGAATTATTAGGAAGGGAATGGCAAATAAAACGGAGGATGTCATAATGCCTCTGTATCGCTCAACGGTGAGACCACACCTTGAATACTGTGTGCAATTCTGGTCACTGCATCTCAAAAATTATATAACTGCGTTGGAGAAGGGCAACCAAAATGATAAGGGGCATAGAACCGCTGCCCTATGAGGAAAGGCTAAAGAAGTTAGGGCTGTTCAGTTTGGAGAAGAGACGACTGAGGAGGATATGATAGAAGTCTACAAAATCATGAAATAACTTGAACAAGTTAATGTAAATCAGTTATTTACTCTCTCAGATAATAGAAGGACCAGGGGGCACTCCATGAAGTTGCAAGTAGCTTATTTAAAACAAATCGAATAAATTCTTTTTCACTCAGCGAATAGTTAAGCTCTGGAATTCATTGCCAGAGGATGTGGTTACAGCAGTTAGTGTAACTGGGTTTAAAAAAGGTTTGGATAATTTTTAGAGGAAAAATCCATAAACTGCTATTACAGTAATTAATAAGCAATAGTAGCTTGAGATCTATTTAATGTTTAGGTAATTGCCAGGCCTTGTGTCTTGGATTGGCCACTGTTGGAAACAAGATGCTGGGCTTGATGGACCCTTGGTCTGACCCAGTATGGTACAACTTATGTTCTGTGTCCCCTTTAGGGTTGCAACTGCTGCACTGCGCAGATTACTCCATGCCTTCTAGGAAGCACAATGCAGCTATCACTGTGGCACAAAAGATATGAATTTGATGACTGAAAATTCATTCTAGGGTTTAATTTTTTTTATTCTTTACATTTGCGGATTGTATCCATAAAATAGGTACTAAATATTCACTATTGAATATTTGTAGTGAGTTCTATCTAATGTGTGCTTCAATGGGTTGTTCAGACTTAAACATGCTGTAGAGAACATTTGTTAAACAGACAGAAAGAAGGTAAAAGAAAGAAGAAAAATATTTTCAAATATAAGCCCTGATGGAGGATTTATCATTTTTACAGAAATGCATCATCAATCTGTATTGCTGCCTTCATTGACGCCTCGCTTCACAGAAGTCCTTTTTCCAAGTAGTATGTTTGTGCCATGTTGCTTAAACTTTTGATAATAACAAGTTGTAAATAAATGGTTTACCCTGCTAGGAAGTTGTGAGAGATGGAAAGAAACAAAAATGTATTTACATGGGCCAGACAAGGGCAGTAAAACATCTGGCAGTAGTTGCTGACATGTATCGGGGTTTGTTTGGTTTGGTTTTTTTTTTAGCATTAATTAGATTCACATTAATGCAAAAACTATTCATAAACTCTGAATGGCATTTTTCGTTGCTGCTTCCCCTCAAGTGTGATGGCAATGGCTTTTCAGAATTATGCCAGGGTTGTCTCTTTGCCGGTGGCGTCCGACCTGAGATCAGACCTCTCTTTAACCCTTTCCTGTAGGTCAAAACATAAATTAATCTGATGAGAACTGAATTGGAAATGAGGTTTCTGGACAACAGGTGTCCATGTGGAGAATTGCTGTCCAACTCCACAATGTTTGCATCTGTTCTCGTGCCATTTGAAGCAGAAATCCCTGGGGTCCCAAAATATGTTCGAAAACATTTTAAATGGAAAGTTGCCGGAGGGAGGGATGGCAGGTGCCTAATGCTAAATTCTAATGCTGAGAGCTTTATATAGTGCTTTGGAGAGAATTTTCTTTTTAAAGAACGCTTCTTCCTTGACAATCATGTCAGACGTTTGGCATGAGATGTACAATCTAACTTGTGTCTGAGTAAAATAATAAGATCAGATATTTTATTATTAGTGCATCTTACTCCCCTCAAATGGTCCTTTACCTTTACTAGACAGATGGAGCCAAGAGATCACTAGGGTAGGACACTCTTTTAAGGTTTATTTTTGTTTTAACCTTCATTGACAGCCTTGGCCTTGAAGGTGGTTTGTTTACAAATTGCTGGAAGGGTCATGATCTGCAGATCAGACTGCCCTTGGTATTCTGGGTCAATTTTCCTTATAGGAGCTTAAGGGTCAACAGGTCTGACTGCTTTATATGTCACTACCCTTCCACTGACTGGGCTGAGTCATTCCTGGGGCCCTTCAGCTGTTTCGGCAATTTGGAGGGGTGGACAAATTAATATAGAAATATCTTGATAGCAATAATAATAAAGAATGGAAGCAGTCCAGAGAAAGGCAACCAAAATGGTGTTGGGTCTGCATCAAAAGCCATATGAGATGTGACTGAAGGACCTGACTATGTATACCCTGGAAGAGAGAAGGTATAGGAAAGATATGATACAGATGCAAACCTTCAGAAACCTGAAAGATATTCATAATGCACAAACATCAAACCTTTTCTGTTAGAAAGAAAACTGCAGAACTGGGAGTCCTGAAATGAAACTCCTGGGTGGGAACAATTCAGAACCAACATCAGAAGATATTTCTTCACAGAGAAGGTGGTGGATGCCTGGAATGCCCTCCGGGAAGAGATGGTGAAGACAGGAATGGTGGAGGAATTCAAAAGGGCATAGGATAAACACACTATGGATCCCTACAGGATAGAGAATGGAAATTTAAAAAAAGGGGTAACCTAGGTTAACTTTATAGGAAAAACAATTCTTCATGAGGGTAACCTGTGCAGAATGGCAGTTACTACCACCCTTAACAGAATGCAAGGGAATAACCTGCGTGGAACAGCAGTCACTATTCACTACCACTTTTAACAGGCAAGGGGCATCAGAGTAATCTGCATGGAGCGGCAGTCATTACAACCTTTAACAGAAGGCATGGGGGTAACCCTCATGGAGCGGCAGTTACTTCCAAAAAGCAACTTGCTGGGTAGACTGGATGGTCTTTCTCTGCTGTCATTTACTGAGTTACTATGTTACTAAGTAGGTTTTAATAGAAAAGTAACAGCATATGTAAATTTGTAAAATGTTATGGTTTTATATAACAATTATATCACATTTTACATTCAGGAGAGCAATTTTCAAAATGCCTGTATAACTTCAAAGTCCTTGAGCACTTTATTCTGGCAGACTTTGTACCTATTTTCAAAGGAACAGTAGGCGAGTACTTTCACTTTAAAAATTGCCCGAGGAAACATTGTGCACACAGATTTGCACCTCCATTTTCTGTGAATACATTTTCCGACCAAAACCACGTGCATAGTTTTTGAAAATCCGAAACTAAGTGAGGTTTTCTCTCTGGGCCTAATTCCACCGTGGGAACACCCCCACTATAATGCGGTAAAATGATGTGACATGTGGAACTCTGCATGTATTTTTTCCTGAATACAGGGTGGCTGATTTTCAGATGGGCAATTTACACTGGTAAAATGCTTTTGCCCCTGGAAATCTCCTTGAAAATTGCCCTCTTGATTATTAATAAACAAATGACTAAGTTTACATGAAAAGTTAACCAATTCAAATCAGAAACAGATATCTAGTTTTGGAGGAGGCAAACAAAATCAGTGTAACCATCCTGAAACTCAGGGACTTAAGAAGCTAATTTTGAAAGCCAATTCCACAGATAAACAGTGCTTTTCCCATAGAAATGGGCAGTACGAGGGTACACTTGTGCAGGCAGCACCAGTGAATGCATAAGTGTACGCACAGTGAGAAGAGGTGGTGAGGAGTTTGCATTTAAGTGCATGCTTTATCACTTTCTAAAGAATTTGTATGTTTTCCCAGAAAAACTACCCACACAAATTAGCAGAATGTCAGGATCCCATGATGAATTCACCTCCAGTCTGTAGGTGGCGCTGTGATCTCTTGGGGAATTGCCACAGCTGAGGGTGGCTCCGGGTACTCTAGCAGTTTTTGCATGCAAGATGCCACACCCTAGCCTTGGTTTGCTTCTTGAATTTTTTAAATAAATATTCTGAATCCTAATCTTCTCCTGAACTCTAATCCTGGATTACTATTGGAATTGTTGGAGCATCCTGAATTTTGCCTCAGTTTTCTCTTTTTTTGCCAATTATTTTGAAATTTTGTCTTGGCTTGCTTCTTGAAACTTTTTGTGCAAGCAATCCTGAGCTGTAGGTTTGGTTTGCTTCTTTTTGCAAACAGTTTAGCATCTTGCCTTGAATCTGCTCTGGATATTATTCTAGTCCAAGTTTGCTTCAGTGCCCCAGTCTCAATGTTGCAAACTACTGCTATGGATGCCAGGATTCTGGACCAGTTAAGAGTGATCCTGCAGGTTGTTCAGAGGCAAGCCAAAGCTGTAAATGAGTGCTTCACTGTAAATTCTCTGCTGGAAGCAAGAATGCTCCCTTATTCCTTCCCAGAAAAATGTGATGGTACCTGGGATGGGGGGGGGGGAGGGGCGGCAGTTCCAGGGCTTCAGGGCTTCATCAATCAATGCTATTGTTGGGTCTAGAGATAACCTCAAGAATACTCTACTAATGAGGTTCAAATTGGACCTCATATGTAGCCTTCTTAAGAGTGACCTTACAATGGGCTTCCCTCCTATTGGACAGTCTGGAAGACTCTGTGGCTGCCATCAATGGCATAGCCATGGTTGGGCCTTGGGGTCTGTGACCCTCACCTTTGGCTCAGGCCTGCCCTCCATTCCCCTCAGCAGCAGGCTCATTTTCTTTCTGGGTCAGCCCTTTAAAGAAGCAGGAATTAGAGGTTCTGGAGGCATTGGAATCACTACCAGTTGGTAATCCCCTGTGCCTTTAAGGAGGCTAACTTGAATGGGAAACACCACTGCCCTTGGCCTAGATATGTAAAAATCTGAGATCAACAGCATCTTTGTTTACTTTTGACAGGTAATTATCTATCCCCCCTCCTCTCAGCTCCTTCATAGTTGTGGAATACCTGGGCTGAATGGCAGCCTATTTACATAATTAATTTTTAGCAGCCTGAGAGATTAACACTTGTATAAAGTAGTTGCCTTAAGCATAGAGGGAGAGACAGATACAAAGCGCTGCCTGAAATAAAAAGGGTATTATAGTCCCTGCCTTGAAGACCTACATGGGATGGGGCAAGGGATGGGGGTGGGCCAGGGTGTCAGGAGGGTGCTGACCACAGTAACCACATATCTTAACCATGGGTCCCCAAAAAGTTCAATTCTGGGTACACCCCTGGCTGTCATGACCTCCATGTTCAGAGTGCGACATGGAGGAATCACGCCTGGGCTTGTACCAGGGAAAGGCCTGTTCTAGCATCTTCCTACACTGGCAATTCTAGCTCACCCAGTGACTCTGTTCTTAGCTGCCTCAGCTCATTCAGCGAGTCCATTTCAGGCAGCAGGAACTACTCCAGTGACCTCGTTCAGCTGGCGCCAACTCCTCTAGTGACTCCATTCCAGGCTGTGCCAGCTTCCCCAGTGACTCCTGCGCCTGTTGCTCTGATAGCTCCTTTTCAACAGATTGCTGCGCTGGCTGCTCTCCTTGGCCCAGTGGTTCCAGCTCCTGTCCCAGCACTGTTGAACCTAGTTCAGTCATTCCAGCAATTCTGGCTCCTGTTCCTGCACTGATTAATCCAGTTCCAGCTGTCTTAGCAGCTCCATCTCCTGTTCCTGCTCTGGTGAATCCAATTTCAGCTGTCTTTATAGCTTTAGCTCCAACGCCCACACTGGAGAGTCTGGTTCCAGTCATCTCAGTGACTCCAGTTCATGCATCAAAGAGTCTTAACATATTTTCCTACTTTTACATGTAAATCACTTTGGGTTCACTTTGGAGGAGCACTGTGATATATAAGCCTAGAATTAGAAATAGAAATAATCTGAGTCCAGGCATCTCATCAACTATAGTTCCCTCACTTGAGAGTCTGGCTACAGCTGGCAAGTGATTCCACCCTCAGCAACTTCAGTGCTAGTCATCTCAGCAACTCCAGTTCCCATACTGGAGAGTCTGTGTCCGTTCATCTCAGCAACCCCAGTTCCCATACTGGAGAGTCTGTGTCCGTTCATCTCAGCAACTCCAGTTCCCATACTGGAGAGTCTGTGTCCGTTCATCTCAGCAACTCCAGTTTGTTTCTGCTCCTTTCCAGTTATCCCCAAGGAACCCAGTTCCAGTTCCTGATCAGTTTCCTTAATGAATCCAATTTCAGGTCCAGCTCCAGTCATCTCAGCTGCTCCAGTTCCAGTTCTTGTCCAGTTATCAGGATCGGGCCTGCCAAGTCCAGGCCCAATCCTGACCATGCCCACTCAGGAACTTGCTTCCCTGAGGTGGATCTGGCAACCTAGGGGTCATTCCCGTTTAAATGGGGAAAATTTCAGGATCCCCTGGTGAATTTACCTCTGGTCTGCAGGTGGCACTGTGATCTGGTGGAGTTTTCTGTTTAGATCTTGTTCTTGTCTGGCACTGCTGGTTCTCTGCGGTTGTGTCAGCAATGTCTTGTTTGGTCTAAAAGGATCTAGCCCCCTTTGTGGGCTGCTGAGTATTTCAGGCAAGCTTCCCTTCTGGGTCCTTCGCTGCCTGTCTTGATTCTGTTCCTGACCCTTTTCATTCGTTTCCTGATTTTTGTTCCTGTCCTGCCCTGCGTTCTTGTTATAGATATCTTGCCTTGCATTTTTGTTCATGCCTTGAATGTGCTGTATTGCCTTGGTTTTGCTGTAAGGGATTAATGTCATTAAATGACCCTTATCCAGCCTTCAGTCTTCGTTTTTGCAGATATTCCCTGCAGTACCTCAGGGATCTCCAGGTAAGGGGGCTGCTCATGTCCCAGCCTGGGAAGTTTCCTGCCAGAACCGTGACACAGGTTTAAATCCAGGAGGTTTGCGAGGGTGGTGAGGGTAGGTGGTTTATTTGGGATACATTTCAAAGTAAAAAGTGTGTGCCTTTCACTTTGAAAATTGTTGCAAAATTCATAGATATAAAATACCCACAGACTTTGCACCAAAATGGGCAGTTAGAAAATTACTTCCAAAATGTGCAGGCTTAGCAAATTTTATGCCCTGTATATTAATATACCTAATGGAGGAAAGTCAACATTTTTTATAATCTCACAAACTTTTTATTTCTAATGATAGTTTTCTGCACGCTGTGTAGTAAATCATTTTTTTTGTTGGGGGTGGGAAAGGGGGATTTGTTTCCATGCAGCAGCACACAGCATTTAACAGCTGTTATTAAATGTGTAACAAGAAAACTCTTACTGTTTCCCTGTTTCCTGCGTAACATGTTTAATACATTGCCAGGGGATCAAATTGTACTGGGGCGTCAGTGACAACTTTGTTGCGATTAATCATCTCCTCCCAAAATGACTTCAGCTCCACTAAATATGAAGAAATGACCCGACTTGACTGCATCCTTTCCAGCACAAGTTCAATGTATTGACATGCATTTTTATGACATGAGCAGCAGAGATGCCTTTAATAAAGAGTTGCATTTGAAAGTATTGATATTACATGTACATAGCTTTTCTCGAGCCTATTTTAGGACTTCAAGATCACTGGGTGGGAGTTAAAAATGTAGACTATGTTTCTGAAGAAGAAAAGATGTAAAATGAGTTAATGTTTTCTTTTATAGATGATGAGGAGGATGAGGAGATGGTGGAACCCAAGATCCGACATGACTCAGAGCTGGAAAATGAAGAGCAGAAACCAGAAGTGAAAGAAGGTACCTGAATAAAACAGATGTCAGACTGGGATTGATTGTTGATTGTTCTCAGAAGGATGTACAGCCGTTAGTCTTTAACCAACTGGGCAACTTGAGGAAATCAGATTTGTAGCCTGATTTACATGCCCTTCAAAGATTTCTTACTGAGCAGAATATACCCAAGAATTGCCAACATTAGTGAGCACTAACGCCTCATTGGCTTGTGGCCCAAGAAGTTTCTCCATTACGTTTTCCTTGTATGTGCTGACAGTCTAGGGACCACCTCAGTGAGTTCCACGTCTGGATGTTGAATGAGTTGCTTTCTTTATAAACAGCTAATATGGAGTGTGATCAAAATAACTAAGGCAAAGTAATACAAAAATAATGTGGTCATTGAAGATCCTTTTGTTAGAATAACTTGGAACATCACAGCTCCTAACCAGAATGGTTACTTACCAGTTGTATCATCTGACACATTGTGCTAAGAGGAGTTGATTACAGATGCTACCATAGACACACGGTTATGAAAACAGATCAGGAACGCTGACATGTTAACTGGAGGATAAGGGAAAGCTTTTGTTGCTAAAGCTTTCTTGGTAATTTGAGAGGGAATGAATGCATTCTAATTGTATGGTTTCTGCATCAGTTTGAACTCTGTATAACGGTGCTGGAGAGGGGTGGTAGGATAGGAGGAGTGACCTTCTTTGCATGCATTTGCATTATTCATGCATGCAAATTGCATGCAAAGGATGAGTATCTGGGTGGGGAGATGCAAAATATCACATATATTGCACGATATCATGTGATGTACGCAATATAACGTATTTTAGAGCTCTAGCATGGCTTGATGAATGACCCGGTTACATTGAAAACACTCTGGGACAAGGAAATACCTATTGTAACTTGCCTTGGGCACAGATTTGGAAAGGCAAAACATTAAATCCAAATTCTAGGCAGTGATGGATTTAGGATTTGGTACCCCTAGGCACTTTTGGTGCTGCCCTCCCCCTCCCAGACAAGGGACAACAGAGCACAGCCTTCTTTGCTCTGCGCTTTCTGTTCCAGGCTCACCTCCTCCTCTATGTCCCTGCATGACAGGAGGAGAGGGCTGGACTAGGGAGCAGAGTGGATTTTCTTTGCTCACTGCTGTGATCTCTGACCACACCTCTCTCCTCCTCTCTGCAATGAACAAGAAAGAAGCAGGCCCGGCGAGACCGGATCTGCATACTGTGCATTTACACGGGGGACGACAGTGGGCCGGTGACAGCAGGAGCTGGGGCCGCATGTGGGTTAAGAGGCCATCGGCGGCTGAAAATGAGAGGCCCGGTGTTCCCTTGAGTGCATGCGTGCGCACCTGAGCACAACTTTACCTGGGGCACACACAGCTTCCGCTTTCCCCTCCCCAAGCAGAAGGCTGGTGGGCCGTGGTGGAGCTCATCCCACCACGGCCCGAAGACAACAGGAGGCCCGCGGAATCGTGGAGGAGCTGTCACATATAGAGTCTCACAGGCATACGCAAACACATGCGAGGGAGAGGGAGACAGAGTGTGTGAGAGAATGAATGTGTTGTTGTGTGTGTATGAGAGAGAAGATACAATTTGTGCAGTCCTACTTCTCCCAATCCATGATTGTTAATGTGGTTTATCTGGATTTTGTTCTTATGTGATTTATTTTGTATAGTTTTGTTGTTTTTTTATTATTTTATCTTGTTGTACTCTGCTTTGAGCAATCCTTGGGACAAGTGGATTATAAATGGAATAAATAAGTTAAATCTACTAGGCAAAGCTGAGCTCCAATAACATAAAACATGGCTAGTTGGCAGCAGTCCTGTATATCTCATGCTTGTATTCATCTGTAGGAGTACATAGGTCAAACAGTGTTTATGTCCGTCAGCATGACATATAGGCATTAATGACTAGCTATATGTAAACTGGACTTCCTAGGAGTCTGGGCAATTGAAACAAGTTTCTTTGTATTTCAGGGGAAAGTACATTGACCATGGCCAAGAGCAGGGGTGATCCTGCTCTTCATTCAGTGTTCATGCTTGTCCCTTTTTAATTATATCAGCAAACAAAATCCTGTGCCGTAAACCTCTCGTGAAGGAAAAACTTCCGTTCAAAACTGGAGAGCTGTGATGGCAAACAGTTGTTCCAAATCTTCTTTTAATCCCAGGTTGTTGTCCTTGGCTGGCTGAAATAGATCTTCTTCCTCCTGGCATATGATGATTCTCATTGAACCCCTTTCCTTATTGAGGGACCAATGTTCTAAACTGTGCTGATATTGGCCATTAATGCTCATTAGGGATGTGAATCATTTTTTGACGATTTAAAATATCGTCCGATATTTTTTAAATCGCCGGCCATCCAGTGCTCCTACCATGTGACAGGGGCCGGCCAATGGCACGGATACCCTGTCACATGGTAAGGACAAAGGGCCATCGGCGCCATTTTTATTAGCGCAGCCGATGGCCCGAGAGTGGGAGATTGCTCCCCGCGCCCCCACCGGACCACTAGGTAATTTTAAAATGTTTTTGGGGGGGTCGGAAGGGTGGGGGAGGCTAAGGGGTCAGTTTTAAAGGGTCAGGGTGGGTTTTTTGTTTATCGGATCGGGCGCAGCCGATAAACAAAAAACCAATCGGGCCGGACGATAAAAATTATAAGATTTGAATCGGAACCGGAACCGAACCGATTCCGGTTCCGATTCACATCTCTAAATTGTTCATTACGGCTGATTTTAACATGATTGCTATCAGCCAATTGAATGCCCATAATACATTCGTTACTGAACCAGGGTTTTGGTGCTAATTAACGCTGATGCGTTAGTGAATGCTGTGAATGTCTTGTACATCACCAGCACCGGCAGACCTGGATTTTTCAATAGGTAAACTAAGTTTGTGCCTAGGGCGGAAAAAGTCTTGGGGGTGGGAAAGCAGCCTGACTGAAGATTTGCTGCTTTCCAGCTGTGCTTAATCTCACTCAGCAGAGAATAGCCCTCTGCGTCCAGATCCAGTCGCTCACCTCCCAGGCAATATACAGGGAAAAGGAGGAGAGGGAGTGACCCAGGAGGTTAGGAGGGACTGAGTGAGGGATCGGTGTGGGGGGGGGGGGGGGGGATGGGACCTGTGTCTGTGTGAGGGAGGGGAATAGGGGGAGGAGGCAATATTTCTGTGTGTGAATGGGTGAGATGTTAGAGAAGGGATGCAAAGGAGAGCAGGGCCAGGGCACGATAGGGACATCCTACCACCTCCTCACGCCCGACTGCAATCCACATCTTGTCTGCTTTGATTTGGCTCTTGTCCCAGATCTAGTAAATCTCTGATCCTTCCTATCTCTCGCTTCTTCCCTGATCCTGGCCTCTCCCTCCTTCTCTCCCATTCCAGATTCCTGATCTTCACCATCTCTAGTCCTCTCATCCTTTCCTCACCCCATCCCTGGTCCATTCACCCTCTCCTCCTTTTCCTTTACCCCATACTGATACTTGTGATCCACTTTCCTCATCCAAGAAAAGGAAAATAAATTCTACAGACACAAGCAAGATTCATAATGTAATATGAAAGATGTAAATGTTTTGTCAATATGCTTCGGAATTTTTTTTACATTTTTTGCAACAGAATCTGCCTCTAAGATGCCACAGGAAACTATGGGGCTGTGCCTTAGACCTAGTCCTTGTTGTCCGACTTTATTGGAGAGGGGGGGAGTGGGCAACAGCACCATCAGTGCCTAAGGGCAACAAAATCCATAATCTGTTACCAAGCACTGATAATGTATTTTATTATTGATTGATTGATTTATATTAAAAGATTTATAGCCCAAATGCTACAATGTTTGAAGCAGGTTACAAAGGAGCAAGCAGAAAATGTTAAGGACACAAACAAAACTGCTGCCAATAATGCCAGCCCTAATAAGGGCCACATTCCACCCCTTACCACCAGCAACAGTATCAAGACCTATCCCCAGCTCCGGCAACAGTGCAGAGGTCACAACCCCTACAGTGTTCCAGAGTGAAGAGCTTTGATGGTCTGACACCTCTGGCCCCCTCCTCCCCATCTCTCAGCAGGTACTCCCCGCTGGCCTTCCTCACCTGCACATGAGGTCAACCATCACCCTTTTTTCTAAACTGACAGCACTGGGACGTAAGGGAGTGGTACTTTCTCCTGCCCAGGACAGCATCGCAAAGGGTATGCCAGGGACCCTGACAAGTGGGGGGGAAAGGTGACCCGGTGCAGGGGATGGAATTGGGCATGAGACTCCTCGATCTGTCAATGAAGAGGGGTGGAGGATGGGCAGCCGGGCAGGGGAGGGTGACATCCAGGTGAATATCCGGCCTTGTGGTAGCCACAGAAGGCCACCACGATCACTTAATTATACCTCCCAATGTGTAGCTACGTTTTTACATTACCTCTTGGGTGAATGCTATTTGCATGCCCAGCCGTAGTTCAATTGGTGGTAACCCATATGAAAACTGATGCGCTGCATACATGTGTTTATTATGTGATACTTGGCGCATTTACAAACATTCCTTTTGGTAAATTTTGCGTTAATGATAACACAAGCATGTTAATGCTGCGTTAACTCACATGACGGTGTTAATGGCTTTTTGTGAACAGGCTGCTTTGTTAGTGATGTCAGTGATATGAAACTAGTGCAGTCACTATTTACAGTTTCTTGTATTAAATGTCAGTCGATCGAAACAGGTACAGTCTCATATGGAGTCAGTAAATTGACCAAATCATGTCATTTGACCTCCTGTTAGACATCAAAGCAGTGAGTGAGTATATTCTTTGTTTTCTTCCAGGCAGTAAATACATCCCAGGCCAAATACTCCATTGTCAAATATGACTTTTGAAGATGCCATGGCCTCTGTGAAATGAACTTGGTTTTGGGCAAGAAGAGGGGGGGGACATACTTTGATCAAATATGTGTGTTTCTCTTGGTTAGCTAAGAAGAAAGTCATACGTATCTTGAAAGCTAAGATCAAAGTGGCTGTACTACTACAGGAGCATTAAATTGCACAAAATTGCAGTGACATTTTTTTTTATTCAATTTAATGGTTTTCAAGGGGAGAGATAGGAGGAAAAAAATTGAAGTGGCTGTAAAAAAAAAAAAAAAAAGGGAGGGAGGGATGAGACAGTATTCCTTAATTAAAATGAGCAGGTCTTCTTTTGGTTAACGAATATAAGTTCAACACATAAAAATTGGCAATACTGGCGATTGCCCTGGCCAAAAATCCCCCCCCCCCCCCCGAGTGGCTAAAAATTCATACTGATTTTCACTTTTATCCAAATTAAAAAAAAAAATACGCCCCCAGACAGTATGTTTATTTGGGGAAGTAAACAGCACACATATTTTCATTTTCAAATGAACATGCGTATTTTTTTTTAAACCTTGAGCAGTTGCCTGCAAATGTGCTCACTTAGGGCCTCTTTAATAACCCGCAAGAAAGAAATTGTGCATTCTTATGCTATTTTGACAATAGCTATTTCCTGCGGCATTTCTTAAACTGCGGTACTGCAGGAATTTAACTTGCGTTGCCACAGCCGAGAAAATTGTGCGTTTCCAAACACGGCAACGTGGGATGGCAGCCCCTATCCCAGGGCCACTAAGCTAAAAGAGCCACAAGGTCCTGTAAGAGGCCCAACCCCCTGTCCAAATTTCCTGGTGTCCCATAGTGGTAACGTCCAATGAAATGCGAATAAAATAGGATTTAACTGCTCCACATGCAAAGATATTGTTGTGTTTGAGGATTTGTGGACCCTTGGTCGCAATGGAGATGACTCCTCCCACGGGGAGGAGCCCCGAGGGGAACCACTGCGATAGGCTGACACAGATAGCAGACACAGAATGGGTAGAGTCTTTATTGTACTGCTGTAAATAGATGGTAAAGCAGGAAGGTAAGGCACTGATCCACAAGGTGCCAATACGTTCAACAGGCTCAGAAGTATAGTCTCACCCAGATGTTCATGATAGGCAGGAGCCCGCAGTGCGGGTAACACCGCAGCTGGTGGGTGGAGTTGGAGCTCCAGATCGTAGAGGTACTCACAGAGTGAAGGCGTCTTCCTGATGGTAGAATGGTGGGACCGAAAGTCCGTGGTGCAGGATATGAAGAAGATAGGCCCTCAAGGAGCGATTACCCAATGATCCAATATCCTGGAATGAATAAGAGAAAAGACCCCCGAAGAGCAGTTGTCTAGGTTAGTGAGGACCCCGAAGGGAAGTTGGAAGCGAGAGACCCCGGAGGAGTGGGTGTCTAGAGCTTCTGCTGGAGCGAGGCCCTTAGCGAAAGGAAGCGTCTAAGCTAGCAGCTTAGAGCAGGCAGAGTAGCAAAGCAAAGTCTTCGCTAACTTAAATTGGTAGTGGAAGCGGAGGCTGGTCATACCCGGAGGTACTGACGTCATGCGGTGGAGCCGCCCCCGAGGTTCCCGCCATGACCTGTATTTGAGCGTCAGAGATGTGCGAGCTCGCGCCCTAGGAGGCCACAGGAGTGAGCATGGCGGATGGGGACGCCCATGCTGGTCTGAAAACGCCGAGGCCCACGGCACTTGGCACCGGAGACAGCCATCTTGCCCAAAGAGAGGGAAAGGGGAGAAAAAGAGGTAGGGCAGAGCGGTCGCAGCCGTCTGCGACCGACGGGCGCAACAGATATGCAAAGCAGCTCATTATTAGAGAGACAGAATAACACAGCTTGCAGTAAACTTTGCAAGCCACATTTTTCTAGGAAACTTAGCTACATTTCAAGAGGTTCCTGGGGGGGGGGGCTGACTTAAAAAGGATTGCAAGACCTTGTATGAAAAACGCCTCGCACCCCTCCCAATCCAAATTCTCTGGTGACCTGTGAGAGGTGGGGGCAAAGTACTGTCCCTAGAATATGTCTCCTCCCCCCTTATAAAGGGGTCTTATTATTAAGTTTTGCCCCTGCCTTCAAACCTCACTCCCTTGTAAAATCTTTCCCCCAGAGGTCCTCTCCACCCCAACCAAACATATCCCCAGCTTGCACTATGGTGAAGCAATTCCAACTCACTCCTGCCCCACTCTTGCCGTAACACAAAATGTCACTGGCTGACCTGCAACAGCACCATTTTCTATTACGGCAAAGGTGGGGCAGGAATCAGTGGGGATCATGTCTGCCCCCTTTGTTCACAGCTAATTATGACATAAGCTGGAGGGGACCGAACGGGTGGTGTGGCAACCACAGGGGGAGGACAACACCTGTAAATGATTTGACAATGGCAAAACGTATGGAGGCAGGGGACGAGGCTTATTAAAAGGCCCATTTTTTTAAATATTTATATGGCTGGGGGCATAGACTGAGGATATGAACTTTAGCCCTAGGGGCCACCAGAGGTGCTTTTTACAGGCCTAGTGACCTCTTTAAGATAGCTGTCCAAGATCATCGCCAGGTACCTTAGCTTGGCGATACTCCCAGGGGACAACAGAGGAACACAGCTACCTCTCTTTGAAGTGTAGCTATCTTTCTTAGAATAACACCACTTAGAAGTTTACTGCAAGCTGCGTTATTCGGTTTACATAATAATGAGCTGCTTTGTTTACATTTGCATGTGACGCAGTTCATTACTATTTTACTAGTGTTGCGCTGGATTTGTTTTGTGCTAAGCTGCGAGATCAGCAAAAAAACATGCGTCAGTTGGCAAATAACACATGTTATTTGCCTCTACCACATTATTACAATTTTGCAGCCCTTTAGAGGGCCTTGGTAGCTTCACTTTAAATATTAGCTACAGGCAGGGATGTACTAAAAAATTACCTCCTATGTGACTACAATTTTGCACAAGTAGAAACAAGGATGGTAACTTTGCATCACTCATTCAGTTACAAAAATTTACATACAGATGGTTTTAGTGATAAGTAGCACACAAAACAAAGAAGGAAAAAGAAAACCAGTTTGAACAGTGAGTTTGAACTGGTCTCTGATGTTTCTCATTTGAAAGAAAAGGCTAGTTGTTTTGTTTATGGCTGTGCAGGGATAAAAAAAAAAATTCATTTTTGTTTTTCGGTTCATTTTCAGGAGGTTTTTCCCCACAAATTTAAGTTCATGGAATGTAAAAAAAATGAATCAAAAATTTTAAAAAAAATTATCCAAAAAAAGAAAACAGAGCTTCCCAAGGCCTCTCATTTTGTCCCCACCACCTATTCCTCCCACCCGGAAAAATGCTGGTGCTAGGCCTGGAGACCAGGTCTTGACACCTGGGCCTCAGCCTAGGATCAGGCCCAGGCCTGGAACCCAGGCCTTGCAGCTCCATGAATGCTGTCCTTTTCTTTCTTCTTTAAACTTACTTTGTGCACTGGGGTCATGCCGGAATTAATTAATTACCTCCAGCGCATTCACCCCAGCACACGGCATCAGTTTAAAGAAGAAAGAAGATGATGGCATCGACGGAGCTGTGAGGCCTGGGCTCCAAGCCTGGGCCTATGCCTGACATTAGGCTGAGGCCTAGGCATTGGACATGGCCTGGCCCTCGGATACCTGATGGTGCAGATAAGTGACTGATTGGGAGGGCTTGGGTCTCTGCCGAGGCCCTGGCATCGGCTTGGGTATAGGTCGAGACTCCGGCATCATGCTCAGGCCTAGGCTGCGACCCCTGCTTTGAGCCTCAGCCTATGCCTTAGACGAGTCCCCATTTTTGAGCCTAGGACTAGGCACCAGCATTGTGCTTAGGCGTAGGCCGCGGCCCTTGCTTTGGGCCTTGGTCTACACTCTAAGCAAGGCCCCAGACAAATGCAACAAATAAGATTTGTTTCATTCTGGGGCTCTCAATTTGTTTTTGGGACCCTGAATGAAACGAATTGCCCTGTTCACCGTGTTTTTGAAATTCATTTAAAACAAATGCACATCCCTATAAACCATGGTGAAATGATTTCTTGGGGCAGAGGGCTGCCTAGTCTTTTTCAGTCTTGTGCACATCATAGCAACAGTGCAGCAGAGCTTACTGAAACAAAGTCTGTAACCAATCATGTATTTCCCTTGATCATCTTAGCTGGCATTTTGTTTACTTTTTATTTTATTTCAAGTGGATCTTTTTTTTTTTTTTTTTTATTTTGGATGTTTTATAGTTGTCAAGAACCATAACATTGTTTTTACAATTTATTTTCAAGCTGTGGGAAAATGAAGTTTTTGTTTAAAAAAAAGTGATCCTTTCAGGTTGTTTGCTATAAGAACATTCCAGTTGTTTTCCTTTTAACACTTTCTTCTTAAATCTTCACACTGGGCCTTTTTTTTTTTTTCTTTCTCGTTTTTAATTCATGGTGCAAGTATTTGCTGGTGATGATAGTGGTATGTAGGAGGCATGTTTTCCTCTAGTCAGTGCCAGGCAAATTCTGTGCCAGCTATTGTTCGAGTCGTATAGACTGGTCCCACTGTACTTCGTTGAGCAGCCCCCCCCCCCCCCCTCCTTTAATCCTTTAGAATAATGGATATTTTCTTCTTCTTTGCCAGTTTTGGCTAACAGCAATGCCTTCTACTGTCTCACATGCATACTGAAATCTGAACTGCAGTTTCTATTTCTGTTGGAGCTCGGATGGCAAGGAGGCGGGTGGGGTGGAGGCATGCTTTACTTACTAATGTAATATTATGAAATGAATGCTAGAGTACTAGCCAACATTTTGAATTGATTTAAAATGGTTGTCACTAGAATTCCATATATATATATATTTTTTTTATTTTGAAGAAAAATGTTACTGGTAATATGGTAACATGGTAACATTGTAAATGTCAGCAAAAAAAAAAAAAAAAAAGATCGGCGTGGTCCATCCAGTCTGCTCAGCAAGTTTTTTTTGTTTTTTTTTTAAGGGTAATAACTGCCGCTCCGTGTAAGTTACCCCCCATGCCCTCTGTTGAAGGTGGTGACTCCTGCTCTGTGCAGGTTATCTGCATGCCCTCTGTTGAAAGTGGTGACTCCTGCTCTGTGCAGGTTATCTGCATGCCCTCTGTTGAAGGTGGTGACTCCTGCTCTGTGCAGGTTATCTGCATGCCCTCTGTTGAAAGTGGTGACTCCTGCTCTGTGCAGGTTATCTGCATGCCCTCTGTTGAAGGTGGTGACTCCTGCTCTGTGCAGGTTATCTGCATGCCCTCTGTTGAAGGTGGTGACTCCTGCTCTGTGCAGGTTATCTGCATGCCCTCTGTTGAAAGTGGTGACTCCTGCTCTGTGCAGGTTAACTGCATGCCCTCTGTTGAAGGTGGTGACTCCTGCTCTGTGCAGGTTATCTGCATGCCCTCTGTTGAAAGTGGTGACTCCTGCTCTGTGCAGGTTAACTGCATGCCCTCTGTTGAAGGTGGTGACTCCTGCTCTGTGCAGGTTAACTGCATGCCCTCTGTTGAAGTTGGTGACTCCTGCTCTGTGCAGGTTATCTGCATGCCCTCTGTTGAAGTTGGTGACTCCTGCTCTGTGCAGGTTATCTGCATGCCTTCTGCTGCGGGTAGTAACTGTTCTTCTCTTCGCTTCCCCTTCCGGGGGGGGAGGGGGGGGAGGTGGCATTCCTTTTACCCACCCTTTCAGTGAAGAAATATTTCCTGATGTCGTTCGCGAGTCTACCCCCTTGGAGCTTCATATTGTATCTCCTAGTTCCACAGCTTCTTTTCCATTGGAAAAGATTATGATCCATGAACTTTGCAGCTGCTGAAATAGCTGAGCTAAAAACTTCATTATACCTTAGCGACGTTTATTGTAGCTTAGCGATTTTCCCTGTTGTTGTTGTTGTTCTCTCTTTCTCCCTGCTCTCATCTTTTCAGCAGCTTTGATTTTGCCCACTGTAGTTATTGTTTCATTTCCAGATTTGGTCCTCCTATATTTTTAATATAGTGCACAGCATATTGAAATAGAAGCGACTCAATCAGTTCCGACCATCTTTCAGTCTTCCTATTCAGCTGTGGGCCAGCCAGCCAAGTTTGCCGGTTAAACTTATTTAGCTAATTTTTAGCAAGATATTCAGCATTATGGCAGCACCGCTGAATATACCCAGCTGTATAAAAGTTACCCAGATAAGTTTATTCAGCTAACTTTAGGACTGCTCTTCGGCAGTCCTAAAGTTAGATGGATAGCAGGCGACATTCCAGAGTACCCCAACCACAAACCGTCCCCCAAGATAGTCAGATACTGTTTTATCCAAATAAAAACATATCCAACTAGCTCAAGTTTAGTGAGTAGGTCAGATTTTAACATTTTTATATTTATTTGATTTATATTCCATTTTTTGGCACTTCAAAGTGGATTACACTCAGGACCTGTAGGTATTTTCCTGATCCCAGAGGGCTCACAATCTAAGTTTTTACCTGAGGCAATGAAGGGTGAAGTGATTTGCTCAAGGTCACAAGGAGGAGATTTGTCTGACTAAGTCCATACTTAGCAGGATAAATGACACTGAATATCAAGCCCAATGTCTCTGCTGATGGTGACCTTGGTGGTGAAATAGACCTTGACTTTGGTGATGGAATTTCTCCTGGCCATGTGTCTAGTGATGGAACCATTTTTGACCAAGCATTTGCTCATAGAGCTCTGCCTGACTGTGAGGTAGTGTCTCTCATAACTATGTATTTGGTGACGGAACTTCTATTGACTAAGACAATAATTTTAAAATGGGTGCACAGGCACCCATATACGTGTGTATGGGTATGTGGCCAGATATGCAGCAATTTTATATCCTGCGCGCACATAGACATACATGCTATAAAATTGCGTACATGTGTGCTCCTAATTTTAAGCTTGTATGCTCATAAGGGTAGATCTTTAAAAAATACGTGAATCGCGTACTTTTGTTCGCGCACCAGGCGCGAACAAAAGTACGCGCCTGGTGCGGCACTGCCTGTTCCCTCCGAGGCCGCTCCGATTTCGGAGCGGCCTCGGAGGGAACTTTCCTTCGCCCTCCCCCCACCTTCCCCTCCCTTCCCCTACCTAACCCACCCCCCGGCCCTTTCTAACCCCCCCCCCCTAACTTTGCGCGTGCCGGCCGGCAGCCCCGCTCGTGTTCCGGTCCCGGGGGCTGGTCTGGAGGCCTCGACCATGCCCCCGGGCCGGTGCCATGCCCCCGGGCCTGCCCCTGAAACGCCGTGGCACACCCCCGTAATGCCGCGTCGTTTCGGGAACGCCCCCGGACATGCCCCCTACCGCCGCTTTTCGAAAGCCCCGGGACTTACGCGCGTCCCGGGGCTTTAAGCACGCCGGCGGCCTATGCAAAATAGGCGCGCCGGCGCGCGAGGGCCCTGCGCGCGTAAATCCAGAAGGATTTACGCGCGCAGGGCTTTTAAAATCCGCCCCATACAGCATAAGTTGGCTTTGGGACGTGCAAGTGAGGGAATTTTATAACAGACCTGCCTCCAGGCCATGATCAGTTTCACCAGTTTGTCCACCAGTTTGCCCAGTCTACAGCTAGATCCTCCAAACCCCTCTGGTTCTTTTAACCTATACACCCTCCAGTTAATCCAGACCCCTTCAAACACTTCATAGATGCCTGGAAATAGTTTTATTAAGACTTACACCTCGTCCATAGCAGAAGTAACTTTGCGCTGGCACATAGCCACTTTCACTTATATTCTGATGAGAGATATTCACGCATCAGTACTTGTGTGCGCATGTGGGTGGCTTATAAAATCAAATGGACATGTGTTTGTGCTAGATACATGCCCATCTCCCGATTTTGGTGTGCAGCAGGCTTTTAAAATTCATCTTAATGCATTTATGGATTGTTTTATTCATAACTATGACTAGGGGAGTATCCTAGTGGTAAAAATAGCAGGCTTAAAACCAATGAAGCCAGAGTTCAAATCCTGCTGATGCTCCTTGTGATCTTGGACAGATTACTTCAGATACAACCTTTTTACAAAGCATTTTTCCTATAGATGCAAAATGTGGGAAACCTTTAGAAAATAAGCCCCTAAGATTGTAAGCTCTCTGGGAACTGGGAAATACTACAGCACCTGAATATTACTCACCATGAGCTACCAATAAAAAGGTGTGATCTAATTCCAAAATAAAATATGTATTGCTGTCACTACTCCTGGCCATGTCTTGAACTGTATCACTCTTTTATGTGGCTTTCAACTCCACTTTTTTAAACTATAACCTTTCCTCAGTTCCATTTAGGGTGGTGTCTCTCTCAAATAAATCTTTTGTGCCTTTACTTAGATTAATCTTAAATCTTTCAGTGCTTGAGGTAGTATTACTTATTCTGTATTAGTACATCCCTTGGAAGAAATCATGATGCTGAAATTGTTACGTGCTATGAATTTTATGCTGCCAATGTGCTGTTCAAATGTTATGTATAAGCAGCTCTCCCAGAGAGAAATATTTGCCTGCTTTCTTCAACATTCACATATTTCACTCCTGCAAGCATAGACCACATTTATTTGTAAAGATGATGTTTCTGGCCAGTACTGTTATGTCAGTGTTTCTATGACTCTACTTTTGAGCCATCATCTATACCAGCTAACTCTTGTGTCTGCTCTGGGTGCTTCCTGGTGTAAGACATCTCTCCTTATTCCAATTTTTATTTTTGTGAATATTTTTTGTGAATATTTGTGAATATTTCTCTCAACCATAGGCCAGGATTCATCATTCATTGCAGAATGATGAATCCTGCGAAAACGGGGGGGCGGGAGGCGAAGGGGGGGACCAGACCTGCGAAAGCCCACAGCCTTCGCACCACGGCGCTACTGCCGATGATAATGTCAGTAACATTATTGCCGGCAGCGAAGACACAGCCGACTCTGCCCTGTCCCCGTCCTGACTCCTCCCCTTCCCGCCCTGACTCCTCCTCTCCCCCAAATTTGCATGATATCGCATGCGAAAAGGCCCTTTTCGCATGCGATATGGCCTTATCGTGTGCGTTAGGGCCCTAACGCATGCGATAACGCTTTAGAAAATAACCCCCACAGTTTCAGGCCAGCGTCGGTTCTCGAGCCCACTGACAGCCACGGGCTCGGAAACCAGACGCCGGCAAAATTGAGCGTCTGGTTTTTGACCCGACAGCCACAGGCCCATTTAAAAATTTTTTTACTTTTTTTTTTTTACTTTTGTTACCCTTCGGGCCTCCGACTTAATATTGCCATGATATTAAGTTGGAGGGTGCACAGAAAAGCAGTTTTTACTGCTTTTCTGTGCACTTTCCCGGTGCCGGCAGAAACTAGCGCCTACCCAAAGGTAGGCGCTAATTTCTTAAAGTAAAATGTGCGGCTTGGCTGCACATTTTAATTTCTGTATTGCGCGGGAATACCTAATAGGGCCATCAACATGCATTTGCATGTTGAGGGCGCTATTAGGTGCTGCAGGTTGGACGCACGTTTTCCTCCCCTTACTGAATAAGGGGTAAGGGAAAACGTGCGTCCAAGAGCAGGTCTTTATCGGTCTGTTTGTAACTTAACAGACCTTTTAATGTTTTGCATCTTTCACTTTTTCTACTCGAGCCTCCCTTTTGTTTCATAGAGGTCTCCAAAATTCCAGTTTCTTTGTCTTTTTCATAGCTTCCTTCACATCACCCTCCATCCTTCCCTTACTTCTGTTTGAATAGACCATGCTGAAGCGAAGCACATTTTTTCAAAGTATAAAAAAAATGGATAAAACTATAAATATGCAGTTACCGAGCTTCAGTTAGCTATAAGGGGCTGATGTTTTTCATTAGTTCTTGTGGCATTAAGTTGCACACTAAGTTCCTTGTATCATAATATACCGAAGTGCTATGATTTGATTTGCTCTGAACACTTAAAAAACTCATGTTTCTGTCAATATCTTTTGTAATTTTGCAAGCTCCTCCAAGAGAACTTACAGAGGAAGAGAAGCAACAAGTTGTCCATTCTGAAGAATTTCTGATCTTTTTCGACCGGACTATTCGTGTCATAGAGCGAGCTTTGGCTGAAGACTCAAACATTTTCTTTGACTACAGTGGTAGAGATCTAGAAGAGAAAGACGGGTTAGCTGATTTTTATTATATGATTATAAAATACTGTTATATGCTGAATCCAAATGAAATATATTTTCTCCTTCCCTCCCATAGATTTTAGATTAATTTAAATTCATTAGAATAATTTAACAAGGATGGAAACAAATGTTCCTTTGACTACATCACATTCATGCAGAGGCAATAAGTTTACTGATGTAGTTAATCAGATATAAATGCAGTACCAGGCATTAAAGGCTGTACCTATTTATTTATTACTCGGATATATGTCCTGCCTTTTTGAATACAGAATTCACTCAAGGCAGGTTATAGAATAGTAGAAAATTAGCCTTCAAGCAGGTTATTTGTAGCTTCACATTTAAACAGCAGCAAAAACACAATATGTTGATAAAATAAATGCACCTTAAGGCCTAAATAAATAAATCTGCAATCATGACTAAGCTCTAAACAGCAGCACAATATTACTGGCTAACTCAAAAATAAACACTGCCATAGCAAACCTCTAGATTGTAGCAGCGTGTTTAAGGTATCCAAGAAGAAATGCTAGACAGTTTCTGTAGTCAGTTTTCAAGTTTTGCATTTAAAGGCCTGATAGAATAGCCAGGATTTTATTTGCTTCCTGAAGTAGAAGTAGTCATGTATTTATCAGAGCCCTTCTGCTAGGGAGTTAAAACGGCAGATGCTTCTCTTATGGAGGATCTATTACAGGTATCTGATCTTTTGGGTTCTTTTGTTGACGAAGTAGTTATGGAAGCTCCAGGTGAGGATCTTAGTGGTCTGGAAGGCATCTATGTGGATAGCCTTTCACTCAAGTAGATAGGCTTATTTCCTCTTAGAGCTTTGAGTTTTGGAGTGTTAGAATGTTAGAGTGTTTGAGTTTTGAATTTAATTCTGAATGGTATTGGCAGTCAGTGGAATTTGAGTAGGACGGAAGTGATGTGGTTGTGCGGTTTGCATTCTTCTATTAGTTGTGCAGCAGAGCTCTGAATTATCTGGAGTTTGCTTAGGGCCTTATCTGTTAGACCCTTGTAGAGTATGTTGCAGTAATCCATTTGTTTGATTACTGAGGCATGAACAACCAAGATTAGGTTTGACTACTTGATGAGCGGACACATGACATTTAAAATTTCATAATTGAAAGTGGCAGACTTTTACTATTGCTTGGATTTGTGGGAGCATAGTGAGTTCTGAGTCTTTTAAGACTCTGAGACTTTTTATCTGTCTTTGTGGCTGGTCCTCATGGTTTTTGGTTTTTGATCAGGGATTTGTTTGCACCTATTTTGTATCTATAGTATCTCCATTTTGTTGGGATTCAAGTAGAGGTTTTTGTCCATTCTTGAATGGCTTTAAGATACATATTTAGTTTATTATTGTTGATAGGTCCTGGTCCATTGTTGGCATGACCTGGACATCATTTGTTTATTTTATTTATTTATTTAAAAACTTTTAATATACCGACATTCTTGGAGCACATCAGGCCTGTTTACAAAAAAACTTAGAAAGGTAGAAAATACAATGAACACGGTGGGGGAAGAGGGGAACAGTCGAGAAAAGGGAGGAGAGGGGGGCAGGGGCGAGCACAGCTGGAAAGGATAGGGTAGTAGAGTGAGAAGAGAAAGGAACCATAATAAAACGGGATGCAAAGAGAACGATATACAACAATTTCTTTAAAAGATAGCAATACAGGGGAGAGTTAATTTACATTATTTCCAAGATTTCTGTCAAGGGGCGGGGGGAAAAGAGGCAGGGGAGGCTGGGAGAGTTACAGAGGGTAGAGGATGGAAAGGGGGAGGAAGGGAAACAAGGTTATGGCTGGGAGAGTTACAGAGGGTAGAGGACGGAAACGGGGGGAGGAAGGGGAACAAGGTTATGTCTGGTTGACATCCGGGTAGGCTTGCCTGAAGAGCCATGTCTTGATGCCTTTTTTGAAGGTGTGCAAGGAGGGTTCAAGACGTAGATAGGGGGGAAGTGAGTTCCAGAGTGTAGGGCCGGCAATGGTGAACGCCCTTTCTCTGGTGTTGGTGAGGTGTGCAGTTCTGAGAGGTGGTGTGTACATGGTGCCTGTGAGGGCGGTTCTAGTGGGGCGATTAGAGGTACGGAGACTTGGCATGTTATTGAGCCATGCAGACTTATTTTTATGGAGTGCGTTGTGAAGGATGGTGAGGGTTTTGTATTGGATGCGGTAGGGGATCGGTAGCCAGTGCAGCTCCTTTAGTATGGGAGTTATGTGTTCAGTTTTACGGGTATTAGTTATGATTCTTGCAATGGCATTCTGTAGGATTTGTAGGGGTTTAATGGTGGAGTAAGGGAGGCCTAATAGGAGTGTATTGCAGTAATCAAGTTTAGCAAGGATGGTTGTCTGCAGGACCAGTCGGAAATCTTGGGCATGGAGGAGTGGCTTAAGTTTTTTAAGGATATGGAGTTTGTAGAAACCCCCCTTTAGTAGAGACTTAACGTGTGGTTTAAAATTGAGGTGTTGGTCTAGAGCGACTCCTAGATCTCTTACAGAAGATAGAGGTGAGTGGGTTAAGGTGGGGACAGTGGCAGTAGGGAGGGTAGCGTATTCCAGTTGATTGGAGATGATGAGGATTTCCGTTTTCGCAGCATTAAGTGCGAGGTGGAGGTTGGCTAAGAGGGAGTTAATGGTGGCAAGGCAGGATTCCCAGAATTGCAGGGAATCTTTGAACGTAGTTTGAATGGAGATGAGGATTTGAACATCATCAGCATTCAGGAAAAAGTTCAGACCAAGGTCAAAGAGAAGGCAGAGGGGCAGAAGGTAGATATTAAAAAGCGTGGAAGATAGGGAAGATCCTTGGGGGACCCCTTGCATCAGGGGGATGTGGGAGGATTCACATTTGTCAAGTTGTTCTACGTATTTTCTGTGGGTGAGATATGAGGAGAACCAAGATAAGGCAGTGTCAGCGATACCTATCTCTGCCAACCGGGAAAGAAGGATTTGGTGGTTGACAGTGTCAAAGGCTCCGAAATGTCAAGAATTTCCCTTGATCCATGCCTATGAGGATGGTGTCAATGATTGCTAAGAGGAGGTTTTCGGTATTGCGACCTTTCCGGAAGCCAAATTGTGAGGGGTGGAGGATGTTGTGGTCCTTGAGAAAGTCTGTGAGTTGTATGTTGACTACCTTCTCAAGGATCTTGGAGATGAAGGGCAGGTTGGAGATGGGCCTGTAGTTTGCTGGGTCAGCAGGGTCAAGGGTGGGTTTTTTTAAGAAAGGGTTTCACCACAGCAAGCTTAAGGGGATCATGGACTTTGCCAAAAGTAAGTGAGCAATTAATTATGTCTGCTAAGGGTTTGGCAGTGGTATTAGGATGGAGAGGAGGGTTTTTGAGGGGATTGTGTCTACGATGTGAGAGGCAGGTCTCATCTTTTTTAGGATGGTTTCTATTTCCAGGGTTGAGGTAGGGTCAAGGGATCCAAGGCAATGACTGGTATTATTAGAGAGGGGGGTGGGGGTGGGGGAGGGCTTGGCGGGGAAGCATAGGAGAATACTGTTGATTTTGCTCTGGAAATACTTTGCGAGCTCTTCACATTTTATGTTAGTGTTTCTTCCGTTGGATATGGGGGGGAGGACTTCGTAAGATCTGCAACATAGGAGAAGAGGGCATTGGAGTTGAATTGGTAGCCATGAATTTTGGATGAGTAGAAGTCTCGTTTAGCTCGAAGGGTGGCTTGGCGGTAGTTGTGCAAAGTATGTTTGTATACTGCTTTGTGTGTAGGGGAGGGTTGTTTGCGCCAGATGCGTTCCTTGGATCTTAGGTCCTGCTTGAACTTTTTTAACTCATTGTTGTACCATGTTTTTTTTTTATCTCTGGTTGCGAGGGGGATATTTTTATGAACCATTGGGCAGAGTTCATCAACTATGGATGTGGTGATATTATTCCACGAATGTAAGGCTGCATCAGGATTGTAGAGGTCAAGGTTCATAATTGCTTTGTCGAGTGCTAGGGTAAGGTCCTCTGAGGAGCATGGTTCTCGGAAGGATATAGTTTTGTTTTGTTTTTGTGGGCTCTTGTCATTGGTATTGGAGGTGAGGAGGGCATTGATGATGAAGTGGTCAGACCAGGGGATAGGGGTGGCAACGGGGGTATTGGGTACTGTGATGTGAGAGTTAACAAAGAGTATGTCGAGGGTGTGGCCTGCTCTATGTGTGGGCATTGTAATAAGCTGTCTGAAGCCAAGGGCATCGAGGGTAATCAGGAGGGTTTCACAGGCCGGGGTTGCTGGGCTGACATCTACATGGAGATTAAAATCTCCGAGAATGATAGCAGGGAGGTCGGGTTTAAGGTTTTCAGCAATAAATTCTATGAGTGGGGAGGGGTCATGGTCGAGTATGCCTGGGGGGCATAGATGAGGCACACCTGAAGCGCATTAGATCTAAAAAGCCCTATCTCTAATTTGGGGGGGGGGGGGGGGTTGGGAAGGTTGGAGCTTGAGGTTAAGGCTTTTCCTGGCAGCCAGGAGTAACCCTCCACATCTTTTATTGGGTCTCGGGATGGAGAATATATCATAGGTCTGTTGGGGGAGCTGGTTCAGGAAGACATGGTCGGAATCCTTTAGCCAGGATTCAGTAATGGCACAAAGGTCAGGGTTGTTGTCAGTGAGCATGTCATAGAGAATGGGTGCTTTCTTGAGTATAGATTGAGCATTGAATAAAGAGATGGCTAGCGTAGCTAGGCCAAGGAATTGCGTGAGTGGTGAGGTCATGATGGGGACTAGGGATTTCCGTGGGTTGAGTGGAAGTATTTGAGATATATTAGTTTTACGTAGGTGGGGGTGGTGCACAATAGGGATTGTCGAGTAGCACATGACAGCGCACTGGTAGAGGAAGGCAGTTAGTTATAGAGCTGGTGTATTTGCCTCGCATAACCAGGAGGCGGGAGGAGATAAAGGTGAACCCATGGACAAAGAATTGTAAGCGATAGGGTAGCTGGATTATACCAATACAAGTAGCTACAAAATGCAGAGTAATTGGTGACACCTGGGTAGGGAGAGTGGGGATTCCAGAGGGGATTCCAGCGAAGATTATTGCGGACAATAAAGTAAGTGGGAACAGGTGGCAAGGCAGATGGGGTTATATGGAAGGGGATAGGGAATGAACCCAAGGCAGCGGCTTTAAAGGTTGCCAGGAAAGTGAATAAGTCTTGGGGCAAGTTGCACAGCAAGGGGCACACGAAGGGGCGCACTAAGGGGCAGGCCCCCTTAGGTCGTGCTCCTTCGTGCGCGCAACGCCCGGCGCATAGCGCAGTAAAGAGGAGCCCTGAATTTAAAGGCTGAGGTCAGGTTTTTTTTCCCCGGCACTTGTGTCAGCGTGGCTCCTGCCCTTCGATCATCCACATAGATGTAAACCTTTACGTCAAAGGATCAAATCATCTGTGCAAGTGATTTGAGATATATGTTAAAGAGTATTGTGATGGAGTCTTGGGGGACCTCAAAGTTAAATTCAGGAAGTCAACGTGATTTCAGTGAAATGTACTGATTGTTGCCTACCCAACAGAAAACAGTTGAACCAGGTTAGAACTTTGCCACTTAGACTGACCTCTGCTAGTAATAACAGCATGATTTGTGATCTATGGTATCAAAGGCAGCTAAAAACTGCTGCCTAGCTTCTAACACAATATTTAAGGAGATCATCCAATAGGGCAACGAGGACTGTCTCTGTTTCAAGTCATTTTCTGAATCCAGATTAATATGGATCGAGTCAGTTTTTTTCTGTTAGCCATTTCTTCAGCTGAGTTCTTAACGATCTTTTGATAAGTTTACCTAGAAAATGAATATTTGACTGCAGGAAGTAGTTTTCAGGTTTGTCTAGGTCCGTTTGTCTTTTTTATTAGAGGCTATATCACAGCCTTTCTTGCACTGGAGGGAGCACATTCTCAGAGAGAGAGAGAGGTTTACAATTTTGGCGTCTAGGCTGTAAAGCCCTCACTAGCTAGATTTACTAAGTGTGATGGGCACAGATCAAGGGTGCAGATTGTTTGGACTTAGGGTAGCTAGGGTCATTTCAAGGACTTTCTCAGTGAATGGGGTAAATGATTCTCTTATCTCTAATGTATTTGTCTTCAAATGGGTGCTTTCTTGATTGTGTTGATGGAGTCCTTGATTTGGTTGTGAAAGTAAAAGACAATTTTGTTTGCTGTTAGTTTTAGATATTCAAGTAAGATTTTGTTAAGATAGTGGTTGTTGTAGACCATTTACTATTTCAAATTGTTTCTTGGTTTGGGGCTTGCTCAATACACTGAGAGAAATATATATTTTTTGTTATTGTTATGATCTTGTGGTTTGTTACTATATGTAATTTGCATTTTAGGCTGTCCTGTTCAAGGAGTATCTTGGACCTTTTCTTTCTAGTCTAACTCTTTGACATTTTAGAGTTTGAAGTTCATGTGAATACCAAGATAAGCTTGTGTTGGGTGAGTATAGAACTTATTTTGAAGGCAATTTTGTCTAAAGCTTTTGCTAGATTTTTATTCCATACCTTTACATGGTGGTTACATGTCTTCCATAGGATGAAAATATAGAATATTCATCAGGTTTTCTGGAGTCTGGGATTTTTTATTTGAGATCACTTTCAAGGATCTGATTGTATCTGTTATGATGCTGCTCACGGGCCTAGCAGTGAGCAGTCTCTCACCTCTCTGCCGCCAGTCTCCCAGGCTATCCTGACCGTCTCTCACAGCCCGGAGGCCACCACCTGTTTCCGCGGCAGTTGGAGCTGCCGCCGTCCCGCTTTTGCGGCCAGGAGGCCACCCACGTCTTTCTCCTGGAGGCCACCGACGTCATCTTCTCCCATGCATGGGGAGCCTCCACCTCCAGCCTCTTCTTTGCAGTCTGGTGGCCACCGCCATTGTTCCTCCTGCGGCTAGAGGAGCCGCTGATGCCGGAACCTGCTTTGCAGCCTACTGCCACTCCTGCTCCCTCTCTGCAGCATGGCTGCTGCTGTCCCTGGTCCTGCCTCCTAGGAGCGCGGCTGCGCCTCTCCAGCTTATTTAAAGGGCCCGTGGTGGGAAAGGTCCCGTGGCCCTGATTGATGATTTCATCCAGGCGTCTCCACTTCAGCCCTATTTAAGGGCCATTCGCCAGTCTTCCAGCGCCTTCACAAGGAGCCAGTCCACTCCTGGACTTCTCGTCGATTCCAGCTTCTTCAAGGCACTTCTGTCTTATTTCCTTGTCATCTTCTTCTTTGGTTCCTGGTCTCTCGTCGGATCCCGTGTCTTCGTCGTCGATGTTCCTGATTTCTTTGCCTTCCTTGTCTTTAGATGTTTCAGATGACCCTGCCTTCAGATATCCTTGTCATCAGATGTTCCAGATGTCCTTGTTTTCAGATGTTCCTGATGTCTTTGTCTTCTGATGTACCGCCTTCAGACGTTCATGCCTTTCGGCTCCTCCTCTCGGAAGCCTTGTCCTCGGATGGCCTGGTTCCGCATTCGACTCCTAGCTGCCTGCTGTCCTCTATTTAACTTTGAAACGACCTTCTGGTGCATTTTCCATGCCCGGTCTGAAGTTTTGTCTTCTTCTGGTTGACCTGTCAGGTGCATCGATCACGCTGGGTCACTGAAGCCCCGGTTCAGGTCGGAGGCTGCTTCGAGTGTTGTTCGGATTCCTCTTCACTGCTGTCCTCTCTTCACTCATCAAGTGCTCTTGTTGATGTTCCTGATGTTCCTCTCCTTTGATGTCATCTTCAAGTGTCTTCGTCTGGTCCCAGTACCATCGCCTGTCCTCGACCTCTGTCCGTCCTGTCGCATCTGCCATTTCCCAACAGCAGGTCCAAAAGGGCTATTGAGTGGCTGGAAGGCTACCCCAGAGACCAGCATTGCGTTGTTGGGTTTCTTCTGGTGCGTTCAGGTTTGGCAGAGGTCCGAGCTCCTGGTCTTCAGTCTGTCCACCCGAGTTTGGACACGTCTTGTCTGCCTTGGCACTTCCTCGGAACTCTTCTGGAGTCGCGCTGTGGTCCAAGGGCACACCAACCTCTCCAGAATCGAGGCTGCTCCATAGCACTCCTGCAACAGTATCCGCCAGTTTAAACTTACTGAATAGAGAGAATTTAAATTATTGAGTATTTTTATCATGAGAATGGTGTTATCTGAATGCTATCCACCTGAAATTTTGGGTTTTTCTCTCCCATGTGGAAAATTAGGTCTAGTAAGGGTCCCTTCTCAAGTTTAGAGGATTTTACAGCTTGGGTGTCATGATAATGGTGAGGAAGTCAACTGTGTGAGATGTTGGATTTTCTATGTGTAAATTAAAGTCTCCCATTGTTATGGATCAGCTGCTCGAGTTAGCATCTGTTATATCTCTGATGTTGGTTAGACTGCGGAGTTAGCAATCTGATGCTTGATGGGAGGAGCAATCTGTAGAGAAGGCTTTGTGTAGCAGGCTCCTGGAAAGGGAGGAGTCAGCAATCTTGTAGTGTCTCAGATATCGTCTTGCTAAGGAGTAGCAATCTGTAATGAATCTGATATAGTTGTGGGTGGATCCCTGGGCCAATGGCAGATGACTATGCCCCTGGGAGGATACCCCGAGAGGGACCACCGGCTAGGCTTGAGTATGGAGACAGACATACATAGTTCTTTTATTAAACGGATTATTAGAATCCACCAGAGGTGGCAGTAGTAAGCTGATATGCCCAGCAGGGCTGTAGTCCCTCAGGTACTGGAACAACGATCCCAGGATGGCTGAGCTGCTAAGAAACTGTAGAAAGTGAGTAGGCAGAGCAGGCAGAGTTCATGAACAGAACTAGATGACAAAACTCACGTAAGGTCTCAAGTAAGCTCAGGAGCTGGAAAGGATTAGGCCCAGGAGCAAGTACCTGGTTCCAGGGAAGGCTCTGAGAGAGCGATGGTAACTCACATTTGTTTGTAGCAGTGATAGCTTCCAGGGAGTAGAGAATCTTCAAAGTGTTCAGGAACATGGGCCCTCAAGGAGCGAGTACCGGTTCCTATCTGTAATCTGAAATTAAAGAAAAGAGCGAGGCCCCAGAGGAGCGGGTACCTCTGGTAAGTCCGAGGAGGCAGATTAGCTTGGATAGGGAAACCTTGTCCGTAACCTTATCCCTTCCTTGCTAACTCAGTTTGATAGCGTTTTCAAAGACCTTTAAATATTGGAAGCAGATGACGTCATCTCAGGGGGACGCCCCTGAGGTTCATGCCCTTGCTGGTACAAGAGTCGGGACGCGCGCGCGCGCCCTAGGCATCAAGATGGCGGAGTTGCAGCGTCAAGCCAGTCCGGGTACGCCCGAAGGAGACGGCATGGATACGCCGTGGCAGCTAGCCGTCCATCAGACCCGGAGGGAGTCGCCACAGAGATAAAGAGGGCGGAGTGAAGATGTCGAGCAGCGACGGTCGCAACATCCATGATCATTAATTTGGTGAATTTTAGAGTTAAATCTGTAATCAATTCTAATAGTTCTTGAATACATGAGATATTTGATTCTCAGTCCAAGCAGGAATAGTAGGCATTCTGATTCGGATACTAGTGAAACAGGAGGTTTAGCAAATTTTGATAGTGTTTTGGGATAGGATTGCTAGTTCTTCTCTTCATCTTCCTGACCTGGTTTTGTGAACAATGGAAAAGCCTTCTGGGTATAATTCATTTAATGAGACTCCTCCTGCCTCATCTGTCCATGGTTCAGTTAGCCCTAAGATGTCTAAATTTAGTTCATTTATAATGTCCTGCATCTTTTGCCATTTTTACTTGACAGATCTGGCATTCATTTTGTATGACGCCTAGGGCCTTGGTATAGGCCACTAACAAATTTCAATAAACATAAACATTAACTAAGCCAATGCTTTGCTTATCATGTGGCTTTGAGTCCAGCTGGTTTAAGATTTGAGATCTTAAACCAGCTGGACTGTATGACCACTGTAATTCCAGAAAAAAAAATCAACCACACTACCCAGTAGAAAGCTAACTTTTATAGTAATTTTGAGGATGCCATCTGGCAACTGAGTTATACTTTAAGGAGTAATTTTCAAATGCATTTCTGCATGTAAAACGCTGTTTTTTTCACAAAATGAAGTGGAGGTAGAAAAGTAATGAAGTATCAAAAGAATCCCTAAGTTTCTTCCCCTATAGGTGATTGAAATCTGCAAACTGTCAAAAGATAATGCAGATGGCATCTTAGGGACAGAAAAATGAGCTAACAGAATTATTTTAGACTTCCTCAAATTCAAGTCTAAATTATTAAGAATTAGAAAAATAGAAACATGCAACAGAAAAAGACCATACGGCCCATCTAGTCTGCCTATCCACCCAATTAACTTTATAGGGGTCCATTTTCAGCCACTGTGCAGCTCAGCTAGATACCCAGATATCCATACTCTCTGTAAAGAAATATTTCCTAAGGTTACTTCTGAATCTACCTCCCTTCACCCTCATCTCATGACTCCTTGTTCTAGAGCCTCCTTTCTGTTGAAAGAAGTTCACCTTCTGTGCATGGAAACCTTTGAGATATTTAAATGTCTCTATCATATCTCTCCTATCTCACCTTTCCTCTAGGGTGTACATGTTTAGATCTTTAATTCTATCCCCATATGCTTTAGAATGAAGACCATTGGCCATTTTAGTAGCCACTTTCTGGACTGACTCCATCCTGCTTATATCCTTTTGAAGGTGCGGTCTCCAGAATTGTATACAGTATCCCAAATTAGATCTCACAATTGTTGACAGTGGTAAGGCAAACAAAAATTCTAGACTATGCATCTTGAGTGGAAGAAGAAATGGGAAAATAAACCTGTATGCCATTGATGTAAATTTTATAGTCAATTCTGAGATTACAGCATACACAGCAGATTGGAGAGATATAAATGTTAAAAAGAAAACCAGAAAGTACAGAAACCTGAAGCACTCCAGTCTGTAAGGGAGATCATGAGGTTCTCAGGGACTTTCTTTGATAATGGTCATGCAACTAAATGAAAATGAGTTATAGATATGTGATGGCTATTGAAGAGAGACGCTCAAGTAAAATGCTATGGTGCAATGTTTATCAAAATTCAAAGAAATGTCCAAAAGGACTAGAAATAACTTGATACTAGAATCAAAACCTTAGCATAACACTTCAAGAATGGCAATATGAAGAGTCTTAATTAACGGGTGGCTCTGAAAACAAATTGAAAGTAGTCAAGGGACCCCTATCCTTGATATAGGTGTTTAATTGCTTGAAAATGACCTTCTTAATGACTGTAGTCAAAAATGGTAATGATGAAACAGGATAATATTTATTTAGAGCTGAAGGGTCCAAAGCAAATTTTAAAAAAATTGCCCTAATGGATGCAGTTTTCAATTAAATAGACATGTAGCATTCAACTAAACCAACATCAACCAAATTAATAATATAAGGACTTAAAGCGCAAATCTTTCATCAGTGCATTAGAACATAAGTTCATTGGATGGAGATTTGTTTTCATATTTGCAGTGATCTCAGTTACTTCCAAAGTTGAGGTGGGTTCAAAAGCCTCCCACCTAGCTCCCTTTAAAAATGGAACACCACTCAGATTAGACTTGTCAGTCTGAGAGACATGTAACAGTGCATTGTTAAGCTTTGCCTCACCGAAATCTGAAAACTGCTCACAAAGATCTATGGACAGAGTAAGTGTTGGAAGTAAGAAAGTTAACAATATAAAATAACTTACAGGACTGTGAAGCAGCAGCCTGAGTTCTTATGGAGAAATTATGGTTTTTTGGCAGTGTCATTCTTTGATTTATACTCATCTAACTGGGATCAGCAGGTTGCAAGATCATTAGGCAACTTAGTTTTAAACCAACATTGTTCAGTATGCCTCCAAATGCATGTTAGAATCACCAAGAATTAGTAATGATAAAGATCTGCATGCATACTTTTTTGACCCAATTTTCAAAGGGAAAGATTTCCCTTTGAAAATTGACATAAAAAGCATCCTCACACTTTACACTTTTGTGTACAGTTTGAAAGTTGTTCTCTAAGTTACCTGCAATGTTACAAAATTATCCTCCATTTCAAACTGATTATATAGCTCAAATTGGTTTAAACTGTTTTATAATTTTGGGATTTGATGAAAATTTGGTGATATCTCACAATACACCTCAAGGTGCCTGTATGAATATTTCTTCTCATGAGATTTCTTTCTCAAGCAACCCTAAAATCTTTGACATTCATCTTTCCTGCCACTATTATATTAGTTATTATATTAGTTTAGGAGCCACCAAAGAGATATGGTTTTCAGGATATCCAAATTGAATTTCTATGACATTTATTAGAATATGAAAACTCTGTTTTTGGTTAATTTATCCATCCTGTTTATTTTGATAACCAGTCAAATTTGCAGTCATCGAAGACCAGAATTAAGAGCCCATTTGTATAGCATTTCATGACCCAATTCGACCCAACTGATCTCTGCTGTGTCTGCAATCCTAGGCTGCAGCCCCAGATATTTTTGAAGTCCAAAAGATTCCTTGATGTTAGGCCTGGTTCTGTTTTGGACAACTTCCCTCAAGGGAATGTGTTAATTTTTGGGAAGTCAGCACAGTGTATAGAAACGAGAAAATGGAATATTTTCAGTATTAATTGACAGAATTCATGGGTTTCCATGTTTGAAACTATGGTGCATTTGAAATTCTGTCAACCACATTTGAACACAATACAATATATATATATATATGTATATATATTATTTTTATTATTAATTCAGAAAATGTACTGTGCTCTATAATTGAGTATGAAAATTCTTATAAAACAAATAGTGGCAGCAAATACCTTCAGATGTGTTTAGTTTTTCGGTTTGTTCATAACATTAATGGACCATTAAGATAAAGGAATATGGGGCTTGGGGGGGATCTCATTTACTTAAATCACTATTTAAAACAGCTGACCGCAAGTCTTCTTCATTCAGGTTGACAGTTGCAAATACTGTAATACTATCGTTTCATGTTTTTATGCTTTTATGTAGAGCATTATGTTTACCTTCAAAGGCCCCTGTACCCCCTCTGTTCTCTTGACTGTTAATTTAATTACTGTTTAAACAGTTTACCTTCTGGGGATCTGCCAGCCTGCTAGATTGTGTATTTTAGTCTGTTTCTCTTGAAGGGTTGCCTTTCTGGTTCCGCTCAACATCTTATCCTTATCTTGTCTCTTTTCTGACTTGCTCAGAGATGTTCAAGCTGGAGCCAACCTTTCGTTTAACCGCCAGTTCTATGATGAACACTGGTCAAAGCATCGTGTTGTCACCTGTCTGGATTGGTCTCTCCAGGTAACAGTTAAAATACAAGTAATCAGCCTATCTAGATCTTAATGAAATAAACATGCGTATATTGATCAAAAAGGCAATTATCCTTCACATGATATAGCAAATGTCCTGAAGCTGTTTGTGTTGGCATGGAGTTATTTACTTTTATAAATCTTTTAGGAGGGAGGAACGAACAGGCAATCAGATGCCAACATGAAAATATACTTTAAAAAAATATGCAAAACGAAGTTCAAGCAAAAGTAAAGAGAGAGATCTCCTCAAACTTTATGAAAATAAATTACTTACATTTTTTCTTGTTAGTCATGGTACAGCAGCTACTTCTTGGCTGCTGCTGTTCTGTTTCAAGTAATCTGCCTACTGCAGAAGCTTGGATAACCGTTGGCAAAAAGCATTGTATCACTGACAGTGTTGATACTTTATACTGTATATTTTTTAAACTGAAATTTCATTTGTTTGCTGTTCAACCTTCATTTTCTAACTCTGCATAGCAAGCCTCTCATTTTATTACTGACATGCCAGGGATAACAAGGCTGTTCATGTAGGTGAATTCCTACTAGTATCTGTCCCAAAACCAACTCCTTTAATCCATAAATAACATGAATATTCCATTTGTGAAACAGATGATTAAGTGGTATTTCATTTAGATTCTTTCTATGTGTAGTTGTATTATTATTTATAAAGTGGATAGGGAGTTGTTGAAAGATGTGAAATTTAAGCAAATTAATGAGAAGTTTCTCCCTTCCATATGTCTGTCCTCACGCCAGAAAAACAAACAG
Organism: Rhinatrema bivittatum; assembly: GCF_901001135.1. Lineage (NCBI taxonomy): Eukaryota > Metazoa > Chordata > Amphibia > Gymnophiona > Rhinatrematidae > Rhinatrema > Rhinatrema bivittatum. The sequence continues at coordinate 177,112,621 of NC_042616.1, forward strand.
GTACAGACGAGAGACGACTATAGTACCATATCTAGAATGTTTTGTAATTTAGATTAAGATAATAATGAGGTCGATATTTGGTGCCACTTAACTGGATAAGTTCAGACTTATCCAGCCAAGTGGCGCTGTTTGAATATTCATCCATTTTAGTGGCTGCCACTTAGTCAAATAACTATTTATCCAGCTAAATAGTTATCTGGCTAAGTAGTGCTGTGTCCGTCGGTCTCAGACGGCTTCATCCGACATGCCTCACCTCTATTTCAGCCTTCTCCACCAGCCTCGGGAGAATGGCGTCCTTAGCATCTCCTTGCCGCATCCTCCAGCTTCCCCGGAGCGGCTCTGGCGCGGCGTCCCGCCATGTTGACCTGAGGCCTCCTAGGGTGCGCACGTGCGCATGCCTCACGTCTTGTAGCAGTGTTGGTGCGAACCTCGGGGGCGTCCCCCTCGAGTGACGTCACTGCTTCCTCCTTCAAAAGGTTGCTCATTTGCTGACTCTCGCCGAGTTAGCAACAGATTGGATTCACTCTGGTCTGAAGCTGCTCTGCCACTTCTACTGCCTGCTGGAAGCTACCTTTACCCTTCGGGGTTCTACTAACCTGGGTACCCGCTCCTCGGGGGCCCTTTGCTTATTTCCAGGTGCCTATCCTAAATACAGGTACTCGCTCCTCGAGGGCCTGTGTGTCTATTCTGGTACCTGCTTCATATTCTTCAACCTGCTGGAACACTACCTAACAGCTACAGAGAATGAGTACTACTTCTCCCAGTCTGTCCATCTACAGCTCCTCGCTGTCCATCTGCATCAGGCCCTACACCACCATTGTGGAACGTGTCTCCTCTGCCGAGGATCACAGACTGTTGATACCTATCCTCTCTCTACTGTCATTGGGAACTCTATCTATTCAGCTATAAGGGAGTGTGTTATAACATCTGCCAGTCTGTCTGTCCTACAGTGCCTTATTGGATATCTGCATCGGGGCCTTACACCACCATTGTGGGACGGGTCTCCCACGCTGAGGATCACAGACTGTTGCTATCTAATCCACTCTCTACTGCCGCCTCTGGTGAACCATTCAAGCTGTATAATAAAGATATAATCTCTGTGTTTTTGCATCTGAGTCTAGCCCAGTGCTACAGTTCCCTACGGGGCTTCTCCCCGTAGAAGATACCATCACTGTTGCCCCTGAGAATCCACCAAACACCTCAATATCATAACAAGTAGGGGTTGAGATGTGGGCATTCTGGTGCGTAGCTACTTTTCCGGCTAACCTATCCAGATAAGTTACGATATTCAACCTAAGTTAGCCAGATAAGTTAGACCTGCTATGTGTTTATCTGGCTAACTATCTCAGCAGATAGTGGTAGAATAGCTGCTTAATGAGATTATAAACTGGATGGGCAAGGAAGGAATTCAAAGCAGGAGGACATGTGGGATTATTAAATTACATTGTGGAAGATGTGGCTTTGAAGGCAGGATCTGAAAGTCTAAAGAAAGGCAACGGTCACCTACAATAGTGGCAAGAACATCCCAAGGCACTAAAACACCAGTACAACAGCACTAACAGTGGCTTAAATACCCCAAGACAACAAAAGATGGACAAAGCAATATCAACAGTGGCATAAACACCTTAAGGAACCATGAGAGATGCAACGAGTGTGTAAAGCATTGTACTAGAAGAGAATTTGAAAAGAACTTTGTAGGCAGAAACATCCAAAGTCAACAACATAGGTTCAGAGCATTAGGAGCACTAATGTTAAAAACCATAAACCATGGATCAGAAGTGGTCAACTCCAGTCTTCAAGAGCCATAAACAGGCCTAGTTTTCAGGATATCTACAATGAATATGCATGAGATAGATCTACATGCACTGCCTGCATTGTATACAAATCTATCTCATGCATATTCATTGTGGATATCCTGAATACCAGGCCTATTTGTGGCTCTTGAAGACTTGATTTGGCTACCCCTGCCATAGATGCAGTGCAAAACAGCAAGAAGAGTGGTATCAACAAAACCAAGGTTTAAAATGAAACCTATGGTATGACTTTTCAAAACTTTACATGTGTAAAAAATAGCATATATGTGCATAAATAGCTTTAACTCGCATATTCCATATTTTATAAAAGTCAAAAATACACATGCATTTCCACTTTAACATGCACATATATGCGTCTAAAAAGGGGGTAGTCTGGGGTGTTCCAGGGCGAGGCCAGTACTTATGTGTGAAAGTTGCTATTTTAAAAGATACATGCATACATTTGCCAATTTACATATTTTTGCACCTGCCACTTATCTGGTGTAAGTGATATAACACAACAGTAATACTGTCTGAGTGGGAGGTCTGGGGGAACTGGGGAGAATGCATGCTGAAGAACCAGGAATGTCTTGGTTTGGAGAAGGATGGGTAAACTGGTGCACTAATTGGTAAACTGGTTAATTTCATTTACCTGGGAATGTTTTAAAATTGGCCTAAATACACCTATAAATTGGGACTTACTGTTATGGGAACCGGCCACGGAAGGCCACGACCGGCTCCTTCCACCTACTGGCGTGGCCGCCCGCCACTCGTCAGCCCCGGGAGTCTCGTGGCCGCGGGGAGCTGCATCAGATGCGCTCCACCCGCGCTGGGTCCCTGCCAGGCCTCCGACTCTGCCGCTCCTTCCCAGCTTTGATGCGGCCGAGCCCCATCTGGGCCCGCCTGCACACCCCGGGTTTCCTAGGTGCGCTCGCGTGTCAGCTGACACCTTTTAAAGGGCCCTCGATGGGAGGTGCCAAGGCTCCTCCCTATTGACTCGGGCCCATTTAAGGCAAGGCCTGTCCTTCAGTCCTCGCCTTGGCTACTCGGCTCCTGCTTATGTTCTTGGAAGTTCCATTCCTGTGTTCCTGCATTCTTGAATTCTAACCTGTCTGTGCCTAGACTGCTGCTTTTATCTGACTTCTGAGATATGCCACCTGCCAAGACCTCTGCCTGTACCTGACCTCCGAGATACGCCTCCTGTCAAGACCTCAGCCAGCACCTGACCTCCGAGTTATGCCGCTTGCCAAAGACTTTTGCCAGTACCTGACTTCCTACTTGCCACCACCTGCCGAGACCTACATCGGCACCCAGAACTTGTCACCTGAGACCCCACATAAGCCCAGCCGGCCCAGTACCCAAGGGCTCAACCTGAGGGGAACACGGGATGGGAGTGGTGAAGCCCCAGCGGGGTCTCAGGCCTCACCCAGCTTCTCCTGCCAACGGTGGGGGCCTGTAAGGCTCCTCCCCACAGGTGGTGCCAACTTCCCTCTCAGCCCAAGGATCCACGTTCCGCAACACTTACACAATTAAGTCCTACCTTATTTTCATGCTAAAAATATTTGCACATATATTTTTAAATATAGGTAGGAAAAATATGTTTGCTCAATGTATTGATATACGTGGTTGCAGTGCATGTATATGTATATCAAACACGTGGGTTATAAAATATTTGCATATATCTGCTCACAGCCATATATGTTGCACTCAGGGGTGGACCCTTGTCCTGGAGCAGGAGAGAATGGCCTCCTGGTAGGGACCAGGAGGCACCTGCCCCATGAGGCGGAGTACTGGAGGAGACAGAGGCTAGGATGAGCTTCACCACTGGAAGCCCGTGGTCACCCCGGGTGGAGCCCATATGGACCCGGGCCGCTTGGACTTAGGTGGGCCTCACAGGGTCTCCGGGAGAGATGGTAGACTGGTGTGCTCACGGACAACGAAGGAGCGCGGTCAGGTTCAAGACTGGAAGTCAGATGGAGCAAAGAAGACCAGTACAGAGTAGGCAATGACAAGGCAAGGGACAGACAGAATCAGGACGTAGTCAATCAGGCAGAGGTCAAATCCAAAGGTCAGTCCAAGGGGTGGTCAAACAGGCAGAGGTCAGGTTCCGGATGTCAGACGAGGTCTCAGGCAAGCCGAGGTCAGGAGGCAGGCAGCAGGTAGAGTAATCAATGAACAAGCCAAGGTCAGAAGGCAGGCAGCAGGCAGAGTAGTCAGGAACAAGCTGAGGTCAGTACCAGAGAGACAGTCCGAGGGTACTACCTGGGGAGATGGACAGATGAACACTGGGACAGAGGGATGAAGGAACAGAAGGGTGCAGGAACAAAGCTGGAACAGTAGGATCCTGGAACAAAGCTGGAACAAGACTGGAACGAGACTGGAACGAGACTGGAACAAAGCTTTAGCACACAGTGACAATCTAGCTTCTAGCACATGAACAAAGCCGACCCGATTGCCAAGGCAAGGAAGTTCAGGCAGGAACTTCCTTAAATAGCTCCTTCAATCAGGGCGCGCCACGGAGCTAGGTCCCGCCCCTGGCCCTACAAGAGACCGGGCATCCATGCGCACGCGCGTAGGGGCGTGGACAATGCCACGGGGAATGCCGAACTCCAGCATGAGGCCTGGTGCACAGTGGAAGGCCCGGCGACCACCGCCACAGGACACTGAGACCTGGAGGAGCTCGTGGCTGCCACTGGGGAGGCTGACCCAGGACCTGCAGAGGAGCCAGAAATGTGAGTAGGCCCGTGCGTGGGCCAGACGCGGACGGGGCGCGCAACAATATACGCTTGTATATGCCACCACACAAATTTCTTTCAAAGCTATCCTCCTTGGTAGCAAGCTAGGCAGTTTTAGTGTGACAATAATACACCTAGTAGTGTGGGGACACACACTTACACACAGCAGACAATCATTTTTGTTAAAACAAAATGTACACAGTGATATCAAAACCCCCAAACATGGAGAGAGAGTTATGGCAGAAAGAAAAGTGGCATGAAAACTCCAAGGATCTGTGTAGATGGGAGGTAAAGCAGTCCAAACAGAGGTAAAAACCAGGCACCAAAAGAGAAGCAAATGGCAATAAAAACAGTGGCATGAACAACCCAAAGCAAAAAAAAGAGGGAAAAAGGATGAAGGATGTGCAAAGGAAAATATATTCATTTTGTATGTCACCTCCATTTGTTTCATTAGTTTCAAATGAAAAAAAATGTTTTTTTGTTTCATTTATTTTTTCATTTCCCATTAAAGTCAATGGAGGAAACAATGCACCTTATTTTGAGCTTCAGAATTGGGTTTTTTAATTAATTCTAATGAAACTTATTGGTAAATAACATTAGAAGGGGGAAGAGAACTCCAATATATCAAGACTTTGTCAATGTGGCACTAAAAGTGGCATGAATAACATCAAGAGCCCACAATGAGAGAAAACAAAACACTACCAGCAATAGCAGAGGTTCTCATAGGTAAAATCAGAGGAGCAAAGCAGCTGTAAGTGTCAAAAGCACCCCAAAACTTCATAAAAGAGGACTAATAGTGGAATGAACCCCTAAAGGTAGCACGAGATGGGCAAATTGGAACCAAAAGTGACATGAACATCCTAAGGAATCATGGAGGGGGAATAAAGAAGCAAAGATGGCAGGAAAAATCCCAGGCATGGATAGAGTGACAAGCAGCACAAAGAGCAGCATCATGACTCCAAGACACCATGAGAGCTACAAAGCAGCTACCCACAATGGCAAGAAAACCCCAAGGTACAGAGTTTGGAGCATATCAGCAAGCCCCCAAATGTGTAAAGTCTAGGTATGGCAGGCAGCAAGGCTGAGTGGCAGAACCACCCCCCCCCCTCCCAAGGTGTAGCATGAGAATATAGAACATGGAAAAGTGGCAGCAAGACCCCCTAAGGTGATACATCAGGGGTATAGCAGGTAGGTATAGTGTCAGCAAGACCAACATTGTGGTAGAAAAGAGGAATGGCAGCTAAGCAGAGTACCACTAAGACCCCCAAGGTGGTTGAACAGGGGCATAACAACTAGGAAGAGTGGCAGTAAGACCCCCAAGTTGTAGTGTCAGGGGCATAGCAGCTAGGCAGTGTCAGAAAGACTTGCCAACGTGTTTCATCTGGGGCATGACAGCTAGGCATATTGTCATCAAGATCAATATGGTAGTACATCTGGGGCATAGCAGATAGGCAGAGCAGCATTAAGACCTCCAAGGTGCTTTCAGTTATCTTGCCATTCATGGGAATTCTGAAAAGCCCAGAATAGGCAGATTGATGTTCAAAAAGACCAACTTTTCCATCAGCTCTGGCACCAGCTTTGAATGATGAGAGCTTATGATGTCTCCTGCAATTGAGAAGATGCATTCACTGGTTGTTGGGTAGGAAAGATAATACTGAACCACCTTGGCCAAGTATGGCCAGACTACAAACTTGTGTACCCAAGATGCCAGTGGATCTGTATCCATGTCCTCTATGGGTTCTGTTAGCATGTCACAAAAATATTTGCTGGATTCTCCTTTATTGGGGTTGGGCGAGAGTCTCTCTTGCCAGCTGCTTTAGCTATGGCCTGTATCAGAAGAGATGGTTCTATGGGGATAATGTGGCTTTGGCATATTTAGGTGAGGGAAGAAGTAGTAGCTAACGGGCTGATTTTGGTGCTTGCACTACTCTCTGGGTTGGCCACTTTTTTCTGTACTATATCCCCACTGCGCCTCTGCCTCTGGTGCTCCTGTTCATGCACCGTAGCTGTTCATATCTTCTTCATGTATGTGAGAATTTTGGACTGGAGGGTGAGACTCTTTTTCACCCATGGATCACAAAGTCTGGCAATCATGTAAGTAATGTTTTCTGTCAGAGGTTTCAGTCTCACTTGCACCTGCTGCTGCAAGGAGTCCAACACCTCTGCTTCATTCCCTCTTTCTTATGGAAATGCCCTAAGTTTTCCACCAGAATATTTGCTATGGAGATGACACCAGCCAGGGTGGCACTTCTTGGTCTGAGATAATCCTTGGCATTCTTGAAGAGCTTAAGGATTCCTATCTACCCAGTATTGATGTCCAATTGAGTAATCCACACCTATCTCTGTTTCCAAAGACAGATCATAAAGGAGTATCTGCTGCTCTACTAACCTCTATAGGGTCAGATAGGTAGAATTCCAGTGGGTGCCAACATCTGACATCAGATGCTTATAAAGCATCCTGAATTCTTCCTGATTCTCACCCTCCACATGTTGATGAAATATCCTGCTATTTTCCTTTACCTTTCTATTAGATCCTTCAGAACTGGAATCCCATGTTCCTTGGGCCCCAACCCAACTGCACTACCAGTTGCAGAAAATGTAGAAAGCAATGAATACCCCCAAATCCTCCATCTTCCACTGCCCTTTTCATATTTGCACCACTGTCTCAAAAAAAATCTACATGAAGAAGCTTGTCTCTGCAGTCTAGCTGCCACTCCTCCAGCATCTTTCTTATGATTGAAGGGATATTGCTCAAGGTATGAGTGGGTGTGTAGCACAGCCCTCCTGCACCTTGAAGCTGAGTCCACAGTAGACCTGCTGTCTGCCCCATTTTGGCTGGCTCAGGGAGAGGTAAGCATGGATAGTATTTGTGCTAGTCCAGATTTCACTGGTGAAATGCAAGCTATTGTTGTACATGGTGGCGATAACCTGCCTACTGAATTTAGTCCTGGATGGCACTTGTAATAGAGGGCTAACAGGTGCAGCAGATGCTTAAAGCCTTGGTTCTCCATTATCTGCAAGGGCTGGTCATCCAGGGCAGTCATTTCTCTGATACACCTCATCACTAATTTTGATGATGCCTACATTTTCTCTATTGTGCGTTGCTACTGCAGACACATGGCAGGGGGCTGTTGGCCTACCACCTTACTGATGGAAGCAGCTGTGGCTAAGCTTGGGGAAAAGTCTGCTTTGAGTGGCATAGAGGGATCCCCAGACTAGTACTGCAACAATCCCCTGATGGCAATGCTACTTTTTCAGGTGATGCTGCACATTAGCATTTGTCAATGCTCCAGTACCATCCCTTGATTGATGGTCTTACCGCAGTGAATACACTGAGCAAAACACAGGTCTTCTCTTACTTTAAAGTGATTCCAAACTAGGGATATCTTGCATAATCTCTTATCTGCCTTCTCTAGGGCTGATGCTTGCACTGGAGTTGGAATATCTAGTTTGATGGCCAGTCGGCACCATTTTGGATTGAGTAAGACACATATATAGCGTATGTTTGTGTACTGCTGACTGACACCTTTTACATATACATAAAAACTGTTAGAAAGAGACCCAAGAAGGCAGGAAAACCAGAATTAACCATGGCAGGAATACCTAAAGCTTAAAGTGAAGGATATAGCACCTAAGGATGTGTAGGCAATATTTTTCAGTTCATTTCATTTGTTTGGCTCATTTTTTGGCTGAATTTTATTATTTTCGTGGGGGGAGAGGGGCTTTTAAATACTTTTTTGAATTATTGATTTTGGCAAATAGTGCATGCTATTTGTTGAAATGAATAATCAGAAAAATTGGGGGGGGGGGGGGGGGGGGGGGGGGGGGCTCAACAGCACCATCCATTCATTTCAGAGAAAACATACCAAAATGAAAATGGACTGTTTTAGCTCAGATTTCCCATTTTTTTAAACAAATAAATATCCCTTTAAGTATTATATATATATATATTTTTTTTATTTATTTATTTAACAGCTTTTAATATACCGGTGTTCGTGCGAGCACATCGCGCCGGTTTACAATAAACTTGAGAAAGGAGGAAAGTTACAAAAAACAGGGAGCGGGTGATGGAGCAGGAGCGAAAAAGGGGGGGAGAGAGGGAGAAAGTTAAAGGAGGAAGGGACAGCAGCTGAGAAAGTGAAGGAACGTAAAGGTATTTACAAGAGTGACTAATTAACGTAGGTTAAACATTGTAGCTTATTTACAGCAGTTACGGCAGATTATACAAGATAACTTATTTACAGCATTTAACACTGGTTGTACATTTTAGCTTAATTACAGTGGTGTACGGCGACTGGGGTGCGATACAGGGGAAGAGTGGGTGCGGGGGGGGGGGGTTTAGGGGTGGGTTGCAGCAGCATAAGTATACCTAGTAATGTGTACTGGACTCAAAAAGCACATAGTGGCATAAATACCCCCAAGAATTAAGAGAAGGATACAGCAGGAAATACAGTGGCCTAAAAGCTATAAAGTATAGAGTGCAGTGTGGGGCAGCCAGCACAGAGGAATAAACACCCTAAGCACAGAGTTATGGGTAAGGCAAGGAGTATAAAAATCCCAAGGGATAAAGTGAGGGTAAGGCAAACAGCACAGTGATATCAAAATCCCAAGGCTTAGAATGAGGGGCAGTGAACACAGTGCCATAATATCCCAAGATACTGTGAAAGGAAAAAATGGTTTCTGTAGTGGCAGGGGTTCTCAAAGGGATGATGAGAGAGCCAGGAAAAAGCTGGGCAGTAAGAGCAGCAGAGCAACACAGCAGGGAACTCAGCCAGGAGAAAAGAAGGGCACAAGGAGTGCAATGGACAGCAGCAGCATAAGTGGCAACTAGCAACAACAGAGCAAAATGCTGAGGGCCAAAACTGTGGAAACTGGTTCATTGTAACTGTGAAACCAGCTTCTTGCCACTTCCATGGCAATTCCAAGAAACCCAACAAAGGGAGGTTTATTTTAAGGAAGACCAACTTTTGCACCTACTCTGGTGCCAACCATGTCAATCATGAACAATGTAGTCTCACAGTGCCCCCTGCTATAGAGAATACACGTTCACTAGGCACACTGGTTGGTGGGTAGAAGAGGAAATGCTGGGCCATTTTAGCAAGATCTGGCCAAAGCTTGGCCTTGTGTGCCCAGTATGCTAATGGATTTGTAGCTATGTCGTCGGGGTCTGAGAGATAGTGTGTTACTGATATTTGTGCTGGGGTCTCCATTTCTATGGGAGGATAATCTCTTCTGCTACCAACCACTGTAGCTATGGCCTATATCAGGAGAGTCCACTCTGTGGTGGCCACTGGGGAGAAGCAGATAAAGTTGAGAGAGCAAGTAGTAGCAGCCAGGGTGTTGCTCAAGCTGACAGTACTGTATGGGGGTGCCCACTTTTTCCTGTGCTGCATTCTCACTTTCCCTTTGCCTCTGGTGCTCTTTTTCCTGCACACTAGCCACCAGCATCTCCTTCCAATGAATTAGACTATTAAACTGAAGGGCACACTCCCCTTAATTCACAGTATGGCTAGCATGCAAGTATCTCTCTTTGTGAGGGCTTTCAGCCTATCTTGAACCTATTGCTGCAACGAGTTCATGAACAGCAACATCTCTGGTGCCAGTCCTTATTCCTGCTCGAATCCCTCTAACTTCTCCATGATGTTGACTATGGGGATGACCTCACCCAGAATGGCTCTTGCAGAATTGAGATCCTCTGTGGCACCCTTCAAGGGCTTCAGGACTCAGCTTTGTTATGTGTAGCCAATTATGATGCCTCAGAGGATGATTCACATTTATATCACTTTCCAGAGAGAATTTATGAAGGGCTGCATGTTGCTTCACTAACCTCTGCAGCATTCGATAAATGGCATTCCATCTAGTGCCTACAATGAGCTGGTGCTTTCACTGCTTCCTGTTTCTCATGGATCTATTACTTACCCTACATACTCCAATTAAAATGCACTGCTATTTTCCTGCACCTATCTATAATTTCCTTGGCCCCAGGACAACCTATATTGCCATGTGCAGCAAGTTTGCAAAGCAATGGATTTTCACTGCCTCATATTCTACTGCTTTTTGCAAGTTTTCTCTACTGTCTACAATAAAAATAAATGCAGGAACAACAGTCCTGTATCTCCACTCTAGTTGTCAGCCCTCCATCATCTTCCTTATTGCTCCTAGGAATAATGATGAAGTATGTCTGATCATCACCTCGGTGTGCAGCACAGCCTACCTATACTCAACTGATCCATCTCTGCTAAAATGGCTGCCTGCCCCCCTGCCCCAGCCAGATGCACCAGTGTGCTATCAGGGAAAGGTAGGCATGTATAGCATTCTGGCTTGTCCAGATGCTGCTGGTGAAATGGATGCTGGTCCTCTCCACTTTGCACAGCTGTGTCTGACTACAAGAATGGCACTGAGTGTGCAGACTGGGAATAATCTGCCTATTGAATGTCTTCTGGAAGGGCACTTTTTAACTGGATGCTAAAAGGTGCAACAATCACTTAAATCCCATATTTTCCATGAGTTACAGGGGGTGCTCATCCAAGGCAATAATTTCCCTGATAGTCTGTGTCACCTCCTTTGATGCTGCCTGCTTCCTACTATGGGACAATGATGTGGTAAAACACTCTATCTTTTCCATGGTGGCTTACTGCTGATGTAAGTTTGAAGGCTGCTTGCCTGACACCGCACTGGAGGAATAGGCTAGGGGATCAGCTTGGGAGACTGCCCCTTTTCTCTGGCTTTATTGTTTCTGCTGATGCTGTTTTGTTTGGTAGATGGAATCCTCAGGCTTGTACTGGCAGCCTCCCCTGAAATCAATGCTAATGAATAATCTTTGTTTTAAAAATGCTTCTTGCTGCTGTTTTGTACTGATGGCCTTACCCCAATGAATGCATTCTGCAAAATACTGATCCTTCCTAACTTTAAAGTGCTTCCACAAATTTGATATCTTTGTTGGATGTTCTCTCACTCTCTGTATAGCTTTGTGTTGCCCCTGGGGCTGGGGTCAAGGCTGAACCTGGAAGGAAAAGGCCATGGGCATTTCTCATGCTCTAAACTATGGGGCAGATTTTATAAAACTACGCGCGCATGTACTTTTGTTCGCGCACCAGGCACAAACAAAAGTACGCCGGATTTCAATAGATATCCGCGTAGCCGCGCATATCTGTTAAAATCCGGGTTCGGCGCGTGCAAGGCTGCCCAAAATTGGCAGCCTGCGCACGCCGAGCTGCGCAGCCTGCTTCCGTTCCCTCCGAGGCCGCTCCGAAATCGGAGCGGCCTCGGAGGGAACTTTCCTTCCACCCCCCCCCCCCCGCACCTTCCCCTCCCTTATCCTACTTAACCCACCCCCCCCCCGGATCTATCTAAACCCCCCCTACCTTTGTTGCACAAGTTACGAATGCCCGAGGCAGGCGTAACTTGTGCGTGCTGGGCCGGCCGCCGGCACGCCATTTATTTATTTATTTATTTATTTATTTAACAATTTTCTATACCGAACTTCATGACAAGCTTCATATCAGGCCGGTTTACATCAAATTTAGGGGTTAACTTAACAAAACCATATAACAAGAAGGCCGAGGCGCAGTTACAAAAAACAGGGAGAATGAACTTGGGTGCTAGGGTAGCCAGGAAGTAAAGGACAGAAAAAACTGGAGAATGAACACGAATGAATATACAATGGCTGGGTCGGGCATTTAGTCTGTTGAGCTAAATGAAAGAATTGTAGCAATGTTAGGCTTAAGGGAAGGCTTGGGCGAAAAGCCAAGTCTTGAGTTTTTTTCGGAAGGTAGGCAGGCAGGGTTCTAGTCTTAGATCAGTCGGCAGGTTGTTCCAGGTGATGGTCCGGTCCGGGGGCTGGTCCGGAGGCTGCGGCCACGCACCCGGAACGCCCCCGATGATGCACCGGCTGTGACACGCCCCGCGAACACCCCCAACATGCCCCCCCCCCCCAGGAAAGCCCTGGGACTTAACGCGCGTCCCAGGGCTTTGCGCGCACCAGCAGCCTATGCAAGATAGGCTCAGCACGCGCAGGGGGGGTTTGGGGTAGGTTTTTGGGGGTTACGCGCGTAACCCTTTGAAAATCTACCCCTATCTGTTCTTCCTGAAGGTGCTCTTTACCCCTGCAGTATCACCTTCTGCATCCCGTAGCTTCTCACTAAAGGCTACCTTACTAGTAACTAGACTTCCCAAACTCTGCTGAGCTAATAGACGTTAAATATCCTCTGAGTTAAAGATGCCCTAACATCAGAATTAGTATTTTCTCCAACTATCTGCTGCAGACACTGCTCAAGAGCTATTGAGGGGAGCGCTGTGCTGCTTTTCATTTCACCACTACTAATACCCCTGCTGATGCTGATGCTACCTTTCATTGACTCTGCTTTCTGCTGTCTTTGCACCATAGGAACAAAGACGAGATGGGTTCAGTCGGCAGATCACTTTCAATTTGAGCTTCTTCTTACCTGACCTTGCCAAAAATATCTGTAACGTGAGCAAGGAAGTCATGTATTCTCAGCAATGTCATTAATAGTGCTACTAGTACTTATGCTCACCCTAGCTTTCTTTGGAGAAAACATTTTCCATCTCCTTTTTCCATTGTTGTTGCTACTAGTGCCATGTCTGTCTCTTGCTCCCTGTGGCATAATGGAATTTGACCCAGTCATTCACTCACTAGGAGTGACTAAGGATATTTATTCTTACAATAAATGACAAGAGTCAGGTGGCACCTTACAGACTTAATCAATTTATTGAAGCATGAGCTTTCAAGGACAGTGTCCACTTTGTCAGGTGCATGAAATGATGTGTTCGGTATATATTTTACTCATCTCCTGTCTATAAGGTGCTACCCGATTCCTGTCATTTTTTGCTACACCAGACTAACACAGTTATCCCTCTGAAGATTATTCTTAAATAAATGTAAAATACTCTAGTATGCTACACTTCAGTAAGTAAAAATTCTGCTACTTGTGGCTCTTGTACGTATATATTATAGAGAAGGTGTGGATGACCGTCAGAAGTGTCTAGTCACTGGCTCGTAATGATGCCTTTAATGACACTAAGACCTGGTATATATAGTGCAGAAGGCTGTGTATTCTTTGTTAAAGCCTAAAAGCACAATACCCAGTTTAATCATAGGTCTTTCCTCACTACAGTTTTTTATATGCTCAAGATCAAATAACTGTAATAAGCATATGATAGTGCACTAAACGTAATTTGGAGTGCACTTATCTTGGTCCTGAAGGTGATCCTCCAACGCTGCAGGGTTTCGGAGTATAACACTCCTTCTTCAGGGAGCTCAGGATATCTTGATTATTAAACTTGAGCTTTCATAAGCGCCCACCAAGTCACAAGCAGTCTCACTTCCTCCATCCCTTCTCCCCTTCTACACCCCCCACTCCCCCAAGTCTTCAGCAGTCTAACTCTCTCTGTCCCCTCTCCCCAAAATACAAAAGACAGTGGGAACCCATATGATATTAGGCCTTTTGTAACATGTATTGGGTGTGGATTTGGCCCTCAGAAATCCATTAATAAGCACATTACAATTTAGTAAACCTCCTATACCAAAAAAACACTAATTGCTGGCACTCAGACAGTAATAATCCTACCTATAAAAAGGCAGCACTGCAAATATTACATCAATAAAATATTTAAAAATAGCAGACATATCAAATAACATCCAGCAATCAAAACTAATAGGGATAAAAAAAAATCCTCTGTTCTCCTTACCTGGGAACTTTTGCTTTCCAGTTGACCTGAGATTTTCTTGGATTAGTTGGCAGGGGAGAGGATGCACAAACTTTATCCTCTTTCTCTTCCTCATCACACATTCTAACATGTGTTCATTCTCTTTCGCATACACAAACAGACACACAGGCACTATCTCATACTTAGTGGTTCTCTCTACTTCTCGCACATGCACACACACACATACACACCCACACCCCAAGGTATGCTCGCACACTCAGTGGCTCTCTCTACTTCTTTCACACACACACAATCTCACATTCAGTGACTCTCTCACCCACCCACCCACACACACACACAGGTACTCTCTCAATTGTAGTGGCTCTCTCTCCCTCACACACACAGAACCTCTCTCACACTCAGTAGCTCACTCTTCCTTACACAAAAAGGCTCACACTCAGAGCTCTCACACACATGCACACTCACATTCGGTGATTCTTCTTCAAACACACATGCACACTCACACTCAGTGACTCTCACTCCTTCACACATATACACACACACACACTCAATGGATCTCTCTCCTTCACATATACACAGGTACTCTCACACTCAGTGGATCTCTCTTCCTCACACAGGCATTCTTTCGTATGCAGTAGTTCTCTCTCTCTCTCACACATACACAACAACTCTCTCACACTCAGTGGCTCATACACACATCGGCACTCTCTCACACAATAAAGGCACTATCTCCCTCACAAACACTCACACTTAGTGGCTTTTTGTCCACACACATGTATACTCATTCTCAGTGATTCTCTCTCTTTCTCTCTCTCTCTCACACCCACACACAGGGACTCTCACACAAAAATGGCACTCTCACTCTCACACATATTCACACTCAGTGGCTCTCTTTCCCTCATGGTTCTCTCTCCCTCCATGCCGTAAAGGAGTCGAAGAGCTGCTAGGGACCGCGGTTCCTCCAGAGGATACCCGGGGAAGAGAGGCTGTGGCATTACAGGGAGCAACATTACCGGAGTTCACTACAAGTGAAACCAACTTTCAGGTACAGTCCCATTGGGAGAGGAGAGGAGGGGGACTGAGCCAAATAGACTCTTTAGGATCTCCTGGCATCGAAAATGGGTCAGGCACTACAATTGGAGGAGAAGGTGACAGTCAAGGAGTGCCTGGATTAGGAGTTATCATACATACTCCATCAGAGATAACTTTAACTACTATTTGGACAGCGTTAAAATCTCTGGAAACATCTATTATTGCTCTTACCAAAGTGACTTTGGAAGACAAAAAAACAAGTCCTATTAAATGCAAATGGGATTTCCCAACATCTCAGACATTGAAAATTCCAGATGCTGCCAAACCAGTTGTAACTAAAGTTTATTATTTGCCGCAAGCAGAGGACAATCATGAAGCTGTGGAGGAACCTGCATTGTCCATAGATGTTACCGAATTGCTGGAGATGTCACAGGAGACAACTGTGATAAGAAGGAGACCCCTTTTAGTATCCTTTGCATTTATGATGGAAAGAAATAATATATTTAGACATTTCTTTCAAAATAGGCAAACTTTATTTTTTGGGCACAAGGTCTGGTGCTATCTAGACCTTATGAGAAGTACACAATCCAGGAGAAAATCTTTTCTCAATATGGAACACACCGGATGCGAAGCATACTCCAGATGAGAAGATGAAGACTTGAAGCTGGAAACATGACAAAGATTCAGGAGAGTCCTGCACCAAGGTGCGCCCTACACAGCTGCCTGTGGCTGGTCGCGGACCACACTGAAGCGGAGCAGGCTCTGGCTTGAATCTAGGGCACGAATGGAAGCAGGAACAAGGAACTCCGAAGACCGGGAACAAGATTCAAGGATTCAAGACTCAGGATTCAAGACTCAGGATTCAGCAACAGACCTTGGCATTAAAAGCAAGGACCTTCCAGAGACTTGCCTTCAGATATGAAGACATGCCTTGTGCCACAAAGTGCCCTATACAGCCCCCCATGGGCTGGTCACAGACCACGATGGAGGCACGTCAGGAAAGGTGGACAAGAAGGAAACCTGGAAGCAGAACAAAGAGCCGGAGATTGGAACATCAGGACCAGGACTGGAACATCAGGAAACATGGAACATAAGGAACATGGAAATCAGGAACATGGAACAGGCAACAAAGGAGCTCCAACAAGGAACAAGACCAGGAACATCAGGAAAATCCAAAAAACATCCAATGAAGAGTCATCTAGACATGAGACCACAGAGGACCTTGACCGGAGAAGAGACCACAGGCAACCGTGAAGACCCGATACGAAGGCCCCAAGGAGTGGAAGTAGAGCCCTTTTATAGGGCTGGACATGGCAAGAAGTGATGACATCATCTGTTGGGGTCACGGGGCTTTTCCCGCTGCTGGCCCTTTAAATGCAGTACAAAGGCGCACACGTGCGCCTAGAGGAGCTAGGTGGTGAAGAAGGAAGTCAGCATCAGTGGCTCCCCTGCCGCGAAGGAGATTGAGGCTATGGTGGTTGCACTCCACCATGAAGAGGGAAGGAGCAGCGGCAGGAAGAGCAGGAGAAGCGATGGCAGCTCCTGGCCGCATGAAGGGTGCCGGTGGCAGTGGTGGCCCTACCTGCCATGGACAGTAGCGTCGGAGGCGGCTCCTCAGCCTCAGAGAGAGGCGGTAGTCAGGCGCCGGCCCGAATGGCACGGCGCAGGCAGTGTGAGAGAGGTGAGGGGCTGCTCGTGGGATGGGTCCCGCGAGCAGCTACCATAACAAGTACCTCATGAGAGTTTCTTGAAGAAAATCATAGGATAGGAGGCAATGCCCTTTTGTAGACTGAGAACTGGTTTCAAGACAGAAAACAGAAAGTAGGCTAAATGATCAGTTTTCTGAATGCAGAAAGGTGAATAGTGAAGTGCTCCGGGGATCTGAACTGGGAACGCTGCTTTTTAACATATTTATAAATGACCTAGAGATGGGAACAATAAGTGAAGTGATCACATTTGCTGATGATACAAAATTATTCAAAGTTGTTAAATCACAAGAGAATTGTGAGAAATTGCTGGAGAACCTTGTAAGACTGGGAGATTGGACATCCAAACGGCAGATGATATTTAATGTGGACAAGGGTAGAGTGATACATATAGGGAAGAACAACCCACATTATAGCTACACAATGCAAGCTTCCATATTAGGGCTAATCATCCAGGAAAAAGATCTAGGCATCATCATCATCATGGATAATATGTTGAAATCTTTGCTAAGTGTGGGGCGGCAGCCAAGAAAGCAAATTGAATGCTAGGAATTATTAGGAAAGGATGGAGAATAAAACAGGAGGTCTCATAATGCCTCTATATTGCTGCATGTGAGACCAAACCTTGAGTGTTGTGTGCAGTTCTGGCCACTACTTCAAAAAACTTATAGTGGAATTAGAAAAGGTCCAAAGAAGGGTGACCAAAATGATAAAGGGGATGGCATGATTCCCTTATGAGGAAAGACTAAACAGATTAGAGCTTTTCAGCATGGAGAAGAGACAGCTGAGGGGATATATGATATGGATCTATAAAATAATGAGTGGGGTGGAACAGATAAATGCGAATCAGTTGTTTAATCTTTCAAAATGTATAAAAACTAGGAGACACACAATGAAATTAGTAGGTAATACATTTAAGAGAAATAGGAGAAAATATTTCAGGTGAATTTTCTCCTACTACCGTATAATGTAACCTACTACCGTAGCAATTTTCAAAAGCCATGTATTCATGTAAAGTGCACTTACGTGGATAAATCCTATGGACAATTCAATGGCATATATTAGGGATATGAATCGTTTTTTGACGATTTAAAAAAATTGTCAGATATTTTTTAAATCGTCAAAAATCGTTAGAGTCGCGCTACAATAGAAACTCCCCCGATTTATCGTGAAAAATCGTAAATCGGGGGGGGGAGGGTGGGAAAACCGGCACACCAAAACAACCCCTAAACCCACCCTGACCCTTTAAAACAAATCCCCCACCCTCCCGAACCCCCCCAAAATGTTTTAAATTACCTGGTGGTCCAGTGGGAGGGGTCCCGGCGTGATCTCCCGCTCTCGGGCCATCGGCGCCATTTTGGCTGCCACTAATATAAATGGCGCCGATGGCCCGATAAAAAAAAACCCCACCCAACCCTTTAAAATTACCCCCTTAGCCTCCCCCACTCTCCCGACCCCCCCCCAAAAAACTTTTTCCACATACCTGGTGGTCCAGGGGGTCCGCGGGAGCGATCTCACATTCCCAGGCCATCAGCTGCGCTAAAACAAAATGGCGCCGATGGCCCTTTGCCCTTACCATGTGACAGGGCAAAGGTAGCGCCGGCGCCATTTTGAATACTGGTAATACGGCCCGAGTGCAGGAGGTCACTCCCGGACCCCTGCGGGACTTTTGGCAAGTCTTGTGGGGGTCAGGAGGCCCCCCCAAGATGGCCAAAATTCCCTGGGGGTCCAGCGGGGGTCCGGGAGCAATCTCCTGCACACAGGCCGTATTTATAATATATTCAAAATGGCGCCGGCACTGCCTTTGCCCTGTTACATGGTAAGGGCAAAGGGCCATCGGCGCCATTTTTTTTTAGCGCAGCTGATGGCCTGGGAATGGGAGATCGCTCCCGCGGCCCCCTTGGACCACCAGGTATGTGTAAAAAGTTTTAGGGGGGATCGGGAGAGTGGGGGAGGCTAAGGGGGTAATTTTAAAGGGTCGGGGTGGGTTTTTTTTTATCGGTGCGGGCCGCACTAAAAAAAATTAGTGATGTGAATTGGAATCGGAACCGATCCCAATTCACATCTCTAACGATCAGATTTCCCCCCCCCCCAGCCGAACCCGAGTCACATCCCTAGCATATATTATAGCAATTTTCAAAAGACCATTTACATGGGTAAAGTGCATTTATATATCTAAAACCCAATTTTAAGTGTATAAATACTTTTTAAAAACAGGCCCTTTGTGTACTCAACGCATAATTAAACACTGGAATTTGTTGCCAGAGGATGTGTTAAAAGCTGATAGTGTAGCTGGGTTTAAAAAAGGTTTGTACAAGTTCCTTGAAGAAAAGTCCATAAACCATTGTCAAGCTGGACATGGGAAATCTATCATCCCGCTAGGTTCTTGTGACCTGGATTGGCGGCTGTAGGAGACAGGATACTGGGCTTGATGAACCTTTGGTCTGACCCTGTATGGCAAATCTTATGCTTTTATGTTCTAATTCAAGACAAGCAAATATCCCTGTATGGTTTTTACATATGGTCTTTACTTGCACAGCTGTTTTCTGTGGATTCTTTTTTTTCTTCCAGAAATGGAGATTTTCCTTGTACAGCACATTAAAAGTTTTCAACTTGTATTATTGCATTTCTTGGTTTTAAAACACTTGTCTCTGGGAGCTTAGTGCATTTTCTCTACGACATGCTGGCAATACCTAAATTACAAGTGATTATAATATTTAGAAAAAATACTATAAACAAAATAGTTTGAATCTAAAGTTAATTATAAGTGGGATCTTTCATGCCAGGAAAAGGGGAATAGAAATGGAATGTTTTGATCTGTTCTTTTGAATAATCATTATTATTTGGTGCTTAAAACCTTGTTGTGTGCATAGAACTCAAGCAGGTAAAAAATGTAAAGCACATATTTTAGTGTACAGTTAACTGCAAGGCCCTGTTCCATAGCTGATTTTTTTCCGCTGCATTTAATTCCTGTGTCAGATTCCTGGTAAACAGTCTCCTAGGATTTCAAAATAAAGGCAGACTCAAAAGGGAGTTGAATTAGCACATCTTTGTAAACTGAGATCCCCTATCCTCAAAGCTTCCCTTTAACTGCTGTCCATTTATGCATGTTTCCTATATATTCATAATTCAACATATTCATAAGTCATTTAACTTTAAAAATGCACACAAAAATCTGTCTACAGGGAGAGTGCATTTTTCATTCATTCACTTCAAGCTTGGATCGGTAAGAGCTGGACATTCTGGCTGCAAACTTTTGAAATATCAGTAGGGAGATTTGTACAGAGGTACGGTTGCCTGAGGAAAGGAGGGGACGAGGGGAGTAGAAGAAAAGCATATTTATACAAAAAATTAGCTGGGACACTGACTTGAGGATTGAATGTAAAATCTAAAAATATATAACCAGAATCATGCATACAGAAGGTATATTGGTTAAAACCTTAGGGGTCGATTTTAAAAAATGCACGCGGGCGTCCATGTGCGTGTGGTTCCTGGCGTGCGCACATGGATGTGGCTATTTTATAACATGCGCACGTCGGCGCGCGCTTGTTATAAAATATGATTCCTGCGTGCACATGCGTGCCGGATTTTAATGTCAGCGTGCTCATGTGCGGGCGGGCGGCCTCTCCCGCGCACAGTGAGGGTATTTTAAAAACATCCACAGTCTTACATCACCTGACTTGTGACATTCCCCGATTACGTCATTGCTGAATTTGAACCCCCCACTCCAGACCTCAGACTGCAGTTTTGCCTTCCAAACCAGAGTGAAGTGCTGGGCGCTGATTTCAGCACATCCGCATCTGCTCGCTGTCGTTGAGAGTACAGGGTGTGCCAGGCGCTGATGCCAGCACGCCAACACCTGGCACATTGGAAGAGAGAGAAAGTGAGCGGGTGCTCCTCCTTCCCCTGAGTCAGCGCATTGCTGGGGCTGGAGATCACACATCACCAGGGCCAGCTTGAGGGAGGAGGAGGAGAAGAAGGAGGAGGAGGAGGATGGCAGGTCATGTTCTACCTCTGGCTTCATTTACAGGAGGTTCTCAACTGTGAGCTGTGGGGGATGGTGGTTTTTTGTTTTTTTTTCCTTTATCCTTTTGCTGCTGCTGCTGGGAGTGGGAATTGGTGAATACTTGTTTATTTGTTTTCATCCCCAAGCTTAGAATGGAAAAGCTGTCAGCAGAAATTTCAGGTGTCCCTCTTCCTAAGAAAACATCTGAAATTTTTAGACTAGAGCACACTTGCCAAGAAGCATTTAGCAATGTCGCTCCTATCAATTTGGAATTCTAACCACCCGGTTATTAGAAAAGAAAAAAACAATATAATTCTGAAACAGGTAGATTTTAAAATCATTGCTTGTGCGTGGCCCACATATGCGGGTATGAGGCTGTTTTTTGGGTGGGACATGGGCATTCCAGGGAGGGGCCAAGACTTATAGCTCCCAAATTTTGCAAGGCTGAACATGGTCCTGGATAAGGCACGTCTGGAGATTTCGTGCCAGAGGGATCCTGAAACCACAGGGGCGGATTGTAGGAAAATATCAGCCCCGGGGGATTTTCTCAAAATCTGCCTACAAGGTAAAGGGATATAGTACTCATAAAAAGTTGAGAACCAATGTCCTAGAACTTTATTGGGAAATGCAGATTGGAAAACAGAATAATCTAGACTGCTACAGATTCCTAATTATGGTCACACATGCAAAATACAGATAGACCCGCACCACAAATTAGAAATAGAAATACACAGACAAAAAGTGAATTGAAAACTCCAAAAAAAACAACCTCCTCCAACACTAATAAAAAAAAAAAAAAAAGAAATGCATTTCCTTCTGTACTATGCAAAATACAAAAGATATCAGATACACATTTCCCAAAACGAACAGAAAAAAAATGAAATCCTTCCCACAAAAGAATAAATGGGAAAATATTTGAGAAGACCATAACCTTCACTTTTATATAATGCCTACCTCAATCCAAAGGAGACCCAATGTGGTTTTCCACAAGAATATGAGTATAATAAGCATAAAATATCTAAAAACATCAGCAGAAAATTATCTAACACCATACCACCTTTCTACTAAAACTACACCCAAAAAAACCCCAAAAAAACTGGAGAAGCTATAGTTATAACTAAATATGCTTTATCCCGCCATGGCCAGAAATGTAATCTAGCTAGATGAAATATGGACCTGCACCAAAACTTGGGAATTGCTACTGTCCTTTATTAAACCTGTAATTTTATTATACTGTTATCACCTGCCACCCCAGGAGTCACCCTCTAAGGTAAGTGCAAGGAAATTAGGTGCCCAAAGCAAACCTGACAGCCATGTGCCTGGCCTCTGCATAATTAAAAAATTATGTATTTATAATAGTTTTCAAAAAAACAAAAAGAGCACCAATTAGATCCTATAAATCAAAATGAACAATCAAAAGGCACCTCTTTTTTGTTATTCAACGTGGCTCAAACAGTATCTGAAAAACACAGTGAAGCACTGTTTTATATGTAAGCAAACCAATATCAAAAAGGATTTTTAAGGATACCGCATCAGCAAGCCAGTCAACGTATTCAATCCGACTGAGTTGAACCATTCGGTCTTCTCATCATTTGCGGCTGCTTGCGGCTGTATAGCCAATAAATAATAGACAGCTGTGTCGCCTGTTGTGTCTGAAAAGTAACAGAATGAAAGTCTTTTAAACTCCGTCCAAAGCGGCAATGAGACTTATGGTCCAGATGTCACGGCTCGGAATGCCTGTGTCAATTGTAAACAAATTATCGTCTGTCCCCAGTGTACAGTCAAGGTGGCTGTGAAGCTTGCAAATAAATTTTTATATGTTAGTGCAACACGGTTCAAAAGGCCTGTGATCAACAGTTAATGCGTATGCCCCGACTGTACAATGTTGTCCAACCCGACAGCGGCAGGTGTTTTGCTGCTGGGCTGCAGCTTTGTCAGGGGTAAATTCTCTAAGGAATAAACATAGTAAGGCCAAAGTTAGATGGGTAATCAGAAAAAATAACTTAGCTTAGTGTTGTAAGCGAGCCAACCTCTTTCTTCTGTACGCCGAGACTGCATACCCTGCCTATTCACTATATTCAGTTTCTCTACAGCTCAGTTATCCAGGATCGCTGTTCCAGTACCTGAGGGACTATAGCCCTGCCGGGCACTTCCAGCTCACTACTGCCACCTCAGGTGGTTCAATATACTGTTTAATAAAAGAACTAGTGTGTGTCTGTCTACATACTCTGAGCCTGACCGGTGGTCCCTCTCGGGATCTTCTCCCGGGGACGTGGTTATCTGCCACCGGCCCAAGGATCCACCCACAACTACCTCAAACACCAACAGATTGCTAACTCGATGGATCCAGCATAACTTAATGCCTTGCAGGCCATACCGGGCCTGGCCCAGCACATTGTGGAGCAGCAAGACGCCTTGGAGAAACTTACTTCAGCGTTTCATCAGATACACACACAGAAGGTTCAAGGCAAAGCTTCCAACCAAGAAGGTCAGTTACAGGAGGTAACTTTAAAAACTGCTATACCACTGGCGGCTCCTATCCGCTTTTCCGGTGAAATTCAGAAGGCCCGGGGCTTCTTAAACCAGTGCTGCATGCACTTTGCCTTACAGCCATCTTTATATCCTAAGGCTCTTTCCAAGACTACCTACATCCTTTCATACCAGGATGGTAGGGCCTTGTCTTGGGCATCTACCTTGTGGGAGCACAAGGACCCCATTTTGCAGGACATAGAATGATTTATGGACTTGTTTAAATCTGTCTTCAATGACCCTGCCCAAACTGCTGTAGCCAGTACTGCTTTGGTGGAATTGAAGCAAGGCAGCAGATCATTGGCTGAACTCTTGCGGCAGAACTTCGCTGGGACCCCAAATTTCTCAAGACACTCTTTTGCAGAGGCCTAGATACCCGTTTAAAAGACGAGCTGGCCGCTCGCGAAACACCTGACTCGCTGGACGAATTAGTAGCCTTGGCTACTCGGATTGATCACTGGCTCCGGGACAAGGTGAAGGAATTCCGGCCTAAGGTGTTACCTGGGTTGAGACAGGCTAGTTCTATATCTGCACCTCGGAAGTTCCAGTAATTCCTGCTGTGGATAAAGGCGAACCGATGCAACTTGGTCATGGACATTTTACTTCCAAAGAGAGAAGACTTCGGAAGAAGCGCGGCCTCTGCATGTACTGTGGTCAGTCTGGCCATGATGGCTCTACATGCCCCATTTGTCCGGAGATCGGACAGGGCCTAAGTCCTGCAGAAGGACCTTTCTTAGGCCATACCGTGCCCACTCCTCCGCTTTCTCTTCCAGTCTCTTGGACTCACGGACTGGTCACGGTTCAAACTCCTGCCCCGATGGACTCAGGGGCAGAGCCTGACCGATGGACTCAGGTGGCAGAGCCTGACCGGTGGTCCCTCTCGGGATCTTCCCTCGGGGGCGTAGTCATCTGCCACCAGCCCAAGGATCAACCCACAACTACCTCAAACACCAACAGACTCTTCAAATTGCAGGATGGCAGCGTGGTTTGGGAGGGGGTGGCTGACCCAGCCCTCCAGGCTGGGAGAAGTCAAGGTAGACAGAGGTCCCAAGGATGTCGGGATTCTGGGCAGGGACCCAGAGCCATCTTGTGCATGACCCAGGAGGGTGCTATATGGGCAGGGGGCCCTTCGGTTTTACACAGGCAAGTGCTAAAGATTAAAATAGCAACCGGCCTCAAGAGGACATGAGATAAACAACCCGAGCAGCAGGCCCACAGAAGCTAATTGGAATTTGTGGCCATTCCTTTATGTTCGGGCCATGGATTGAGCTTTAAAGAGAAGGTAGTAAGAGCCTTAGGGTGAATATGCAACAGTGGGGAATAAGTCAAATGAGATGGGTTTAATGGTCTATGGGTTGAGAATTGTCTTGCGCTTATTGCAAACTGTTCAGCGCTTTTCTGCATCAGACATTCATCCAATATGCCAGGCTCGATAACACCATACATTACCTGGATGACTTCTTATTCTTGGGAATGTGGGAGTCCTCTTCCATAATTTTCAGGCTAAGGCAACCATTTTCAGAGTCCCTTTGGAGCAGAAGAATATCGAAGGCCCCAACACCTATATCCATGTCTCAGGCATCGAGCATGACTCAGAGGAGATGACATCCAGATACCGGAGGATAAAGCGATAAAGTTCCGAGATAGGTTGAACAAAGTGACAAGAGCGATGAAGCAGATCCTCCATGATTTGCAACCCATCACAGGCAACCTGAAGTCGCATATAGTGGGAAGGACCTTCCTCAGAAGACTGGCCACAGCAAAGGCGGGCGCATGCAAACCCCATTACTTCAGTGGGATATTGTGACCCAGGGGCAATGATATTCACATTTGGGCATTCTTCATAGCCGACTTCGGGGTATCGCTGTGGCAGGAGCTTCTACTTTCCAGCAGGATCTTGGACATACACTCGGACGCCTCCAGAGGATGTAGTTTCAGGCCGTATGTCCTGGATACATGGCTGCATGTCCTAGATACATGGCCGATTAACTCGTAAGATTGCATTCCTCAAGTTATTTCCCATGCTGGTGGCTCTAGCGCTTTGATAAACTAAGCTGCAGAATAAGCAAACCATATTCTTGTGCGACAATCAATTGGCCTTCTCTTGCTCAACCCTTAATATGCTAAGTATCTGCGCATAGGCAGAACAGCCTGGAGAGATGGGACAGGCCAGTGTAGACAATAATACCACTGTTAGAGCGCGACATGTACCAAGGGTTAATAATAGGAGTCAAAAATCATTTATCTCAAGCTAAGTGGGAATTAGTTTGTAAACAGGTACCTATGGTGGAGGAAACAGGAACTGAAGTCCTGGACCACCTATGGAGGATTGGTCGCCAACTATCAGAGACCTCATGAAAGGATCATTAAATGGGAGCACATGGTCAATTTACTGCAGGAGTCAAGTGGGCCCCGCCCTCACATAAGGGCAAGTCAGGGGCCTGGGTCTCGATGATCCCTTGCTTGGTTACTATGGCAGGCAGCGGAGAGGGTGAGTTAGCCTGGTCTATAGCAGTTGCCATACCGGCTCAGATATCAGTCCCAGCGACGATGACCTGAGGGTAAGTATGTCTCCTTGACCAAGAGGCTCGGTGGCTAGACATCTAGCAG
The DNA here is from genome assembly GCF_901001135.1 of Rhinatrema bivittatum. Lineage (NCBI taxonomy): Eukaryota > Metazoa > Chordata > Amphibia > Gymnophiona > Rhinatrematidae > Rhinatrema > Rhinatrema bivittatum. The sequence goes on from NC_042616.1 coordinate 177,138,719, forward strand.
ATCTGACCTTCTTTGGAAGGAGTGCAGACAAGATTCCACGGAGTGGAGTAGTACCCTATTGTTCAAAGCAATGGCCCTGAACCAGGGAAGCCAGGGATCAATTCCCACTCAGGGTTTACTAAAGGCAAATTACCTCTCCTTTTTTGAAACAATAAATGCCGGGGGGCACATTGGTGGCTGCATGTTGATCAGGTCCCATTGAACAGATATCAGTTCTCCGCAGTGCTCAGAAAAGTAGTAACAAGCGGGAAGCTGGACATCAGGAAATTTACCACACACTTCTTAAGGATTTGAGCGGTCACAAATGTCATAGAGGTGGATATTCGGATCAACACCAATACGGCAGATAGAAAGATGGAGATTAGCATATGCTAGGATGGAATAGGTGGGCACATCTAATCATAACTCCTAACAGCATTTTTCAGATCTGTGCTGGGCCCAACTGATGGCTTAGAGTATCGGATACTCTTTTATACATCAGGCTGCCAGGAGAGAACATGAACATCCCTAGGGACTGCACTTTGGATTGGCGCCTCTCATGCTGGTCAAGTCATGGATTGGTAAGCCAGGTATGCGTGGGGACCATTTTTTTCCCTTTTCCTCGACGCTTGAGGGATTTGATGGCATCTCCAGAGGCCATCATAAGGTATTTGGGGGGCAACAACCTTGAGCAGTTATCAAACAGGCAGCTAATTATGAGGATCAAGAATGACCTGGCCGAAGTAGATGCTTGGTTCCCGCATTCAAGAATGCAGAGGAGGGGACTCAAGAAGTTCAACCATATGATTGGTGTATGGACTGCAAGCCGGGTGGTCGCCACATAAGGCACGAATTGGGGGAGGGGGGAAATGTCCAATGTAAAGATTTGTTCAGGTCAGACAGATCCCATCTTTCGGACATCAGCTATGATATACTCAACAACACCCAGCAGGAAGCTATGGAGAGATGGTTTTTGAGATGGAACTCGGTTGCAGCTAGATGTTGGGGGGGGGGGGGGCATGAGGCAAGGATGTGCCCTACCTCATGCCTGTAGTGGTTTCCTGGGCCGATAGGGGCATTTCAGACGTGGTGCAGGTGGCATCATGGTCCAGATCAGCAGTGGATTGTAGGGATGTGCAGAGGGACGCCATACGTTGCATTCATGATTCGGATTCGTCGGGGAGCAGATACGTTGCATTCGGCCGTATGGCGCCCCGATGCGTAATACGGCGATTTCTATTCGTGTCCCAGCTAAAATTAAAATTAACTACAACCCCCCTCCCCTCTTTCAAATGCATAAATGGTTTTATAAAAAAAATCTAAATTTAAAAGAAATAAATTGTTTTAAAAGATTTGAAATAAATACATTGTTTTTATATACAAAAAAACTTTTGATGTATGGTGTTTTGTTTAGATCAATTAAAGTGCTTTTTTCCATTCTCCAAACCATTTTTTGGGGGTAGTTTTGTGTTATACATATATATATAAAGGGTATTGGGCGCCCTAGGCGACCCTTGCGCTGCTGCCCCCTCCCCCTACCTGTTTCGGCGCCAACTGTGTGCTTCTCAGGGCGCCGAGCTTTAGGGGGTGCCGAAGAGCAGCCACGTGGTGCCACAAGCGGGGCCAATCCCACTCGCGGCAAAGAGAAATAGAAACAGTCGGCGCCGAAACAGGTAGGGGGAGGGCGCGACACTGTGTGCTTCTCAGGGCCGTGAGCAGCCCTGAGAAGCACACAGTCTCTATTTCTGTTTGCCGCGACCGGGATAGGCCCCGCTTGCGGCACCACCTGGCTGTTCTTCGGCGCCCCCTATAGCTCGGCGCCCTAGGCGATCGCCGAAGTTCGCCTAATGGACGCATCGGCCTTGTATTTAAACACAGACACACTCACAAAGAGAGACACACTCATTCATATCCAGACCATTCAGTAATACATTGTTGTAGAACAGGGGTCGGGAACCCATGGCTCCCGAGCCAGATATGGCTCTTTTGAGGGCTGCATCTGGCTCGCAGACAAGTGTCGCCACACTTTCCCGTTGACCCAGCTGCTCCCCTGGTCCTCCTCCGCCCGGGCTTAAAATGCTGTCAGCCCGGGCGGAACGCGGCAGGACAGCTGGAGTCAGCGGCACTGGCGTGCTCTCTTCTTCCGCCCCCCCCGCGGCCCGGAAGAGGAAGTGGAGAGTATCGGGTGCGTGCGCGGCAAGAAGAGGCCACGCTAGTGCGCTCGGCATCGGCCCGAAGAAAAGAAGACTGCAGCGCGACTCGGAGGAAAATGAAGAGCTTCAACCGCGGCCGATGGGACTCCGCCTCCGCGAGGGCTGAAAATGAAGAGGTTAGCGTTGGGAGAAGGCTGCTGCTGCTGCCGCGAGTTCCCGGGGTGGGGGAGAGAGAGAGTGAATGAGCGAGCAAACACACATGCTTGCTCGCTCATTCACTTTCTCTCTCCCCCACCCCCACCTCGGGAACTCGCGGCAGCAGCAGCAGCCTTCTCCCAACGCTAACCTCTTCATTTTCAGCCCTCGCGGAGGCGGAGTCCCATCGGCCGCGGTTGAAGCTCTTCATTTTCCTCCAAGTCGCGCTGCAGTCTTCTTTTCTTCGGGCCGATGCCGAGCGCACTAGCGTGGCCTCTTCTTGCCGCGCACGCACCCGATACTCTCCACTTCCTCTTCCGGGCCGCGGGGGGGGGGGGCATGTGTGTGCGTGTGTGTGTGTGAGATTGCATGTATGTGAATGATTGAGAGCCTGTACATGTGAAAGAGAGTATGTCTGTGATTCAGAGCCTGCCTGTGAGAGAGAGAGAGAGCATGAATGTAAGTTTACCATTGGGAACCTGTATGTGTAAGTTTGAGATTGCAAACCTGTTTGAGTGAAAGAGTATGTGTGTATGATTGAGATCCTTTGTGTGTGAGAGAAATCATGTGTATGTATGATTAAGAGCCTGTGTGTATAAGTAAGAGAGAGATCATGTGTGTCTGTGTGTGATTGAGAGCTGATTTAGGTGAGGGAGCATGTGAGTATGTGATTGAGAGCCTGTGTGTAAATGAGAGAAAGAGAGGACATGTTTGTAATCATGTGAATGAGAGTCTGTGTGTGAGAGAAAAAGACAGCATGTATTTATGTGATTGAAAGCCTGTGTGTGTGTGTAAGCGTGAAAAGATAGACAGCATGTGTGTAAATGTGTAATTAAGAGCCTATATAAGTGAGAGAGAAAAACATGTGTATATGTGAGTACTGAGAGCATGTGTGTATAGGTGTGTCATTGAGAGCCAGTGTGAGAGAGAGCGCTGGTATGTGACTGAGAGAGGAGAAAGTTCCAAGCAAACCACCCCGCCTCCTGCTAATTCAGAACAATCTCAGGACACCTGGATATCAAACGTTCCCAGGTATGCAGAGCAAAAAAAATTTTGTATCCTTATTATTTTTCATTACTGGGTCTTTGTGTCTATTTTGAAATATTTTGTTGGTATCTGGAAATGTTTTTTATGAGTTTTTAATTAGTGGATATTCCACTCATCAGCTGTTTCGAAATATGTTCTTTTTGTTAGTACAGTTTTACTGCTGATGATTTTATATTTCTTGATTTGTTTAATAAGGATGGGTGATGTTTCTTTTTTCCTTTGTTGCACTGCATACAGAGACTCTGGCTTGTTGCAGTTTCCAGTTCAGTTTTTTCTGCATGCTTCTTGTTATGCGTTTTGGTCTCTTTATTCTATGTTAGGTGAGGGACAGCACGTGATTCAGGTGAGGTTTTCTGCTGGCGTGTAGTTTCTGTGTAGGACTCTATAGCAGCCTGGCTTGGTCCGTTTTCCTAATAGGAGATGTATTGGTGTCTTAAGGCCTGGTGTAATATTTTCAGAGACTTATTGTACTTTAAAAGTGTGATCTTACATAAAATGCACACATTTACTTGTATTTAGTTTTAAACATATTGTATGGCTCTCATGGAATTACATTTTAAAATATGTGGCGTTTATGGCTCTCTCAGCCAAAAAGGTTCCTGACCCCTGTTGTAGAAGAAAGTGGGGCACTGTCTTGGTATTAGATCCAACTCCTATGTATAACATCGTATCCTATGGGAAAATCAGTTTCAACAAGTTGTTTGAACTTAAGATATGGTTTTTTTAGGAATCAATTGTGACTTAAGCACGAGGACTTCCTGTAATTATGAAAAATTGCACAGATCACAGGCCATAATTTTTTCTGAAAATTCTGTGTTCAAATCTTAAGTTCAGTAACTCCATCAATGTACATTTTTTAAGTGCATGGAAATGTGTACAAAATTATACTAGATTGTCTTTATCTGTCAGTGTTCAAATTTATATGCGGATGTAATGGAACATTAGGACAATAATCCTGCTTCTTGAGAGAATGCAGCTGCTCTTGTACATAAAAAACAAACAAACAGACAGAAATCCACAGGAAATTACTGTGAAATAATTACCCATTTATCCATGTTAGAGTCACAAGCCAAAAGCGAAGTCTTCAAAGTTCAGGCAGTTATCAAAAGGAGAGCAGAAGAGACAAGGGGACCATTGCTCCTGGAAAATGTAAAATAGGTAAACAATAAAAATCTTAGCTCTTTGAAGGTTTCCAAATATTATTAGTTTAGCTGTCACTGCCATTGGGAACTAGGGAAAGGTAATAAAAAAAACACCTTGATACCGAGTCACAGTCTTCAATTCAACCCATAATCCTGGTAATTAATGCCGGGTGAAATGTATTGTATGAGAATTTTTGAATAGTTATAAGATCTCAGAACATTGGGTAGAAAATCAGAAAGCCCCTGATTCAGCCGAAATGACAGTAACTGTTCTGTGGATAAATGGATGACTTCTGCTTTCAGGGATGTCACGCTTAATATTCTGGTTGAGCACCGAATGCCCTAGAAAAAACTAAAAATCAATCAAAATAATTTTCATATCTCTGTTCTGAACATTACAAGCTGCAAACTCTACTTAAGGACTATTCTTCCAGAGTCAAGACTGATATGATAATCTGAATGAAAAATTAAAACCCCTGTGATTTGAGTGGTCGCATATTTGTAATGTAAAAGAAATACAGTTCTCCTACAATGCATTCCTTTCAATATGAGCTCACATATAATATTACTGAGATTATAAACAGTGAAGGCAATTTTCTTTTACATAAAAATGTCCATATTTTCCTAAAAGCAAACTGGAACCTTCTGTGGAGCTCTGTGAGTAACCTAATCCTACGCTGTCTCCCTTCAGTACCCTGAGTTGATGGTTGCCTCTTACAACAACAACGAAGATGCTCCCCATGAGCCTGACGGGGTAGCCTTGGTGTGGAATATGAAGTTTAAGAAAACCACTCCAGAATATGTATTCCATTGTCAGGTAGGTCCCAATGGGTTAAAAATATATATCTCCTATTTCATTGTACAGTTTTTGTCTATAGTGCGTATGTAGAACTGAGGTTTAAACTGAATGGTCGCTACTGAGGACAGAAGTACAAGCAGTTTCACATTTCTGAAGGGACCATTTTTCCTAACCTAATGTAACAGACTACTGCTGTTTTATTTTAAGTCAGTCCTCATGATAACTATTTGATCAAGGGTTTGGTGTTATGAAAAGCAGCTATCGGGGGTCTACTTCTTCACACCGCATAATGGTTATTTTACATCCTTTGCATTTCTACTTAAACCCTCGTCCATTTTGCCTGATGTTTAAAGTTTGACCTGTATTTATTTCTAATTGTAAGACAGGGCTGAATTTTCAAAAGGATTTATGCATGTAAAAATGGATTTTAAGCACGTAAAATGGGCTTTTGAAAATTGTTACTTTTAGGCACAGAACTCCTTTGAAAATTCACTCCAAAGGGATGAATTTTCTAGAGACTTTACACACATAAATGTGCTTATGAAACTTGCCCAGATATATGCTACTTTTACACCTGTAACTTCTTTGAAAATTCCTATATTTTGTAGCTTCTAGTTAGGTATCTATGAAGGATTGCTATGTGATCCTTGCAGATTCATTTCTTTAAAATAAGATTAATAATCTTTCCTCCATTTCTTCAACATCCATTTTTTAATTGACCATTTAAAAATGATTTTTTTTGAGAGAAGAATAAATGTATTTTGTTCTGTGTTTGTGAAGTTACTTTCTTCAAGGTTAGTGTATCTGGTATTTCTGCAGGTAGGTAATATGCTCAGTGTGCTTTCCAAAGAGATTACGCACTTTGCGTTACTTCTAAGGGACATAATACTTCATGTTACGAACATCAATCATATATCGAATACCATTCCAATTTAGGTTCAGGATCTATGAGCAGGGTAGCCCATATTCTGGGATTGTATTAAGTTGGATCACATATGTATATTGTCAAGCATTTTATATTTTCTGAGTGATTTCCAAGTTTTGTACATATTATAAGTTTTCATTCAGACTTTCGTTAACTTGTTTTTGAGAACGTCACATAATGAGTTTGGTTAATATACATGCTGGACATATGTGGAAATTTGTGTATGCGTACTTTTAGAGGTACATTTTAAAAGCCTTGCGCGCGCAAAAATGGCCACAGATGCGCACAAGTGGGCCGCGCGGGAGCTACGTGAATTTTAAATAGCCGGGAAGGACACGCGTACAGTCATGCATGCGCGTCCAGAAAAAGTAAATGGAAGAGGGGCAGGGCCAGCACTGATGCATGTAACCCCTCATTTTCCTCGGCCAGCATGCATATGTTACTGGCTTCACTTTGCTACAGGTCCTCAGCAGCAGGAGAGAAAGAGAACATTCTAACATGAGGAGTTGATTTGTACACTGCAGCCTCTGCTAACTGCAATGTACAAATCAACTCCTTTCCATCACTTATAAGGACTAAAATTCTTTAATGATGACAATTTTACAATGAATACCTCTGAATGTTTCTGTAACACCCCCCCCCCCCCAAATCCCAACCCACCTCCCAAAAACTCACCCCGAATCAAAGTGCCCCCTTACAGTGGTCCTTATATTGAGTGTCAGGCTGAGCCCTATAAACAGTCTCTCTCTCTCTCTCTCTCTCTTCCATCCCCTCCTCCATAAGATATGCATGTAAAGGCTGCAGACATGCACATGAAGAGTATTTTAAAACCTGTGAGGTCAATTTTAAAAGGTGCTCGTGCATGTTATAAAATACGATATGCACATGCGGCGTGCACATGTGTGGGAGGTGCCCCATTCGCGCGTGAAGGGGTGGATTTTTCAATTATGCTCGGCGACGCGATCGGCCTTTTTCCCAGTTCCCTAACCCTATCCTTTCTCCTTCCTCCCCCTTTTTTTATTTTTGTACTTACTGCTCCTCCAGAGCAGAAGTAAACTCCGCACGCTGGCCGGCTGCTGGAGCGTGCTTCCCTGGGACAGCGTCTAATGGCGCTCGCCTAGAGCACACTCGCCGGTCTGCCCCTTTTAGCTGGCCCAGCACTTGTGCGCGTATCAGGAGTTATGCGAGTGGCCGGGCCCTTTTGAAAATGCCCGTGGCGCATGCATAACCCCTGAATTTTACACTCGCAGGCCTTTTAAAATTCAGGCTTATGCATATACTTTATAAAATAGTGCGTATCTTTGTGAGTGGCAAGACACACGCAGCCCTTTTAAAATCTACCCATTTAGTATTTAAGCAATAGCGCTCTAATGTTTAACTGTACAGTCATGTGAATGGTTTCATGTTTGGCAAATATATGTTTCATGTTTATTGTGTAGTACAGCACAGTGCTGATCTTTAATTATACACTGATATTTACACAATAGCGAGTTGTAATGGAAAAGTGTTAATCCACTTTACGTTCATGTATCAGTAAAGGAAGTACATATTTTGAATGAGAATTTCACATTAGTGCTCCTGTTCCCTTCTTATCACGTATGGGATTTTCTTTTTCCTTTATTTGTTGAGCATTTTAAATAATATCATTGCCCAATATCTTTGATTTTCAATCTGTAAATGTTTCTATATAGAGAGACAAGCCGTTAAGCCCGTTAAAACGGGCTACATCCCTCTGTCTCTCACCTCCCCCTCTTTCTCTCTCCCCTCACTCTTCACCACCCCCTCCCTCACCCACTCCTCCCCACCCTCCCTCTCCTATCACTCAGTCCCTCCCTCCCACTCAGTCTCACTCACTCCCTCCCCCCTCTCTCCCTCCCTCTCACTCACTCAGTCCCACTCACTCTCACTCAGTCCCCACTCCCTCCGTCCTCTCCCTCAGTCCCACTCCCTCCCTCCTCTCCCTCAGTCCCACTCCCTCCCTCCCTCTCTCTCCCTCAGTCCCACTCCCTCCCTCAGTCCCTCCCCCTCACTCAATCCCTCCCTCCCACTCAGTCATTCCCTCCCCCCTCCCTCTCACTCACTCAGTCCCACTCACTCTCCCTCAGTCCCACTCCCTCCCTCTCTCTCCCAGTCCCACTCCCTCCCTCAGTCCCCCCTCTCCCTCTCACTCAGTCCCACTCCCTCCCTCTCACTCAGTCCCTCCCCCTCACTCAATCCCTCCCTCCCACTCAGTCCCTCCCTCTCACTCAGTCACTCCCTCCCACTCTCTCTCTCCGTCCCTCCCTCCCACTCAGTCCGTCCCTCCCTCTCTCTCTCTTCTCCCTCCCTCGCTACCGCCCGCTACCGCCGTCGCTACCGCCGTCGCCGCTACCGCCGTCGCTACCGCCACCGCTCGCTACCGCCGTCGCCGCCCGCTGCCGGTACCGCCGCCGCCGCCCGCTGCTGCCACTGGACGCCGCCATTTTTTTTTCTTTCTGAAGCTGCCTCAGAGCGACGTGCTCGCCTGCACATGCGAGGTAGAGCTGGTCTCTACTGCGCATTTGCGGGCCGTCGGTCACAGGCCATTTATAAGGTAGATGCTGATATTTAGCACCTCTTAGGGGGTCATTTTCCAAGGAGTTACCACGGGTGATAATTCTGCAAATCGCGCTAACAGCTGTTAACAAAATTGGGAGAATTTATCGTGTGCCGCGAAACAGCTGCAGTGTTAGCGTGGCTCCTAATGCAGCCAATAGCGCTAGAGGCTGGTAAAGGTTTATTGCAGTTCATGATGTTTCCAGACAGGCCTGTTTCAGTATGCAGGCTGAGAGAGTGAGTGAGTAAGTGAGAGAGAGAGAAACTTGCTATAGTGCCTCCTCCCTAGACAGGTATTTGTATCCCTATGGGAGGCCCACCTAGTAACTCGAGGTGGGGTTTAGGTAGTAGTGTAGGGGGTTAGGGGCCACTTTGACATTCTATGTGAGATGTACGAACAGAACAGTGGTCTCTTGTGAAGACTTGCTGGCCTTTGGAGTGAGAAAACTCGCTCCAAGGTGAGATTTGTGCAATGTTCTCTCCACCTAGCTTGTTGTTGCCCAGGTAGAGTGTCCATCAAGCTTGGTAACCCCCCCCCCCCCCCCTCACCCACCCACCATTCACTTGCTGGGACTTGGAGAAAGGGAGGAGTGAGGGTCAGGCAGCTCCCCCCTGTCTGTGAAGCCAGCCTCTCACTAGTAATGCAGGGAGGGAGCTGTCTCAGCCTTCACCATCCTCCCCCCCCCCTCACCCACACACCATTCACTGGCTGGGACATGAGGGAAGGGAGGAGTGAGGGTCAGGCAGCTCCCTCCTGTCTGTGAAGCCAGCCTCTCACTAGTAATGCAGGCGGGATAGGGCACTGCATGCAGGAAGATCACAACACCCCTGGTGTCAGGGTTAGGGCACTGTGTGCAGGAAGATCACAACACTCATGGTATTAATAGGGATAGGGCACTGTGTGCAGGAGGATCACAACACCCCTGGTGTCAGGGTTAGGGCACAGTGTGCAGGAAGATCACAACACTCCTGGTATTAATAGGGATAGGGCACTGTGTGCAGGAAGATCACAACACCCCTGGTATCAGGGTTAGGGCACTGTGTGCAGGAAGATCACAACACCCCTGGTATCAGGGTTAGGGCACTGTGTGCAGGAAGATCACAACACCCCTGGTGTCAGGGTTAGGGCACTGTGTGCAGGAAGATCACAACACCCCTGGTATCAGGGTTAGGGCACTGTGTGCAGGAAGATCACAACACTCCTGTATTAATAGGGATAGGGCACTGTGTGCAGGAAGATCACAACACCCCTGGTATCAGGGTTAGGGCACTGTGTGCAGGAAGATCACAACACTCCTGGTATTAATAGGGATAGGGCACTGTGTACAGGAAGATCACAACACCCTTGGTGTCAGGGTTAGGGCACTGTGTGCAGGAAGTTCACAACACCCCTGGTATCAGGGTTAGGGCACAAGATCTAGTCACATTGACTGATCACATTACTTTTTTTGTCAAGCTACCAACTGTTTCCATTTCCCATCCCCCATATATTGTCAGTGGGAACCTTGGTAACATGAATAAATAAGAGGGCAGCCAATAGGAAAAAATATTCATTCCTAAACTGTCCTTAACTGACCTGAAAAGTGTCAAATTGTATCATTTTCTGTTAGTGCGCACTAACTCCTGTTAGTGCGCACTAATCGGAAAAAAACGATTTTTTAACTAAAAAATCGTGCCAAACACGATTGTCTTCTCCTGCCAGACGATTTCAATCGTTAAGACGATAGGGCACACGATTCACATCCCTAATAGGGAGCTTCCAGAGGCAGGGTTACCCTAACTTTCTTCACTTAGTATCTTCTGCAGGGTTCTTGGTGATTCAGAGTCCTTGTGGTTGTACTGCTGGATCCTCTGACCTTGAACATTTAGAGCCAGAGAGTCAATCCCTGCTGCTTCTGACAAAGACACAAACAGGAAAGCAGCCAAGTCAGTCTGGCAGGCTGTGCGTACAGGAGGACAGGTATGCATATCTGGGCCTATCTGGCTTGCTATGTATCCCTTGTATCAGCCAGGTCAATGGCGGATGAGCCAGCTGCAAGCAAGGCATTTGGGAACTGACTGTATGACATAATCATTTTTGTTTGTATACGCCAAACCTGGACAGTTGGGTAAGACGTAAAAGATGTATTGTTTAACTCTTCTTATTTTCACAAACATTGCTTCATGATTATTCATGAGTGGAAGAGTAAGTGGGGTCAAAAGAAGAAAAGGAGACTATGAAGAAGGAATAAAGAGCAGGCTGGGGGCAGACTAGTGATACATATTAAGATATTTCCCCTTCCTTCTACCATATTTCTTGGTTTAAAGAAAAAACACATCACACATTAGCTGATTATGCCAATCACTTTGAATCATTACCAAGATAGGATTCATATACTCAGGGATCTCTTATACTGTTACTGTGGAGTAGCAATGTTGTCTTCTCTGTCTCTCAGGCTGCTAGCCACACTAGGAAGTCCATGCGACTCTTCTCTCCTCACTCCTTACAACTCCATCACTATCTAACCTCCACAACTCTTTGCTCTCTCTTGCTCCTCTTCTGTTATCTCCCTCCTGATTGGAGGACAAGCTTGTTCTAAACATTCACTCTCTGTTCCCACTGGATAAAAGTTTATGACAAATGTGTGTGCTATTTGGGTCTCACACTGGCCTGCGTTTTAATAACTTTATTGGCAAAGCTGGCTCTTACAAGTGGCAGTAAATAAGAAACTACTGATTTTCAAAGTGCATTGTCCATAACTTTAAGATCCTTAAAGCCAAGAGGAAAATATCATGCCCTGGCAAGTCCCATTGCAGCCATGATTACTTAAGACACATGAGAAAAACATATGATGGGTGGTTTGAGTCCAAGTATGTGACTACCAGAGTATGACTGCACAGGAATTTAAGGAACCCATGTCCATTTCACACAGCTGATTCAGAAGATGGAATACATGAATTCTCTAAAGTGCTGCCACTATAAATTCTGGAGGTGTGGTCTGATTTTCTGTCGACTTGATTTATGTAACATGAAATTTATTTTTGATGTTAACGTTTGTGGCTCTGTTATATCATCATTAAATGAGATGCGTAGAACCTGTAGTTCTTTTTCCTCCACAACAGATCAAGAATAATCTACCTTATAAATGGGCTCTGACCGACGGCCCGCAAATGCGCAGTAGAGAGCAGCTCTACCACACATGCGCGGGCGAGCACGTCGGCCAGAGTTTGCCTGTTGACAAAAATGGCGCTGGGAGGACCCGTAGCGGCGGCGGCGCACACGCCATCCAAAGGGGTTGTGAATGAGCTGGGAGTGACTGAGGGGAGGGGGAGGGAGGAGAGAGTGAGGTGAGAAGGAGTGGGAGGGAGAATAGAGGTTGGAGGGGGAAGTGGAAGGGAGAATGAGGGGGGAGGGGGAGGTGGAAGGGAGAATGAGGGGGGAGGGGGAGGTGGAAGGGAGAATGAGAGGGAGGGAGAATGAGGGGAAAGGGAGAATGAGGGGGAGGGGGAGGTGGAGGTGGAGGTGGAGGTGGAAGGGAGAGGAGGGGGAGGGAGAATGAGGGGGAGAGGAGAATGAGGGGGGAGGGAGAATGAGGGGGAGGTGGGAGAGGGAGGGGAAGGAAATGGACCGAAAAAAAAATTTTAATATAGCCCGTTGTTACAGGCTTAACGGCTAGTTTATTTAGATATAGTGTATGGGTAGTGGCTCCTCCAAAAGGGTTAAAGGAGACAAAACTGCCATTAGTCAGTCTTCTGTTTCCAGATTTATGAGTCCCTTATTGAGTGTCATGGTTTCCTACATCTCTTATGCTTGTAGTACCAACAGGCTTCTTTAAAATGGCTCATCTCCTTCATGTGATGTGAACATAAGGAAGGCTGTACTGCCCTCTGCGAGGCTTCTGGATGCTGGCCTAGATTCTTTAATCCCTTAACCATCATCATCCCCTACTTTGGATGGTTTATGGGTAATTGTGCAACTTACAGATGTGAGGCACTGGTATTCCAGGAGTGATAGATTGAAGCTTCTAAGTTGGGAAAAGTCCTGTTGCATTATTTGTGAAGGAAATGTTTCTTCCTGATATTCATTGCTGCTAAGAAGGATATGAGAGAACGCAAAGAATGCAGTGGAGATAAGACTGTATTATTTTTTTTTTAGAATTGGTAAATCATCACAAAATGTTGACTTTTCTCCATAAGTTTAGCATAAATATTAAACTACTCTTCTATCATCAAATAAATGTCTGTTCTTTTTTGCCTTTTCCTTGTTGAATCCAACAGATTTTGGCATGTAAGTGGATCTAAGTATAATTAAATGAGCCACTAAAGTGACTGAGGTTTGGGCAAACATTCATGGCTTCCTTTTGCTTTCTCTGCCTAGTTTCAGATGTTAGTGGTATAAGAGATCAACTATGTGTACCAGAAAAGAGATAATGAGGGTCACATAATGAAGCTGATAATGTATTACATGAACAGGCACTGTAAAAAGAAAAATCACACACACAGCATAAAATGAGTTTATTTCGTTTTCCTGAAATAAGTATAAATTTGAACATATATTTATTTCTATTTTTTTATATATATTCTACTTTTTCAGGCACTTCAAAGCAGATTACATTCAGGTACAGGATCATCTCCTCCCCGTCTGTTCCTAGCAGCAGGGGAGGGGGGACAACAGGAGGTGAGGGGGTTGGGATAGGGAGCTGTTCTCTTTTCTATATGCTGTAGGTTCCGCTTTTCCCCTCTTCTTCCCTGGGGGCTGCCTGGAGGGGAGGGGCTGGAGCAGAACACCCCTGCTCCTCTGCCTATTAAGTGGTAGATTTTTAAAAAGAACGCGCGTGCGTCCATAAGCGCGTGCTACCCGGCGCACGCACATTGACGCATGATTTTATAACATGTGTGTGCTGGCGCACGCATCTTATAAAATCCTGTTCAGCGCGCAAAAGAGGGGGTATAATTTAGCGAATTCGCACACCGATGCATCGTCAGGCTTCCCCAGTTCCCTCTCAGTCCGCTTCAATTAAGGAGCAGACTGGGAGGGAATTTCCCTACCCACTACCCTAACCTCCCTTCCCCTATCCTACCTGCCCCCATCCCTATCCTAGTGCCCCTCCCTCCATTTTTTTAACTTACTTTTTGCTCCTGCAAATGGCCGCTGTACCGGGTGCCTCTAGCCCCACTCTGCCTCTCAGACTGCCCCGCCCCCTCCTCGGACTGCCCCCCCCCCCCCCCCAGACTACCCCACTGCCGAGGCCTGGCTCTTGTGCATGTAACGGGTTACGCACGCAGACAGGATCCTTTTAAAATGCGTGTGACGCGTGCAAGGCCCAGCCACACACATAACCCATGTGTTTTATGCGTGCGGGCCATTAAAAATCCAGCCTAAAGTCTGAAAAGAAGTGGTGGAACTCCATTCTGGGCCATTATTCCACAAATTAAACCATAATGATATGTAATATATTTTTAGATTTTAGAATTAGGGAGTGCACCATTAGTTGACAGCACCCTGTAGAGTGTGTCAACATCCTCCCACTGATTTTTGTAAACACTATAATGTCATTTTTCTTATTCCTTCAACTCTTCCAAATACTTTCCTCATTGGCAATAATACCAATGACCTCAGTGAAAAATATTGCTGCTGGCAATGGCAAAGCTACAAGTTCATGAAGACAAGGACTATAATAGAGCATCTTTAGCTCCAGAATGAAGGAGACATATCTTTTTGGCTATCAAAGATGAAACCAAAATGTATATAATTCTGGTATTCTCATTCTTAATTTATATCTTATTATCATTATTATTTTCCCTTATGCTATCCTCCATGTGTCTTACCTTTTCCTTTTCATTTAATGTAGAATTGTAGAACATATACTCAAAGAAAACAAATATAACCGGTGAAGGTTTGTCTCTCTTTTGGCAGCAGTAAACTACAAAATAGAATGATATTTCACAGAGTATCATGAATGATTCTAAAGCTATGGTAGAAATGTGGCATAAAAGAGTCAGCTTGGAGAAAACTAAGGAGTTTACACCCTACACCTCTGTGGCATACATATTTTAAAGTTTGAAAAGAAAGCACATCATTTACTCTTTTTGCGCCTACATTTTGATGAAAGTTTAAAGCTGTCAAGGCAGACATTTAGAATAGTAAAGCTTTTGCAATTAAGCTGTTCAGTGGGATCAGATCTGTAGTTAAAACGTGTTAGGAAGCAGGAGCTGAAAGTCCTTGCTATAGGGTAAACCTGTCTTTAAAAGATCAAACAGAAGGGGGCCAAAGCAGTACAAGGCTTTTTCTAAAATTTTCTTTTTAATTTCCTAAAGATATATTAGGGCTTCTCACTCTTTCTAATAGTGTGCCTACAATTTCCCAGGGGAACAGTGAAATCCGGAAGACAGCCTTACAATATTCTAGGGGTTCTGTGGGATTCTAGTGGTGCAACATGTTTGAACTAAGGATGCTTCTCCATCCAAATGAACCAGAAGAAGCTGATCAGTTCCTGGTTTTGCCTCAATGCATGCATGGGAATCTAATTTTACTTTTCTGAGTAAATGGAGAAAACTGAGACCGGATCAACCTGCCCTGCTTGAGTTAGAATACCCGTCAAAACCCTGGGCCCCAGCACCGTACAACAGACCATAAGCACATAAGAAGTGTCATGCTGGGTCAAACCAATAGTCCAACAGAGGCCCATGTAGGTCATTAGGAAGTACCCAGGAGATCTTAATGGGGAAGTTCATTTCTTGTTGCTTATTCCCATAAGAAAGAAATTATAGTTTCCTCAATTATTTTTAACTGTTTATTTTAAACAAAAAGACTTGTATGGAAACCAATGCCAGTGTTACAATAAACAACATTATATAGTGCACCTGCATGCACAGAATGAACAGCAAGAGATACAAAACCTCATAACCAAACAGTTTGCATATAATTGAGCTCTTTTTCCCCCCTTACCTATACGCCAAAATTCTTAGATTTAACATATTTCCAATAAGGTGCCCATTTTCTATCATATAGATACGACTTCTTACGAAGAAAAAAAGGTTTACTAGTGAGAAGCTATAGTAAACCTGGCCTTACGTTGTGTTCCTGCTCAGGCCACATTGGTCCAAAGCCCAAGAAAGCACACAACTGGCTTGAGATCTACATGATATCCTAGAATGTCTGCCATCCTTGACTCCACCCTCCTCCAGAAGTTCTTGACAAGTGCACAGCTCTACCATACTTGTATATACAACCCCTCCTCCTCGCATCCCCTCCAACATATCAGAGAGAAAGAAGTAGAGAACCTGATAAAATATAAGGAGTTATCTGTAGGTTTTCCTTATCAGCTTATATATAAGTTCTAATCTGCAACTACATATGGAGGCTCTATGTTCCTTCTTCCATCTACTATCCCAGTCCCTTTCCCCCAACTGCAGCCCTAGGTCCTGGTTCCAGCTGTCCATCAGGCCACCCATTGGGTCCTTCTCCTCCAGCATAAGAGTGGTAGCCCTATAAATCAATGACATTATTTTCTTCCCAGACTCCGGCAGCATGAATACTGTTCTACCAGAGAGGGCATTCTTTTTGTCCATGACACCCTTTCAGTCCTGCACATATCTGCGCCTTAATATTTTCATAGATGTCCATGGGCACTTCCTGTAATTCAGACTTGAAAGTCATCAAAGGTAATTCACCCCCTCCTCATCCCACAGCTAACCATGAAAGCATAAGCCAGCCCTCCACCAGTCTGTCATATCTTTCTGAAAAATGGCCACTGATATTTTTGGGTTATCTTTAAGCATTGTCAGTGGAATCGCCAGGCTCTTACACATCCCTCTTTAGACCTGAATGATGTGTGCTATGATCGGGCAGGACCTTGTAGCTAGCCAGGCCTGTGGGGATGCTGGAGGCATGAAAGGCAATAGCGCTAGGTCCATGTCATTCCCACCTCCAGAGAAAGCCAGGGCTATGTATAGTCCCTATTTAGCCAAGACCTAATGCAGGCAAGGCAAGAGACCCTATAATACCCCAGAAGATTAGATAACGTCATCCCTTCCCCATTTTGTGTTCTCCAGAAAGTGCAGAGTTTCACTCTAGGAGACTTCCCATGCCACACAAACTGAGACATGTGGCCATTTAAATTAGAAAAGAATCTAAAGGGCAGTCCAATGGAAAAATGTTGAAATAAATAAATTAGCCTTGGCAGAATATTCATTTTGAGAATCTCAAATCTTTCCTGCCCAGGTAATCAACAATCCAGACCAGTTTCTGAGGTCCTCAATTATCTTATTATATATTAGTGTATAGTTTCTCCTGCAGATGTCAAACCAACAGCGGGGAGAAAATACCCAGATACTTAAAACTATCTGTGGTCACCTTAAACCTTTTCATGCATGACGGCAAAGAATGCACAGTCTCACCCCCACCCACGCAGGAAGATCAACTCAGATTTTTCATAATTAACTGTGTAACCTGAGACCCAACAAATGTAGAAAAAACACTAAGATAATAAATATTGACATTTTGAAATTTAAATATTAATCACAGAAGGCGTTGTGGAAGAGTATAGGGACCTTCATTATACCGAGCAGTTTATTTAGTCAAATCTGAAATTTCTACTGCTGCATTGGTCATAAATGATTATAGGTCCCACACACCACCAGTTATAAACTTGTAATCTTTTTTTTTTTTAATTTTTTTGTTGCTCATAAAAAATAAAAGGGTAATACCTGTATATTAAGAGCCCGTGCAGTGCTTGGAAATCATTTAATCAAGAAGCTTGACATGGAACCACATTTCAAAAACACTGCTTCAGGGGCTGAGAAACATTACAAAAACGCCTACTTGTGCTTTCTGAAAAGCAATAAAAATGAGGTAAATAAATATATATATATATATATATATATATATATATATATATATGCAACAGGTGTGAAAACCAAGAATATTAAAAACCGAGCAAAATATCAGTACTTAAGAAATAGGCAGCTACAGACCGAGAGTTTGCACTTACTGACTTATTAAGAAAGAGTCCTCATCAATGCTGAAGCTGAAAAGTCACCTATGAATCCCACACACACTGGGGTAGATTTTCAAAGGGTTACATGCGTAACCCCCGAAAACATACCCCTGCGCGCGCCAAGCCTATTTTGCATAGGCTCGGAGGCGCGCGCAAGCCCCGGGATGTGCGTATGTCCCGGGGCTTTCAAAAATGGGCGTTCCGGGGACGGGGCGGGGGGCATGGCGGCAGTCCCGGGGCAGTCCCAGGACGGTCCCGAGTCCTCCAGCACAGTGACCTGTGCCGGGGGATGGTGCGCCGGCAGCGCGCACATGTAATAAAATTGGGGGTATATTTGTTGTACCCCGCACGCTCTCCTTTAAAAATCTGGCCCACTATTTATGTATTTATTTATTTATTTAGTATTTTTATATACCAACATTCTCGATACAAATATCAAATCAGGTCGGTTTCCATAGAACAAAACTGTCGCGGTTAAGGCGTTACATTAAACAGAGTTTCTGAACATAAGAACATAAATATTAAATATTTAAATATTAAATAGACTACAATAACTCTTCAAAGTAACGAGAATAAATGTAGGGAGTAGCTAAAAAAGAGGGTAGGCTAAATTGGGATATACAGGTAGAGAACCGTGTTGATGGGCATAAACATGAGTAATGCATGAGCAAAAGAACTAATGCATCAGTAAAAGGAGTCTTTCAAAACAAGTGGGCTGTCCAGAAGAGCTGTAATCGGGCCTAGAGGGGATATGGGCGATCGTGGAACTTATAGTGGACTATTTTGCTCTTTGACTGGTGTCGGAGTGTTCCTGCGATTCTGGATAAGCTTGCCGGAAGAGCCACGTTTTTAGGTTTTTCTTAAACGTTAGATGACAAGTCTCTTGGCGTAGATCTGGCGGTAATGAGTTCCAGAGGGTGGGCCCGGCTGTGGAGAGTGCTCGTTTTGTTAGTGAAGTTTTGATCGGGGGAGCACATAAGGAACCTTTGTAATTGTATCTGATAGGTCTTTGTGATGTGTGAGGGCGGAGTTGCGAGTTTAGATTTAGGTGGGCAATGCCCATGATATCCTTGTGGATCATTGATAATGTCTTGAATGAAATTCTGGCTTTTATAGGAAGCCAGTGCAGGCTGTGAAGAATTGGTGTGATGTGGGCTCTTTTATTTGTGTTGGTGAGTAACCTCGCCGCAGCGTTCTGCACCATCTGTAGGGGTTTTGTAGATAAGACCGGAAGACCTAGCAGTAGAGAGTTGCAGTAGTCTAACTTAGACAGAATTATAGACTGGACTACTAGACGGAAGTCACTGAAGTGGAGGAGTGGTTTCTATGGGCCGGATTATAATACCTACGGGTATTATATTATATTATATTATAATATAATATATTATATTATATTATATTATATATTATATTATATTATAATCCGGCCCATAATACTATGGGCCGGATTATAATACCTACACTAGGGATGTGCAGCCAAAAAGTTTTCGTTGCATTCGTGATATGTATTCGTGGGGGGTCAATTCCGTTTCATGCGGAAGTTTGGAGAATTCCATAAGTTGTTGATCTGTCAATATGCTACTACGGCGAGTTAAATTCCTGTCCCAGCTAAAATTAAAATTAACTACAACCCCCCACCCTCCTGACCCCCCCCAAGACTTACCAAAACTCCCTGGTGGTCCAGCGGCGAGTCCAGAAGCCATCCCTGCATTCTCACACCCACGTTTGCCGGTTTCATCATGACGCCAATAGCCTGTGTCACAGGGGCTATCGGTGCCATTGGTCAGTCCCTGTCACATGGTCACCGGCGCCATCTTGTGCTCCTACCATGTGACAGGGGCTGACCAATGGCACCGGTAGCCCCTGTGACATAGTATGGGCAAAGGCTATCGGCGCCATTTTGAGTCCTGGCATCGGACGGCAGGTCGCTCCGGGACCCCCTTTGGACCTACAGGAACTTTTGGCCAGCTTGGGGGGGCCTCCTGACCCCCACAAGACTTGCCAAAAGTCCAGTGGGGGTCCGGGAGTGACCTCCTGCACGCCGGCCGTCAACAAAAGTGTTGACTTTGGCATTATGGGTAATATCCATGAGAATTATTTTTGATAAAAAAGAATTTACACATTTGAGTGATATTGGATTGTGATAAAACTGAAAATATTGAATGGAATAAAATAAGAACGGAGGGGAGATTTTTGGGAAGAAGCTGAAAAGTCAGCATCGGAGCAACGAGTACTTCATCGGGCAGCCATTTTTAAAGGGATCACAGTTGACTGCTTTCCCACTGATATACCCACGGGGGTATGATGACATTATACATATTGAATTACAGGAATACGGCCCATTCAATTTCTTCATTCAAGCCTGAAGGGAAACAATTTGCATCTGAAAGATCAATACTTGTTCTCTCCATATCAAATTAAGCACCCTATACTCCCCTCTCCAATGTGCAGGCACGGTTTCCAGAATTCTCCATCGTAGATCTAGGACAGTGTGTTGAAGATCCAAAAAATGAGACACTAATGGCGCATCCATTTTTTTAATATTCAAACAACCTTTGTGCTCGATAAGTCGAGTTCTTTATATCTGTTTGGTCATTCCAATGTAATATAGTTGTTACGACCGCGGCGTTTGGTTGATGTTGAGAGCATGGAGACGTGGTCGCTAGCTCATGGGAGAGCGTGAGCCCCTGAACCACAGCATGACTCAGGGAGGAGCCCCAAGGCACACCGTGGGAGGTGAAAGCATGCAAGCACGAGCAGAGCAGGAACAAGCAGGACTGGGACTAAGGCAAGGAACTTCAGAGCAGGAACAAGGCAGGGTCAGCCCTCCACTGGACCTACAATCACCAGTGTGACCCAGCAATGCAGTGCTGGTCACAAGATTAGCCCTCCGGCAACTCGGTAGCCCTTTCGGACCCGCCGCTTGGGAACGACAAGTGCGTGAGGCCAGACGGAGGCTGAGGGCAGGAAACAGGACAAGACAGGAACTCAGGAATTAGGAAGACTCAGACAAAGACTCAGGTTACTCAGAAGACTCAGACGAAGACTCACGTTACTCAGAAGACTTGGACAAGGATTCAGGTTACTCAGAAGACTCAGACAAGGATTCCGGTTACTCAGAAGGTCTCAGGCAAGGATTCAGGATTCAGACGAAAGTACTGGGTGAGAACTGCATCGCAGAGTGCCCTACACAGCTGCCCATGGCTGGTCATGGACCACACTGAACGCAAAGCAGACTCCAGGTGAAGTAGTGGAACTTGAGACTGGAACATGTCGAAGATTCATTAGAGGTCTTCACCGGGGCACGCCCTACACAGATGCCTGTGGCTGGTCACGGACCACGCTGGAGTGGAGCAGGTTCTGGCAGAGTCTTGGGCATGGATGGAAGCAGGCACAAGAGACTCCAAAGACCGGGACAGGATTCAAAACTCAGGATTCTCAGAAGCAAGGCATTAAAAACAGAAGTCTCATGGAGGCTTGCGCTGCAGATGAGAAGAAGGCCTTGTACCATGAAGCGCCCTACACAGCTCCCCATGGGCTGGTCATGGACCATGACGGTGGCATGCCAGGAAAGGTGGATGCAAGGAATCTGGGAACTGGTTGCAGAGGCGAAAACGAAGATATCAGGACCAGGACATCAGGAACACGGAACATCTGGAACATCAGGAGATGGAATATCAGGACTTTCAGGAACGGAACCACAAAATATCAGGACATCTGGAACATCAGGACTTTGAACAGGTGATGAAGGAGCTTCAACAAAGGAGAAGACCAGGAACATCAGGACGAGGAGACCAAGAACACGGAACAAAAAGCCATCTAGACAAGTGAAGACCATGGAGGACCTTGATCCGGCGAGGATGAACATGGACGACCATGGGACCCGGATCCGAAGGTCCTGAGGAACAGGAACTGAGCACTTTTATAGGCTGAAGCAGGAAATGAGCTGACGAGGACTTCCGGTGGGGCCGCAGGCTTTTCCCACCGCTGGGCCTTTAAATATCTTGAAGAGGTGTGCTCCCGCACCTAGAAGAGGGCCCAGGGAGTGGAGCAGGACCGAGGACAGTGTAAGCCTCCAGGCCATGAAGAACGAAGAAACAGCAGCCTCCCTGCCGCTCAGAGAAGAGGAGCCGGGCGGCTTCCTGCCACGAAGATAGAAGGCAGCGGCGATGGTACTCTAGGCCACAAATAATGAAGCAGGGCCCAGCGGCACCAGGCCGCGAGGACTCAATGGCACCGTGGCCTCCCCACCGCTTGACATCGGCAGCGGCTTGGGGCCGCAAGAAGTGGCGCTTCGGCGGCCCCAAAGAGGTGCGGCGGCTCCTGTTGCCTCAGGCTGAAGGCTTCGAAAGCAGCCAATGGTGGCAGTGAGTAAGGGCCTGCTTGCGGGATGGGCTCCGCGAACAGGATCGCAACAATAGTTTACAAGGACAGCAGATGATGTACACCACAAAAGATGATTTACAAGAGACACCTTTAACTACAGGATGAGTTTTTCCAATAATAGATGGAACATGATCACAAATCACACCAGGAACATCCATGGCAATCAACCTTCATCCTACTAACTGGGGTCCACGAATGTGCTTCCGCTATAAACACAAGAAATTATATTCAGCTGCCATTTTAGGAATTTGTTACTTAGCCTACTGTAAGTCTGATTCAAATGTTATTCTAAACTATTCTACTTTATTTTTCCTACTGCAGCTATTTATTATTTGGGGTCCAAAAAGGCCCCAGAATTTGTGACTTTCAATTAAGCAAGTTTAAATATGTATAACTACTGATACTTTGCATTTTCAATTGGTAAACATGTCTACAAGAGGGGCTTCTAGGCAGAAATATGCTCGGTATTCTACTGCAGATGTTCTGAAAGCAATTTTCGAGGGTAACAATGACTCTGATTTTGAAGATACAGACAACTCTGATAATGAGGTTGCAGTTCCACAAATGAACCACAAAGACATTGCAAAAAGAAAAAGAAAGAGATGTGCACTGTGTCCAAGAGAGGTTGATAAGAAAGTTTGTCAGATATGCAGTTCTTGCAGAAAACCTGTCTGAGTGACCACAGTGCACAAAAAACCTGTTGTGACAAATGCATCTAAACCTACAGTAGATTCATAGCAGGGAGTTTAGAAACATTCATAAACACTGAACATCACTAGTTTTTTATTG
Source organism: Rhinatrema bivittatum (assembly GCF_901001135.1). Lineage (NCBI taxonomy): Eukaryota > Metazoa > Chordata > Amphibia > Gymnophiona > Rhinatrematidae > Rhinatrema > Rhinatrema bivittatum. Next base: position 177,161,686 of record NC_042616.1, read on the forward strand.
TATTTCATCTTCAAAATGCAATGCAAAAGTTCATGTCTACATCAATTTTATTCGTTTCATTTATAATTTGTGAATAAGAAATGAATAGATTTCTCTTAAGTCATCTTAATAATATTAAGAAAAATTGGTCACAACTTTCTTTTTCTGTTTTCCATATTGAAATAAATAATAAGGCATGTTCAATGTCAATGATTTTCAAGGGCAATCAAGAAAACTGCATGGGGTCCATTTGGTCCCCACTTGGTAAGATTGTGATGTAAAATATGTTGGTAGGATGAAGGTTAAGGGAGAGACTTATTTTTTTAAGCGCAATTGCTCCCATCCTACATAGTTCAACATAATCATAATGTGCACAATGGAGCAAACATATATAAAGGTCATAGCCATAGCAGAACCCCCCCCCCCCCCCCTTCTAGACAAGAAGCCCCCCAACCACCCTGCATGTCAACCGCACAATATAACACATAGAAAATAGAATAAAACTGAAAAGAAAACTCAGGACACATCACCTCTAACCAGTCACTCATAATATGTCCTTCATAGCCCGCTCTGCTCTCACTCTTCGGTGATTTATCGCACCCTTTCAGGGATATCCTAATGATCTCTTCTCAGAGAAATTTCCACCATGGCCTTGCTTTTGGCTCGGTACTGCCTCTTCAAGCTGTTCCAAGTGATGGTGATCCTCTACTGGCGAGTCGAAAATCTTGAGTTTAAGGAAGAAAACCTTTAGATGCGTGGGATACAGGAGAGCATACAAAAGTCCGCAATGCTGCAGAATTTTCTTAATTGCAGCATAACCGACGCTCTTCTTTTGTACGGCCATTAAAAAGCCTTGGAAAATCATCACTTTGTGGTTTTTGTAAAGGATCTCACCTTTTCACTGTTATGCTCAGGCTTGTGAACCCTTGGCCGACGGGAGGATGGAATACCTTTCGGAAGATCCGTAGGTTCTCTCGTCGGGTGGCGAGGCAGAACAGAAGATGGGACCAGCTGACCCTCGGCACTGGAGACTGAGGCGACTGCGGAGGTGGATGAAGAGACAAGAAGAGGAGCTGTGTCTTCACCACTGGAAGTCTGCGAACCCCCCAGGAGGAGCCCGTAGGGACCTAGACCACTGGGACTTAGGCGGACCTTTGAGAGGTCAAGGTATCAGTGCAAGGGCTGACTGGAGCTTCGCCCTGGAGCCCGCGGTCTCCCCCGGGAGGAGCCCATAGGGACCCGGGCCGCTGGGACTTAGGCGGGCCCTTGGAGACGGTAGTCTAGAAGAAGTCCTAGGTCAAGTGCCGGAGGGTCATCGCTCACCAGTCCGAGGCCACACACCGAGGGATTACCACTTGCCAGTCCAAAGTCACACACCAGAGAATCACCACTTGCCAATCCGAAGTCACACACCAGAGAATCACCGTAAGCCAATCTGAAGTCAGGAACCGGGAACACCAAGACAAAACAGGAACAGGATCCAAAGCTCAAGGAGCTCACCGAAGCAAGCAGACTAGACAGCGCTGGAGGACGTTGCCAAGTCACCGAATGAGCAGAGGATGCTTCCCCTGCTCAGGCTGATCAAGAACAGGTGCAGCCGGTTAAAGGGATCAGGTCCCTTTAAATCTGTAAAGGAGGCGTGACCTCGCGCCTAAGGATTGCGGTGGCCATCTTTGATTTCCCCTGCAGAGGAGAAACGCTGTTGGACGCTGCGAGGGGGGAGCAGGACGGCTCCCCCTGCAGCAAGCAGCACTGAGGGCCATGCGGGAGCGGCGGCCTGAGTCGGAGCACTCCCCCGGGGCTCCTGTGGTGGAGGAATGCCACGGACAAGGTAGGGGGCAGCGGCCGTGGTCTGCCATGGCCACGGAACACAACATTCAGCTTGTGGCATCCATAACTCTCAATGGTCAATTTTCTCAGTGGAAAAGGGTAAAAGTGGAGTGCCTCAGGGATCTGTACTGGGACCTGTGCTTTTCAATATATATATATATATATATATATATATAAATGATCTGGAAAGAAATTCGACGAGTGAGATAATCAAATTTGCAGATGATACAAAATTGTTCAGAGAAGTTAAATCACAAGCAGATTGTGATAAATTGCAGGAGAACCTTGTGAGACTGGAAGATTAGGCATTCAAATGGCAGATGAAATTTAATGTGGACAAGTGCAAGGTGTTGCATATAGGGAAAAAAACCCATGCTGTAGTGACACGATGTTAGGTTCCATATTAGGTGCTACTACCCAAGAAAGAGATCTAGGCGTCATAGTGGATAACACATTGAAATCGTCGGTGCAGTGTGCTGCAGCAGTCAAAAAACCAAACAGAATGTTAGGAATTATTAGGAAGGGAATGGTGAATAAAATGGAAAATGTCATAATGCCTCTGTATCGCTCCATGGTGAGTCCGCATTTTGAGTACTGTGTACAATTCTGGTCACTGCTTCTCAAAAAATATATAGTTGCACTGGAGAAGGTACAGAGAAGGGCGACTAAATAGATAAAGGGGATGGAACAATTCCCCTTTGAGGAAAGGTTAAAGAGGTTAGGGCTGTTCAGCTTGGAGAAGAGAAGGCTGAGGGGGGATATGATAGAGGTCTTTAAAATCATGAGAGGTCTAGAATGGGTAAATATGAATCTGTTATTTATTCTTTCGGATAATAGAAGGACTATGGAGCACTCCATGAAGTTAGCAAGTAGCACATTTAAAGCTAATCAGAGAAAATTCTTTTTCACTCAATGCACAGTTGTTGGAAACAGGATGTTGGGCTTGATGGACCCTTGGTCTGACCCAGAATGGCAACTTCTTATGTTCCTATGTAACCCTGATGTTGTCTGGGAAGGTGTGCAACTATATTATTACAGTATAGGGATGTGAATCGTTTATCTGATGACTGAAAATATCAGCCAATATTTTCAATATCGTCAGATATCGGGGGGTCCCCGATAGCGATAGGAAACTCCACAATTAATTTAGTGGGTTTTCTTATTGTTATGGGGGGGGAAGGGGGCGGGAAGAAAGGATACAACCTAAAAACACAACCTGACGCTTTAAAATGAGTTTGTTAGTATTCCCCCACCCTCCGGACCCCTTCAAAAATTTTTTAAATACCTGGTGGTCCAGCGGGGGTCCTGGGAGCATTCTCCCGCACTCGGGCTGTCGGCTGCCACTAATCAAAATGGCGCCGATGGCCCTTTGCTCTTACTATGTGACAGGGGCTATTGGTGCCATTGGTCGGCCCCTGTCACATGGTAGGTGCACTGGATGACACTGCGCGTATCTCATAAAATCCGGGGTCGGCGCATGCAAGGCTGTGCAAAATCGGCAGCCTGCGCGCGCCGAGCCGCGCAGCCTGCCTCCGTTCCATCCAAGGCCGCTCCGAAATCGGAGCGGCCTCGAAGGGAACTTTCCTTCCACGTCCCCCCACCTTCCCCTCCCTTCCCCTATCTACCCCACCCCCCCAGCACTACCTAAATCCCCCCCTACCTTTTGTTGTGCAAGTTACGCCTGCTTGAAGCAGGCGTAACTTGCGCACGCCGCCTCGGCATCCCCCGGCACAGGCCGCAGTGCCGGGGGTCTCGGGACCGCCCTCCCAGCCCGCCCCCGAACCATCGCCACGCACCCGGACCCACCACAGACCGCCCCCTGATCCAGGACACACCCCCGGACTGCCGACATGCCCCCGGACTCGCCCCCTCCCGCCCCTTTTATGCGAGTAAGTCCCGGGGCTTTGCACGCACTGGTGGCCTATGCAAAATAGGCGCGCCGGCACACGAGTGCCCTGCACACGTAAATCTGGCAGGATTTACGCACGCAGGGCTTTTAAAATCTAGCCCATTATTCTTAAGTGAAGGAAGATGGTAACTAGAAAAATGAAAAAAAGCATTTCTCTCCGCTGGTTTGCAGTAAAGTGTGGTGCAGATCTTGTTCTCCATCTAAATCCAAATGTCCAAAAATGATATTCATTGGTAATCATACTCAATAGTAAACTGTAAATTCTTATCTTGGAGATTAAGCCATGTTTTAAACTCAACAAGATGCATTTTAGTAGATGTCCATAAGAAAAAGATGTTGTCAATATACTTAGTTGATTTAATTAATTTCTCAAGTTTAATTTATTGAATCCTTTAAGATAAGGATCCATGAACTTTCATAGCGCTATACTTTCTTCTATGGTGTTTACCTAACTGTATACCACTCATCGTCTCCACTCCTTATTAGCCTGCGTCAATATACTTATGCCACAACACAAATCAGGAGAAAAAACTAGAAGGAAAAAGAAATTGTTCAAATTGAGCTCATAAAGATTGGCAATGCTCGGGGCCATGGTGGTACCCATAGAGATGTTATGTTGCTGATGGTAAAAATTTCCAAAATCCAGAAAATAGTTATGGCACAGAGCAAACTCAGCCATACATTCTATGAACGATGAAGGTATCCAATGGGGATGACAACATTTTTCTACTGTAGTTTGAACAATACTTAATGCCACAGATTGCGGGATATTGGTATATAGAAATTGTATGTCCAGTGTTACAAATAATACTTCAGGAGACAATAAATCCACATTATCCAAAATATTGAGCATATGTTTGGTATCCTTCACATAAGACTTAGTCTTAGGTACTTCATTACTAAGGAACACATCCACAAACTGCAGAAAAGGTTCTAAAATCGAACCAATGGCAGCAATGATTGGTCACCCCAGAGGATTTTCAGAGTCTTTATGAACCTTGGGTAACGTATACAAAACAGGGATGATGCAATCATTAGGCATCAATAAAGTTAATTCTCGATTCGTTATGAAACCTTGTTCACAAGCAGCCTCAAGTTCCACTAGAATAGATTGCTTCAAAGTAGGGGTAGGATCCATATCTAATTTCTTGTAATATATGACATCATTAAGCTGTGCATAAATCTCATGAATGTACTGCTGGCGATTCTGTATAACAGTTGCACCACCTTTGTCCATAGGATTTATAACCAATTATTTATTTATTTATTTATTTATTTATTGCTTGATTGATTAAGAACATAAAAACATAAGAAATGCCATATTGGGTCAGACCAAAGATCAATCAACCCCAACATCCAGTGGCCAATTCAGATCACAAGTACCTGGTAGGATTCCAAAGAATAGGTCCAATCCTTCTTGCTCATTATCAGGGATAAGCAGTGATTTTGCTAGGTCTATATGGCTAATAGTGGTTTATGGACTTTTCCTCTTGGAACTTGTCTAGATCCTTTTTAAACCCAGCTATGCAACTACTTTTACCACATCCTCTATCAACACATTTCACAGTTTTATTGTATGCTTAGTGAAAAAATACTTTCTCTGATGTTGTTTAACATGTGCTATCTATTAGCTTCAAGGAGTGCCCACTATTCATAGTATTATTGGAAAGAATAAATAATTGCTCCCTATTTACCTATTTCATCCCACTCATGATTTTATAGACTTCTATTATCTCTCCTCTCAGCCATCTCTTTTCCAGGCTGAAAAGCACTAACATGATTAGTCTTTCCTCGTAGGGGGGGCCAGTCAAACATATCCTTTATTGTTCTGCTTACTCTTCTCTGTACTTTTTCTAGTTCTGCTATATCTTTTTTGAGATGGGGTGAACAGAACTGCACACAGAAGGTAGAGAGGCCATTCCTTTCCTTATAATACTTGACTTTCTATTTGCTTTTTAGACTGCTGCTACAGACTGAGCCAAGGGTTCTGCAGGTGCTCCCCCCAGTTTATTTCAGTGGAAATGAGATCAGGTTATTCACTTGTCTATGTCTAATCCTCTCACCTTTTTTGATGCTTTCAGGTTGATGAGTTGGTCCCTAACAGCAGACATGCTTCAGCCACATCCATCCTCCTGGTGTGGAATGTGCATGTTTCACGGGGGATACTGTGCATTACACGGCGCAGGTCTAAGACCCCCCTAAACCCGCCCACCCTTTGATAGCACAGCCTGGGGGTGATGACCTGATATCTACTTAAAGCATAGGGCTGTGGGAAAAGGGACAAAAAGATTTTGCTCAGTTTTGCCTTGCAAAAAAATGATAGCTGGTTCAGATCATTCCAAGGTTGATATGGCATGAGACACAAAACATGGGTGACATTGAAAGAACACAAAAGAAACCGAACAAGTGACTTTCCAACTTTGTGCAGTGCAGTGGGACCTTCATGTTGCGCCAGGCAACATTCACCATCAATTTTCTTGCCTTGTACTGGCCAGCTGACATTTATCTGTCATGTGGGTTTGGATATATTTAATGCCAATATCTGCAAAGTTGCCTTTACGAGGACATGGCTGAAATTTTAAGGAGGGGTAGTGAGGAGTTCCTGCTGGGGCCAGTGGTAATTTCAGGGAATTCACCCGGGAATATGTTTTGTTAAATACCTTTGTTGTGCTATTGTCTCCAATTTCACATTATAGTTTTGCTAAGATTTTGCTTAAGTTCACTTATGATGATTATAGGGCAGGGTAGCCCACTCACATGCTTCTACATCAGAGGCAGACCCTCTGCGCACCACTGAAGTGAACAAGATAAATCTCAATTTCTGGAGTTTGGGGGGGGTCTGATCATCACCTTCTCTGACGGCAGGGTTAGATCTTTCCTATCCTTACTAAGTAGGCAAGAACATTTCTAAATGGGGGAAGTCCGGCCAATCACAGTGAAAAACAACTGAGCTAAGCTTATTATGCCCCATCTGGAAAAATCAAACTTGAAAGTAGCAAAGCGTGCTCTAGTTACCTTGTGCTTGGCAGAGGTTGCTAAACTTCTACCTACAAGAGTGTGGGTAGCTGCTATGAAAGAAGCAGAAAGAATGCTGATTGGGGACTCTCCCATGGTTGCCACAGACAAAAATAGAGAGTTAAACACAGAGAGGCATTATCCTGAAGCTAAGGTGGCAGCCAGAAAGAAAGCCGCCCAGTCCTTTAGCACTGTGGGGCAACATATGTCACATTCCAGAGTTAAAAACAGCAAGAAGGTAACCAATTATTTTTGTAGTTGACCAAATCGTACTGTGATTGTGCATTGTCTAGATACTTTAAATATTTAATGTAATAGAAATCTAATTTAATTTAACATTTCTGCACCATCTTATGCAGATGGTTGCTTCAAGGAGGATTTATTTATTTTATTTACTTCTTTTTAAAATGTATAAGCCACACCATTCCATGATCCGGGTGGCTTCTATGCATACATTCATAAAAACAAACATACACTAAAAACAATGTCAACATGCCATAAAAGAAAAATAACACATATTTACAATGCACATCAATTAAAAAAAACAGTAAAATATAATGATTATGTGAGCCTGCAACCCCAGTAATCCAAAGGTGTTCCAGTCCTGTTCATACTCTCTTGCTTAATAAAAAAAAGCTTGCTTGAATGTGGGTCTTCAGCTGCATCTTAAATGTTTTATTACAGGCCTGTTCGTGTAAAGTGGCTGGAAGCTGATTCCACAAAATAGCACCTGCCACTGAAAAAAAGTCTTTCGCTTGATTTGGAGAGACGAATGACCTTACAACTAGGGATATGGAGTAAATACTGTGACAGATTACCTCAAATGTTAGGCGGGTCATACATGAGCAGGGCTACTTTACAGCGAGGTAGGTGACAGTGAGGTATATTACACTGAGATAAATTAGGTCAAAGTATGAGAAAATATGACATAAGTTCTGGGAGTATTGGGGTAACAGACCTGCTTGAGAGATTTTCTGTAAAGATGTGAGTGGTTTTAATCACAACATGTAGTTACTGTATGGATGCATGATATGGGGCTGACTCGCAGTGAATATTTTATTTTATTTTTAAGGGTTGCGAGACGGGGGGGGGGGGGAGAATATTATACTGTATAATATTGCTGTTACCGTGTAGATCTGATTGCACCCATATGCTGTTGTTAACTTGTTATGCAACCTCGAGTGAAATAAACAGTTAAAAAAATTAATTTAGAGTAAACATATAGAAAGTTACCTGAATCATTTATCCTATGATGTAAATAGTTTATTATTTGCATCATACATTATCACAGGTATCTAATTTCTTTCCAGCCCAAAGTCTATATATATAAGCATTTGGGTGCCATTTTAATCTATAAACATCTTTGAATTATTTGAACTCGTTGTTCAGTTTAGGAAAGCAGCCCAACTGCTGAACAAATGTTTAAAGTACATATGACAGCATTTGAGTCACTGACCTCTGTGTAATGGCAAATATTCTTTAACTTTTGGCAATGTTCAGCATGTATCTGCTTATTCATTTGAAAAGGAGATCTCAGTTATTAATAGAAGAGTTAAGGAGGCTAAATTTAAACAAGATATTGCTTTTTTTTTGGACAGCAAAGGTTAGACAGTTGCTGTGCAAGACATTTTTTGTTCAGCCTGACATCCATCAAATAATGTTTTCTTTTCGCTTCAGAAATCATTTCTTTTCCTCTGTGCTATAAAATTATGACTTTGTAATGTATCTCCTCTGACCCTATATTTTTCTGCCTTGGTACTGAACTCGTAAGGTATATGTGCAACTCCTTCAGCCAAAAGTCAGACCAACCAATCACTTATCTGATATATTTTATACAGGGAAGATTAAGATTCTCTGGGGTTCCAAAGCACTAAGACTTTGGGGTCCCCCTGAAGACTGACTGTTTTATAGGCTATATAACTATCAGCCTAAAGGTGCAGGAGGCCCCTAAACTTGAGGTGCCGTAGGATCGTGCCTACTGGGTAATCTAGCATTGATTTTATCTTATTAACAGTCAAAATCCTTACATATCTAATAATGCCTCCCCAAATTAAGTTGGTCATTGAGTCATAACCCACCAATCAGCATCTAATATGAAAGATACAATTTGCAGCTATTGAAACTATTGATTTGACAGTTATATGGGCAGTGGTTTCAAAAATCTCAGCCTTGCTAAGACAAAAACAATCAAAGGCTATATTTCATGAAAGAGAATTATAGCTAGCTTGGTGGTCTGCCAAAACCTCAACCAGTGACAACATCCCAAGAGTGTCCTGAAAGAGATGCCTTTGCAGATTCATCCTTTTACAGATGGTTTAAATGATGAGTGCTTAAAAACACATGACAGCAGCAGATACAGAAATCAGAACAAACAGGGTCAATAAAATATACTAATTTGCTATACTGTCTTTTTATTTTCACCAAATATTTAAACTGTCTGATGTTTTCTAAGAGCTCTCTCTCTCTCTATGTGTGTATGTATGCATATGTATATACAGTGTGTGTATATATATATATATATATATCATGTGCTATTTTAATAAGAAATGTGTTATGCCTGTCGGTAACAGACGGCTGCGACCACGAGTACTCACGTCCTGCACTACTCTCCTGCCCTCCCGGGGCTGCTCGCTGCGCAGGCTTGTATGCATCACCGCGTTCCGCGGGACTGTCCTCGGCAACATGGATGTCGCCGCTCCCTGCTCCGACGCTGGGCCTTCCTAGGCGCACATGTGCATCACAAGCCCTGCCTTTGAAGCCTCTTCGGCAGGAACCTCGGGGGCGTCCCGCTGTGATGACGTCATCGGCCTCTCATTCATAAGCTCCACCGTCACCCCCAGCAAACTGACTTGGCAACAAGTTCCATCCTGCACTGAGCTCCTGCGGATCCCTGAGACGTCGCCTGCTGCCGCTCCTTGGACCCTGTCTGGCATCCGCTCCTCGAGGGTCATTGTGCGCTTTGTTGGGGACTTGCTCCCCTGGCCTATCCCACTCCTCGGGCTGGTTCTGCACCTCTTGGGTCCAACCCTGCCTTGGCTCCAGCTACTTGTGTCTCTTCTGGATCATTGCAGTATCAGTGAGTTCTTCGCCTGGCCTCCTCGCTCCTTGGGGCTGTGCTTGTATCCTTGACTGAGACAGACAGCACTTGCCCGCTTCTCGGGCCGCACCGTTACTCCAGAGATCTATCTTGTCCTGCCTCGCTCCTCGGGGCTGGATCCCAGCTTGTCCTTGTCTGGCAACTGTCCCGCTCCTCGGGTCAGCTACTGCTTCATCTCTGGCATCACCTCCGCTCTCTGGGTTCCTATCTACACCAAGCAGCTGAGGCCGAGACTGGACTCTCCACCTGTGGGTGGTCTACGTTCCTTCCAACATCCACCATGTTTACTGCACCCTCTTGGGGTTGACCTCTCGGAGAACCTCCTTCTGTCTACCATTCTGCAGGGGTTAGCTACTGGTCCCTGGGGCCTCTCCATCGCTGTGCCAATAACCTGCCTCCCCACAGGCTGTAACAACTTGCTCCTCAGGCCAAGGGTCCACAAACCCACAAATCATAACAAAATGGCAAATACAGATGTTTAAAACATGAGTTTCTTTCTTATGTGGGCTTTGTATTTTCAGGGTATGAGGGCAGTGTGTTTTACAGATGGCTTTTTTTGAGAGCTTATTGTCAGTATTTACATTCATTAGGTGGGTAAAGTGTGCAGAACAATGCTGTAAAACCACTTTGCAGACCATCACAGACTGCAGTATTACATATAAAAATGATCTGCAATAAACTATTTATTTATTTATTTATTTATGTTATTTATTTGTGGGGTTTTATATACCGTCATTCGGGTTTGCCATCACAACGGTTTACAAAAGTGTTAGCAGGTTAACATATCATCAACGTGTTCATATTCAAAGAAACAATATACAGTATAGACAATATACAATATAAAATGTAGTGCAATTCTTCTGCCTTAGTTCAAATAACAGATGCCAGTATTTTAAGGAAAGTTTTTTAAAGACCATGTTGCATTCAATTATTTCAATATGCAGTTCTTTTGGCATCTATTTTAACAGATTTGTTCCTGTGCTTGCCGCACTGGGGGCTTTGTAAAATCAGTAAAGCTTCATGCTATGGCATGCTGGCAAATATGTATGACAAGAGGGCATCAGCACCAAATAGAACTCAGCCATTAGTTGTCAAACTGAATAGCTTGCTTTCCTTCGTATGTCTAGAAATACAGACTTTAGTGAAATGGTTGTACATTTTTAAAGATACTGTCTACTGATTACAACATCCTTGCTAGAACTGTTCTGAAATTTTTGTCATGTACCATAGCAACAAGTGAAGGGCATAATATAAATATCTTAGTGACCATGCCACTTCTGTACTGGTGCCTGACAGCAGTAGTAGGCACTCTGGTTAGAGGAATGTGCATTCGTTTAAAACGAAAATGCAAAACACAACAAATAAAGCTAATTTGTTTCATTTAGGGGTCCCTGAAACGAACCGGGGGCCTCCCCGAATGAAATTAACCATATTAATTTGTTTCATTTTAAACAGGTCAACTTGTTTCCCCTAGCTGCTGTAAGTTCATAGGTGGTTTTTGATCTCTGACTTTACCTTCACTTCCCTGCTGGTACAAATCCTCTGTAACTGTTCCAGACTTTCTTGAATTATTGTGGGCAAGGTATCTTAACAGAGGAATTTGGATAACTTTCTGGATCAGATTTGCTAAGTGATTGCTGGAGGTGCCTCTGTGATAGGCATCCTAACCAAAAGAAGCCACTGAAGTCCACAGAAGAATATGGTTTGGGTCTATGTGAAACATATATTTTTACATGATGAGTTCCAGAATGAAAGCTGATAAAGTCCATTACTATTATTTTATAAAGTCTTCACAGGATTTTGACTCAGAAATTGTTCAAATAATTAAAGAAATGCAGTTAAGCATGTTCATCTATAAGAAATCAATGCTGCCTGCAAACATCTTTTTTCTTTTAACCCCACAGTTTCCTTCTACTCCCCTGGGCTTCCGACTCAGTTGAAGGCAGGGCTGGGATCTGGTACCAGGAGTCTTCATTTGCAGCTTCCCTGGGATCTTTCCCCCCCCCCCCCCCCCGTCATTTTATATCCCCTCCCAATTTATTTTAGATCAGAAATTACAATGACCGTCCTCAGCCAGGGGCCAGGGCCAAAGCTCCTTCTGTAACTCTGAGAACATGAGCCTTACATCCAGCTGCTTGGTGTCACCATTGCACAATGCCCGTGACACTCTCCCTACTAAGGGCTATGAATGGTGCCACCATGGTATCCCCAGAGCCAACCAACCAACCAAGGGGATGGAGATGGGGGTAGGGCTGACTCAGCAAATATTGTTTATGCTATTCGTTTTGCAGTAACCATTAGAAAAGACTTTTGAAACTGTTGCTTTGAATAAACTATTCTCAGTAAACCAATTACAGCTGGAACAATTGATAATCTTAACCTAGATGGAGACAGCATTTTAACCATTGAATAAGGTCTGATGAAACATTAATTTGCTATTAGTGTATAGATTTGTACTTGCAGGCTGGTCTGAAACAATTCTTTTTGCAATGCCTTTAGTTGAAGTTAGAAATAAATACTTTGTAGTAATTATTTCTTCTGTACTTTATGTGCTTTCTATTTCAGTCATTTTCCCATAGTAAATAATAGAAAATGTTTACTTAGCAGGCATTGAAAGTGTTGGTGAATGGAATGGACTGTACCTAACTTGCTGTTCCAAAAGAAACATAATAGAAAGGGAATGAAAATGAGGAGAATGCTTTTCAAATCCAATTCTGTAAATAAACAGCCTAGCATATATTCTGCCTGAAAATGCAGCAAAATGTATAAATAAATTAGTGGAGATCTATGGGCCCAGAAGCAGTATATCAATTCAATATAACTAAGTTTTGAAAGGTCAGCCATTAATCAATAGAAGTAAATTTAGGAACCTTTAGTGGGCCTATAATATATGGTATTTTGTTTTTGATGGAGAATTTCTAGAACTATTTTTTAGAGATGTGTGTTCATTTGAAACGAATGGGTAAAATGTGGTGACTGATTCCATTTTCAGTTTGGTTTGTTGCATCCGATATGAATGGTTGGTGCCTTCAAAAATACCCACAATTTTTTGTTTCATTCAGTTCTGTATACATTATAGTCTGTTGGGCATGGAAAACTGCAGGTATTTTTCTCTTCAAGCCAAAGTGGAGCTGGGATGGGAAGAGATAAGGAAAGAAAAATCAGTGTGAAGAACTTTTTCAGCCAGCCTAGCCCAGTGTGACTTTCTCTTTTTTTTACCTGAAACTGAAAGAAAAACTTTACTTTGAGCACTCGCTTTTTTTCTAAACTTGTTTCTCAGGTGAAAGAAAAAGTTTCTAAAAATATTTAGATAAAAAGGAGAAAGCAAGGTGGGCTGTTGCTTATTGTCATTGTCATTGTGTCATGGTATACACTGTAATCTCTCTGTTGACTATTACAGGATTACATTATCAATGCAGCTAACAGTGCTGCAGACAGATACAGTGGGGTCCATATTCAGCCACTGAGAGACTAGGTAAATTAGCCAGATATACCTATATACACCTGGATATCTTAAAGTTAGCCGGATAGGTGTATCCAGCTAACTCTAGACCAGCCCTATGGTGTGGCTACAGTTAGCCAGTTAGGTTAACCAGATAATTCTGAATATTGGAGTTATCCGGGTAACCTAACTGGCTAACTCTGCTCCTCCTGGGAACGCCTATTGCCTGCCTCTGGAATGCCCACTACTTAACCAGCTATAGTTATCCGGCTAGAATATAGCCGGTTAAGCTTTTTAAAATAGCAGCTTAGCCATTTAGATGGATATTTTTCAGTAATCCATCTAAATCGCTTTTGAATATCTATCCCAGTGTGTCTACAACACAATATCTATTTTGTCAATTTGACTCCAACAGCGGGGTACAGCAGCCTTTGTTCTCTTCTTTTCTATGTGTGCAAAGTAGTCAATGTACTGTGTGAATGACTCTTTCACAAAGTTTCACTTAGGCCTAGATTTATCAAACTGCACTAAATATTGCATGCAACAGGAAAAGGGCCTGTTTTATGGTAATGGCCTATTTATCACAATGTGCATTATCTTAGTGCTTTGCATAGGCATTACTGCAAAGTGTATTAACTTTTCACAGTTATACCTACATAATTGCATTTACCTACCTCCAAAGTGCTCATTTCAAGAGAGAGAGAGACAGAGAACCTTTCCACAAGGCCCTTGTAGTAGCCGTGCGTATCTTATAAAATCCGGGGTCGGCGTGTGCAAGGGGGTGCACATTTGTGCACCTTGTGCGCGCCGAGCGAGCCCTGCGCGCACTGCCCATTCCCTCCTTCGGCCTCCCCCCACCTTCCCCCTCCCTTCCCCTCCCTTCCCCTACCTAACCCACTCCCCAGCCCTATCTACACCCCCCTACCTTTATCGTGAAAGTTACGCCTGCCGATCTGTCGCTGCCGCGCGATTCCACGGTCCGGGAGCGATTTCGGAGGCCTCGGCCATGCCCCCAAAATGCCCCCGGGCCGGCACCACGCCCGACATGTCCCCGGAATGCCCCGAACATTGCGCACGCCCCCCTAACAAAGCCCCGGGGCTTACGTGCGTCCCGGGGCTTGCGTGCGCCACTGAGCCTATGCAAAATAGGCTCGGCACACGCAGGGGGGTATTGAAAGGATTACACGAATAACTTATGCGTGTAACCCTTTTAAAATCTACCCCATAGTTTTTAAGAGGGAGCAACTAGGTAGAGAGGCAAGGTTGAGTGAGAAAATGGAAGAATAGGTGCCTGATCCCACCTCTACTTCTGCTATGGTACAGGGGCAGAAGAAGGCATAGTTAGTCGAAAGTTACAGCAGTAGCAGTGGGGCTCACAAGCAGGGAATAGGGCAAAGCCAGCATAGTGCTCTCTATTTGATTCTGAGCCATGTCCGAAAAAGATCTTTGAAACTGATTCAGATGAATCAGGGGCTTGAAAAATTTGAAAAATGGGATATTGGATGTTTCATAGATAAGGAGGGTTTGAAGAACCTAATTACTGGGAGGATATCCTGTGAGCAGGTACAAGAGGTAGCAAATGATACTACTGGGGCCAAGAGCACTCCCAGGAAGAGCAGGTAGTGAAAAGTGTAAGAGATACCCCTGGCTTTACCCTCCTGTTCCACTTTCAACCACAACCCAATGATCCAGAGATGGAGAGGGAATTCCAAAATACATGAGAGGTGCAGAGACACTACAATTCTGAAGATCAAAACAACATAAGAATAGCATTTTGCAGAATATATTCACTGTCAGAAGGCCATCACTAGAGGAAATATAATGGGCCATCTTTCAAACAGTAGCATTGGCTTTTGAGAGATCTGCTGGTAATAGCCTGGGAACCCTGTCTTCCACTCAAAGCAGCAGGAACAGGAAAGCCATAGAAAAAAAGAGATAGTCCATCCTCCAAACTGTCCCTCAGCAGCCCCCACCACCATGTCTGGTACAGATGGAGTGGTCTTCTGTGTAACTGTCCTGAGAAAAGAAAACGACAGCATTGAAGATGATGGCGCAATGCTTCAGGGAAATGATTGCCCTGGATGACCAGCCTCTACAGGTCATAGAGAACATGGCATTTAAATGGCTGCTGCACCTCTTAGGTCCAACTACAAAGTGCCTTCCAAAACTACATTTAACAGGCAGTGCTGTACCTGGACGCTGGCACAGATGGCCAAGGTAGATGGGAGTAGCATCCATTTCACCAGCGAAATCTGAACCAGCTACAGCACCCTGCATGCCTACCTCTCCCTGACAGCACACTGGTATCAGTTAAAGCAGGGTGGAACCATAGGGTATAGATGGGCTGATGCCCAGGTGGCAGACTAGAGCCAAACCTCCATCCATATCACAGCAGCAATGAGGAGCATGACAGAGTACTGACAGCTGGGCGGAAAGCCATGACAGTAGTACTTGGATTTTTGTTTATTACAGACGGTGGCAATATCATGAGAAAAATCAGTGGAAGATGGGGATTATGAGGGTAATTGATGCTTTGCACATTTGCTTTACCTGACAGTAAGAGATGCCTAGGGGCTGGGAGCCAAGAAATGCGGCAGATTAGTCTGAAAGAACTGTTAAGAGAGGTGCAGGAAAATTATGGGGCATTTTTTCACCAAAGTACGAACGGTGGGCAGCAAGTCTGTGAGAAGCAGGAAAAAGTGGAAGTACTTCTGCGCCAGCTTATTTAGGAAACAGGCACCAGGTGGAATTCTGCCTGTCTGATACTGCATAGAGTGGTGGAGAAACCGACAGCCCTTCATGACTTATTGTTTTGCAAAACAAGACAGGTATGGATTGCCCCCCTGGTGCATCATGATCGAATTCTCATGACACAGATGGTACAAGTCCTGAAGCCCTTAAAGGGTGCCATGGAGGATCTGAACTTAATAAGAGCTTGGGTAAGGCATCTCCGTAGTCAGTATACTGGAGGAGAAATTAGAGGGTTTCTGGGAGGAACAGGGACTGAAACCCGAGATGTTGCTGCTGCTGGACTCCATGCAGGTGTAACTGAAAAACAGGTTCAAGCCCCTCACCCAGCTAGATCCTTGCGTGCTGGTTCTGCCTTGTGACCCAGAGATGAAAGAGGATATCATCCACCTACCCTCACAGTCTAATTTACTGGACGGAGATGCTGGTGACAAGAGTATGGGAATGGAAATACCAGACTCAAAGGAGCAGTGGGGATGAGGCAAAAGAAAAAGTGGGCATCCAACACAGTACTGTCAGCATAAGCAGCACCCTGTCAGCTGTTCACTTCGATTTTCCATCACTGTTACCCGCTGCCTACCCGTGATCACCGCAGCATGGGCTCTCCTAACAAGAGCCATAGTTACGCTGGTTGGCAGCAGAGACCTAGGAATGTGCTGTCATTTGAAACAAGGTAGGAAATGTGAATGACATTTTCTATGTGATTTTGTTTTATTTCTGAAACAAAATGAATGAAAGCCAAACAAAATGCCATTTAACTTTCGCATTGTGTTGGCTTTAGTGTGCACAGTAAAAGCACAACTCGCCCTGGCCACAGTTTCCATTTTTTTAAATAAATCCTGCATAATCAAACAGAATCTAGGTAATTCCAATAAGAAGAAAAACAAAAATAGTGCACAGCTCTATAGATATATATATAAAGGGAGAGCATTAACAAGAAATTATAGTTCAGGTAGTCAATCATGCTTTGTTGTGTAATCTTATCAGTTATGAAAAAAATTAACTGATTAGGTTCAAAAAATGTATAGGAAACATCCTTGTAGTTGATAAAATACTTACAGGGAAATTTCAGAAGAAACTGAGCTCCAATTTGCAAAACATTTGGCCTCAGTAAAAGATGCAGCAATTGCCTACATCTTTTCTGGGACATCTTAGATATATCAGAAAATACTCTGATACTACATGGAAGGAAACTAACATCGCAATCCTTAAAAAAAAAAAAAAAAAGGTATTACCAACCACTTTGTATCTGGATCTAACACAAGAGTAACTATAAGAGTTGTGTGTTTAGCACAAGCAGAGTCAGAAGTCTCTGGAAATTTAGTCAAATTAAGATTATCCTCAAATAAGACTGAATATTCAGATTCCGGCTCCTTTCCCTTGGATGGAGGCAAGTAATAGACCCATGAAATTAGTGGATCAGATTGAACAGAAATTTTAAGAACCTCAATCATGTAGCTATGAAACATCTCCTTAGCTGAAACCCTAAGACATTTTTGAAAATATATAAAGCATAAATTATGTCACCCAAAAGAATTCTCCACATTCTCCAATTTAGCCAGTAACTGGACATTATTCTTCATAAGAGATTGTTGTACTGCAGAAATTTGATCACTCTTATCTGAAAAGGCTGACAAGCATTGTTCCAGTTCTCCTTTAAAATTTTTCAAAGCAATGACATTCTCCTCCAACAGTGGAAGGGTGTGGGCAGTGGAGTGCCTCAGGGATCTGTATTGGGACCCTTACTTTTCAATATATTTATAAATGATCTGGAAATAAATACGACGAGTGAGGTAATCAAATTTGCAGATGATACAAAATTGTTCAGAGTAGTTAAATCACAAGCAGATTGTGATAAACTGCAGGAAGACCTTGTGAGACTGGAAAATTGGGCATCAAAATGGCAGATGAAATTTAATGTGGACAAGTGCAAGATGATGCATATAGGGAAAAATAACCCATGCTATAGATTTACAATGTTAGGTTCCATATTAGGTGCTACAACCCAAGAAAGAGATCTAGGCATCATAGTGGATAACTCATTGAAATCGTCGGTTCAGTGTGCTGTGGCAGTCAAAAAAAGCAAACAGAATGTTGGGAATTATTAGAAAGGGAATGGTGAATAAAACGGAAAATGTCATAATGCCTCTGTATTGCTCCATGGTGAGACCGCACCTTGAATACTGTGTACAATTCTGGTCGCCGCATCTCAAAAAAGATATAATTGCAATGGAGAAGGTACAGAGAAGGGTGACCAAAATGATAAAGGGAATGGAACAGCTCCCCTATAAGGAAAGACTAAAAAGGTTAGGACTTTTCAGCTTGGAGAAGAGACGACTGAGGGGGGATATGATAGAGGTGTTTAAAATCATGAGAGGTCTAGAACGGGTAGATGTGAATCGATTTTTTACTCTTTCGGATAATAGAAAGACTAGGGGGCACTCCATGAAATTAACATGTGGCACATTTAAAACTAATCGGAGAAAGTTTTTTGTCACTCAACGCACAATTAAACTCTGGAATTTGTTGCCAGAAGATGTGGTTAGTGCAGTTAGTATAGGTGTGTTTAAAAAAGGATTGGATAAGTTCTTGGAGGAGAAGTCCATTACCTGCTATTAATTAAGTTGACTTAGATAATAACCACCGCTATTACTAGCAATGGTAACATGGAATAGACTTAGTTTTTGGGTACTTGCCAGGTTCTTATGGCCTGGATTGGCCACTGTTGGAAACAGGATGCTGGGCTTGATGGACCCTTGGTCTGACCCAGTATGGCATGTTCTTATGTTCTTAACATAGAATTTGTAACCATCAAAGATTTTTACATAGAAACAACTTTCCCCAGTCCCTCAATAGCCTCCCATATTGACTCCAGTGTAAAGACTTTGGCCTTCTGCAAACTAAATCCTTTACTCAGTTCAAACGCCATTGGGCCCCAGATACCTGTTGCAACAAAGCTGCTGATGCTCTGAGGTTAACAAAGTCACCCTCATGTTTCTTCTCTCCTCCCAGGAATAGTAAGTTCACCATCCTCAGGCTTCTAGATGGTTTGATTAGTTTTTGCCTTATATCCGAGGACTTATTTGTGCATCATAACTACTACTGATCCTCTCTGAAGTTTTCTCTGGCTTCATGTCACCTTTTTCTCTATGGTGGTGCTTTTGGGCCTTCATTCCACTGTTTTTAGTGCTAATTACCCCTCTTTTGGTGTCTTGGGAAGTTCATGCCTCTGTTTTAGCTGTTTTACCCCTATCATGGTGCTACTCTTGGTGCCATTTAATGATCATTTTATTTATCTATATTCCACTTTTCATCACTCTTCAAAGTGAATTACTTTACCCCACTCTTAGTTTCTTGCAGTTTCTGCTAATGCCTGCCTGAAAGTTTCATTAAACTAGGATACAAACCACCAAACCACGAGTGTTGATTCCCCCACTGATTTTAATGGAAAACAAAGGATCCAGATAAGCAAATGAAATCTTGGGAGCTGAAGGAAATGAAATAAATCACCAAACAAAATAAACTGAATGAACAAACTAAACATACATCCCTAATCGTTTTGTTTTCCTAATTTTATTGGATTTTATTGGCTGATTCTGCTGCATCTTAAGAACTTCCAGACTAGGAAAATAAGTTTGAATTTGGAATCATGGGAAGAAGGTGCTCCAGGGTTTATGAAGGGTTATGTGCCTTGTTATTCAGGTTGTATATGCCATTTTCATTTACCAAAGTCAGACATGCATGTGATGTCCTTTCACCTCCACTGGATAAACTGTGGTGCCATCCCCTTGCACATGCTGGCACTGATTCAGCCATCAAAATCATCCAGAAAGGATCTGGTATTAGTCCTGAGAAGATAAACGTTTGCATGGCAGGGATTGAAGCCCAAACAGAATTACTTTCCTGACCAAATTATCCTTCTTTCTCTTGCCCCTGGAATAACCATGTTGGGAAAATCTTGTTTACAAGAAGGACTGTGTAGAGCTGGAAACGCATCAGAAATTACAAAATGTATATTCATCAAGGTATTTATCAAATATTATTCTGTTTTCTACTTCCAACAGGCCCAGTATAGTAAGTCTGTCCATAGTGCCACAAGTGTCTCTAAAGTATAAACAAATTGTGCAATTGATATGCCGGACGTGAAGCAGTCAGTTAGTTTCTGGCCTTAGTTCTGTTTTGGAAGTGTGATTCCCACTATCTGCTTTGAAAAAGTGAGCAGAAGGAATCTTCTCTGTATTTTGTTTATCCTTTTATGCAGGTACAATGACTGCATGGAAGAAGGCAACAGCAAGAACAGTTTTATTTTCTCTGTATGATATATTGAGTATAAATAGTGCAGCATGTCAAATGCAGCTGCTTAAATCCAATGAGATATTTTTGTTTCTCATCTCAGTTCTGATTCTTAGGTAATACATTTCATCACAATTTATCGCACTGGTTTTTTTTTTTCAGCTTGGATGAAGCCCAAACACAACTGAGTTGGCATAACATTGAATTACCCCTCACAGTCACTGTACATAAAAAGTGAGAGGTCCTATTGGTCCAAAATGTATTAACCAGGCGAATGGACAAGTACACATTAAAGAAACGAACCCGTTTGGAAGACTGCTGCATCCAGTCACACAACCAGCCTGGAGTATTCCAAGCACTTTTTATTCCCTCCCATTACTTGTATTCTTCCCATACAGCATGTTATTGCTACTGGTGTTATTTGTATGAGATAATGCCTGGAAAGTTTCTTAGTGTCATGTATGTTTCTAACTTTAGGTTTGTTCTGGCTATATGCCCAACTGATTTCACTCTTGAAAACTGGCAGTGCCATAGCTCTGTGCTTGTTCAGAGGGTTTTGTTTTTCTTTCCGGTGTAGTAATATGGAGTGGAAACTATTCATTTTCAGGAAGGACTCCTAGGGGTCAATTTTCAGTGGCTAGCTGGCCAGCAAAGTTAGCCAGATAAACCTATCCAGCTACCTTAGCTGGGATATTCAATGCTCTTAATATACCCAGCTATGTCAAAATTAGCCGGATAAATTTATCCAGTAAGACTACTCTAATTTTGCCGGATAAGTGGACTCCACCCCAGAATACCCCCAAATCGCTAGATAACAAATTAGACAGCTAAATCTGTGGGGGTCAGACTGGCTAGATTTTAAATCCCTTGGTTCGTTCAGATAAGTCTGGGACTTAGCTGGGCAAACTGCTTTCAATATTGACCTTCTGATGTATACAAACATTTTTGGACTCATGCTCAGGAATATTGTTCACTATATGCATTATCCGCACTATATAATAATTAAATACTATATTCCTAATCTTTTAATTACCAGTCAGTATATTTTCCGCCCCCCAAAACTAGGCATCATTTTGTTAGAGGTCCAGATTTTAAAATCACCAGACGGCCCCTTGGTCATCAAATGTGATCATTCAGAGGTACATCTGCCTTGAATGGTGACTAAGCAGGCAGATAGGAGTTTTAAGACATGAATCACAAAATACATGGACTAACCTCATACAGGCATGGAACTGAGTAATCTGAAACCGTCTGCCCTACAAGGGCTGCTTTCTGCCCCTGGAGACCCCAGTCATGCAAATTACTAACAGAATGTGTGTAGAAGGGAAAGTAAGAAACATTGAATGTACTGTCACCAAAAAGTTTTAATCTCAGGTTTCATTAAACTCTACAATGAATCATGTGCACATAATTCAAACTGTACAAAGTATCTGTTAGTGATTAATATAACTGAAATGAACTTTTATTTCAGTCTTACTTATCGTTTTCTTTGCTTTTGCTGTGTGTCAGAAAATGTGCTTCCACACACCAATGCACTGAGATGTGGGAGCCTGGCCCCCAATCCACACAAGCAGTGATATGGCTGTGCACGATCGCGTTTGTAGGCAACCATACACGTGTGAGTTTTCAAACCTTCAGCCCAGTGAGATAGTGGCCAACCTCTGTATCTTTATCATGGACCTCATATTCAAACAGTGGAATTTTCCATACAGCCCTAGACTTTCATTGAATATATGATAGCAGATGAGCAGATGGATTGGCAATATTTAAAGCTAAAAGGAAATACTACCTGCTATTTAACTTGTTATCCATTTTTTAAATGAATGGGCACCAGGCACAGCTTCACTTTGGTATGTAACTTTCCATCTTGTTATGATCAAAACAAACATTCATACTATCGGGCCGATACAGTAAGGTGCGGTAGAAAGAGGTGCGTTAGTGCCGGGCGCACCCGCGTTTGCCGCACGCACACTCTGGATCACATACTGCTCGATACTGTATTTAAATGACATGCAAATGCAAGCCGCGTCCAACGCGCGTCCAGCGCGTCCATGAAGCGCAATCCATTTTACTTATCCTGGGTGCGCTGGTACCTGTCATTTCAAATGACATTTGAAATGACAGGTACCAGGAAGTGGATACAGGAGAAGGGCTGACTGACCCCCTAATTGACCCCCTAACTCCCCCCAAACTTTTTGCCAGCCCCCGCTTACCTGCCCTGGTCACGTCCATCTCCCGCGCTGACAGCTCCGGAGCAGCCCCAGTCCTCTCTCCCCTCCTCCCGGGGACAGCCGGCGGCGAGAGCGGGCGCTCCCCATGGCTCCCTATTCTCTAAAAGGTAATGACTGCATGCCATGACCTTGGACGTCGCACGCCGTGACCTGAGCACCCAGCTGGACGTCAGAGGTCACGGTGTGCGACGTCCGAGGTCACGGCGTGCACATTACCTTTTAGAGAATAGGGAGCCATGGGGAGCACCCGCTGTCACCGCCGGCTGTCCCCGGGAGGAGGGGAGAGAGGACTGGGGCTACTCCGGAGCTGTCAGCATGGGAGATGGACGCGGCCAGGGCAGGTGAGCGGGGGCTGGCGTAAAGTTTGCCCGATTCACTTCGGTCATGTCCCGGGGAGTTAGGGGGTCAGGCAGTGAAGCGGGGCTGGCTGGGGCTGCTCCGGAGCTGTCAGCGCGGGAGATGGACGCGGCTAAGGCAGGTGAGCGGGGGCTGGCGGAAAGTTTGCCCGATTCACTTCGGTCATGTCCCGGGGAGTTAGGGGGTCAGGCAGCGAAGCGGGGCTGGCTGTGGCTGCTCCGGAGCTGTCAGCATGGGAGATGGACGCGGCCAGGGCAGGTGAGCGGGGGCTGGCGGAAAGTTTGCCCGATTCACTTTGGTCTTGTCCCGGGGAGTGAGGGGGTCAGGCAGTGAAGCGGGGCTGGCTGGGGCTGCTCCGTGGCCCGTGAAATTTCGTCTCGGCTTGCCTGACGCTCCACACTAACGCAGGGGTAGGGGTAGGCAGTAAATTAGCAGGTTAAACTCGCGGCAAAACTGCAGGTTTTAAAAAGCGATAATCGGGGCGCGTGTTACTGTATGGGAGGAAATAGCTAATCCGATCGTTTACATCTCATATACATGCCGTGGGCGGAAAGGGTTACCCGTTGAGTTAAAGAGGCGGTAAGGATGGGTTAAAGGGGATAGTGAATCGCGGGTTGGTCTAACGCGGCCAAATTGTGAGTAGAAAGCGGGTTAGAAGCAGGGTAACCGCGGCCGCACTTTACCATATTGGCCTGTATGATAGTTAACTCTTTGAAATTAAATGGGATAAGTTCTCATTTTTCTCCCAATTACTCTAAAAATATTAAATAACCCAGAGTGGAAGTTTGACTATGGCACTATCCATTTTTATTTTCAATGGAAAGTACTTTTAGTAAACATTGAATTTGTTTTTTAAGATTTGTATTTATCTGATTTTTTTTTTTGGGGGGGGCTTTGGTAAATTTTTTTCATTAGGACTTCTTTGCCCACATTTAAGGAACTATATGGTGTACATATTTCAAATTTTATAGGAAAGTGCAGGAAAATAAGCTGTAACTTTAACACAAAGTTTTGAATATGTTGCCATTCTAGAAAGCTCTTTCCAGCACAAGGGAGGACAGTAAGTCACATTGTGGTCCTGTTAGTGAACCAGACTCCTTAAGTGTAAGGTACTAATGCTGCACCTACCTCGACTACTACTACATATCACTTCTGAAGCGCTGCTCAATGTATGCAGCACCATACAAAAACACACAAGAGACAGCTCAATGGAGCTTATAGTCTCATCAAGAAAAACATATGGGGCTTCGGTTAATTTAATTAAGACAGATTATTCTCTAGCTAGTTCTAGTGATCTCCTATGTTGAATAAACATGTAATGCAATTTCAGAAACAGCATGCTCAACTACAGCATAAGAGTAGGGAAATACCAACAAAACATATATTCTGTTACATCTCTACTATCTGTACCATGCACGGTTACAGTACCATCTACTAGCCTGACAGACCATCACCTTTTAGGGAAAAGCTCCAATTATTCCTTCTCCTGCTGGGATCCACCTTGATGAACTTCCTCCCTGAGATTAAGCATTAATCTGCTGCTGAGTAGATGTGGGATCTGTGTGCTGCAAGTCTCTTTGAGTACAATGACCCAACTTCCTGCTGTGTGGCCACTGTTTAGCACTGCCTCCCAGCTAGAATCAAATTGCTGTTTACTCTTTCTTGGGGGAGCTCTGTGATCGATCGACTGGGAAAGAAAGCCCAAGGGATGTGGGATCAGACCAAGACGCTGTAGCAGTTGGTGTATATCCCAGGTTGTTTGCTTGATGTGAAGCACTAACTGGTTTGTTGGAGAAGGCATTATTCTTTTTTGGAATCTCTGATGAACTGTGAGGTGAGTTATTAAGAAATAAATAAATATAGATAGGTAAATATACATCTAAGATCTCATCTAAGGAAGGATCCCAGATGTCTTCAGGGAAATAACCCCCAGAATCTCAGAAGAAGGAGCAGTTGGAATCAGGGAGATCTAGATTATTCTGAGTCAGATATAAATTGTTTTGACTGAACAAGTGGTGTCAGTCCTGAATCTGGAAGCAAAAGAACCTGCATGAGATAAAAAGGTAGACCCATTTGGGGAGCCCTTCTTGGCCCAATACGTGATTCTGTATTTACCTCATGGTGGAAAAGGTGATAAGAGAATGGGCTGACCCTAATCAAAAAGACAAAAGGTGGATCTATGGGGTTTGGCCTCTAGGGTTGACAATGCACTGTCAGGATTGTCAAAACGCACTGTGAAGGAGCAGCATAGGATACTGTAGACAGACACTTAAAGATGACCATAAAATTGAGTTTCTGAATTTATTGGAGCTTTTTTGTGAGTTGTAACCTCCTCAGCATGCATGTCCAGGGCTATTATGAAATGAACTCAGCATCTGGGAAAGAAAGACCTGATGGCAGGTAAAGGCAGGCATAATTCCAGGGCTCCCACAGTTTTGATGTAATAAGCAGCCAAGTTTCTGTCAGATGCAGCTTATGATTCCATAGGTTTGTTGGCCTAAGTTTTGGCATGTGCAGTCTTGGCCAGAAGACGTCTATGACTGAAGGAATGGTTGATTGACTTCTCTATAAGACACATTTGATGGAGTTGCCTTTCTAAAGGGAACCATCTGTTTAACTCCCTTTTGGATAAAATTGTGAAGGATCTGGCAAAGAATAAAAATGTCCTTTTATGTCACTTTTAGAGGAATTACAGGAATATATTTAACATCTAGAGTTACAGAAAGTTCTAACCCTGAAATTCACTGCCCTTTCGGATAACTGTAACCTTCTCTTCAGCTTAGATCCAGACTAAAGAGTCCACACAGTCCCCAGGGCCAATCTCACTGTCCCAAGCCTCTCACATTTCTCTCCATTCATCACACATTTAAGCCACTGAGGTGCTGTAATTCCACCAGTGGGGAGGAGGACAAGCCTTTGGTGCATGCTAGGTGGGAACCAGTATACAGTCTCTCAGATTCAATCAGTCTTCCTCCCAGGTGCTATTCCATTAGATCTTAGCAGGCGTGTCTTCCAATGCAGAACAAGCAGGGAGGAAGCTTGAAGTGGTGTTCAAATAATAAGTTTACCTCAACTCATAAAACTTGGTCCAAAGTAAAATTAGGAAAATTACAAAAGACAAAAAATATAAATGGATACAGATAGAATGAAACACCAAGTGCCTTAGTCTCTTTCTCTCCCTCTCTGACTCTGAGACAGTGTCCCTTCCCAGTAGCAGGAAAGATTGAAACTCTCTTTTCCAATAAGTGGATAAGAAGCTGGTGTTAAAAGACTTGCTCTTATCCAAGAATAAAGAAAACTTCTCCAAAGTTGTTACTCCTTACCAACTACAGTTCCCACTTAAATTGATCACAAAACAAAGTAGCATCCTATCCCAATCCCTTCAGGCAAGGGAGTAAAGGCCCTCCTGAGTTGGGAGCAGGCCAAAAACAAAACCAACTCTCTTAAAAGGCAAAAACTCTTTTCTTCTCTTCTCCTTTTCAAACTGGACAGTCCCTCTTCCAGGTCTGTGAAGGCAATTAAGAGTCAGGGCAAAGTCCTACCCTTCTGGAACAGGCTGTGAGGCCTGAATTGGGGATCCACCAAACCTCCTCTGTACCGTTCTAAACTCAAGAAAGAAACCACACAGTGCCCATGCTCAACCCAGTTTATATAAGGCAGCTTGACCAATCCCAGCTCCCAAGATGAAAAATAATCTTAGGAATGGTCTTAGAAATGTAAAACCCCTCTCCCTATAGCTAGTCAAGAGCAAACAAGAGAGGTAAGGAAATGAAGTACCTCTTACACAAGGAAAAGGGACGCAAGCTGGAACCAGGAAGACTTCTTTCAAACTGCACTCTGACATTTCAGCTCTGAGATCAAATTAATGGCTTCAGTGGGGAGAAGTTTCAATGGTACTGGAAAATCTAGAAGATTTGGAAAAAGGGCGAAGTTGTGTTATATGTTATCAAAGAATATTATAGAATAGAGTTCAATTATAGTGCCTCAGAAATGCAGTGGATTTGGGTCAGTACTAGACCTCAGGGGATTTAAATTTGTGGAAATCCTTGTTCAGGTGATCAGACATAATAGTCTCTTACATTCTTTAGACCTGCAAGATGCAAATCTATAACTTTCCATGGAAGTTTATGCTAAATAAATCTAGGCTGAGTCACCTGATAGAAATGTCAGATGGTTGAGTGCACAGCAACTGGTGATGGCAAAACAATGTATACAAGTCTTGGATTAGTTAGCAGCAGCAATAGAGATGGGGTGATGGGCCAGACCCTATATGATTGTGTTGTGGCACCTTTGAGAACATGTGTGTTCAGCATAGAGTCCTCAGCTACTTGAAGAGCTATCCAGTCTTTGTCCTGTAGGAAAAATTAAGTCTATCTTGACAAGGAAATGGATCTGTGACTAACAACTGGATATTGGAAGCCACTTTAAATGGGAAACCATGTTGTTGGGACTCTCAGCTAAAGAAGTTTAATCCTAGGAGAAAAATTAAATTGTACACGTAGATTCTAGAAATGAGAGCAGTGTTTACCTTATTAGCATTTCAACAAAGGGCTGTTCAGAAGGAAGATCATAAGACAGTTTCGTAATGGTAGTAAACATCAACAAAGGAGGAGGGACAAGGAGTACTGGCGAAATGGGAAAGAATGCATAAGTTCTGTGGGCAGAAGATAAATCTTTACAGCTGAATTATCAGTAATTCATGTAAAAGGAATACTGAATGCTCACCCAGTCTGTCTTAACAGACATTAGCTGGGGAAATGGGAACTAGCTAGAATAACTTTGTGTAGATATATATTTATAACTGAAAAGAGGAGAATCAAAAGGGCAATACTAGAATTTCAGATTCTAGTATTAGTTTCATTTAGTTGGCACCATTTAGAACTGCTGTCTTTGCTTTATAATGTTTAATATCTATTTTATGATGTATAATGTAATTTCTTTGTACTATTGCACCTGATGGTTATAATTTGTAAACCGTTGTGATGTGAATATGAACAACGGTATATAAACATTTTTTTTAAATAAACAAATAAATAAACAATAGTAAGAATTAAAGGGGAAGATGAGTTTAGTGAAAAGGAGGATCAGAAAAAAAAACCCCAGATATCAAATACACATAATTTTGCTTAATATTTATATTAGAAGGAGAGGGTGATAGACTAAGGCAAAAGGCAAGGAGAACATAAGGGACTCTGAAGTGAGCACTTTACCATTAATGAGGAAGCAGTATTCAAGGTTGGTGGCACAACTGAGAGTAAGAAAGACCATCGGGCTACCTGTTTTACTTATTATCCATTTTTAAAGTAAATGGACACATTCCAGAATATTGAAGGAGCAGACTAGGGTGGGGACAAGGAAGAAACGGAAAACTACAGACCTGTTAGTTTCACATCAGTAATGGGCAAGATACCAGAAGCATTAATGAAGGATAGAATAGTGGAATACTTTAAAGCCAAAGGGTTACAAGATTGTAGGCGACATGGTTTCACAAGGTGAAAACTTTGCCAAACGAACTTGATTGATTTCTTTGAAGTGATCAGAGTAGTAGATCAAGGCTGCAAAAGATGTGGTCAATCTATATTTCACATAGAAGACTGATGAGCAAGCTAGTCAGTCTTTAAGTTGGCAGAAATATTATAAATTGGGTAAGAATTTGATTTGGCAACAGAATTCAGAGTGGTAGTCAGTGGGGTCCATATAGTTAAAGTAGCCAGCACGGTGCCAGATAGGAACAGAGTTAGGGCCAGTGGCCCATCTTGTATATTATATTTAGTTTTGGAGACCCTATCTACAAAGGCACATTTACAAGGTAGGGACAATTCAATGGAGGGCCAACAAAATGTTTCATGGCCTGCACTGCGAACCATACATAGAAAGGCTGAAGAATCTAAAGATGTACTCTCTAGAAGAAAGGGGAAATGAGCGATAAGAATGAAATATTTCAAAAGGTAGCAGGCTTCAATAAAGTACAAGAAGGTAGCATTTTCCATAGAATGAAATACTCAAGAACAAGGGGTCATCATATGAAACAGAAGGAAGGAAAGCGCAAAATGAATTGTAGAAAATGAATTTTTCATTGCTAGGGTACTGAACACTTACAGCAAACACAAAGGTACTGCAGTAACAGAGAGAGGGAGAAGATCACAAATTAATTATGATCTGTAACAGCACAATAGACAGGCAAAAATGAGCAGACTGGGTAAAAACGAAGTGGTCCATTTTTAGCAAAATCTTTATTTCGATGTGACAGTTATGCAGACAGAAGGTGAAAATGTATTAGACCTCACAGTGTCATGGTTCAACTTAAAGGTTCCCAGTTTTTTAGCCAATTCAAGTATCTGGGGAAAGTGGCCATCAAAACAATGTCTCAAAAGTTGAGCAGTTCTCTGTTTTTATTCTGTGGCCTATGATGAGAAAAGTGGTAGATAGAATACAATTTTATTAACTAAGAAGGCCCTGATTACCAGTTTGGTAGAGATGTTTGTGTCAAATTTTCCTGTGGTAAAAGATATAGTCAGCCAAGGGTCAGTCATTCATCCTAACTCAGAATCTCTGTAACTATTTCTTGAAGAGGAATGAAATAATAATATAGTAATGACATCAGATAAAGACCAGCATGGTATATCCAGTCTGCCCAGCAGTAATTTGTCTACTTTGAGTAGATGCATTTATAAATTCCCATATGGAACCTGACATTCACTCCCCCTTCCCCCTATGCCTCCACTTAAACAGGAAATTTCAAACTGGCATGAAGGTGCACATTGGCCTGCGCCCAGGGATGTGGCCATTTTATAACATATGTGTGCATATATGGCAGGTTATAAAAGAGTCTTGCTGCGCACACATGTGTGCTGAATTTTAAGTGGGTAAGCTCATGTGCGCGCATCCAATTTCTACAGCATAAGTAATGGGATTTTAAAAGGGACTCATGCCAACGCCATTGCCAGTAAAATCATTTTGTCCCCAGTTCACCCAGTTCGCAGCTAGCTTCACCAAACCCCCCCCCCCCCCCCCCCAGTTTAAATGCATTTACTCACCCAGTTAGCCCCAACCTTTCAAACCCCACAGATCTGCCTAGTTTTTTTAAATTTTTCAATTTATAAAGCATCCATAGCAGAAGTAAAGTTGCGCAGTAGGGGGCCTCGTGCATGCCAGATCACGTAAGTATTTCTGCATATATTTTACACGCAAAAATAAAGTAAGAGCTGTATAAAACCCGATTAGCATGCATAAGTCAGCGTTTTTTTAAAACATGTGTGTGTAATTGAAATTAACCAGTTTACCAGTTTCTCAACCAGTTCACCCAGTCCTCCAGATCATCAAGATCCTCCTGGTTCTTCAGCCTGAACTCTCCCCAGTTAGCCCAGACCTCCTATCTAGCCATTAATACACAATACACAAGTCTACATCAATTATGCCAGATAATTAGCAGGCATAAAATTACACAAGTAAGCTGTCAAATGTATGCACTTGTCTTTTAAATTAGCAACTTTTGCCATAACTGTTGTCCCCGCCCATAAACACTCCTAGACCATCCCTTTTTTATGCGCATAAATGTGAACGCAAAATGTAAAGTACATGCATACTTTGACTTTTAATACCAGTTATGCGAGTACAGGCTTCTTATGCATGTATATGTTTATGTTTAACAAGCAATACTTTAAAATTAATCCTGGTACATCCATCTGTAAAAACTCCACAAAATTTATTTTTTAGAGTAGTGAAAGGTTTGAGAGTAGCTAAGATGAGGGCACAGGTAACAGATTTATTGGCAATCAGAGGACTATTGGAAAAGAAAATGGTATAGACATATTCAGATATGATCACATTTATGAAGACAACAAAGCTGTCTAAACCTCAGATTTATTGTCCATTGTATAGGAGACTGATGAGGACAAAAGCAAAATTGCTTATCAAATATTTCTGTTTGGTATTCACTATGGAAGTGCCAAGAGCAGGACCACATAAAATGAACACAAATAAAATTGGAAGTAAGATAAACCTCAATCGATTTTTAGAAAAATGTATTTGTGAGAAAGTAAACTTAAAATAGATAAGGGAATGGGGCCAAATGCTTCTTTAGAGTTAGAAGTAGTTATGAAGGATTGGAGACCGGCATATGTGGTTTATATTCATAAAAGTAGAAGTAAGCAGGAGGCAGGGAACTACAGACCAATTAGTCTGACTTCTGTGGTGAGCAAATTATCGGACTTGCTGCTAAAAAGGAGGATAGGGCAGTTTCTTGAATCCAGTAGATCCAGAGATAGATCTTGTCAAACAAATACAATCAATTTCTTTAACTGGGCAGAGAGTTGGATCAAGGGAGAACATGACTTTTTGGGTACTTGCCAGGTTCTTATGGCCTGGATTGGCCACTGTGGGAAACAGGATGCTGGGCTTGATGGACCCTTGGTCTGACCCAGTATGGCATTTTCTTATGTTCTTATTAGATATAGTATATTTGGATTTCAGTAAGGCCTTTGACATGGTTTTGCATAGGCAACTTATAAATAAATTGAGCACACTTGGTAGAAGCCCTGGAGTGTTTGACTGGCTTAGAAACTGGTTGAGTGGGCGTTGACAAAGAGTCGTAGTAAATGGAGTTTCCTCAGAGGAGGGAGGCATTACTAGTGGTGTGCCTCAGTGATAGGTCCTTTGTGAGTGACATAGCAGAAAGGTTAGTGGGAAAGGTTTGTCTTTTTGCTGATGATACTAAAATCTATAACAGGGTAGACAGCCAGGAACGTGTGGAGAACATAAGGAGGGATCTAGTGAAGCTCAAAGAATGTCTAGGGTCTGGCAGCTAAGATTTAATGCTAAAACATGCAGAGTTATGCATTTACGTTGCAAAAATCCAAAAGAAAGGTACAGTATTGAGGGTGAAATTCTAAGCATGGATCTGAGGGTGATTGTATCTGATGATCTTAAAGTGGCTAAACAGGTGGATAAAGTGAGAGCAAAAGCCGGAAAGATGTTTGAATGCATAGGAAAAGGAATGGTCTGCAGAAAAAGGGAGGTGATATTGCCCTTGTATCTGTCCCTAGTGAGACCTCATTTGGAATATGGTATACAATTCTGGAAACCGTATGTTCAAAAGGATATAAACTTGTTGGAGTTGGCTACTAAAATGATCAGTGGTCTTCATTGTAAAGTATAAGGGGACAGACTTAAAGACCTAAATGCAAGTTAGGAGATATGATAGAGACATTTATATACCTCAAAGGTTTCCATGCACAGGAGTCGAGAGCCTCTTTCAACTGAAAGAAGACTCTAGAGCAGGGGTAGGCAACATTGGTCCTGCACTGCTATAACCAAGTCTGGTGGTCAGGATATCCACAATGAATATGCATGATGTATATTTGCATGCACTGCCTCCATTGTTTGCAAATATATTTCATGCATATTCATTTTGGATGTCCTGAACACCAGATCTGTTTGTTGCACTCCAGGACCAGAGCTGCCTACCCCTGCTCTATAATGAGGGATCATGGGATAAGAGTGAATGGGGGTGGACTCAACAGTGATCTTAGGAAATATTTCTTTACAGAGGAGGTAGTGGATGCATGGAATAGCCTCCCAATGAATATGGTGGAGACAAAAACAGTATCTGAATTTAAGAAAGCATAGAATAAACATAAGGGATCTCTGAAGAAGTGATGGGAATTGATAGGCCATACTGTCTTTTTCTGATACTATTTTTCTTTGTTTCTATGAATTTGGTTCTGAGGGACATAGCGAGGTCACTTTTTGAAGTTCCTATTTTTAATATCGGGGGGTTTTTTTACCATTAAAATGAATATAAGAACTGCCATACTGGACTAAGGATCTATCAAGACCAGTACTCTGTTTCCACCAGTGGCTAATCCATAGGATTCAAAATAGTAGATAGAGTCCATGCTGCTAATATCTAGGGATAAGCAGTGACTTTCCCCAAGGCCTCCTTGGTTAATAAAAATTTATGGATTTTCCTCCAGGAACATGTCTAAACTTTTTAAGCCCAGCTACTAAAACTGGCTTTACCATATCCTCCACTAATGAATGAGTGAAAAAATAATTTCTCCAATTTGTTTTAAATGTTTTGCTTAGTGACTTCATGAAGTGTCCCCTATATATTTTTGGAAAAAATAAACAACTGATTCATATTTACCTGTTCCACTCCATTCAGGATTTTATAGATCTCTTTCATATCTCCCCTCAGCCTCCAAGCTGAAGAGTCCTAACCTCTTTAGCCTTTCCTCATAGGAGAACTATTCCATCCCTTTATCATTTGGTCACTCTTCTCTACCTTTTCTAGTTCTGCTATATCTTTTTTGAGATGTGGTACATACAGTATTCTAAGAGCAGTCGCACCATGGAGAGATACAGGAATATTATGATATTGTCCATCTTAGTCTCCATTACCTTCCTAATAATTTCTATCATTCTGTTTCCATTTTTTATCTTTGCCGCACATTGAGCTGATTATTTTGACATATTGTCCCGGGTGGTGACTCCTAATATGGAATCTACATCATGTGACTGCAATTTGGATTATTTTCCCTATGTGCATCACTTTGCATTTGTCCACAATAAATTTTATCTGCCATTTGGTTGCCCAGTCTTCCAGTCTCATAAGGTCCTCCTGCAATTTCTCACAATCTGCTTGTGATTAAATAACTTGGAATAATTTTGTGTCATCTGTAAATTTGATCACCACACTCATTATTACTATTTCCAGATCATGTATAAATATGTTAAAAAGCATTGGTCCCAGTACAGATCCCTGGGACAATCCATTTTTTTAACTTCCTGGTTTTCCAATTGCAATTTATCTGACAAGGCAAGTTAAGAAACTACAGACTCTTATCTTCAATGTTTTGAAGATTAGATATTTGTAAGAACAAGTACTAGTTTGATACCTAAGATTCAAACTTTCATTTAAATCAATAAACCGTGTTTCCTACATTGTGACTGAACCTAAATTTCATTTGAAGAAGAGTTTGCACTCTCTAACTGAAGAGAATGGGTCAAGATCCTTCTGAAGACTGGAAGAGTAGTTCATTTGGCAATACAGTACCTCTACTAATTCATTAGTCTGGTTTGCATTTTAGTTTATATTCAATTTACTGTAATCAATGCAGTTCACAGAGAAAGAGAGAAGAGCATAATATACAATACATAGTACACAATATTCTTGTAAAAGAACAGATGTATAAGAAGCACTGCCATTCTAAACTGTAAAAATAACATGAATTTTTGTAGTTACTGTTTGCCTTCTTTTCTAGGGGCTCAGTGCTTTTTCAGTAAAATTAAATTTAATGTGTGGCTGCCTATCAGGAGTATGTGGGTTTGCTGGGATAAGTAGGGCAGTATCAGCTTTAGATTTAGAGCAGTCGTGTGGCTGAGCCTCTTGGTGTAGCTTTTATGTGGTTGGGTGAGACATTTTCAGAAACCCAAAACATTTCTGAAGCTCCCTAACTGGAGACATTCATAGTTCTTCTCTCCCGTTTCACCATTAATCCTTCATGTTTAAACAAGCCCCAAAGTTAATACAGCCTACACTCTTTCCTGTCAGACTGGAACTTTTTTTTTCCACTCCCTCTCTTGAGTAAAGCAAACTTTTCCCTCCTATCCGTGCCCTTGTAAATCAAAGCGAGAGATGTCAACACAGGCCATGTCTCAGCACAAATGTTCTTTTTTTAATTAAACATGAATTTGGCATTTGGTTTAAAAAGAAAAGTATACTCTTTTTTTAACAAGCAACGTATATCCATTTTTTCTAATCTGCCCTACCAAAAGCTGGATTTCCATTAACAAAGAATTTCCAGGCCTGAGATATCTCTATTTCATCTCAAGAGATTAAAAATTAGGGGGGGAGAAGAAAGAAAAAAACCCCCACAACATTGAGCAAAGGCTAGAGATAGAAGTGGATAGTTCTGATATTCTGAATAAACATATTTGAATAAACTAGTGTGATGCAGTACGACCTGGCCCGGGGCAGAAACAGCTGAGACACAGCCGAGCAGAAGATAGTGGTACCAAACTTAGCCACCGGAGGGCGCTGAGGAAGGTAGCAAAGACTACACTTCCCAGGTTCCCCGAACCAACACCTGACCCCTGGCTGGAGCCTGAGCAGGAACAGGTGGAGGAAATTGGGACTGATCCCTATGACTCAGCATGCTCTATGGAGGCTGAAGAAGAGGACGTGCCCCCGTGGTGGACCTGGCCACAAAAGCCCGGCTCCTCGGAGTCTCTGGAGGAGGAGATGGAGGTAAGCTGGGGAGAGGAAAGCTCCAGCTGTTCCTCTATGGAGGTGGAATAACCAGGAGGTTGGGGGATGGTAAATCCTGTATTGCTGTATGGATGTATGAGACAGGCAGGAAGGGAATTGTGTTTTAAATGCTGTGTACCCTGGGGCTTGTAAGGACAACCCCGCATTAATATAAGGCTGCAGCCGCTGAGCTACAGCACCACATTAAACTCCTTATTGATTAAGATCCTTTTTCTGTGTACTGCTTGGGAGTGCCAGGACTGGGCCTGGCACTCTGACTAGAGGCTGTGAGGAGTCCATAGCAGCGCTATGCTTGAGCTGTGCAAGGGGACAAGACGTGTCATAGGAGCGAAGCCAGAGGCCTGAAGCCCAGCAAAGCCCCACAGCACGCTGAGCGGAGGGACCTGATCGTGACACTAGAGATATGCATTGTTTAGTTCTTTCGGTTCGGGCTTCGTTTTCAGGCCCCCGTGGGAAATTTCATTTTTCCCATGTTTTTCTTTTTTTCATGGGTCTCCATTTTCTACGGAAAAATTCAATTTGTTTTTCGGTTTACCTGAACCATGACAAATTAGACAATTTCTTTTAAATTGTTTAATTCGTGAAAAACGAATGTATATTCGTGAAAACGAATGCATATTCGTGAAAAACGAATGCAATGGAAGACTCAGAACCAATGTCAGGAAGTATTTCTTCACGGAGAGGGTGGTGGATGCCTGGAATGCCCTTCCAGAGGAAGTGGTGAAGACCAGAAGTGTGAAAGACTTCAAAGGGGGTGGGATAAACACTGTGGAACCATAAAGTCTACAGGACGTAAATGAATGTGGGGAAAAAAAAGATTTGCATTCACAAAAAAGCAGGGAGTAGCTTGCTTTTTATGGCAGTTACTACCCCAAACCAAATAAGCCTGATACTTCACTTTCAATGCATATCCAGCATAGCTCTCTGCTTCAACGGCAGGGGAGATAGTCTGACACTTCAAGCATACCCAGCAAAGCTCTCTGCTTCAATGGCAGGGGAGAAAGTCAGACACTTCAAGCATATCCAGCATAGCTCTCTGCTTCAACGGCAGGGGAGAAAGTCTGACACTTCAACCATATCCAGCATAGCTCTCTGCTTCAACGACAGGGGAGAAAGTCTGACACTTCAACCATATCCAGCATAGCTCTCTGCTTCAACGGCAGGGGAGAAAGTCTGACACTTCAACCATATCCAGCATAGCTCTCTGCTTCAACAGCAGGGGAGAAAGTCTGACACTTCAACCATATCCAGCATAGCTCTCTGCTTCAACGGCAGGGGAGAAAGTCTGACACTTCAACCATATCCAGCATAGCTCTCTGCTTCAACGACAGGGGAGAAAGTCTGACACTTCAACCATATCCAGCATAGCTCTCTGCTTCAACGGCAGGGGAGAAAGTCTGACACTTCAACCATATCCAGCATAGCTCTCTGCTTCAACGGCAGGGGAGAAAGTCTGACACTTCAACCATATCCAGCATAGCTCTCTGCTTCAACAGCAGGGGAGAAAGTCTGACACTTCAACCATATCCAGCATAGCTCTCTGCTTCAACGGCAGGGGAGAAAGTCTGACACTTCAACCATATCCAGCATAGCTCTCTGCTTCAACGGCAGGGGAGAAAGTCTGACACTTCAACCATATCCAGCATAGCTCTCTGCTTCAACGGCAGGGGAGAAAGTCTGATACTTCACGCATATCCAGCATAGCTCTCTGCTTCAATGGCAGGGGAGAAAGTCTGATACTTCACTTTCAATGCATATCCAGCATAACTCTCTGCTTCAACGGCAGGGGGAATGAAGAAAAGTGGATCTATATACAGACAACCAACAAGGATTGAATTACATAGTCTGGGTAAACAAATAAGCATGGGTGTAGCTTGCTTATTGCGGCGGTTACTACCCCTAACTAATTAAGCTAGATATTTCACTTAGATGCAGCTCCAACACTGCTCTCTACATTAATGGTGGGGGTGGAAGAGAAATAGAACCAAAAGGTTACTAAGAGCCAAGAGAAACAGATATGAAAAAAAAAAAAAGTGCGAAACTTGCTGGGCAGACTGGATGGGCCGTTTGGTCTTCTTCTGCCGTCATTTCTATGTTTCTATGTTTCTATATCTCTACATAGAGGGTTGAAAGTTATACTCCTTACTACAGCTAAATCTAGCTGCCTATTTTCACTAGGTGGATAGCTGTAGCCATGGCAATAATGAGCCATTCTGGAGGAGATGATGGGTCGGGGGTGGGAAAATATGCTCATAGATTTCATTTTCAAATCTGTGCACATATTTCCAAGTGCACAGCTAGCCCAATGTATATAGTTACTGAAATAGTTGATATTTAATGTCTTTTGTTGAATTTGAGATTAGTGTATTGCCTTCTTTGACTGCTTTTGTGTTACACACAGTAACTTGTTTTTTAGACACGCTGTCAGCAGCACCGTCTGTTTTTCCACCTGTGCACATGTATCAGAGGCCTTCTCCATGGACAGATTTGGCTAAAATTTTATAGGAGAGTCTCTTACTGAGTTGCCAGTGCTCCTGCCAGATTTCAGCTAAATCCATCAAGGGTGGATGTACTGGGGAAGCATAGTCACTGGTGATTTGGGAGGAGTTTGGAAACCTGAGCCTATAACTTAAGGAGGGCAATTTTGAGTAACTTGACTAGTTTCCCTCTGAAATTTAACTACATGATACATTGGACAAAAGTACCTGCAGACCTTGCAACTCTAATATCCATGGGTCAGCTGTGCATTTGAAAATAGGAGTTCAGCTCTGAAAATCAAATCTTTATTGCTTGGAGTCAACAGCATCTGAGAAGTGTGAATGTATTTTTTGTGATTGTACAATTGGAGTATTTCTATACTTTGAACATTGTTAAATTAAACAATTAAGCCAGAAAATAATGTTTCAGTCTCCCTTCGCTAGAGGCAGGCAGCTGCTGGATTTCCGGCAGCAGTACACCAGCAATCTGTGCTGTTTTTTTCAATACCTACAACTGCTGATTCTATTATGATCTTCCAGTGTCAACTTCGCTTGGCTCGTTTGCCATATAAACAAATAGCACTTGCACACTGTGCAGGTCAGCTTTCTTTATGTTCTCTTGGTCTTCCTAGCTTCTGTAGGCCCTGCAAATTTCTTCACCATAGCGGATCATTCTTTAACTTCTTCTCTGCTCCTTTGCTAAATGAAACAAGTAAAACCCCACCAATCTGCCTATTTATTTTATTATTTACATGCCATCTATAGCAGAAATACAGTTACGAGGTAGGGGACCCTGACATGTGCTTGTGCACATAAGTATCAAGTTGAAATCCAGGAACACCCACACCCTGCCCCTTTTCGGAACTTTTCATTTGTACATGTGGCGGCAAGTACTCACGTATGTGAGTGCCTTTTAAAATCGGCTCGATGTGCGCCGGCCCAGCATATTCACATATTCCCTAATTGATGCAAGTGCCGGGCTTTTAAAATTCACCTGTAAGTGTACCCAAGGTCTGCATGCATATTTTTGACCTTACACACAGGTCTATCCAGTAAAGTGGGCCGCGTTTACCCCGCTCCTAACCCACGTTCTACTCACTTTCCGGCCGCGTTAGCCCTTTCTGCGATCCACAACCCCCTTTAACCTACCCTTACCGCATCCTAAAATCCCTGGGCAACCCCTTCCGCACGCGGCATGTATATTGCATGCAAACGAGCGAATTAGCTATTCCCTAGCATCCAGTAACCCGCGCCCCGACTATCGCTATTTTACCCTGCCGTTTTGCCGCGCGTTTAACCTGCTAACTTACCGCCTACCCCTACCCCTGCGTTAGAGGCAGGGGTAAGGGTAGGCGGCAAACTTTCCCCCAGCCCCCGCTCTCCTGCCCTGGCCGCGTCCATGGGTGCTGATCTCCGGGGCAGCCCCAGTCCTCTCCCCTCCTCCCGAAGCAAAAAAAAAGCGAAAAAAAAAGTTGCAAGAGAGAGAGGGGAGAGGACGGGCAATCCTACGCTCGGCGACTTACTTTTGCAGCCCCCTCTGGACATCGTGGCTTCCCCCGTGCCAGTCCCCTCTCCCCTCCTCCCGAAGCAGGGTGCGAAAAGCAGCCTTGCTCCGGGAGGAGGGAAGAAGGGACTGGCAGTGTAAAGCGGCGAAGCGACTTACTTTTTGCACCCCCCTCCGGACATCGGACGACCTCTCCTGCCTCCAGCTGCTCACAAAGATGGACGCCTGCACGGCCGCTGAAGACGTGACATCACATGCCGTGACGCCATGTCTTCAGCGACCGTGCAGGTGTCCATCTTCGCGAGCAGCTGGAGGCAGGAGAGGTCGTCCGATGTCCGGAGGGGGGTGCAAAAAGTAAGTCGCTTCGCCGCTTTACACTGCCAGTCCCTTCTTCCCTCCTCCCGGAGCAAGGCTGCTTTTCGCGCCCTGCTTCGGGAGGAGGGAAGAAGGGACTGGCAGTGTAAAGCGACCTTTCCTGCCTCCAGCTGCTCGCGAAGATGGACGCCTGCACGACCGCTGAAGACGTGACGTCACATGCCGTGATGCCATGTCTTCAGCGGCTGTGCAGGCATCCATCTTCGTGAGCAGCTGGAGGCAGGAGAGGTCGTCCGATGTCCGGAGGGGGGTGGAAAAAGTAAGTCACTTCGCCGCTTCGTACTGCCAGTCCCTTCTTCCCTCCTCCTGGAGCAAGGCTGCTTTTCGCGCCCTGCTTCGGGAGGAGGGGAGAGGGGACTGGCAATCCCAACTTCCTGGTATCTGTCATTTCAAATGACATTTGAAATGACAGATACCAGCGTGGCCGTGAAGCGTTAGGCCCGCGCACCCAGGATACTGTATAGGCGCTCTATACAGTAAAATGAATTGCGCGGGCCTAACGCTTCACGGACGCTTCTTAGACGCAGCTTGCATTTGCAAGCTATTTACATACAGGATCAAGCGGTAGGTGAGCTGCACTGTGCGTGCGGCAACCACGGGTGCGCCGGGCACTAACGCAGCTCTTCCTACCGCTCGTTACTGGATAGACCTGCCACTTTGTCAAGTGTTATTCCATTTTTACAATGACCGTGGGAAACATTATCATTGAAAATAAGAAAGCACCTGACAAGCACTTCCATGCAGTCATCTGAGACCTCTACGTCATTGCTTCTACTTCCTGCCCTAAATTATCTATTCATTTTATAAATGCATTTCATAAATGCAGTAACTGACCCACAGAGTGACTTACTGATAACTTATAATCTCAAATCCACAAGAAAAAATGTATTGTAGGCAACATTTGTTTACAGTTGCTTAATGTCAGGTAAGAGAAGAGCAACATATGAACTATAGGGACTTTCTGTTGCACTTGGAGGTGGACCCTTGTCCTGGAGCAGTGTAAAATGGCTCCCTGGTAGGGACCAGGAAGCACCTGCTCCCAGGGGGTGGAGCACAGGAGGAGACAGAGGGTGGAGCACAGGAGGAGACAGAGGCTAGGATGAGCTTCACCACTGGAAGCCCGCAGTCCCCCCGGGTGGAGCCCATAGGGACCCGGGCTGCTTGGACTTAGGTGGGCCTTGCAGGGTCTCCCGGAGAGGTAGTAGAGGCGTGCCCATGAGCATCAAGGGAGCATGGTTGGTCACTAAGCTGTAGGCCTGGAGAACCAAGGAAGGCCAGTATAGTGTAGGCGATGACAAGGCAAGGGACAAAGCCAGAATCAGAGACGTGGTCAATGGCAGCCGGGGTCAGGTTCCAAGGATCAGTCCGAAAGTAGTCAATGAAGCAAGGGTCAGGGTTCCAGAGGTCAGATGAGGTCACAAGGCAGGCAGAGGTCAAGATCCAGGCAGCGAGCAGAATGGTCAAGGAACAGGCAGAGGTCAGTACCAGAGAGTCAGTCCGGAGGTACTACCTGGGGTGACAGACAGACGCTGGAATAGAAGGACGTTGGAACAAGCAGAAGTAAATAGCAGAAGAAATATACCAGATGCGCACCCAGGCACATAATTGCATACACTCACATCTTGAGGCCCCGCCCCAGAATGCCTATGCCCCACCCACATTTTGCCCCTTCTTTTCCTGATGCGAGATATTTGTGTATCAGTTCTTGTGCGTTTGTGTGCTGGTTTATAAAATCGGGTGCCCGTGAATAAGTGATACATGCGCGTCCATCTCACAGTTTTGGCTCGTTTAGAGCTTTTAAAATTCACCTCTGAAAGAGGAAGAAAAACTCCCAAGTCAGTGATAGAGGGTGAAAGGAACTGAAAGAGTGGCATGAAGATGCCCAAGCATCATGAGAGGTGCAAGGCAGCCACCCAAAGTAGCAAGAACTTCCTAAGACTCCAAATGAGGGGCAAAGGGCATCAACCAAATTGGTACAAAGACTTAGGCAGGGCGGATCCAGAGAAAATCCCTGGAGGAGGCCTGATGTCATTTCCGAAGGAGCTGGAGGCTCCAGGGGCGATCCGGGTAACTATAGTCTGACTTCAGTGCCGGGAAAAATAATGGAAAATATTCTCAAGATCAAAATCATAGATCATATAGATGGTTTAATGGAACACAGTCAACATGGATTTACCCAAGGGAAGTCTTGCCTAACAAATCTACTTCATTTTTTTGAAGGAGTTAATAAACATGTGGATAAAGGTGAATCGGTAGATGTAGTGTATTTGGATTTTCAGAAGGCGTTTAACAAAATCTCTCATGAGAGGCTTCTAAGAAAACTAAAAAGTCATGGGATAGGAGGGGATGTCCTTTCGTGGATTACAAACTGGTTAAAAGACAGGAAACAGAGAGTAAGATTAAATGGTCAATTTTCTCAGTGGAAAAGGGTAAACAGTGGAGTGCCTCAGGGATCTGTACTTGGACCAGTGCTTTTCAAGATATATATAAATGATCTGGAAAAGAATACGACGAGTGAGGTTATCAAATTTGCGGATGATACAAAATCATTCAGAGTAGTTAAAATCACAAGCGGATTGTGATGCATTACAGGAGGACCTTGCAAGACTGGAAGATTGGGCATCCAAATGGCAGATGAAATTTAATGTGGACAAGTGCAAGGTGTTGCATATAGGGAAAAATAACCCTTGCTGTAGTTACACGATGTTAGGTTCCATATTAGGAGCTACCACCCAGGAAAAAGATCTAGGCATCATAGTGGATAATACTTTAAAATTGTCGGCTTAGTGTGCTGCAGCAGTCAAAAAAGCAAACAGAATGTTAGGAATTATTAGGAAGGGAATGGTTAATAAAACGGAAAATTAATAATGCCTCTATATTGCTCCATGGTGAGACTGCACCTTGAATACTGTGTACAATTCTGGTCGCCACATCTCAAAAAAGATATAGTTGCGATGGAGAAGGTACAGAGAAGGGCGACCAAAATGATAAAGGGGATGGAACAGCTTCCCTATGAGGAAAGGCTGAAGAGGTTAGGGCTGTTCAGCTTGGAGAAGAGACAGCTGAGGGGGGATATGATAGAGGTCTTTAAGATCATGAGAGGTCTTGAACGAGTAGATGTGAAACGGTTATTTACACTTTCGAATAATAGAAGAACTAGGGGCATT
The DNA here is from genome assembly GCF_901001135.1 of Rhinatrema bivittatum. Classification (NCBI taxonomy): domain Eukaryota; kingdom Metazoa; phylum Chordata; class Amphibia; order Gymnophiona; family Rhinatrematidae; genus Rhinatrema; species Rhinatrema bivittatum. The sequence goes on from NC_042616.1 coordinate 177,204,381, forward strand.
CCATGAAGTTAACAAGTAGCACATTTAAGACTAATCGGAGAAAATTCTTTTTCATTCAACGCACAATAAAGCACTGGAATTTGTTGCCAGAGGATGTGGTTAGTGCAGTTAGTGTAGCTGGGTTCAAAAAAGGGTTGGATAAGTTCTTGAAGGAGGTCCATTAACACAGAAAAATAGTGATGTTCTATAGTCCAATTAAAGTACCAAAAATGATTAAAATAATTTAAGCAGAATGTACAGGACATGTGATTAAGACCCAAGGATCACTAGTTATTTATTTATTTATTATTTTTATATACTGACATTCAATCTCAATCAAGATATCACACCAGTTTACATTCAGGTTCTATAGGTATTGCCCTATCCCCAGAGGGCTTATAATCTAAGTTTTTGTACCTGAGGCAATGGAGGGTAAAGTGACTTGCCCAAGGTCACAAGGAGCGACAGCAGGACTCGAACCCTGGTTCACTGCTCTAACCACTAGGCTACTGAATTTTAATTTCATTTAAAAGTGGTCAGGAAAATTAAAAGAGTAACCTATGAGAATAAAACACAATTTCTTCCTGAAAATAAGGCATATTAAGAGTTAATCTGAAAGGAGGCATTGTTTAATTGACTTTGAGTGAAATAATTCCAAGAATTAGATTTTCATTTTTTAAATCGACTCCTTTCTGGACATTTTCCTTCATCCAGTCCAGGTTTTCTATGGCGACACTGGTGGGAGCAGCACTGCTCTCAATATTCCAAGCAGCTTGGAATGTCTGGAGAGAAGCTGAAGTGACAGATACCCAAATGGCTTGGGTGTGATCCACCTGGCGTAAGGACACTTTGGAGGGGAGTGAGGTGGACAGATCCCCCGGGGTTAAAAGACAATTTTAAAAGAAATAAAGAACATTAAAATTATTCTAAGCTGTCCTCTGGTTGAGCAAGGGGTTAACATTGCAACAGATTTCATGTAGTTACACATACTCAAGGTGGCATTAGATAAAATTCCCTAAGAGAAAGCAGGGATACAGTAACAGGTTTTCCAGTTGTCACAGTTGAAAACTGCAGGGGATAGCAAGGTTTGGCACAACTGAGAGCAGACTGCAGTGTAGCTTTTGTGAAACAAAAGCGGTCCGAGACTCTCCAATAAGCAAAATTCACTAAAGCAGCACCAGAATACACAGTAGTGACTGAATGAATGAATGAGGAAAAAGTGATGTTTGTTAATCTGATTTAATATTTATAGTGCTGCTCAGGTAAGAAACAGGAGGCCCAGTTTCAGGGGCGGATTCCAGGTAAGATCGGCCTGGGGATTTTCCCCAAAACCAGCCCAGGAGATACCCGTGGTCTGCCGAGCATGGCTCTGTCGCAGACGCGCTCGGCAGACCACGTGACCAGAGCGACCGGCCCACCGGGGGATGCCCGATCCCCCGATAGGTCAATCTGCCCCTGACCAGTTTAATTGATAAGAAAAAGCTGAAACATCATCAGCTTTAGACAGGGAATGGCTGTAAGCATGAGAGATACCGAGAGCTTGGTTGACTGGTTGCTCATTGAAAATTCACGGCATACCCTATAGCTAATGTTAAGTGATTGTTACAAAACAGATCAAAGATATAAGCTGAAGAAACCCTGCACGCCCCAAACCTGAACAAACTTGGTATAAAATAGACTTAATATTACTTTGACTGAATTTCATCTGTAATGTTAAGAACCACTAACTGGAAGGTGGATTCATTAATAGCCACTCCTTCAGTCACAAGATTATTCTTTTATTTTAAAAAAAAAATAATAATAATAATAATAAAAGATGTTCCTTTAGGGGCTAATTTTAAAAGCCCTGTGCACATGAAATCCGGGAGATATGCACGTAGCTGGGCCGCGCGCACACCACGAGGATCTTCATAGGCCCGCAGCCACGCGTGTATCTCCTGGTACGCGCAGAAGATCGGGTTTGGGAAAACGGGGCGGGCCAGAGGTGGGGTCTGGGCGGGGCATGGGTGAGCTGGGACAGCGCCATTAGGCACTGTCCCACTGAAGCGTGCACCGTGAGCCGATTGGCCCATGCAAGTTGCTGCTGCTCTAGAGAGCAGGTAAATAGAAAAACAAAAAAATCTAGGGTAGATAGCGGGGTTTTAGGGGTCGGGGTTAATAGGGGAAAAGGGGAGGCAGGTTAGGCAGGGGGGTTAGGAAGTTCAGTAAAGGAGCGGACTGGGAGGGAAGAGGAAATAGGGTCCCTCACGTCGTCCTGTGCATCTAATGAAATCCCCCCCACTTATGCGCGCAGTTCGGCATTCGCATGCTCATGCACGTGGGTAGCAGGTTTTATAACATGCACGCGCCAATGCGTGCATGTTATAAAATTGCCACGTCCATGTGCGAGTGCTGGAAACCGCGCAAGTCTTAAAATGTACCTTTTAATGAATAACTATATACAGGGAATGTGAATTATCTTTTGTTTTATTTAGTTAAACAGTAACTTTAAAACAAGTGCGCAGGCACTCTTACACACGCATATTGGTATGCAATCAGATATATGCTGGAATTTTAAATCATGCATGCAGCTGCGCATGTATGATTTAAAATATGCCTATTGTGCGTAAGGGTGCTTCGAATTTTAAGCCATTACTCCAGCAAATATAATTCACATATCTTCCTTAGGACTTTGTCAGCTTGGACATTCCAAGTTTTACCAAGTAGTCCACCAGTTTTCCCAGTATAGCTCAAGGTCATCCAGACCTCTCTGGTTCTTCAGCTCCTACTCCCCCCAGTCACCCGGACCCCTCACCCCTGTCATGTTAGACCTAAAAAGCTATTTTTGCAGACTTACACCTCATCAGTGCGAAAAAAGGGAAACCTGACCAGTGATTTGCCTTCTAGCTTTCGTCCCATATCAAAACTGGTATCTCTAAGCAAGCTTCTGAAAAAGCTGGTTTAAAGAATTTTTAGAACAAAATGCTATTTTACATCCTTTCCAATGTGGTTTTAGAGCCAAACGCAGAACCAAAATGTTGCTACTCTTAGTTTCCAACTTTCTTTTAGATCAATTTGTTGGAGGAACTTCAGTAATAGCTATCTTCCTTGACATGTCCTCAGCTTTTGCCTTGGTATCACATGCCATTTTATTAGGGAAGCTTAAGGACTTGGGCCTTGGAGGAAAGGTTCTTTCATGGTTTGGCTCTTACTTAGATTCTAGAAAGCAAGTAGTTTTTAGATTAACGACTCTGTTTCAAATTATTGTTCTCTCTTATCGGAGGTTCCTCAGGGATCTATTCCCTCGGCATCTCTTTTCAATGTATATTTGCAACCTTTGTGTCATTTGCTTGAGCAGAGTTCCATTATTTTTAGAGTTTACGTGGATGACATTCAGCTTTTTTTTTTTTCCTATTTTGAACAATTTAAATCAGACACTGAGGTCTAGATTTTCTAACCTACTGCATTGGCGTGAATCGCGCGGTACAGGGGGGCGGGGGGTGGGCCTGCGATAGCCGGCAGCAATCGCACCTCCGCGGTGCGATCGCTGCCGGCTTTCGCAGCCAATAGCGCCATCGTAAAAGGTGGCGCTATTGGGCGCGAAATTGGAAGCAAAAAGGCTCCTTAACTTTTCGCCGTCCACGCTGTCTTCGCAGCTTCTGCCCCGGTGCCGCCCCGTCAACTCCTGTTCCGGTCTTGACATCACCCCTTTTTCGTGATCGCATGTGAAAAGTCCCTTTTCGCGTGCGATCGCTTTGATAAATGACCCCCTCAGTTTGTAATTTGGGCATTCAGTTTGACACTTAATTTAATTTTAAAACTCACATATCTCAAATTCTTACATCTGGATATTATAAACTTTGCATATTGCATCATTTGAAATATGTATTAGATTGGCCATATTTTTGTATTTTGTGCCATTGTTTGTTCTTACAGTTGTAGATTACAATAATTCACTGTATATAGGACTTTCAAATTCCTCTATTTGTGCTATACAGATTTACAAAACTCTGCAGCATGTCTAATTATTAGTGGTCATCCCTGGGATCATATAACACCAATCCTAGCTACCAGTTAAACAGCGCATTAAATTTAAATTGCTTACAATTGTCTTTAAAACAGTAAAACAAGAAGGACAAAGTTACCTCCCTTCTTTATTAAAATTCAATGACACATGTCTTGTGTTCTCATGGGAAGCTCTTATTGGATGTTACCTCTATTAAAAGAGCACTCTTAAAAGAAACTAGGAATCAGGCTTTTCATGTCTCAGGTCCTTCCCATTGGAATTGCTTGCCAGACTCTAGTCGAGCAATTGATAATATAAAGGATTTTTGTAAACAGCTGAAGACTCTATTTTTTCAAACAGCTTTTTTTTTTTTAATAGTCTCATAGTTTTTATAGTTTATGTTATTAGCTTTGTTTGTTAATATTTTATTATTGTAATTTTATTTCAATCACTGTTTTATGTTTTTGCTTAAAATTTGTAATCCGCCTAGTAATGTATTTCATAATATGCGTAATGTAAATATTTTTAATTAATAAATCAGGAGCAGCAGTAAATACATGCAGTTCACAAGCCACCACGTTCTACAGCTGCCAGTTTAAAAAACTTAGTTCAGTGCATAACTGCCATACCCTATACCCCATCTCTTTTCTGCTCTTTTTTTTTTGCTCATGTAGATGCATGTACATGCATAATTAACGACTTTTAAAATGTGCAACGCTTATGCACAGCCCAGATACTCAAGTTTATGGGCCTTTTAGCTTGAGCAACACTTTTAAATTTCACCCTTTAGCTAGTATGTTCAATAAGGCTACAATATACAAGGAACACACAAATAAACCAGAAGATACCATTGTGAAGAGAATAGCTAGTTAGGTTTCTATTTTTTTTTTAATTTAGTAAAGAATAGGATAAAAGGGTGAAGATAAATTAGAGGAAGACAATGCACTCAAGATCCAAGAAAGTTAAATTGAATCCAAGCAGTGAAAGCTGTCAGTGCTATCAAGCTGCTGAACTGAGGTAAAAATAAAATTAAAGGAGCTAATTTTAAAAGGATTTACATGTATAAATGCAACATTCTATCATAGCAATTAAAAAAATCCATTTACATGCATAAAGTGTGAGTATCCTATGGACAATTCAATGGCATATATTGTAGCAATTTCCAAAAGCCCAGTTATATGGGTAAAGTGCATTTTCACGTGTAAAACCCAGCTTTTTAAAATCAGGCCATAAGTGTGCACACTAATAGACATACAGCATAACAAGTCAAAGTAAATAAAGAAAAATGCATGTGAGTGACAATGTAAAAACTGTGAGCAACACTCTGAAATGTGAAAGCAATCACTCATGTTCTCAGTTTAGAGGGAATTATGCTTACCAGTAGTTTCTAAGCGCATAGGAGGAACTCTGAAAAAGAAAAGAAAACACAAAGAATCAAAATTCTTTTAATATACATATAATAGCAGATATGATAATTTATAGCAACATTAAGAAATAATTGAAGTAAGAAATATATATATATTGTACTTATCTGATACAGTTTCATAGTAGACAGGATAGAACCTGTTCTAGGAAAAGATAGAAAAAGAAATAAGAATAAGAATTTATTTATTGCATTTTATGCTATTTGTTTATAATATAAACTTTTTGCTAGAATTTTCATTTTAAATACAATAAATTTTACAAGAAAAACCACAAAGCATCACATTTTCACCTAATTCACTTTTCCTTTTACCTTGCTCTCCTCCCTACCTCTGAGAGACTACATTGGATGGGTTTGGGGCCCTTATATTATTAAACCCAGTAGGATAGAAGGATTTCTGCGAGTGTCCCTGCAAGTAACAGCAAGAGGCCCATTGTTTATTGATACCTTACCATTGGTCATACACACCTCAGCGGAAGGGGCTCCCCTTGTGGGTGGTTTACAGTCATTAGCTGTTTAATATCCTGTGATTCAAGGAATCCAGGATATAAATCTTATTCTGAATTAGTTTTTGCAAATACTGCCTCCATTATTTCATAAGTGGTAGTCATGGAGGAGCATGATCCTGGTGGTTCTGGGTTCTGTACTTCTGCAGCCCTTGCCTTTTGATATGGTATAATCCATTGAAAGCTAAATACCAGATGAGACCAATAATCACAAGAACTATAAGGGAATGGAGTATAAAGAAATGTCCAAGAGGGCATGAAACCATTAAAGATAACTGGATGGGTCAATCCTGTGAAAAGCATCAGAAGATCAAGGCAAAACCAAAGGTCAGCAAGTACCATAAAGAAAGGGGAGTTGGAAAGCACCAAGAAGACAGCTGAAGCGGCAGAAGCGGCAGAAGAATCAACCTAAGGTACAAGACTGGCTTGGAGCAGCAGTGACAGCAGTAAAGATAGGAACAGAGTAATGCAGTGAGAAGATCAGACATAAAGCCGACAAGATGTACCTCAAGGGCTGAGGCAGAGGAAGAATGGTATCAAAAGCCCAAGTATGGTTCAGCACATGTGAAAACCAAACAGATGGCAAAGGCAAGAATAAGAGTCATCAAGTACCATAAGGAAAGGGGATTTGGACAGACGCTTGGACAGCTGGAATGGGGGATCCATGTCTCAGAAAGAGAAATGTGTTGAACCCACCAATAGCATATGCTTCTATTAAACTGTAAAGATCAAGTGGTACCTGGAGTGGCATGAAGGGCCTGAGGAGTGGTGCAGCAGGCATACAAAGCAATGGATGGTCAGGGCAAGACCAAGAATTAGGGATGTGCATTTGTTAGTTTTTAGATATCCATTTGTTTCATTCATTTCATGTGTAAATGTGAATATAATGAACAGACGAATGGACACACAGAATGAAATGCCCTACTGTTTTTCTGCACCTTTCTATCAAGTCCTTCAGGAATAGATTCCCGTGGTCCTTGGACCCCAGCTCCAGGGCATCCCTCACTGCCAAGTGCCTTAAGTGTGCAAAGCAGTGGATACTTTGAAAGCCCCCATCTTCTATTGCCTTTACTATATTTACACCCCAGTTTTCATAACAAACTTGCCTGAAATTTCCTGTCTCTCAAGTCTAGCTGCTAACCCTCCAGCATCTTTCTTATGGACTATAGAATATTACATGAGGTATAACAACTATCCATCAACTGGGTGTACAGCAAAGTCCACCTGCAACCTGATGCTCAATTCCTGCTAGAGCTGATGCCTGCCCCTGTCTCAACCAAGTCCCACTAGTGTGCCATCAGGGAGAGGAAAGAAAGTGTAGCATTTGTAGTGGTCCAGATATTGCTGGTGAAATGCACTCCCCTCTGTCTTACCCAGCTGTTTCTGTATGTATCTGAGGCACTGGTTGAATATGATAGGGATGACATAAGAACATGCATTACTGGGTCAGACCAAGGGTCCATCAAGCCCAGCATCCTGTTTCCAACAGTGGCCAATCCAGGCCATAAGAACCTGGCAAGTACCCAAAAACTAAGTCTATTTCATGTTACCGTTGCTAGTAATAGCAGTGGCTATTTTCTAAGTCAACTTAATTAATAGCAGGTAATGAACTTCTCCTCCAAGAACTTATCCAATCCTTTTTAAAACCCAGCTACACTAACTGCACTAACCACGTCCTCTGGCAACAAATTCCAGACTACTAAATGTAGTCCTGGAGGTGACTTTGTAATTGGGGGCTAATGGATACAGCAGACAATTAAAGCCCATGTTCTCCACTACCAGCAGGGGCTGGTCACCCAGAGATATTTCCCTGATGCTCCTCATTAATATTTTAGATTCTGCCTGCCTCTTTACCCAGGACAGTGCATCATAATACCACCCAATTTTCTCTAAAGTAGGTTGCCAATACAAATGCATAACAGGGCACTTCTGGCCTGCTCCCTGACTGTTAGAAGGGGCTGGGGAATCAATTTGATGAAAAGCCTTTCCCTTTTCAACCCTTTTCCTCTGGCTTCTACTTGGACTGGCAGAAAAGGTCCCCAGGTTACTCTCCCCTGATGCCAGTGTGGGTGATGCTGCATACCAGTGTATGTCAGATGCTACAGTTTCTTTTCTCAAATGATATTTTTACTACAGTGAATACACTGAGAAAAGTCTGGCTCCTGACTAAGATCAGGGATATCTTCCACAATCTCTTCTCTACATTCTTATGGCACTTGAGATGAGGTTGAGGGTTGACCATGAGAAAAAATGCCAGTGGCATCATGCAAGCTTTCTACCTGTGCTACCTGCTCTTTCTGAGGTTTGCTCTCAACATGTCAGTATCATCATATATCTCCTCCATCACTGAACTAGAGGCTAAGACTCTAGGCTACTACTGACTAATCCTACCAAATTTTCTTCATCTACTAACACTTCAAGTTCTGATTCAAGGAATCCCAGACAAGATTCTTCCTCAGAATCACTTATTGAAAATACTACAGCCATTGCCTCAGAAGCAGTAACCAATGTAGAGGAGCATGCAGCTGGTTTTGATTGTTGTGCTTCTGCTGGCCCAATCCATGCCTCTGCCCTGCTACTGCCAGCATTTTCCAACTACTCCTAATCAAGAAGAAAAGGATCAGGTGATTGTGGTACAAGCTCTTCAAATTTCACCTGCTTCTGCCTTGAGTTGCCACTGCTTTCCACGCTGGAAAGTTCTGTGGCTAAAAAAGTCTCCTTTCAATTTAGAGACAGGACTAGTACCTACTGGACTGGGCTGGATCTGCACCAGTTGATCTGCCCCTGCCAAGGTTGCCATTCCCTCCTCTTCCTTAACCTAATATGATGTACACTGCCTACTGTGGGTCTGGATATTACAAATGAATTTATTTATTGATACTGTAACTGTACCCCCAGTCACAGTACCACTCACTATATGGAGAATTATCTATCATGCACACACAGAGACATATACAGTGTAAGTGTGCTGTGCTGTATGCACTCAGTGTTGGTTGACTCCAAACAGAAAATAACTGTTAGTTAAACAGAATCAAAAGACTGGCAGCCTAGTCCGTTTTTTCTTCTCTTTAGTCTATCAGTGTGTTGTACTCACCTTCTGTTCAGAGACAAACAAATCACTAGCACCGCTACATTCTCCACATTGTCTCCTACCCTGACCCTCCCCCAGTGAAGAGGAAAATAAAAAGCAGCAATAGTTTCACTGTCTCTGTCTTTGACACAGTGAGTGAGACTATTACAACCCAGAAAAGATCAGAAGCAGTCCTTTATACTAGTGCCAAATCCAAAAGTTTTTAAGCTTTTTTTTTCTTTAAACTCTGGGAGAGCTTCTATCAACAGGTCTTTCTCTGCCAACAACTAGAGAGGAAATACAGACTGCTTCTTGCACATGCCCAGACTTTACAGTGGAAATGGTTCCATATTATTTGATCCAGATAGCAGCTATAGGCTTTTAAAAGGATGCTGCACTGTGATTTGTCCTTTCTGTGGTTTCCTTGCCAATCTGTCCTGACTCAGCTCTGTGAGGTCACATAGCCAAGAGTTGGTTGCTATAATGACCAGTTGTTTTATGCTCAGCAGTACACAGCCATAGACTTGAATGTGCCATATACTTGAATGGGAAACATAAACAAATGAGATAAATATTTTTTGTTTCATTTGTGGGACTCCTCCATTTGTTTCAGGGGTTTATGAATGAAATGACTATGGACTCATTTGCTGTGTTTTACCCATTTATTTCAAATGAATACACATCCCTAATAGTCGCTTGGAAGAGCATAATTCATTCTTATGCCCCATTGCCTACAGGTAATGCAGATGCACTAGAAATAATAGGTTTCTCTGAATCAAAGGATGAGATACATTTAAATAAAGTAATAACTTTAAGTTCCAATTTTGGGTTTCCTTAGGCAAAAATTATGAAGTGCAAACAGAGTATGATCATGAAAAAAGAGGCACACTGAAGTGTCATTATACTAATGCAAGAAGCTTGAATAAAAACTTGGTGAGTTGATGTGTAAGGTGATATGTGACTTGAACTTTTCTGTTCCCTTTACAAATCTATATTTATGCATAGGATTGCCAGCATCAAACTTAAACCCAAGAAACAGCATAAAGAACTGCAACATTCATGCTGAATCTCTGCAGGCTCCTGATTTTGTGGACCACACTTTGCATTGGAGGGTAACTGCTGATTAAATCATGCGAGCCTTCTTAAATCACCCACCAGCCTCCAAAGAGCAATGGATGCACTGTTAAACAAAACCCCCTGAGAACTCATGCATGTAACAGTTTTCCACAGCATTCTTCCTTCCTGCGCTAGTCACAGGCCTCACAGACTTTCCAAATTATAGATTTAAAACTAGTTGCAGATGAATACTATCTGGGCATATTCCCCAGTGGAGGAAGGGCAGAGGCAGAGCTCATAAAGAAGGCTTCTATAACAAGAGCTACTTCATTTTTAGATTATATCAGTAATAATCTACACATCTACTGTATTTATGAAGCTTAGAGGAACAGGAGAGTTTCATGTGTGGTGTGGGGGGGGGGGGGAGGGGAGAGGGAAGCAAATTATTTCAGCACAATGTGTAAAACAAGAAGCAGTGCATGGCTTTTCTTTTTCTTTTTTAATTCCATGTCATAGTTGAAGGTTATTTTCTGACTTTATGAAAAACATATTTAGGAAGTTTATATATTTAGCATCCAGCTGCCTTCTGGAATTTGGAATTCAAAGACATTCTAACCATGAAGACCCAAAATCTGAAAATGCAGCATGTGCCTGGTTCCTCTAACTTGCCGAATAACCTCCGGTTTGCTTCGGAAAGGCTGGGGACTTTGTTGTGGCATGCCTGTTTGAGTTTAGGTTTCTTAAAAATATAAGTTTAGCCAGACAGATGCAGCAGGGGTATACATGCAGTGGTATAATCGTGGTATTTTTAAGTCATCTGGTTATCCTGCCTTATGTTTGATGAGCTGTCATTTAAAGTTATAAAGTATGTGATGAACTGATAAAAGAAGAGCCTTAAGTCACTAAAAGGGCAATTTTGAAAGCCTGTGCAGGGCTTGCAGTGTCACAGGCACTTTGGAAATACATCAGATACAGGGTGGGGAACAGAGGCGGCTTATAAAGTGTCCTATGAGCTTGGTGTAGTATTGGCAAAACAAATAGGATCACTTGATGAAAGATGTGAGAGTTTATAACTCTATAAATATTGACCATCAGGGAAACCTAATGAAAAATAAGTTACTGCATCTGTGGGACTGCCAGCCTGTTTTCAAAAGAAATCTTGCTTGAGCTTTTCACTTTGAAAATGTGTCAGTTGAAGGAATGGGACTCACCTACATAGTAACAAAGTAAATGACAGCAGAAAGGCCCAAGTGATCCATCCAGTCTGCCCAGCAAGCTTTGTTTATTTATTCTTTTAATTTATTTTGATTTTGTTATGGGTAGTCCCTGCCGCTCTATGCAGGTAATCCAAATGTAGGTTACCCCTTATCTTCATTTCCAACCTTTAGCCACTAGGGATCCTCTGTGGTTATCTAAAGGTCTTTTGAATTCCATAACAGTTCTCATCTTATCTATCTCTACTGGGAGGGTATTCCATGAAATCCATCACCCTTTTCATGAAGAAATATTTCCTGACATTGTTCCTGATTCTATTCCTTTGGAGGTTCTACAGTTTTCCTTCCACTGGAAAAAGCTCGATTCCCATGCATTATTTATACCCTTCAAGTATTTAAATGTCTGTATCATATCCCCCCTGTCCCTTCTTTCCTCCAGGATATACATATTTAGATCCTTTAGTCCCATCACATATAGCTTTTGATGCAGACCACACACCATGTGGGTTGCCTGTCTTTGGATCGCTTCAATCTTGTCTTTATCTTTTATAATATGCATTCTCCAAAACTGAACATTTTACTCCAGACGAGGCCATGCCAATGACCTCTCAGGGGCAATATCGCCTCCTTTTTTCTGCTGTTATGCCTCTGTCAATGCAGCTCAGCATTCTTCTGGCCTTAGTCATCACCTTGTAACATTGCTTTGCTACTTTACTTTCAGATCATCCAAAACTATCACCCCAAGGTCTCTTTCCCAGTCCATGCACATCAGTCTCTTGCCCCCCCATCATAAGAACATAAGAACATAAGAAATGTTCCTTCAACTGACACATTATGTATAGTTCCTTTGGATTTCTGCATCCCAGATGCATAACCCTGCACTTATTGGCATTGAATCCCAGCTGCCAAACCTTTGACTACTCCTCAAGCCTCCTCAGATCACTTTTCATTCTCTCCACTCCTTCAGGCTTATTTACTCTTTTGCAGATCTTAGTGTCATCTACAACAAGACAAACCTTTCCTTCTAACCCCTCCGCTATATCGCTCACTAAGATATTGAACAAAACTGGCCCCAGAACACGTATCACTCTTTTCTGGGATACACTCCCAGGCTTCTCATTTTGTTCATGAGCCTTCTGGGTGGGAAAGTATTGAAAGCTTTGCTGAAACCCAGATACATCACATCAATGCTCTTTCTTTATTCAATTCTCTAGTTGCAATCAACTTCTCTGCATGTAATTCTCTACATGTACATTTTCACCTGCTTTGAAGCAGATGCAAACAAACCTGTTGGAAAGTATGCATAAGGCTTTCACAATGAAGGCCCCCACATGTACTACCCCTTCCTTGGCCTCACCATACCATCACCATGCCTCTTGTCATCTTGTGGTCCATTTTTGTCTTATCTGCTTATGTTTTCCATATTTGATACCCCAATAATCATTTTATCTATGTTGTTCCTATTGTCCCAAATATTTCTTTGCCTTGCCACCTCTTCGTTCTACCATCTATTTCCTGAGGGAGTTAACCTGCAGACATTACATTCATCTGATTTCTCTCTGTAAACCAGGATATCCATCTAGACAGCAGCAGAAGTAGTAACAGTGGCATCAGTTTTAGCAATGTAATGTTTCCCAGCCTTCTTTCTGCTGTATGGAGCTTTTGATACCTTTTGAAAGAAATGAGAAAGACCTACTGAAGTCCCTACCTTTTCTTGCAAGTAAAATCAGCTAACTTGTGGAATCTATCTTTTACCTACATACTCTGGATGTTGTAGCCCTGTTTACTTGATCACTTAAAACGTTGAAGTACTAAGTGATTTATCTTATTTTGTATTTATGTATCTTTACAATGTGCAGTTTAGTGTGGCTCCCTTTGTAGTATCCTGAAATTTACTTAATTTTGTGTCTGTTTACAAATGACAAAATTTTAACCTAAATCAATTACTCTTCTCTTAATGGTATTAAGCAGTATTTTTTCCAAATGATGACAAATAATTCTTCCTAATCTTTTTACCTATGATTTATAATAGACTTACTATTTCATTTAATTTTAGTGAGGATTACTTTTGCACTTCTTTGTATGTGGCCACTAATTGATTCATGTTAAGCATAATTTTTTCTCATTCCCCTAACTGAAAAGTAGTCTATATACAAAGTTTGAGTGTGGGTTTCTTTTGTTCTTATTTCTCCATAGCACTAGTTGGTTCCAATCATGTAAATTTTCTCCCTGCCCCTTATTGGGCAATAGTCTATAAATATAGATTTGAGATAGAATAGGTGGGAGCTGGAGTGGAAAGGTGGGAAAACAATATTTCACAGCATAATCAAATGCTTCTCTGTCTCTGTAAGCAATTAAATTCCCAAACAGAAAATAATATACTTTAAAGCTTAAACTCCCCTCAGCAAGCAAATACTTAAAAAATTTGACAGACCCCAGTCTTTATCCAAAGTAAAATGCCACCCTCCCCAGTTCTTGCTTAAGCAGCAATCTCCTCAGTTCCCATATTTAAACTAGTATCAAGGCACCACAACCCATGCCTTTTATACAACATCTCAACCTTGTTCTTCCCACGGCCCTCTGTCCTCTCTTGTTGATGCTGGCTTAAGTATGGGCTAGAGCAGATTGACAGCCATGCAACTCACCCTACTTCCTAATGATAAAGGGGATGGAACAGCTCCCCCTATGAGGAAAGGCTGAAGAGGTTAGGGCTGTTCAGCTTGGAGAAGAGACAGCTGAGGGGGGATATGATAGAGGTCTTTAAGATCATGAACGGTCTTGAACGAGTAGATGTGAATCGGTTATTTACACTTTCGAATAATGGAAGGACTAGGGGGCATTCCATGAAGTTAGCAAGTAGCACATTTAAGACTAATCGGAGAAAATTCTTTTTTACTCAACGCACAATAAAGCTCTGGAATTTGTTGCCAGCGGAGGTAGTTAGTGCAGTTAGTGTAGCTGGGTTCAAAAAAGGTTTGGATAAGTTCTTGGAGGAGAAGTCCATTAACGGCTATTAATTAAATTTACTTAGGTAATAGCCACTGCTATTAATTGCATCAGTGGCAAGGGATCTTCTTAGTGTTTGGGTACTTGCCAGGTTCTTATGGCCTGGTTTGGCCTCTGTTGGAAACAGAATGCTGGGCTTGATGGACCCTTGGTCTGACCCAGCATGGCAATTTCTTATGTTCTTATGGTAATTTTTGACACTATTTAAATTATTTTATCCTTGGAGAAAATTATGATAGTTAGGGATAATATTTCTTGCCTTTTAAAAACTATTTGACCCATTCTCTGTATTAGCCTGTGTGACATTCATATCACATTATTCTAAACTGTTTTTTCTGTTTTCATTCATAATTTTATACTAACTCTTGCATACCACAAACTTTCTACATATGAAAGATTTTTTCAGATATACTCCTTTCATCATTTTTTTCACATATTGCATGTCCATGGAACAATGAATCAATCAGGAATGTAAATCGGTCACAAGTAGAAACATTATCATTAGCATTGTTATATTTGCAAATATAAATCACTCATATGGGCTACTTGTAGCACTTTTTTATTTATTTTGGTTCTTATGTAACTATTGGGGACACTTAACTCTGTCAGAGAAACTAATTTACACATATTACTCGCATCCTTCCTTCACATGACTCACATAATATATCAACTTGTCATTGCTACCCATGCACAGCATTTCTGGATAGATGGCATACAAAAGAAATAACCTACACACAAGAAAATAACATATAACACATTTATTTACAGCAAAAAGACCCTTAAACAAAAACTTTTGGTCATTTATATCAGACTCTTTTTCATGCAAATTATGCTTATGTATGTGCATGTTATAGTTGTCCACTTTGTAATGTGCATCTTGTAGGTTGTGTGGTTTGGGTAATGGATTGTTGAAGACTGAGGATTATATATGCTATGTGAGACAGATAATCATCCTTTTTGCTATACTCTACCCATCTTGTGCTAGGTTGCTTAGAAGAGACTAAAGTTTCAGAGTAGTAATAAGAATGCATGTGCCCTTTCTCAGGACTTAATTTGTAGACAGAAAGGAAGTGGAACTGTGGAGGGGGTGAGATGAGCGGGGCCAGAGACAGATTTGACCTGTGCAAAGAGCAGGACTGGGACGCCAAAGAGCAGCCATATGGGGCCACGAGTGGAAACTTTCCCGCTCAAGGCAGAGGAGTAGAGATTTGGTGGGCCGTAAGCAGTGCCCATCCCGCACGCGGCCCAGAGAAGCATACACTCGATGGGCACGAATGCGGTGGGAGCCGGGGCTGAGACCGGGATGGGGGGTGCGATGGGGTGAGGGGGGGGGGGGGCGAGCACAAGGCAGAAGGCTCACCTAGGGTGCCTAATACCCTTTCACCGGCTCTGCCAGCATTCTCTGTTCTTCTCTGCTTCCTCCAGGGGCCTTAAATAATCCATGCCACTACTGGCTCTGCTCTGCTTCCTTAGGGGAGCCAGAACCAATATACCCTGCAAGTCTGAAAGTTGTGAGCAGTAGTGCTATTCGTCAAGTCCACGGCTGAAGCCTTGACAATTGGCATTGGTGCTCACAACTTTCAAACTTGTGCTAGTTCAAATCTTTTTTATGGTTGTCTTTGCTCTGCTGTGTCTGCTTTAATATCAATCCTTTCGCTTCTGTTCCCTGCAATACAGGAGAAGTGATGGGGGGAGGGGAGAACAAGAGAGGAAAGGCTGGATTAGGGAGCAGGAGTGGCTGTTCACTGTGAGCTTCAGGCTCAGCCCCCTCCTCTTCTCTTCTCTGCTCTCAGCTTGAAGGGGAGGGGCTGGGACAGAACACCCCAGCCTCTTAAGCCTAAAAAAAAAAGAAGTGCCGGAACTGCGTTCCACCCCATTACCCCACCAATTAAACCCTGCACTTTCTAATGGGATTGTTCTTTCTGGATGTGCAGTGCTGCTAATAAGTTAATGAGGGCAAGGCAAAGTATGCAAGAGGGGATTACTGTATACATATGACTATCCTTTAACTTCTATAGAACATTATCTTCTTCTTTTTTTTTTTTTGTATTCACCTAGCAGTTTTCTATGTCATCTTTGGGCTTCCAGTTCAATTAGAACCAACCTCTATCAAGGCTATGAAACCATGAACCTTTATATGCAATTATCCAGAGTTTCCCCCTTGTTTTAATCCATTCTCACGTCGCCCAGCCACTGCAGTAATAGCCCACAACTAGCCTGGCTTCAGGTTGGGCCTCATTTCTCACAGGGGCTGCCTATCCTGCTTCCAGTCCTGGTTGGCCTGAGAAGCAGAAGCCAGGCCCAGGAATGAGAAACATCACTCATGCATGGAAGGCGCTAATACGGGCTATCACGCCAGTCCCTGAAAAGCATCATCTTTAACTTCTGCCTAATAATGCAAGGAGGAACAGAAGGAGGCAGTGCTGCAAGGCTGGTGTTTTCCTCCATCTGCGCATCCATTACTGACTCTCTGAATACTGGCAATGGACCTCAGCTGGAGGACGGGCTCTGCAGGGTTTGAAGAAGAGCTGCATTCAAGGGAACAGAAACTTAGGGGAGGGAAGCAAGTTAGGCTAAAGTTCTATATTTTACAAAAACAGAAGTTATGCCTGTAAGTTAAAAAAAAAATTTCATGGACTTTTATAGTACTTAAAATTAAAATGATTCAAACAATTCATGGACTTATATAGTATTTAAAATTAAAATGATTCAGTGTATGTTAAAAAAAATGGAATTCCAGTAATGCTGTACCTCAGATATTAAAAACTGTGATGATTCTCCTAAACAGCAAAAGAGTATTGCATGCAATTGTAAGCACAAAAAAAAAAAAAGAGCATTAAATATTTTAGCATGTTTCTGAATGGTTTCCCTTTTCTGTTTCTTCCAGTCATCTGTGATGTCTGTGTGCTTTGCTAGATTCCATCCAAACCTGGTCGTTGGAGGGATGTATTCTGGTCAGATTGTGCTGTGGGATAACCGGAGCCACAGGAGGACTCCAGTGCAGCGTACACCCCTGTCTGCCGCTGCTCACACTGTAAGGAGCAAAATATTAAAGTCTTTTGCAAGCAGATACTGTGATAATGCACTAAATACACCCATACACACGATACCCTAGCAAATCCTTTGAAAGCCTACTATTAAATGTTCTTATAGTATACTTTATATATGTGTCAGGCTCTAGGTATTGGTAACAAAATATATTATGTTACAAATTGGATTGAGGCCCATGACTTTAAATTAGTGATATGTCCCTCAAATACAGCCTGAAATGCATAGTTTTATTTGTAAATTCAAAAGTCATCAAGAGTCTAAAGTACAGAAAGCAGTTTTGCAGAAATGTTTGTAAAATATGAGGATTCTGTCACCATGTTTGGTGGAGAAGAGTGGTATGTAAAGAAACGCCTCCAAATGATATACACGCCTCTTCTTTGGCATGGCTCATCACATTTATTTATTTAAGAACTTTTAATATACCGACGTTCGTGGGACGCATCACGCCGGTTTACAATTAACTCAAGGAAGGAGGAAATACAATGAACGAGGAGCGAGGAGCAGGGAGCGGGAGCAGGCGAGAAAAGGGGGGAAGAGGGGTTGGGAATGAAAGAAGAGAGAAAGGGGAAAAGGGCAGAAGTAAACGTAGAGAGAGGAGCAACCGTGATAACAGAGGTAACTTATTTACATTATTTCTTTATATATATATAGAGAGAGAGAGAGAGGGCAATTTTCAAAATCCATTTACCTATGTAGTTAGCTTTTTAAAATGGCTGCCTGTAACATGGCCACCCTGAATGTGGGTAACAATTCATGCAGGGATCAAAAATCTCAGTGGGTACTTTATCCCTAGGCATACATTTTCTCTGTGAAAACTGATGTAAAGTCAGAGGGGTGCTTTAGCTGGATAATATGGCTGTCCCACTGAATACAGATTGCTAAAATTTTCTGAGTAAGTTTACACTTAAAATGAATTGGCTATATACTGAAAATAGCTGGTTAAGTTAAAAAATCAACCCCACCCCAGTCCCCTACCCTCTAAAAAAACTTTTAAAATTGTTAGGGCTTAATACCCGATTTCCCCCCACCCCCATACACACACACACACACACAACCCCTCTGCCAATCCTCACCCCTGTCCTCCTGACCTACCTGGATTCCCACACATATCTCAAGGACGTGCCGAGAGCACATAAGAGTCTAACCGTGCTCCTGGTGGTATCCTACGTTATTCTGACAGAAACACTATGCCATTAATAATGCTGTCAAAGTCAAACCTGACAACCCATGTTAGTAGCATCCATTACTAGCACTGCTCTCAGATCAGCACAGGATGCAGCCGGGCGTGTGCTCAGACTTCACTGAATTCCCAGCTTTGAGGGGGGGGAGGGGGGAGGCAGATGTATTATGAGGGTAGGGGTTGGGGTTGGCAGTGTGTGTGGGGGAGAGTGGAGAGTGTGGATGGTGGATAGGAGGGGGGTCTGAAGCAGCCTATTTTCTTTATGGATTATGGAGGATGGCTAGAGGCTCTGGGTTGCTTTGGGCCAAACTTTTTTAAAATTTATTTTATTTTGGGGGGTTGGGGGTGAATGGGCATCAGACCCAGATATTTATGTAAAGTGTTATGGGAGGTAGGGGTGCTGGAGTAGCGGATCTGCTGGCCTTGAAGGCTTTGTTTTTTGTTTTTTTGGTTTTTTTTTTGCGGTTATCTGGTTACATTCTGAATATAGCCAGCGGGGTTTAAAGTTATCTGGGTGTACTTTAGGTCTGTTCTGAGCACAGCCAGCGCTGAAACGCAGTGCTGCCTAGCTAAGTTAAAGCCCCTTCCCCAGGACCCTGCCCACACTGCCTCCTTTTTATAATGCTAAGCTTTAGCTGGGTAATGACTCGTCTGGTTAAAACTGATCCAGTCAGCAGGGGATATATTTAAAACCACGAGTTTCTCCCAACTTAGCTGGCCAAGCCCCTTTATCTCATACAGAAGAACAGGCCCAGTGATGCCACCGGTGGCCGAAGAAGGGAGAGACTGGCCCTGTGAGAGTAAGTGCTAATGTATGAGGGTGTGTATGTGTGTGTATGAAGGTGTATATGTCTGTGTATGTGTATGAGGGTGTGTATGAGGGTGTGTGGGTGTGTGTATGTGCATATGAAGGTATATATGTGTTTGAGGGTGTGGGGGAGTGTGTATGAGGGTGTGTTAGTGTGCATGTGTATGAAGGGATGTGTGTTTGTGTATGACTGTGTGTGTTATGAGTGTGTGGAGGGTGTGTGTGTGTGTATGAGTGTGGGTACGGGTGCCTGTGGGTGCCTATGTGCAGGGATGGGGGTGAGGATGAGAATGAGAGAGAGGAAGCATGTGTGTGTGTATGCGGGGGTAAGAGGAATTGTGTGATATTATGCGGGTGATGGCAGAAGGGTCAATACCATCAAAAGCAGACCAAGTAAGAGTAACTAAGGTTAAATTTGAGTTAGGAATTGGTAAATGAGAGAATTATTTTGAAATATTCATGACTTTGGCCTTAAAGTAATCAGCTATGTTGTTACAAACTGAATTGTCAATATGCGCAGAAGTATTGATTTTTTGAGTTGTTAAGGATTTTATTATGTTAAAAAGACTCAATGGATTATCATTCACATCTTGAATTTTGTTTGCATAATAATGTTTTTTTGCAGAGTTAACTTGTTTCCTATATTTGTTCTAGCAGGAATAGTAGTAGGATGTTTATGTCATCGTCTTTCATGGCGCTGCAATTCAGTTTTTAGTTTTTGTAATTGTAGAGTGTACCAAGGAGAACTTGGTTTCTTTTGAACATAGCAAAGGGTTTTTGGAGCAATCGCATCTAACGTCTGAGTTAGAGTGGTGTTCCAAGCACTCACAGAGTAACTAATACCGGCAAGTTTGGTTGGTAATATACTTTCAATGCAGAGATGTGGACTGGTCTTCTTCCTCTTAACATAGGTTTACTCATTATAAACAGAGTTTGATTTTTACATAAAATGTTACAAGAAAAGGAGATTAGAAAATGCTCTGACCAAGAAACCAGACTGAAAATTAAGCTTGATAGATGGCATGTGAATAAATTGAGAACTACAAAAAATTAGGTCTAGTGAGTGACCATGTCTATGCGTTGGTTCATGAATCAGCTTCTCCCAGGCTAAGCCAGCCATTGCCTCTAAAAAAGAGGAGACAGGAGGAGGAGGAGGACAGACTCACAAGTTATCCATCTGACTCCAAGTTATCCATTTAAATGTTTAAGTTTTGAATATTTACCCTCCTTGAGTCTCCAGCAAAACTGAGCAAAACCCCTGAAAAATCCCCCAGTGCACTCACTGAAGATCTTGGCTATGCACGGATAAACAAATGTATAAACTAGATAAATACCCCAAACTCAGTCCAGCCAAGGTACTGCAAGAGATCTGAGCAGTTTGCACAGCAGGAGGAAGCAATAGAAAGAAGACCTAAAATGAGGGGCCTCACTTTGAAGTGCCTGAAGTTTTGAACATGTCCATGGTGCCAGGACAGAGGACTCAGGGCGAGGGGGTGCAGCAGGGCAAGCCCCACCAGCCCCACTGCTGCAGTTGACTCTGCCCTCCCCAGTGCCGCATTTTTGCCTCCCCTCATGGATTTTGGCGCTCTAGGCAGCCCTCTAGTTTGCCTTAAGGATATGCCAGTCTTGTAGGCAAAGGCAAATGAGTGAATGGGGCGCATCAAATGATCCTTGGCTACTGGCACCTTTCTCCTTGGCTACTGGCCCATTCTCAGACCTGTACCCAGAATTTGTAAAAACTAAAATATAAATTGAAGGGGGGGGGGGGGGGGGAGAGAGGAGAGAACATTCAGAATACAGCAAAATGAGCAAATATTTTCACCTGCTTCATCAAAAACTTTCTCATGCAGCACTAAGATGAAGAAATTTCACCAAGCTTGACATTTACCAGCAACTTTTCCCACATAGGTATAAAAAGTCAGCTTTTGCCATTTCCACTCTGCTGCACATTTCAAATGTTTGAGTATTCATCTGTCTTCCTTTAAAAAAAAAAAGATATAAAGACTGCGTGTCTGAAAGACACAGATAATTTAGCTATGAGTAAGACGTTTGCCTCATCTGGTAACTTATGTTGGAACTGGTTCAAAACTATAATTTTATAGGAAGAAGTTTATTTGTGTGTTGATGAAATTTTCCCTTGAAGGGTTTTGGTCACTCTGCAGGATATATATAAACCACCACAGCATGTCATTAAGTTCAAAGAGTTGCTCCAGATTAAGTAAATTAGTTTGGAGTTATATCTACTTTTATTTTGTACAATGGTAAATGAAATAATAGTATTGATTTATGTGTGTTTTGTCACACATGGGTGCATGTATCTTTATTAGGACAAGGCAGGAGTGTCTCACCTTGGTTTTCTGTACTCCTCAGTCACCGAAATTGTTGCATAGTACTGTATTATCAATTTTAGATGATAAAGTCCCTCATATTTATCCTCGGTGATTGGGCTAGGAGCCAGAAAGAAAGCGTATCCTACCACAGATTATGACATTATTTCCTTTCACACCCACAGCTCAGAGACATTTTGAACTGTTGGAAAATCTTAGGGCAAACCGTTTTTTGTTTTTTTTTTTGCATGATTTCATTCACAGGGTAAATAAAAGCAAGCTCAGGAGTCCGCCTTTTACAGAATGATACGCCCCTGTCTTGTGCTGTCTGAGGACAATATTTAAAGAATCGAGGGGCAATGAAAAGAGTGCCCTGTTTGAAGAATGCCTGCCTCCATGCAGATGAAAGTGTGTGCGTGGATTCACAGTGTGGGGCAGCATTCCCAGGGGCCGGCTGTAGACAAGGTTGGGAAAGGACATGTGTAGGGTTGATTTTGCAAAATCTGCTTGCTGATAAAATTAGTGCAAAGCCTGTGAGACCAATGTACCCATGGGCAGCTTTCGAAGGGAAAATACTACTCATATGCTTTCTCTTTGAAAGTTAGGCGCAAGGTCTACCTATTGACTTTTGCACCTAGGTGGGGAGTTTGAAAATTGTTCCTCATCTCTACCTTTCACTGTACTTTGTGTTGACCTGTGGTGCTTTTGATCATGACATCCCGTAGCATTAGTTACAGCCTGATCCCATGTGGGGGATGTGCTTGGCAAGCTTCCCCTCCGAGCCTCAGTTAGCCGCAGCTGTGACCTGTGGTAGGACAGATTGGAACATTTTGTGCTTAACCAAGTGGTGTTTGTGGGTGCTGTGTAGAGGAAAAACATCCTGAAGTGATAAAACTGCTCCCGTGGAGCTGGCTGAGTCACAAAATCTCCTAATCATAAATGGAGCCACCTCAACATTTCACAGAAAACAATCCTAGAGCTGCATGAGCTTACTTTGTGGTGCCACAGGAAGACAGGCCACATGCCATGCTCACACAAATCTAGGATTATTAATTTTGCTTTTTAACTCTTTTTTTTTACGGTTGCATTGGCCTTCCTGCATTTCATTCCTCTCCCACCTCTGCAGCATCTCCACTTCTTTCCCCCAACTGATCCTCATCTTAGCCTCCAGCCTATACCTTTCTCATCCCTTAGCCTCTTCCCACTTCTCCTGAGCCAATCTTCCTTCCATCCCTCTCCTCCAGTTAATCCTATTTCCATCCTCCCCTCTCATCTTTTAACTATCCCCTTTTATCTCCCAGACCTTTCTTACCCCCCCCCCCCCCCCAGCTGACCCTTCTGCTTCCTTCAGCTTTTTCCACCCTCCCCTGCGGTGACTGTTCAGGCTGGCAGGAAGAGAAGGAAAGTAGTGGTGCATCAGCAATGATGGATTCGGATTTTGCCGCCCCTAGGCACTGTTGCTGCTGTCTTCCCCCTCCTGGACAGAGTAGAAGGTCTAAGGCATAACCTTCTTTACTCTTCTTGCTCCTGTCTCACCTCCTCCCCTCAAGTCTCTGAATGACAGGAGGGGAGGGGCTGAATTCAGGAGCCCTGTGCCTTTGCTTTGCTCCCCACTGTGTGCTTTGATGTCTCCCCTCTCCTTCTGCTCCCTGCACAGGACAGGAGGGGAGGGGAGGGGATGGAATAGAGTAAGGCAATTTATCTTTGCTCTGTCCCTTCCAGCCTCACCCCTCCCCTCCTGTGCTCTGCACTGGGAGGGGAGGGACTGGAGCAGGAAGCAGAAAGCTGTTCTCTGCTGAGTGAGATTAAGCCCAGCTGGTAGGTAGCAAATCTTCAGCTGACTTGCTGCCTCCCACCCCCAGATTTTTGCCATCCTAGGCCCAGGCCTAGTATGCCAATTTGCAAATCTAGGCCTGGGTATCAGGCCACATACTTCTCTTTTGACAACTGACAGTTCGAATTATGTGCCCTGGGTAGGCAAGAGAGAAGAAAGTGAAAGAGGTATTAGTGGGTTCCTCTAGTGGCAGTCCTTGGCTTTCTGGCATGAGTTCTGTTGGGATGCTCTGGAGGTGGACATCCACCCTGCCACTTATGTTATCACTTTGTGGTCCTGCACCACTAGTCCCTACCTGTGACGTCAAGTGTTGCAGATGCACAGACAGACCAACTGAAAATATTAGCTCATTTTAGTTTCATAAAATATGCCCAAAATTGTAAAGGTTTTTCTTCAAATTGATGAAAACACCATATGTTTTGGATCAAGCCTCCATCAGAAAACAAGATTTATAAACATATATACAGGCACTGTGATAATATTCAATATGCAGATTCAGGTGTTCCTATGCTTCTCACTATCTATCCTCCCATACTACCTACCTACCTCAGGGGTGCACAAGTGGGAGATGTGAACCATCCTATGGGGTGGAGAGGTGCAAACAGGAGTGGTCCACACAGGTAAGAAGTTCAGAAGCAGTGAGGAGTCAGCACTAGCAGTGAGGAGTTGGCATTAGCCCACAAGAGCTGGAAGATTAGAAGCAGCCCAGAAGATGAGCGTGCTGCAGGAAAATGAGAGGAGAGGGAAAGAGAGAGAGGCTGATGGGAGTTGGGGAAAGGGAGACAGAGAAAGAGAAAGAGAGAAAGTAAGGGGGATGCATAGGTAGGTGAGAGGAGAGAGTTTTTGGGGGCTGGCAGGAAACAGAGAGACCAAAGAGGTTTGATGGGAGAGAGAGAGTAGTGAGGGTGGGAGAGAGAGAGAGACCGATGAGGAATGATGGGAGGAGGGGGAGGGAGAAACTGGTGGAGGTGGGTGAGAGGGAAAGGGAGATAGAAAATAGTGAGAGGAAGAGAGATTGATGGGCTCAAGGGGGGGGGGAGAGAGGCTGGTGGGAGGAAGAGAGATTGATGGGCTCAAGGGGGGGGGGGGAGAGGCTGGTGGGAGGAAGAGAGATTGATGGGTCGGGGGAGAGAGAGAGAGAGAGACTTAAGATGGTTGGGGGAGACAATAAATATCCAATTTCAGCTAGTAAGAAAATGGGATTGGGAGGCTGGAAATGATATTTCTATTTTGAATTGGAAAACAAATTTTAAAATAGTTCTGGGTGCATTAAGCTGTTACCAGTTTGGGGGGGGATTAGTGATAACAGTGGTAACAAAGCCAAAATAAACAAACCATACAAATAAAAACAATTAATTCTTGGAGACCAGAAATCACCCAAACAAACTCTGGGGCAATATTCAGCAGTAGGGGATCCAGCTATGTTCGACAGATAAACTTACTTGGCTAACTTATATGGGATAGAAGTGTACATGGCAAAATATTTCATTTCATTTGATTTTTGTTTCATTTTTTGTTTAATTTTGTTTTATTTAGTTTTATTAGAATACTTTTTGTTTTAAAATTTGTATAATTTTTAGTGCAAACTAATTCAAATTAATGCAAACTAAGGGCATCATTTACTAAGCATTTTTCCCATACACACAGAATGGGAGAAAACCTTTAGTAAATGACCCCCTAACTCAGAATAGTGTGCACTAAATTGAAACAGTGCATACTAATTTAAACAATCTGCAGTATTTGAATTAATATGCACTATTTAAGTGTACACTATTTGAATTAGTGTGCATTAAAAACAACAAAAAAGAAAAAATGCAACATTTTATTGTGCTTTTTTTGTAGTTTTTTTTCTAAATAATGTAAACTGATGTAGACAAGTTTGTTGATGTTGTCTATATCATTTCAAATGAAAGCTCATCTTAATATGGCACAGGTATGTCGCTGAATATACCTGGCTATCTGAAAGTTAGCCAAATTAGTTTATCCAGCTAATTTTAGGATTGCTTTGAAGAATCTCTTAAGTTAACCCCGGAATATCCTGGACCACCCATGTCTTCTCTGTTTAAGTAGTTAGCCAAATAACTGCTTAGCCTTATAAGTTAGAGCTGATGAAACTAGCAGGATTTTGAAAAACCATGATCTATCTGGCTAAGTCTGTAACCTTTTCAAACATAACCATTTGATTATGGACCTACTAATATATTATTACAATTATTAAATAATGTCAATCAGATTAAAATGGATATGTATACAGAAATGTAGATATTTGCATGTACTTTGGATCTCAGAGACTGTTTGTAAACAGATTTAAGGTTCTGCTTGATTATCTGTGCAAGAGTAACACAATAAGACTTGCTGGCAGTTTGGCCAAAACTGCTTCTTGTAGATCGGATAAGCGGGGAGGTCAGATAAGTCTGCACTCAAAACTAGCTTCATGATGATGGTGATGATGACAGCTCCGAAGTTCCTTTGTCTTATCTCATTCCTTATAAATTATTGGCAGCATGTGCCTGACAGTCATAGATGATTTTATCCCTGTCAATCATGGGTCACTCTAACTTTCCACCCAGAATGTGTTGTGGTTTGTGAGATGTGTCTCCCATTGATTTGATAAAACAGAAGAATTTTGGTCCGACAAATAGAAGTGGCATTCATATCTCAGCTTCGTACCACATTATCTTTCCGGCCCCTGAAGCAGGCAGACATTGCCGAAACACTGGCAGCATGGGGTGGCTTCACAGTGTCTTGATGCAACTAATTGAAGTTCAGCGGACCGTTCACCCTTACACGGCAAGCTAAGTCTGTATGACTTTTCTTTAAAAAGATGAAAAGGCCTGGGTTTAATAAGGAGAGTTTTACAAAAATGACTTTGTTTAAGTGATGTATCCATAATTGGAATGAAAACAATAGAGCACTTTCTCACTCTTTTCACATTTATAAATCTAAAGAAAAAATGGTGTTGATTTGCACAGAGGTACTTCCTGTTGCGCCGGAGGTGGACCCTTGGACTGAGGTGGGCTTGATGCTACCCGTAGGAGGGATCCTACGGGTCCCCACCGTCGGCAGGCAGAGTGGGCTGATGGATGGAGGCCGGCTGGCACTTCAACAATACCAGCCATCGTTCCCCGCAAGTTAAGCCTTTGGGTACCGGGCCCAGCTGGGCTTAGGTGGGCCTCTGTATGTCGTTGTCGATGTAAGGTTAGAGAGGTCAGCCCAGAGGCAGCAACAGCAGAGCTGGGAAGTCTGTACTGGATGAGGCGGAGTCCCGGGCACCAATACAACTTAAGTCAGACAGTGGGTGCCCGAGCAAGAACAGGCCGAAGCTTGAATAGGCCAAGTCCAGGACGGAGACTGAAGAGGCGTCGTAGAGCAAGCTGGAGTCAGGGCCGGGGGCAATCAAGGAGCGGTGTCAAGGCAAGACTGAGGTCTGAGCAAGGAGAAGACCAATAGCGTAGTCAAGCAAAGCAGAGGTCTGGGCGTGGAGAAGATCAGTAGCGTAGTCAGGCGAAGCAGAGGTCAGGGCTTGGGGAAGATCAATAGCGAGGTTAGGCAAAGCAGAGGTCAGGGCTTGAAGAAGATCAGTAACGTAGTCAGGAAAAGCAGAGGTCAGGGTTTGGAGAAGATCAGTAGCGTGGTCAGGCAAAGCAGAGGTACAAACCCAAAAAACTAATTTTCCTCGTGGTTCGGGGAAAATCAGTTTCGGGGTTCGGGGCCCCCGACCCATGACGAATTAGGCAATTTCGTTGAAATTGCCTAATTCTTGATAAACGAATGCACATCTCTAGTTTTCAGGATACTCACAATGACCGAATCTGCCTACCCCTATTGTAGTCCATCTTGGTTCACAGCATCTGTCTCATCTTCAGCCTGTGAAACTGTACCTGGAACATTGTTGCTTGCAATATATAATATACCAGAAATTAATCTGACCACCAGAAACCTTGGTTGCAACGTTGGAACCAAAACACATTTTGGATTAAATTTCAAGTGAGGAGGCCCTAACCAATTGCATGGATGGAAGAGGGGACACAGTTCCGAAAAGTTTTCTCACCCCTGATCTACCTTACTCCTAAACTGTACACAAGCTTTGAACCCATGCTTCTAACTGTGAAACAGTAGTAAGTTAATAAAACAGAAACTATAGTTTAGCCAGATATAAACCTGAAATGATTTTAATGTTCTAACCATCCATCATTGTTAATCTGCTTTCAGCATCCAGTGTATTGTGTAAATGTTGTTGGGACACAGAATGCTCATAATCTTATCACTGTCTCCACGGATGGCAAGATGTGCTCCTGGAGTCTAGATATGCTCTCATCGCCACAGGTGAGTTGCCATCTTACATAGAGTAGAAACTGTGCTTCCTATGGCAGATACCGGTTAGGGATGTGCAAGTCAAAGGTTTTTCTTTGGTGAGGATTTTCATTTGTTTTCATTTAATTATTTTTTCATTTATTTTCTTTTGTTAATGCTTGGAATTTTGTGTACACAGTTCGTAGATGCGTATACAAAAAGTATTTTATGCATGCACATTGGAAGCTGTAACCGCAAACTGGGAAGTTTGCATACAACTACTGATGCAAAAATGACTTTTATTGCACACAAATATGAACTGTACGTGGAAACTTCCAAAACAAATGTAAACAAAAATGTTTGTTCTTTTCAGGGGCACTGCTGATTCGGTAGATTGTATTTTCCTTCTAAATCACACATTCGTGTCAAATTAATGATCATCCCTACTACTAAATACCTGTGGAGTGTCGCACAAAGAAAGCTGAGCACCTAGGAGCCTCAGTTGTAGGCATCTAAAGTTAGGAAATTTTCAGCTGAAATTTGGTGCCTAAGATTTGGGCTCAAAATGTTCCTAAATATATGCACTTAAAACAGAGGCCTGCCATTTATTTACCCACATTTACATCCATGTTTGGTGCCTTGTGCTGAAAATGAACCCTGGGCATTTAATTTTCCCTAGCCCTGCCCACATTTTACAAACCAAAATGTAAGTGCTCAGGGAAAGACTTTCATTTAAGTAGATATAAGTATCTAACTCTTTAAAGGCCCCATGTAATAATAAAACATGAGTAAAAAATAGAGGTTAATTTTTAGCTCACATTTTTTTTATTCACATAACAACAATTAAGTTAATTCTTGATGAAGTAAGCTAATGGTATGCTAATGCACTGAGAGTTTTAAAAATGTGCACTAACCTGAAAATGTGAGCGTAACTTTAAAATGAGTGCGTATGCGTGTGTGCAAGCCCACATATGCTGGAATTTGAAATCGTCTTTGCAAGTGTGCGCGAATAACAGAAAATACACCTAGTGCACGAATGTGTGCATCTAAGTTTAAGCTGTTACATGGGAAACGTTAGGATTTGTCGGCTTATACATGCATAAGTGAGCACATTTTAAAATATGCGCGCATGAATGAAATAACCAGTTTGAGCACTTAGTCCACCTATTTGCCCAGTCTATCTCTGATTCTTCAGCCTGCATACCCTTCAGTTCACATAGACTCCTCACCCAGTCAGTTTTTGGCTATAACGCGTTTTATTCTGATTTGTACCTGAACAAGAGCAGAAGTAAATGTGCACCGGTAACAGTGTGCTGTGCACTGCTTTTGCAGGTTTTAAATTGGGATTTACCTGTATTAATGTTGGACCCGCCTCGGAACACCCCTGACGCTGTTCCAAATCTGCCCCCTTTTTTTGGTGTGTTCTGTTGCGCATGCATGCACATATACGTGTAACCCCACCACGGTGTGCATGTCCTGCATGGGTGGGGCAATAAACTTATTGGTAAGTTCTTTGGGGCAGGAACCCTGATTAGCTCTTCTCATTCATTCTCAGGGAATGAATCTTTTTGATGGGGGGGGGGGTGTCCTTTCAGTGCCCAGTGCTGAGATGACTGACATCCTTCTATGTATCCCTTGGAAAGGGATAATCTCTATTCATTCTGTCTTGAGTGCCCAAATAAACAAGCTGGAGCCAAAATTAAAGTCTTTACTGTATACACCGGTTAAATAATGGCACAATAAACATGCTTCCAGCACCACAGTCTTCCTGGTTCTTTTTACAATCCTGTGCCCTCTATCTGTGCAGGAGTATTTTAAGTAGGCAAGGGATCTATCCACCCTCCTGGATTAAGAAAATGGTGGTCCCAGTGGGCAGGGCAGTCCTTAGATAGTTTGGAAAACCCATTTCAAGATGGCCAAAAATCCTATCTTTGCACAGAGCGCAAATTCTCTTTCTCCCCAGGGCATGAAGACTCTAGATGGATGTCTTCCAAATTGGAAATAGGTTCTTACTCACAATTAGCAGTTCGTTTCCATTTAACTTGATGGAGATCCCTAATGCGAGGGATCCTGGATGGAACTGCAGCTTCACAGGTCTGTGCATGGGCAGGAAAAGGGGCAGAAAACTTTTTTTTTATGAGTTTTTATTCTGCTTATAGCAATAAAATCATGCTAAGCGAGTTATAATAAAGATAAAATCATAACAATCACAAGATAAAATACAGTCACATACAGCATTAACATAGACAATGAAACTATCCTGACTGCTCTCAACAGCACTAGCACTCAAAAGCTTGTGGAAATAAATGTGCCTTTAATTATTTCCTAACGTTCTTAATATCATTAATTGCATGTAGAGTTGCGGGCAAAGAATTCCACAATCCAGGCCCTATCACAGAAAAGGATCTAGCTCGCGTTTCCTGCAATCCTGCTGTCTTGGCTATAGCAATTACTAATAGGTTTTTATCCACTGATTGCAATGTACAGCTAGGAATAAAAGCTTTCAATAGATCGGCTAAATAGGAAGGACCATCCAACTTTAAAACCTTATATATATCAAGAGTAAAACCTTAAACACAATCCACTGTTTAACAGGAAGCCAGTGAAGCTTCCACAATAGGGGAGTAACATGATCCCATCAATGCAAACCCCCCCCCCCCCCAATCACAGGCCTAGCTGCAGAATTCTGTAAAACCTGCACTGCTTTTAAAGAAACAGTAGGAAGTCCAAC
Organism: Rhinatrema bivittatum; assembly: GCF_901001135.1. Classification (NCBI taxonomy): domain Eukaryota; kingdom Metazoa; phylum Chordata; class Amphibia; order Gymnophiona; family Rhinatrematidae; genus Rhinatrema; species Rhinatrema bivittatum. Next base: position 177,234,844 of record NC_042616.1, read on the forward strand.
CAAAAGAGCACTGCAGTAATCAGCTATAGGCAGCAGGAAAGCCTGGACCACAGTCCAAAAGTCATTTGTGTCTAAAATATACTTTAAATGCCTTAGCAATTTAAGTTTAAAATAACCAGATTTTAGAACCTGACAAGCATGATCCTTAAAAGTGAGTCTGCTATCAAAAATGAAACCCAAATTATGAACTTCTTTAAATTGCACTGTGGTTCCCATGATAGGAGGCAAATTGATATTATTTTTAACCAACCAATCAAAATCATGTAAGAAGCAAATTGCTTCAGTCTTCTGTAAATTCAAAGTAAGATGATTTTCTCTCATCCAATCATTAATCAATTTAATACTCTCAGAAATATGTGGTGAAACTGCACTACTATTCCCATTCAATGGGAAAAATAGCTGAAGATCATCAGCATACCTTCTGAATTTAATACCATGCAGCTCCAACAGGAAACACAATGGCCTTAGGTAAACATTAAATAAGAACGCTGGAAGCACAGATCCTAGGGGAACCCCATAAGAGACGTTAAATCAATCTGATTGACCCCCAGCAAAACAAAGCTTTGGTTTCCTTGAATCTAAATATGAACAAAACCAGGAAAAAACAACCCCTCCTATAACCATTGTTTTTAGTTTCTACAACAACATTGTGTGAGAAGCCATGTCAAATGCTGAGGATACATTTAAAGAAAAAAAAACAACCCCGCAATTACTGCTTCACCCTTATCTAATTCCAGAAGCAGACAATCTACAACCAAACGGAGAAATGTCTCCATACTATGCTTCTGCCTAAACCCACTTTCTCCCAGATTCTTCAAAAAATTTCTTCTGGTCCCCAAAAAGGAAATAACCCCAGAGTTAGCACCTCGAGGGCAGGTCTTCCCTATCCCTGGGCGTCCCAAACAAAGGTTCTCCATTCCCTGAATGCAGGAAAAGGCCCAAGTTTCCAGCAAGGCTCCTACCATGTAAAAGTCCAAAAGTCAAAATAGTCCCAGGTCAACCACTCTGCACCTTGGAAGAAGAGAACAGCAGTGGAGCCCTCGACATATCAAATTGGGAGGGGAAGGAGACAGGATTGTCCCCTATCTCCGCTATTATTTTTATTGTTTTTGGAGCCCTTATTGCGTACTATTCAGGAGTCATAAGAACATAAGAACATAAGAAAATGCCATACTGGGTCAGACGAAGGGTCCATCAAGCCCAGCATCCTGTTTCCAACAGTGGCCAATCCAGGCCATAAGAACCTGGCAAGCACCCAAAAACTAAGTCTATTCCATGTTACCATTGCTAATGGCAGTGGCTATTCTCTAATTGAACTTAATAGCAGATAATGGACTTCTCCTCCAAGAACTTATCCAATCCTTTTTTAAACACAGCTATACTAACTGCACTAACCACATCCTCTGGCAACACATTCCAGAGTTTAATTGTGCGTTGAGTAAAAAAGAACTTTCTCCGATTAGTTTTAAATGTGCCCCATGCTAACTTCATGGAGTGCCCCCTAGTCTTTCTACTATCCGAAAGAGTAAATACCGATTCACATCTACCCATTCTAGACCTCTCATGATTTTAAACACCTCTATCATATCCCCCCTCAGTTGTCTCTTCTCCAAGCTGAAAAGTCCTAACCTCTTTAGTCTTTCCTCATAGGGGAGCTGTTCCATTCCCCTTATCATTTTGGTAGCCCCTCTCTGTACCTTGTCTATCACAATTATATCTTTTTTGAGATGCAGCGACCAGAATTGTACACAGTATTCAAGGTGTGGTCTCACCACGGAGCGATACAGAGGCATTATGACATTTTCCGTTTTATTCACCATTCCCTTTCTAATAATTCCCAACATTCTGTTTGCTTTTTTGACTGCCGCACCACACTGTACCGACAATTTCAATGTGTTATCCACTATGACACCTAGATCTCTTTCTTGGGTTGTAGCACCTAATATGGAACCCAACATTGTGTAATTATAGCATGGGTTATTTTTCCCTATATGCATTACCTTGCACTTATCCACATTAAATTTCATCTGCCATTTGGATGCCCAATTTTCCAGTCTCACAAGGTCTTCCTGTAATTTATCACAATCTGCTTGTGATTTAACTACTCTGAACAATTTTGTGTCATCTGCAAATTTGATTATCTCACTCGTCGTATTTCTTTCCAGATCATTTATAAATATATTGAAAAGTAAGGGTCCCAATACAGATCCCTGAGGCACTCCACTGTCCACTCCCTTCCACTGAGAAAATTGCCCATTTAATCCTACTCTCTGTTTCCTGTCTTTTAGCCAGTTTGCAATCCATGAAAGGACATCGCCACCTATCCCATGTCTTTTTACTTTTCCTAGAAGCCTCTCATGAGGAACTTTGTCAAACGCCTTCTGAAAATCCAAGTATACTATATCTACCGGTTCACCTTTATCCATATGTTTATTAACTCCTTCAAAAAAGTGAAGCAGATTTGTGAGGCAAGACTTGCCCTGGGTAAAGCCGTGCTGACTTTGTTCCATTAAACCATGTCTTTCTATATGTTCTGTGATTTTGATGTTTAGAACACTTTCCACTATTTTTCCTGGCACTGAAGTCAGGCTAACCGGTCTGTAGTTTCCTGGATCGCCCCTGGAGCCCTTTTTAAATATTGGGGTTACATTTGCTATCCTCTAGTCTTCAGGTACAATGGATGATTTTAATGATAAGTTACAAATTTTTACTAATAGGGCCTGAAATTTAATTTTTTAGTTCCTTCAGAACTCTGGGGTGTATACCATCCGGTCCAGGTGATTTACTACTCTTCAGTTTGTCAATCAGGCCTACCACATCTTCTAGGTTCACCGTGATTTGATTCGGTCCATCTGAATCATTACCCATGAAAACCTTCTCCATTATGGGTACCTCTCCAACATCCTCTTCAGTAAACACCGAAGCAAAGAAATCATTTAATCTTTCCACGATGGCCTTATCTTCTCTAAGTGCCCCTTTAACCCCTCGATCATCTAACGGTCCAACTGACTCCCTCACAGGCTTTCTGCTTCGGATATATTTTAAAAAGTTTTTACTGTGAGTTTTTGTCTCTACAGCCAACTTCTTTTCAAATTCTCTCTTAGCCTGTCTTATCAATGTCTTACATTTAACTTGCCAATGTTTATGCTTTATCCTATTTTCTTCTGTTGGATCCTTCTTCCAATTTTTGAATGAAGATCTTTTGGCTAAAATAGCTTCTTTCACCTTCCCTTTTAACCATGCCGGTAATCGTTTTGCCTTCTTTCCACCTTTCTTAATGTGTGGAATACATCTGGACTGTGCTTCTAGAATGGTATTTTTTAACAATGACCACTCCTCTTGGACATTTTTTACTTTTGTAGCTGCTCCTTTCAGTTTTTTTCTAACAATTTTTCTCATTTTATCAAAGTTTCCCTTTTGAAAGTTTAGCATGAGAGCCTTGGATTTGCACACTGTTTCTTTTCCAGTCATTAAATCAAATTTGATCATATTATGATCACTATTGTCAAGCGGCCCCACCACCGTTACCTCTCTCACCAAGTCCTGTGCCCCACTGAGAATTAGATCTAAAATTGCTCCCTCTCTCGTCGGTTCCTGAACCAATTACTCCATAAAGCTATCATTTATTCCATCCAGGAACGTTATCTCTCTAGCCTGACCCGATGATACATTTACCCAGTCTATATTGGGGTAATTGAAGTCTCCCATTATTACTGCACTACCAATTTGGTTAGCTTCCCTAATTTCTCTTAGCATTTCACTGTCCATCTCACCATCTTGACCAGGTGGACAGTAGTATACCCCTATCACTATAGTCTTCCCCGACACACAAGGGATTTCTACCCATAAAGATTCAGTTTTGTATTTAGTTTCATGCAGGATGTTTATCCTGTTGGACTCTATGCCATCCCGGACATAAAGTGCCTCACCTCCTCCCGAGTGCTCCTCTCTGTCATTGCGATATAATTTGTACCCCAGTATAGCACTGTCCCATTGGTTATCCTCTTTCCACCATGCCTCTGAGATGCCAAAAAATATACATGGGTTACAGTTGGGGAAATATCATTTTAAATATGCAGCTTTTGCTGATGATATTCTGGTATTTCTCACAAAGCTGATATCCTCCTTGAATGCAGTATTGTAATTATTTGTGAAATATGGGGTGTTCTTGGGTTTCAAATTGAATATAGATAAATCAGAAGCCCTTGCCTTCCCAACTTCTTTTAAAGATCAGTGGGGTAATGAGTTTCCTCTAAATTCAGTGGACAGTGCCTTTCAATATTTAAGCTTGGAACTATCCACTAATCTAGATGAGCTTTATGATTTCAACCTTGTTCGGTTTATGGAACATACCAAGGAAAGGTTACATACTTCGCGACGCCTACTTCTATCACTACTGATGAGAATACTGAAACAGGATTTGAAGCGGTTGGATTCAATGATTATAAAATTTATTTGGCAGGAAATGAAACCTCGCATTTCTTTGGAATGTTTAAAACATGAATGCGGCCATGGGAGGTTGGCACTTCCAGACTCGGAGGAATATAACTTAGCTAGCCTGCTCCATATTTTATGTGACTGGATTGATGACAAATCCAATTGTATAAATTTGAAGGGGGATAAATTGCTAGTTGCACCATTAGATTTAAAGCATGTTTTACATGCTGCTTCCACTGAGTTGCTGAGAGGTTTGTCCAGATGTACATTAGTTATGCTCATGAGGTGGGCCTGGAAAAAGCTAGCAAAGGTATATCAGAGTTCCCCCCATTGCTCACAATTGCTGTCCATACAGGGAAACTTAGACTTTGTTTCAAGTAGTCACTCCAAGGACTTTAAACGATGGGAGGAATGTGGAATTAGTCAGTTGCAACATGTGCCCATTGAAGAGGGTAAAATGTTCCCTTTTGCTACTTTGAAGGATAAATATGGGCATGTGGGACACTAGTATTTTTTTTGCAACTAAAACTTTATATTGCCTCTTTGCCGAAGTAGGAATTGAAGTTTTCATTCTTGGAAGATTGGGAGGAGCTTTTTTGCCCTGAGTTTCGTAAAAGGCCATTATCCAAGCTGCAGAAATTTTTGCACAAACAGAAACCTGGTGTGGGCTTCGCTACAACAGTAAATTGCTGGTCACATAAGAGTGTCTTTGAGATTACGGAGCAGATGGTAAAATTTGTTTTCACCCGCTGAAGGATCTCTCTGGCAACATATATCTTCGTGAACTTCAACATAAGTTCTTATGCCGACCATATATCTCTCAGGCCTAGGCATATAGGGCTGGTATAGCTGATACAGAGTTGTGTGTGCGATGTCATTTGGAAGTTGGTACTTTGATTCACTTATTCTGGACATGTCTGAAATCCCAACAATTCTGGTCTAAAGTAGTGGGATATCTCTCAAGAATTATGAATTACAAATTCCCAACATCTCCGGAAGTTATACTCTTCAACCAATTTCTTCCGTTGTCCTTGAAAAATAAAGGAGATATCCTGTTCTTCAGGAAAGCGTGTTTGATGGGGAAGAAAGCTATTTTGGTAACCTGGAGAGATGATAAGGATCCTTCTTATTGGCAATGGTGAAATTTCCTACATGATCTTTTGCAAATGGATAGTAGAGCTTCAGTGTCTTCCTTCAAACGACAGTTGTCCTTTGCAATTTGGGAACATTATCTACAGACGCTATCTCCAGGCGCAGGAAGCGTAGTAGTGAATAATATCAATTGAACCTCCATTTACAACACCTAGAATCATGTGTGCCTATATTTTTACCTTTGACTTTTTAAAAAAAAAGGGGGAGGAGGGGAGGGTATTGGGATTCAATGCACTTGTTTCATTGTTATCTGTTAACTGGTGGGATGCAAAGCACCCTGCTGTTTTCTTCTTTTTGTCAATGATTTATTGATAAATAAAAACAGATTTAACATAAATGTGTGTACATTCACGGGTTAAACTGTGTGCACAGCCCAGCACATTTTATTACATCAGAGCTTAAGCTAGGCACCCAATTTTTTGAATATTGGGCCCTGGGAAACCTGGGACTTGATATATCAGTCTGGTGCAAACAAAATACCAACACTAGCCCAAAATAGCTGAAGCATGGTAAAAGCAGGAATAATAATGAAGTGCCTGAGGAATATTATCTTCTGAAACTAAATTAACAAAATGTGCACAATTCAGATGCAGTTGATATTTAGAGGGGGAGGTCTTTTAATGGGAGTGGGGTAAGTGGGCAGCTTTCAATCCTTTCAAGTCACGTTTCAAGAAAGTCAGATGCATTCTTATGTATTTATATAGTGCCATTGCCAAATTTGATAACCTCAATTGTTCCCATTTCCAGATCATTTATAAATATAGGGGCAGATTTTAAAACCTGCGCGCTGGCGCAGATTTGTTCGCGCAACTCGGCACGAACAAATCTATGCCCGATTTTATAACATGGAAGGGAGGAGTTAGCAATCTATTATGATCCACTCCTCAAGAAGGGAGGAGTTAGCAATCTGTAATGAATCTGCGCCTGTAGAGGGAGTAGTAAACAATCTGTTATGGTTAAGACTGCGGAGTAGCAATCTGTTATGAATCTTGCTGAAGACTCCTGATGGAGAGGGAGTAGCAAGCTGTTACCAGCGGAGTGCTTGGAGAGGGCACTCAGCTGTAGAGTAATGTAGATAAGTGGGCCGATGGCAGATGACAGTGCCCCCAGGAGGATATCCTGAGAGGGACCACCGGCTAGGTTTGGGTATGGAGACAGACACAGATAGTTCTTTTATTAGACAGGTTAGTAGAGCCACCAGAGGTGGCAGTAGTGAGCTGATATGCCCGGCAGGGCTGAAGTCCCTCAGGTACTGGATCAGTGATCCCAGGGTTGCTGAACTGTAGAGAAACTATAGATAATAAGTAGACAGGTCATGCTGTGTTCATAGCCAGAATTAGATGACAAAACTCACATAAGGTCTTTAGGAAGCTCAGTAGCTGGAAAGGGTTAGGTCCTCGAGGAGCGAGTTCCTGGTTCCAGGGAAAGCTCTGAGAGAGCGGTGATAACTCACATATGTCTGTATCTGTGATAGCTTCCAGGCAGTAGAGAATCTTCAGTGTTCAGGAACGTGGGCCATCGAGGAGCGAGTACCGGTTCCTATCGCAATCTGAAATAAAGATAACTAAAAAATGTCTGTATCTGCGATAGCTTCCAGGCAGTAGAGAATCTTCAGTGTTCAGGAACATGGGCCCTCGAGGAGCGAGTACCGGTTCCTATCAGCAATCTGAAATAAAGAAAAGAGAGCGAGGCCCCCGAGGAGCGGGTACCCCTGGTAAGTCTGAGGAGGCAGAGTTGCTTCGGTAGAGTAACCCTTGCTAACTGGATGTGTTAGCAAATTCTGAGACCTTTTATATTGGAAGTGGATGATGTCATCTCAGGGGGATGCCCCCGAGGTTCACACCCTTGCTGGTACATCAATCGGAGCGCGCGTGCGCGCCCTATGTCATCAGGAACATGGAGGATCCACAGCATCGTGCTGGTCCGGGGATGCCGGAGAGAGAAGGCAAAAAGACACCGCGGCAGCTAACCATCCATCGGACCCGGAGGGAGTCGCCACAGAGGTGAAGAGGGCGGAGTGAGGGCGTCGAGCAGCGACAGACGCAACAGTACCCCCCTTCAAAGGGCAAACTCTTCGGGTACCAGGCTTAGGTTTCAAAGGATGTGCGAGCTGAAACTGATGAAGCATCTCTTTGTCCAAGTTATTGGTCTGAGGCTCCCAAGTGATCAAATCGGGGCCGAAGCCTTCCCAAATCAGAAGGTATTCAAAAGTCTTGCATCTGTTGCGAACATCCAAAATCTCTTTGATTTTGATTTCTAATTCGTCTTCTGCAGTGGTGACAGATGGATCTTGAGATTTGGAAGAATCTTTCAGAGTGTTATTGATGATATCAGCAGCAATGGGTAGAGCTGCTGTGGACGTCACTGAGGAATTCAGTGGAAGAGGGTGAAGTTGAATAATGTCCAAAATCCACTTCTAAAGATGACTCTCCAGTAGAAGATGCTAGATGAGAGATGGTCACAAAATATTAGATTCAGCTATGTGAAAGGGAGCTCTTGTTATAGGTATCTTACGACTGTCATAAATTGCCTCTAGAAGCTTATTGGCTTATATGTGAAGCCCGTGAAGCTCTGGGCTTGACTAATCATAGGTCACAAGAAATCCTGGTATTCTCCATCCGGAGCTATAGCACAAGATAAGGCACTGTTTGTATTGCTACTAATATGTGCACTTAGCTTGAATCCACTATCAGCATATGTAGTCCTGAAGTCTGTCCTCCGACACGGCAGTGTTTCGGACTGTGTTACTCCTTCTTCAGGGAGCTTCAGGAACCAAAGTTCTATTAATGCGTAGCAAGACACTATTGTGGTCAGTTCTGGGCTAATTTTTGATTAATGTAAGCAGTTACAATTCTTCTGTAGGAAATGATTTAAACACAGTACTGAACAGTTGTGTATTGATACCCACCCTGGGTGTACACCGGGCACTGTTGATGGATACAGTTTTCTTATTTTATTTAATTATAGGGCACTTTGCACCACCCATTTTCCTGGTAATTCTTTTTTTGTGCTTATCTCCCTCACCTGGTGTGCATTTGCCTTGCTAAATCCCCTGATTCTGCCTATTAGATCTATGTTGCCTCATTTTCTTGTATTACCAACTTACCCTTCCTTCCTTTGAATATTCTAGGTCAGGGGTCCCCAAATTACTGCCCATGGGCCAAACTTGGCCCAGGGGGGGCTCATTTTTTCCAGCTCACCTTGTGTTTTCCTCCCATTCCTGGTGGTAGATATGGAATGGGGGCGGGGGGGTCCTGTGTGGTAGCCCAAAGACATCAAGGCTGGAGGGGTTTCTCAGGCCCGTCAGTGAAGAAGGGGAAATGTGATGAGGCAAAGAGAGCACGGAGCTTGGGGAGCGGTTCCCATCGACTCTTACAGCTGTCAGAGCCTGGAAAGCAGTTTCAGCAGCCACAGTGAACCTGGGGGTGAGAAGCTGGGCCGCGATGCCACTGAAGGGGGCTGCACTTGGGAGGAGGCCAGAGAAGGAAGGAAGTGAAGATAAGCAGTGGGGGCTCTCTTTGGCGAGTACCCACTGCTGCCGGTGAAGTCTGGATGGGGGGGGGGGGGGGGGGGGCTTGGCATTGAGGCCTAGGAGTATCAGGCAGAATGGGGAAGAAAACTTGCAGCAAAAGCAAAACCGCCAGTCAGTGCTCTGGCTCCAGGGAGGAGAGTGAAGGAAGCAGAGGAGGCATGGGGAAGAGAGGATAAGACAGCAGGGGAGGAAACCAGAGGGAAGGGAAGGGGATAGGAAAGGAAAAGAGAAGAGAAGAGAAAGGTGAGAGGGAGAGTAAGATGGGTAGGGGGTAGAGAGAGGAGAGTGATTGTGGGAGTGCACCACACACATCCCATCTACCTTCCTATATCTAATCTCCCCAATACTCCCTCAGGGGGCAGATGCTGTGGAAGGGGAAAGGCAAGGGTCAGGGCTCCCAGGGATGTGGCAAGGATGCCAAGTTCTCAGAAATCAGAATATCCATCCCCCCCCCCCCGGGAATCCTGACTCTTGCCTTCCTTAGTATTTCAAATCACTGAAAGGACCAGGCACGTCACCCTGGCCCCCTGCTCATCAAATTCCAAGGAGGACTCTCATCAAGGGCATAAAAGGGCTGGCTTCAAATGGCTTTAATTCCACATTGAGGCTATACCAAGCTTCTAGGGCTTTAAGATGTTGCGAACGTGGACCCTTGGGCCGGCTAGAGTGTATGGTGAGCCCACTGAAGGAAGGCCTGCAGCGGTACTCGTAGCCGGGAGGCGGATCAGGACCAGGAGACCAGACTGGACCTTCACTTATACCAGCCCTCGTTCCCTGCAGGTTGAGCCCTTGGGTGCCGGGGCCGGCAGGACTCAGGAGAAGGTCTCCTGGTGAAGAGGAGTACAAGAACAGTCCGAGTCGAGGCAGGCTGAAGATGGGGGAAGTCAGAGATGGTCCAGGGGTTCGAGGCAGGCAGCAGAGGTGCAAGACGAGGAGACGGGCCAGAGGTCAGGGCCAGCTGAGGACAGATGAAGCCAGAGAGCAAGCCAAGGGTCAGGATGGGCAGCAGATAGACAAAACCAGGTACCAAGCCGAAGTCAAACCGAAGAGGCAAGCAAGTGGAAACTGGAACTTAGGAGCTGGAGAGGACCTGAAGCAGGCAGGAAGGCTGGAACGCAGTCAGGAACAAGCAGGATACTTGGACGAAGTCAGAAACTTGGACGAAGTCAGAAACAAGCAGGATACTGGATGGAGTCAGGAACAAGCAGGATACTGGACGGAGTCAGGAACAAGCAGGATACTGGACGGAGTCAGGAACAAGCAGGAAACTGGAACGGAGTCAGGAACAACCAGGATACAGGATGGAGTCAGGAACAAACTGGATACTGGAACGGAGTCAGGAACAAGCAGGATACTGGAACAGAGTCAAGAACAAGCAGGATACAGGATGGAGTCAGGAACAAGCAGGAAACTGGATGGAGTCAGGAACAAACTGGATACTGGAACGGTGTCAGGAACAAGCAGGATACTGGAACGGAGTCAAGAACAAGCAGGATACAGGATGGAGTCAGGAACAAGCAGGAAACTGGAACGGAGTCAGGAACAAGCAGGATACAGGATGGAGTCAGGAACAAGCAGGAAACTGGAACGGAGTCAGGAACAAGCAGGATACTGGAACAGAGTCAGGAACAAGCAGGATACAGGATGGAGTCAGGAACAAGCAGGAAACTGGATGGAGTCAGGAACAAGCAGGATACAGGATGGAGTCAGGAACAAGCAGGAAACTGGAACGGAGTCAGGAACAAGCAGGATACTGGAACAGAGTCAGGAACAAGCAGGATACAGGATGGAGTCAGGAACAAGCAGGAAACTGGATGGAGTCAGGAACAAACTGGATACTGGAACAGAGTCAGGAACAAGCAGGATACTGAAATTTCGAAATTGGTAAAAGCCTTCCTTTTCCAGGCAGCCTTCAGTATGTGAAATAGCACAGAAAGCACTAACATGATATAATGATGCTGACCATAATTCTTGAAGAAGGGAAATGATATGCAATTTTTTTATGTTCATTGTATTAATGTGAATAATATTTTATGTTTTTATGTACCATAATTATGGATGTTAAATTTGTATACCACTTAGAATTGTAGATAAGTGGTTAACAAATATTAGAAATAGATAGATAGATAGATAGATAGATAGATAGATAGATAGATAGATCTTCCAGGCCACTCAATGATTTCAAATTTCTTATGTGGCCCTTTACTTCATGTTTGGGGAACCCCCCCCCCCCGCCCCCCCCCCCCGTTGTAGGGGAAGACGCAAGGCAAGCTGGTACTTTTTGATCTTCCTTTCTGTTTTCTGCCCCATCAAATACAATTGGAGGCACCAGCACAGTGGATGCCTTTCCATGCATTCATTGCTGCCATTCAGAGTGGTCCTAAGCCTTTAGTGCCAGCACTAAGGCCTGATCCATCACCCCCCCCCCCCCCCCCTCCCAGTCCCTCCCTCCACAAGCTCCGCTAAGCCGGTCGAGGCACTTGAAAGAGTGCAGCTTCCTTCAAGCAGTCTCTTTAAAGAGCCAAACCCCATTTCCTTTACCACAAATCATGTAATTATGCTAATACTTTAATACATAGGTCAGTTTCAAGTGAAAATGAAATAATCCATGTTAAACCATAGCAATTTTAGAAGTCGCCTGTGGTATACATTTTATTTACTCTACAGCATTGTTTAGCAAATGTGGGATATAACTCGGGGTTCTTCATCTCTCGGGATGAGCCCTCCCAAGTACCGTCTCAGCAAGACAGACTCCCAGCAAAGGCGGGAAGCAGTGTCAGTGCTTGCCTTCAGTAGCCGAAGGAGGAAGCAGCGCAGACAGAGAATGGCAGAAATCTTCCTTGCGCTCATCCTATGGGCCTGACTGTACTGAGACTTTTCTCTCATTCTGGGTCCGTGTTTGCTACTTCTGTGCTCCTTTTGGACACGATCCAAAAGAAATCAAGGCACATTACGAATAGGTTCCAGATTCCTAGTGATGGGAATGATTTCAGCTGCACGTGAACAGAAGATCTTGATGTTACAGACCTTAGCAGACTCTGGGGGTCAAAGCGCTTTGAAGCATTTTATTTTAAAGCAATGAGCATTCCTACATTCGTTTGTCCCCCGGGGCAGGCCAAATGTTCTTGGACATGTTTTCAGTAAATTCAGAAGTGGACTGTGCTGCAGATTGTCCCATAACATCACAACATCCCAGGGAGCCGGCAGAAATCCCTCGCAGGAGCATTTTGCCATCAGCTCTTCTGCCGCTCTCCCTCGTTCAGATGAGAGCTGTGTGTTTATTTTGTCTTGCCTTCATATTTATCAATGTGCTCACCGTATCTGATATTAGCTGTGCCTTCCAGGGAACAATTGATTTCAAGAAATGTTTGTAAATATGGGGGGTATTGCATGTTTTATTACAGCCCCAGGCTGACAAGTGTAACCATTAAGGTATTATCTTTCGCTTCTGCACCATTAGTTTTTAAATTCTCACCTGTCATCTCTGTCTGACTTAAGACGCAATGCAGACTGACGCTTTCCAGCTGGTCTGAAGCCTATAAAAATGCAGGAATATAAATGTCAGCATCACAATATCTAACTTGATCCCTTCTCCCGGTAATTCTGCGAAGAGAAAAATGATACGGCCCAGGTGATTTAGTCGTGACATCCCGCTCAGAAAAGAATTATCAGCAATGAATAACTGTTCACAACGTGCGTGTGTGTGTGTTTTTTTTTTTCTTCCCACCCCCTTAGGAAAGCATGGAGCTGCAGTACAATAAGTCCAAGCCTGTGGCCGTCACCGGAATGGCTTTCCCAACAGGAGACGTCAATAACTTTGTGGTTGGCAGCGAGGAAGGGACGGTTTACACGGCCTGTCGACACGGAAGGTGCTTTTTAGTCCTTTTGCGCTGGCGCTCTATTGTCTCCGGACCAATGTTTGCTGGATCGATTGTTGTTGAGAAGCAGGGCTGGAAGACCTCCGGCGAGAGGAACAAAGCCCAGTGGGTGAGGGGAGTTCTGCGTACAAGCGGAGGGGAACTGCAATCCCCCCCCCCCCCCGTCCTCCTGCGCATTCCAGCTGGGTTTCAATGGAAAGTTTTTCTCTCCGAAGTGTCTTTCATTTTTTTTGCCACAACAGGTCCTTAATTAATGTTGATTTTTTTTTTCCTTTGGAATATAAATATCAGCATGTTTTTCCAACAGCACTCAAAGCTGTTCAGGATTTAGTTATCTGATATATAGATAAGTATTCGGGTAAAGAAAGATCCTTCAGGGCAAAAATAATACACAAAGTTTCGCCTCCTGTCTTCGGTTCCTAAGAAGCCCGTAAGAGATTCTATAGAGCTAGAGTTATAGACAGATATCCTATGACGTCCTCAAGGGTTGAAGACAGGGGGTGGCAAGTTTTATGCTTCACTTACAGTGGGGTGCTAGAGTCCTTATTTTACATTCTTAGTGCATCTGCTTTTTGCCTGCAGCCATCCATGTTGCTTTATCGATGGTGAAGATGGGAAGCAGAATGCACTGGAAATGCCCTTACCAGAAATGAATAGGCCATTGAATGGTATTTTACTGTAGCTTCTTGCCTTGTGCTGAACTGACCACCGTCTTTCCATTATACTAAATACAGAAACATGGCTCATTTGGATTTTTTTTCCCCCTGCTTTTGCAAGACAAGGTGGCTTATAGTATTATTGCTATTCAGATATGGTGTCCCTGCCTCAAAGAGCTTACACTTTAACGGGGCACCTAAAAACAGAGAAACATAATGTCAGAAAAAGGCCATACAACCTGCCTACCTGAGGCAATGGGAGATGAAGTGACCGCTCCAGGAGAGTCAGCCAGGGAAGTGAGATTTGAACCCTTGTTTGGCTGCTTCTCAGCCCATTGCGCTAGCCAGTAATCCACTCCTTTTCCTTATTACGCATTTGTGCATATATAACAGGATGGGAGTCCTCCCTGCTGTGATTTAGGACCATCACGGTCTCTGTTTTCATGTTTGTACCATTATAGTAGTAACAAGTATAAGCCCCTTCACCCTACTCCCCCCCCCCCCCCCCCAAAAAAAAAAAAAAAAATCCAAAGGTAAAGCAACTTAGAGACCGGCTTGGCTTCAGGAAACAAGGATGAGTCAATCTGTAGTGTAAATGAATTATTATACCTCCATCTTTGGGCCAACAGCAGCAGTGCTCAGACCTTAGCAGTGTGTCAAGACCCGGGGGATCTGAGTTTGGAGCTCGCACGCTCAGGCCTAGGGAGGGAGGGAGGGACCCTGACTGCCGAGAATGAGCCTCGGGGGGGGGGGGGGGGGGGTCCCCTCTGTTTCACAAGGTGGAGGGCCTCCGAGCTGCTTGTGTGCATACCCCGAGGAAGCAGCTTCAAAAACGGTAGAGGCAGAAGCAGGAAAACCGAAACACTGAAGCTTGCCATGGCGCGGCTCTCAGAGCGGCTCTCTCTGCAGAAAGCTGGGGGCTTGCAGCGGCTGAGTGCTGCCTCTTGTGATGCAGAATTGTAACAACTTAGGGAGCAATTTTCCAACTGTCTGCACTGGCACAAAGGCTGTGGGATTGTTTTACCCATGGACTTTGCATCCTCTCTCAAAGACACATGTACTGTGTCTTTGAAAATTGGAGTCACTTGCCCCTGCTTGTCGCATGGGTAGAAAAGCAGGGAGCGAGGATTTGAAAATGCCATCTATGCCCTGTGCTTTTCCTCCGCTGCCCTAAACGCAGTGCCAGGAGCACCTCCTCCTCTCGCTGCCACTGAAAGGCCATGAGTCGCTCCGCAGTGCGTGGCCTTTCAGCCACGTTGTGGGTGAGCAGGCTTTCAGGCAGCTGGTTTATGTGTGTGGAAATCGCTTGGAACATTTTCTAGACTTTTAACATGATTTTTAAATAAATAACTCTTTTCTGGGGTTCTGTCTCACTAATGAACAGATGTTAAGGGTCCAGGTTAAGGCTCCAGCCAGGCCTAACCCTAGCCTGCTTACCTCTGAATAGAAATGCATTACTGTTGTCTTCCTTGATTGTTGGCAGTGTGACAGAAATCCCTTTCACGTTTTCTGGTCATGTCATCACCTAGGACCTGATTTACCAAGATTTTTTTTCTGATGAATACAAAATGGGAATAGACCCTTAGTCAATCGGGCTCTTAGAGCAAAAACTGGGCGCTAAATTAGTTTTCTTGGATGCCATCGGCCACTGGATTTTTTACCACAGGCTTGGTAGATCCACGGCCACCTACTGATGAAGATTAGAGGACAAATGGTATTGTATGTTTGCCACTGGCCATCTGGGTGCTGCCTTTCTATCACAGTGAGGCTCTCTCTGGTTTCCATCTTTTCACTGAAAACCTTTGTGGTCAGCAACATGGCAAAGGGGCTGAGGACTGATGGGAAGTTGAGTTTGAGTAGAGGTGCCTGGGGACACGGAGCAGGGTCACATCTTCTTTCTTGCATTTCCATTGCAGTAAAGCTGGCATTGGCGAGGTCTTTGAAGGGCACCAGGGTCCTGTCACGGGAATCAATTGCCACATGGCAGTGGGCCAGGTCGACTTTTCACACCTCTTCCTCACGTCATCCTTTGACTGGACGGTCAAGTTGTGGACTACAAAGGTAAGATTTTCTGGGAAGGGAGAGGCACGTTTTTTTTAACCCGGACTTCAAGGCTTATCTGCAGCATTGCTGCTGCTGCCAAGAAGATTTGGATTTAACTTTGCTGGGATTTGCGGCAAAAAGAAATCTTCGTCTCTTGTTCTCCAGCCAGCAATTGTTAAAACAATGCAACCTTGTGGGGTTTCTCTTGCTGGCCACATTCATGCTTTTTCAGAAGTCGCAGAAAATGCATGGTCCCACTTGTGGGGGGTGGGATTTTAAGACTCGGGGCTTATGCTTGGGAGAGGTATATCCGATGAGAAGCTGTGTTTGCTGTCCCATTTCTCTGAAATTGGATTTGCAGCATAATATTGTGCCAGAATGTAAAACCCCATGTACTTTTAACAACTGTTTATATAATACTGATTAATATTGCTGATTAATATTTACCTATAGAAAGCCGAAAGTCAGAATTGCATTATTCATTACCTATGATTTCATTATCTGGCTAGCAGTTTGTCGCATGGGTATACTTGCAGATACCAGCAGCATGCTCTAGTAAATGTTAACATATGAAATAGATTTATGTAAATATTCCTACTCGACACTGCCATCAGCACTCCTCAACGTGCACAGGACTGTGTGAAAACACATAAGAGACTGCTGTGCTAAGTGGAGCTCACCATCATACGTACAGACTTTGGGAATTTCATTTATTAAGGAGAATCAGGGGTTAAGCTTGAAAAGAAGCCCGCAAGGGAGGAGGGACAGGATTTAGATTGGAGTTGAGTAAGGCCAGAGAGGAAATATCAGTTTTACATACAGGTTAGCCAGGAACACCTAAATTGATAGCTTGGGGTCTTCCTCAGTATAATTTCGGGATCTGGTTTCAATACGTTTCAAAACCAAAGACGAAACGCTTAAAACTGAGCTCATTCTTGTAATAATTCGTAACTAATGTTTATTGCTTTCATTGTCATCCGTGTGCATGGAGTCGCACAAGATAATTCACGATCATGAAATATCTAACCCCCCCCCCCCCCCAAAAAAAAAAAAAAAAAAGCTTGCAATCCAAATCTGCGTATGGGCGGGTGATGTGTGACTTTACTGAGTGGTAAAGAGAGGGCATCCAGTGCCGGATTTCCCATTAGGCACAGAAGGCATCAGCCCATGGGCACCTGAGCCGCTAGGGCACCGTTGGTTAAAAATGGGCCAAGAGGAGGAGAGCAATATGAGGAAAAGAGGGAGGCCCTGAAGATCCTGCCCCTTGGGGCCAGTGAAATGTAAATCTGGCCCCGGGGGAGGGGGGGAACAAAGTGGATTCTCCAAATTTAACCTGTTAAACTGCTGCCTCCGATTATTTTGTCTCTTTGGCTATTTAGAGTGACTTTTCAAACTGTTTAAAATGCTAACAAACTGAAGGTCTAGTGGACAACCATAGGCCAATTCTGTGGGAGCAATAGGGGATCCAGAAGATGCCAATTTAAAACTACCACATTTCTCAGAGCCTTCATCCTCAGCTCCCTATGGAGCCAACATACAAAGCCTAGTGCACAGCTTAATGAGCAATTGGACATGCGTTGGGAGGCGCTAGGCTAACCCCCAATGCAATAAGGGGATTAGCGCATCCAAACTCTCAATAGCGCTTATCACATGTAAATGCCAAGTAGATGAGGCTATTAGCTATTACCCCCAATGCAGAAAATCGCCTCTCAGCTAACGCACACTTGTTAATAATACAGCAAATTTAACGCCAGCCCCATTAGCCGAGTGGCAGTTTTCTGCTTTCTCCTACTGGCTGCCTGCCTGGTTGGTAAAACCCAAGACCAGATTACCCCAGTACTGCATGAACTGCAATGGCTTCCTTGCTGTAAAAATGTTCACAGTCTGCAAGGCTGCAATCTTTACATTTTGCAATGTTTACGTTTTGCGAGGCTGCACGGCTGCTCTCTGTCACTGCAGGGGATTTCACACGCCAGCTTTTCTTTTGAGGGGGGTGAGAAAACAGACGCTCAAATTGAGCGTCCGTTTTTCTAACCCGCGCTCCGCCATCTCCTGAGCGCCCGATGCAGTGTGCTAAGGATGCACAGTTGACCCCCAGCGCGTCCTTTTTAGCACGGCTGCTCATTAAATGCCATCTCTACAAACCTTGATATCACTGAGATGCCTAGGACAGCCTCTCCCTGGAGGTGGGGCCTCAAGCGGTATCAGGACTTCAGGAAGGCATGGGACCAACACAAGGATCCTTATCGGAGGGGAAATGAGAGCAAAGCTGGAGAAAGCAGCATTTAGGAAAAATTAGTAAGACGAGGTGAGCCTTAGAGCTTCTGTGTTCTCACTCTACAAAAAAAATTTCTCCTATGTTGAAATAATTCCGCTAGTTTCTCGCCTCTCTCTTGAAAATCCCTTGTTGCTTCTCTTCCCTAACTCCTTCACTTCCAGCTTCTGCTTCATCACTGGCCTTTATGTAAAGAAACAGATTCTACAATGTATGGAGTCCTGTAAGCTCCTTTACTTCCACTCCTCCTGGACAGGGCCGCTGCTAGGCCTTTTGCTGCCCTGTGAGAATAACGAGTGTGCTGCCCCGTCCCCCCACCCGATTCTGTGTTCTAAGACTTAAGTTTAAGCATCTTTCCAATAACCAAACATACAATAAGAAAGGGAAGGGGGCAGTGAACAACTCACCATACCAAAAAAAAAATAATTTTTCAAATTCTGGTATCATCTGAGTAACAATAACACAAATGTCCTCCACTACCAGGCATACTGACATTGTGAAACAATACAAAATCCTGCAAAAAGAAGATGAACCACTCAGGACATAGACAGCCAACTTCAAACCTGCCATATCATGGCAGTACTAAATTGTAGGATTCACACAGCAACAACTCTACCTATGAAAGAGCAGCACTGCAAAACGTACACCGGGATCTACAAAATACTCCTCCTCCTGTTGGGAAAACACAATGCACAAGACGGCTGCAGATCCCTGGGCACAGGGCACAATACATCAGCTCACCTCGGCCACTCCTGCAGAACACAGAGAGACCATCACCAAATTCAGAATAGTTCACCACAATTACAGTGTACAAATGTTATCTCCTCACAGCCAAATAGCCAGCCTCCAGCACATTCAGTGCATAATCATTCAATACAATCATTTCCTTTGAATAATAATTCATTTTTTTTGTATTATATTTGATTTGCTAAAGATGCTGAATTCCCCAGGAGTACTGTAAAATTACATCAGGCATAGGCAACACAGGCACGTGCCTTGGGCATCAGATTCTGAAGGTCCCCACAAACTGGGACTCCCTCTGCGGCTGTCTGATTTTTGGGGACAAAATCTTCCACAACCTGGCTCTCCGCCTATTGGCGCCATAATTTTAAATCTGACCCTGCTTGAAACACCCCACAGCCCCCCAACATTTCTTCTCCCCAGGCTCCAACTCATCTCACTCCACCTCCCCTGCCTCAACTCCCAGCTTACTCCCCCCATTCCCAGGCTATACCCCTCTCTCAGCTAAATATACCCAGTTTGCTCCCTGCCCCCTCACTCCTTCTGCTCAATGCCCTGCCCAGGTTGTTTCCTGCCCCATGCCCGCTCCCTCCATTCAATGCCCTGCCCAGTTTGCTCTATGACCCCCCCCCTTCCTCCCTCCCTCAGCTCAGGTGATCTTTTCCAGCTCCAAACAGATTGACACCTCTGCCCCTCCCTTCTGCCCAAAGCAAAGCTGCTGCGGTGCTGCCTTCCTCCTCTGTACCGCTTGCTGCGACCCCCCCCCCCCCCCCAGTCCCGTGCAGGCTGACAGGACACACAGTGCAGCTTTTTTCTGACCAGCTCCTCCTGTCTTGTCACAGGCCAGCCTCTGCGCAGATAAGTTGTACCTCCCTCCCTCCCCTGCTGGTGCAACGCCTGCCAGTTCTAGCCATTGGCTGCCTATGAGGTCAGTGGGGTTCAGGTGGGCCGCCCCTTGGTGCAGAACAGTAGGAAGGAGCTTAAGTTAAAAATAAAAAATAAAAAAAGCGGTAGTCGCTGTAGGGTCCGCACCTCAATGCCTTCTCTTGCTGCCAGCCCTGCTGCATCTCAGATAAGAATTTATTTTTTTTTAGACATTTGCTATGTCGGCACATCATGCTTCCTCACCTCCCCCCACCCAAGACCCTGAATCAATGTTTGCAGGTCACACTGCTGCCTGCACACACCATCGGGGACTGGGACTGTTTTTGCTCCCTGCCGCTCGGCCTTTCACCAAGTCACCTGCCGCCTGATCTAGCTGCCCCCCTAAGTGTGCTGCCCTGTGCGAATGCACTGTATGCACACTCTGTCGCGCCGGACCTGCTCCTGGATATTTCAGTAAGATGTTTAGTTTAGCAGCAACTTTGCTGAAGTCATTTTGGACTTTGGGAGATGAGTTGTGGGGCACCCTTTGTACTCTATCTGACATAGTGTGAATGACAGCAGATAAGGATGGGAAGGCCCAGTGGACGCTGCCCAGTTTACTTTCTGGTGCAATGCCATAGGCCCAACTTGATCTCCAGCCTTCCTTTCATTTTCTTGCAGCTAAGGAGCCTCTGTGCTTCTCCTAGGCTCTCTTGAATTCCATTACTGGTTCTGCTTCTGGTTCCCTGGGAGTCCATTCCTTGCATACACTCCTCTTTCAGGCAGAAATATTTTCTAATTTTTCTCCCAAGTTTCCCCTTCTTGAACCTGATATCAGTAGTGAAATTGGATTTTTTTTGCACAATAATGTATTTTGCATAATCATGAAAAATATGCTACATTTATACAACTAGATTTGTTCTTTTGATAGTATCCTTGCCAAATCACTTTTACAAGGAGGCAGATCTGTCCAGCTGAGAAAGTTACGTTAAGGGCAGGTTTCAGGTTTGCTATTTTGAACATTATTTTCAATCCGTGGTTCTCAGACTTCTTCAGGAGGCATGCCTTACTGATCTGGTTTTCAGGATAAGCACAATGACTATGCATGAGATAGTTTTGCATTGACTGGGTCTCCAGTGTATGCAAATCTAACTCATGTCTATTCGATATGGCTAGCATGGAAACCAGACCAATAAAAGATCCCTTCCAGACAGGGTGGAGAAACAGGTGGTGAAATTTTGCTTTAGAGGTGCTGAAGTACCTGTTTTAGCAAATACATGAACCCTGCAATCCGGACTTCGGGCACGTGAATGGGCAGAATAGTTTGCAAGAGGGAGGAAACAGGGGAAATGCGGATGTCATCCTGCACTTACCAGTGAGTTTGAAAATCATTCTGGGGCAATTTCTGGGTGTAGCTGCAAAGTATTTGTGCTAATCTGTTTTGAAGTGCCGAAACGTGGAATATAATTCAAATAAATGATTCTCCCAAAGAAAGTAGATGTGTGCTTTCCCTTTGAAATTGCCTAAAGAAAAGCTACCCACAGAAATCCCCGCCTGCTTTTCCTGTGGACTCTCTTTTCCTGCAGAACAGTGCGCAGCATTTTGAAAATGCAGAACTATGTGCATCGTGGCTTCCCTTGACCTAAACCCGCCTCTGTTCCCGCCGGTGAAAGTACATGCATTGTTGACCTCTGTGCGCACTTTTCTCTGCTGGCAGGGTGGGTAGTTTTCTAGCAGCCTGATTTTACCCAGGTAAATGGCTTTTGAAATTGCCTTCCCCCCCCCCCCCCCCCCCCAAAGCTAGCTGCATGGCCTGAGAGTTTACTTTGCACACAGGACACGTAGACTCATACCTTGACTCAGGATCCTGCACTTAAAATGGGCCAAGGATGGACGGCTCAAGTAGTTAAGTAGTTACATCTTCTTGCTAGCTGAAAAAACTCCCAAGGGGAGGGGGCAGGGCTGTGCTCTGCCTCTTGGGATGTGGGAGAT
Organism: Rhinatrema bivittatum; assembly: GCF_901001135.1. Lineage (NCBI taxonomy): Eukaryota > Metazoa > Chordata > Amphibia > Gymnophiona > Rhinatrematidae > Rhinatrema > Rhinatrema bivittatum. The sequence goes on from NC_042616.1 coordinate 177,256,414, forward strand.
CCCTGTCTGTCTCAGGTCTGTACAGAGCTGGAGGAGGGGAAGGGAGAGCCGGTTTGGGAAGAAAAGGCCAGGAGTGCCATTTTGCTGAATAGCAAGCCCCAGCATCCATCACCCAGCAGTAAACAGCTGCGAGGACTGTCTGTGCTGGAATGGATCGGATCTGGTACTGGTGAAGGATGAGACATGAGGTGCCAATTAAATCTGGAAAACTGGGGACTGGCAGCCTCCAGAGGGAAAGGTAGAAAGTGTAAAAACAGGTGATTGTAAGCCAAACAAAACAGAACAAATTAAGGGGCAGATTTTCTAAGTTAACAGAACTTAGAAAATCCGGTGGTATTAGGGGGGCGGGGGGGGGGGCGAAACCGGGGGGATGGGCGGTCCTGCGCTAGCCGGCAGCGATCGCACAGCCGCGGTGCGATCGCTACCGGCGACGCGCCGAATAACTACACCTTTTAAGGTGTAGTTATTCGGCGCGAAATAGGCAGCGAAAAGGCTCCTTACCTTTTCGCTGCCTGCGCCATCTTCGCGGAGTCGGCCCCGGTGACGCCGCGACTCCTCCGGGGCCGACTCTGCCCCGATGTCCCCTTTGCAGGCGTGCCCTACGATTTCTAGCTATCGCACACTGGCAGCGTGCGATAGCCTTAGAAAATAAGGCCCTAATTTTGTCTGAGCATAGCCATAATCCTATTTAGATAAAATGTTAACTTTTAGTAACTGCCCTAGGAGCTGGATGGCTCATAGTGTTCTAGAACCTTTCACCTCTAGGCCACTGGTTTAGATCTCTCAGTTGGAATCCTTCAGTATGGTTACTTATAACATAGAGACATACTTCCTCAGAAATGCTATTTCACAGATTTCAATGCTTAAATGTATATGTATAGTTGATTTCCTTTAAAAAAAAAAAAAAAAAAAAAAAAGTTCTGTGCATTTTCATACTGAGGACCCAAGTTTGATTCCCAGGCCAGGATTCCACTCCAATCTCTGGATCTGCTGGGCCTGGGGGTGCTGTAGAGGCATCCCTCTCAGCCTCTGAAGAGGGGTGGAGATGAGGGAGGGAACCTTGTTCTTTGCTCAGCATTGACACCTAGAGGTCAGAATCAAGGTCCATGTTGGCCATGCCCTGGAAGAAGTCCTTGTCAGTGGCAAGGACTGGTGCTGGAAAGGCTGAGCTTGTTATGTCTGTAGACCCTTGGCCTGAAGCAAGAATGGCTCTATCTGCAGAGAGGAGCTCTGCAGGTTCTCACTGTTAGCAGGTAGACCCAGGCGAAGAAGAGTTCAGGCAGGAGTTTCACCTTCACCAGCCCACATTCCCCTCGGGTTGAGCCTTTGGGTGCTGGGACTGGCAGGACTTAGGGGTGAGGGTCTCTGCTGGTGACTGGAAATGTTATCCGAGGCCAGACGGAGGTTGTAGGCAGACAGCAAGTAGCTGTGTCGGGGTCCAACAAGGGTCAGAGGCAGGCAGTGGTCAGGAGTATCCAGAGTTCAGGAATAGGTCAAGGGCAGGCAACAATCAGGCATATGCAGAGTCCAGGCAGAGGACAAACCAGGTATCCGTCCAAGGGAGAGGAAGAGGGACGGATAGGGCTGAGGCAGACAAGCAAGGCAGAAGCAGGTCAGGCAGATGAGGACTAAAGAAGGCAGCAACAAAGACTGGAATGGGCTGAAGATGAAGACTGTAACAGGCTTAGAAAGCAAAACGCACTACACTCAGTAGCTGGACCTCTTGCTGAGGCAAATTGCTTCTGGGCAGTGACGGTGATGTCATTACTAGGGAGCACAGGAGCTCTCCCACTGTGGTCCCTTTATATGTGGAGAGGTCGTGTGCACGCTTGCCTAAGGAGAGGTATGGCATGTTGCTTTAAGCGGTGTCCTACCGGGTGGTGTCTACAATGTACTGGAGGTGTTTCTCTGCGCCAGCATGGCCAACCTGGTGCCTGGTTAAGGGTAGCAGTTCCTAGGGTTAGCCCGCAGACCAACGAATGCAATAGTACTCCCCTCTTACGCTCTCTCCTTGAGGCCTTGGATTTCTTGTGGTAGCGCTGATGAAAGTCTTTGAGGATATTGGAATCTAATATGTTGGCTCCCATTAGTTCTTCCAAGAGATAAAATATTCTATTCTTTTGCCCCTCCGGTGGGAATCTAGGACCTCTTGAACTTCATATGTTGTGTCTCCATAAACAATGATTTCCTGAGGTTCAGGCAGCACTCTGGAGAGCCAAGAAAGCACTACTGGCTTGAACAGAGAAGCTTGAACCACGTTGTGGATTTTCAAGATAGGTGAGCTTTAGCTGGTACATAACTGGGACCACTTGTCGAAACACTAGAAAAGGCCAATAAAGCGTGGTGCCATACGTATTGAGGGATGCCGTAGGCACAGATACTGGGTACTTAGCAGACCTTCTCACCCATCTTGAACTGGGGTTCCAGCCTCCTTTGGGCAACTGCTGTCTTCTTGGCTAGGGAGGCAGCCTTTTTGATCAACTGATTGTTCCCATAGATTGTAGATTTCTTGTGCTGAGAGTTGGGCTGCCCATTGCCTTGCGGGTGGTAGGCCATTGTATAGTCAAGTGATACCAAAGTTTTGCAGAAAGAATGCCAGTAGCACATGGAGAACTGAGCTCCTTTATCTGATAATATATGCTCAGTAATCCATGATGGCGAAAGATGTGAAGGTGAAAAGATGAGCTAATTCCAGAGTGGAAGGAAGACTAATGAGGATGTTGGGGAGATACCAGTTCCGAAGATGGTTTTCAAGGGTGATAAGTCAAATGAACTAAACCAAATCACTGTGAACCTGGAAGATGTAGTAGTCCAGATTGACAAACTAAAGATAGCAAATCACCTGGATCATATGGAATGCATCCTAGGGTACTGAAGGAACTCAAAAATGAAATTTCTGATCTATTAGTTAAAATTTGTAACTTATCATTAAAATCATCCATTGTACCTGAAGACTGGAGGGTGGCCAACATATCCCCAATATTTAAAAAGGGCTCCAGGGGTGATCCAGAAAACTATAGATCAATGAGCCTGACTTCAGTGCTGGGAAAAATAATGGAAACTATTCTAAAGATCAAAATCGTAAAGCATATAGAGAGACATGGATTTATCCAAGGGAAGTCTTGCCTAACAAATCTGCTTCATTTTTTTTGAAGGGGTTAATAAACATGTGGATAAAGGTGAACCAGTAGATGCAGTGTATTTGGATTTTCAGAAGGCATTTCACAAAGTCCCTCATGAGAGGCTTCTAAGAAAACTAAAATGCCATGGGATAGGAAGCGATGTCCTTTCGTGGATTACAAACTGATTAAAAGACAGGAAACAGAGAGTAGGATTAAATGGTCAATTTTCTCAGTGGAAAAGGGTAAATAATGGAGTGCCTCAGAGATCTGTATTGGGACTGGTGCTATTCAATATAAGAACATAAGAATATACCATACTGGGTCAGACCAAGGGTCCATCAAGCCCAGCATCCTGTTTCCAACAGTGGCCAATCCAGGCCATAAGAACCTGGCAAGTACCCAAAAACTAAGTCTATTCCATGCTACTGTTGCTAGTAATAGCAGTGACTATTTTCTAAGTCAACTTAATTAATAGCAAGTAATGGACTTCTCCTCCAAGAACTTATCCAATCCTTTTTTAAACACAGCTATACTAACTGCACTAACAACATCTTCTAGCAACAAATTGCAGAGTTTAATTGTGCATTGAGTGAAAAAGAACTTTCTCGGATTAGTTTTAAATGTGCCATATTCTAACTTCATGGAGTGCCCCCTAGTCTTTCTATTATCCGAAAGAGTAAAAAACCAATTCACATCTACCCTTTCTAGACCTCTCATGATTTTAAACTCCTCTATCATATCCCCCCTCAGCCGTCTCTTCTCCAAGCTGAACAGTCCTAACCTCTTTAGTCTTTCCATTCCCCTTATCATTTTGGTAGCCCTTCTCTGTACCTTTTCCATCGCAATTATATCTTTTTTGAGATGCGGCGACCAGAATTGTACACAGTATTCAAGGTGCGGTCTCACCATGGAGCGATACAGAGGCATTATGACATTTTCCGTTTTATTCACCATTCCCTTTCTAATAATTCCCAACATTCTGTTTGCTTTTTTGACTGCCGCAGCACACTGAACCGACAATTTCAATGTGTTATCCACTATGACGCCTAGATCTCTTTCTTGGGTAGTAGCACCTAATATGGAACCTAACATTGTGTAACTATAGCATGGGTTATTTTTCCCTATATGTATCACCTTGCACTTATCCACATTAAATTTCATCTGTCATTTTGATGTCCAATTTTCTAGCCTTACAAGGTCTTCCTGCAATTTATCACAATCTGCTTGTGATAAGTACTCTGAACAGTTTTGTATCATCTGCAAATTTGATTACCTCACTCGTCGTATTTCTTTCCAGATCATTTATAAATAAATTGAAAAGTAAGGGTCCCAATACAGATCCCTGAGGCACTCCACTGCCCACTCCCTTCCACTGAGAAAATTGTCCATTTAATCCTACTCTCTGTTTCCTGTCTTTTAGCCAATTTGTAATCCACGAAAGGACATCGCCACCTATCCCATGACCTTTTTATTTTTCCTAGAAGCGTCTCATGAGGAACTTTGTCAAATGGCTTCTGAAAATCCAAGTACACTACATCTACCGATTCACATTTATCCACATGTTTATTAACTCCTTCAAAAAAGTGAAGCAGATTTGTGAGGCAAGACTTGCCTTGGGTAAAGCCATGCTGACTTTGTTCCATTAAATCATGTCTTTCTATATGTTCTGTGATTTTGATATTTAGGACACTTTCCACTATTTCTCCTGGCACTGAAGTCAGGCTAGCTGGTCTGTAGTTTCCCGTATCGCCCCTGCAGAACCTTTTAAATATTGGGGTTGCATTAGCCACCCTCCAGTCACCTGGAAAGGAATATGACGTGTGAGGTTATCAGATTTGCGGATGATACAAAATTATTCAGATACATTACAGGAGGACCTTGCGAGACTGAAAATTTGGGCAACCAAATGGCAGATGAAATTTAATGTGGACAAGTGCAAGGTGTTGCATATAGGGAAAAATAACCCTTGCTGTAGTTGCACGATTTAGGTTCCATATTAGGAGCTACCACTCAGGAAAAAGATCTAGGCATCATAGTGGATAATACTTTGAAATTGTCGGCTCAGTGTGCTGCAGCAGTCAAAAAAGCAAATAGAATGTTAGCAATTATTAGGAAGGGAATGGTTAATAGAACGGAAAATGTCATAATGCCTCTGTATTGCTCCATGGTGAGATCGCACCTTGAAAACTGTGTACAATTCTGGTCGCCACATCTCAAAAAAGATATAGTTGCAATGGAGAAAGTACAGAAAAGGACAACTAAAATGATAAACGGGATGGAACAACTCCCCTTTATCAACTTTTAACAACTCCGTATTTCTTCACGGAGAGAGTGGTGAAGTCCAAAACTGTGAAGGATTTCAAAGGGGCGTGGGATAAACACTGTGGATCCATCAGGTCTAGAGGACGCGTATAAAGAGGAGGCAGCAAAACACTGCACGGAGCGGCAGTAGCCACAGAGGCATTCACGGAGCGGGATGCCAGTGGCCAGTGGTTGGTGTTCCACCTTCACGGAGCGGAAGGATGGAGGCCTGCCATCTCCATATTAAAAAAAAAACAAAAAACAGGGGTGGGCTCATGGGCTATAGGTATTACCAATTATTAGGCTTATTCAATTACCAATTATTAGGCTTTTCAATATTTGATGATAGTTAATGTGACTTTCAATGCATACTTCACTTTCAATGCATATCCAGCATATCTCTCTGCTTCAACGGCAGGGGAGAAGTAAAACTAACACTTCACGCATATCCAGCATAGCTCTCTGCTGCAACGGCAGAGAGCTATGCTGCCGCTTACCCAACTAATCAAGCTTGATATTTCACTTGGAAGCAGCTCCATCACTGCTCTCTACATTAATGGTGGGGGTGAAAGGGAAATAGAACCTAAGGTTACTAAGAGCCAAGAGAAACAGATAAGTATGAGAAAAAAGAAGTGTGAAGCTTGCTGGGCAGACTGGATGGACCGATTGGTCTTCTTCTGCCATCATTTCTATGTTTCTATGTTTCCCCTATGAGAAAAAGCTGAAGAGGTTAAGGCTGTTCAGGTTGGAGAAGAGATGGCTGAGGGGAGATATGATAGAGTCTTTAAAATCATGAGAGGTCTTGAATGAGTAGATTTGAATTGGTTATTTACACTTTCGGATAATAGAAGGACTAGGGGGCACTAAATGAAGTTAGCAAGTAGTCCATTTAAGACTAATTGGAGAAAATTATTTTTCACTCAATGCACAGTTAAGCTCTGGAATTTGATGCCAGAGGATGTGGTTAGTGCAATTAGTGTAGCTGGGTTCAAAAAAGATTTTGATAAGTTCTTGGAGGAGAAGTCCATTAACTGCTGTTAAGCAAGTTGACTTAGGGAATGGCCTCTGCTATTATTGGCATCAGTAGCTTGGGATCTTCTTGGTGTTTGGGTACTTTCCAGGTTCTTGTGGCCTGATTTGGCCTCTGTTGAAAACAGGATGCTGGGCTTGATGGACCCTTGGTCTGACCTAGTATGGCAGTTTCTTATGTTCTTAATGGGACAAAGTGTGCCATTATGGAGAATCAATCAATCACCACCCATATCATGTGGCGCCGTTTGTTACATGCGAGTCATGAGCCCATATCCCCACTTTCTCATGCAGTCTGGAACGTACTACAGTCTTCCCTGGAGGGACAGGTATCATGGTGGCCAGAAGTATTTTAGCTTCAGAATATCTTTGGTCTGGAAGGAAAGGGAGAGGGCCTCTGCTCGTAGATTCATGAGTGTGGGGGCGATAACATAACTCAAAATCAAAGCGGGAAAAGAACAAGGACCAGCAGGCCTGTCTGGCATTAAGTTGCTGAGCTTGATGTAGATGTTGTATAATCATGATGCAATGTTGAGCCCCCTTGAGAAGATGACACCATTCTTCTAGAGCCAACATGACTGCCAAGAGCTCTCCATCTCCAATGCTGTAGTTGCGTTCGGCTGAGGAAAACTTCTTGCAAAAGAAGGAACACAGTCGAAGCACCATGTTATGTGTGCTGGCCGCGGTAGACTCACGACCCGGCCCCCTCACCTCTCTCAGACGAATCCAGTGCCTTATTCCTCATCCCTGGCGGCAGTGGGCTGCTGGCTCTGTCCTCGGGCCGCCCCCGGTGCCTCCGGCACAGCTGCAGATCCCTGTGCTCCTCGTCAGGCCTCTCCTTGTGGCCCGTGGGAGAGACACCGCCACTCAGCACCATGCCCCTCCCTAGGCGTGCGCGCATCATTGAATCTTAAGTAGGGCCCGCGGCGGGAACCTAGTCACGGCCACGGATGATGATGTCAGCAGAGCTCTGTTACTTAAGGCTGGGCCCCGCTGCTAAGAATTGCCTTTGCAACAGGTCTCCACGCTGGTCATGTACTCATTGCCTCCTGGTGATTCTCCTTCGTTCCTGGTTCCTGATCCTCGCTGACTCCTGTTCCTGGTTTCCTCGTTCCTGTGTTCCTCTTTCCTAGCCTACCTTTGGACTGCCTTCTCGGATACGACTTCTGCTTTGCCTGACCATACTGTTGACTCTCTCCAAGCCCAGACCTCTGCATCACCTGACTACTCCATTGCCTCTCTTCAAGCCCAGACCTCTGCATCGCCTGACTACTCCATTGCCTCGCTTCAAGCCCAGACCTCTGCATCGCCTGACTTCTCTATTGCCTCTCTCCATGCCTGGACCTCTGCATTGCCTGACTACGTTCTTGACTCTCGCCTAGTCCAGACCTCAGCCTTGCTTGCCACTGCTTCCAGATTGCCGCCAGCCCTGACTCCAGCTTGCCCTATGACGCTTCTTCAGTCTACATCCTGGACTTGGCTTATTCAGGCTTCGGCCTGTTCTTGATCGGGCGACCTCTGTCTGACTTTGGTTCTATTGGTGCTCGGGTCTCCGGGACTCCGCCTCGTCCAGTACAGACTTCTTCTCTTCACTGCTGCTGCCTCTTGGCTGACCTCTTGATCCTTCTATCGACAACGACATACAGAGGCCCACCTAAGTCCAGCTGGCCCCGGTACCCAAAGGCTCAACCCACGGAGAACAAGGGCTGGTATTGGTGAAGCACCAGCCAGCCTTCGTCCATCAGCCCACTCCGCCTGCCGATGATGGGGACCCATAGAATCCCTCCTACAGGTAGCGTCAACCCCATCTCGGCCCAAGGGTCCACCTCCGGTGCAACACACCCCTTCAGAACTGTGTTGGCTGAGGACAGCCCTTTCCTCTAGGGTAGAGGCATCTTCTTCCATAATGAAGGGCCATGTAGGGTCCAAATGTCACAGGGAAGGTTTGTCAACAAAGGCTTCCTTTAATTTCTGGAAAGCCTTGATAGCCTATGGTGGCCAGTTTTTGGTGTTAGCGCCCTTGTGAGTAAGCATTAGGAAGGCTGCCCCAGCAGAATAATTAGGAATAAACTGGCTATAATAATTAGCAAACCCAGGAATCTTTCTAAGGCCCTGAGCCCCACTGGGTGAGGCTAATCCATGATGACTTTACCTTGGCAGGATCTATCCGAAATCTGTCTCACGACACTATATACCCAAGGATGGGGAGCTCCTCTTGCTCAAAGAGACATTTCTCTAACTTGGCATAGAAGTTATTCTCCCAAAGGCATTGAAGGACAATGCAGACATCTCTATGATGGGAGCTCAGGGTCTGAGAGAAAATCAGTATGTCATCCAGGTATATGACCATGCAGATTTATAGCAGATCATGAAAGATCTCATTGACCATTTTCTGGAAAACCACTGGGGCGTTGCAAAGCCCGAAGGGCATTACCAAGTACTCATGCTCGTCACGGATATTAAATGTGGTTTTCCATTCATCACCAGCCTTGATGTAGATGAGGTTGTTTGCACCCCCTGAGGTCCAATTTCATGAATATTTTAGCATCCTGCAGGTGATCAAAGTGCTCGGCTACTAGAGGCAGAGAGTAACAGTCTTTCTTAGTTATAGCATTCAGACCACAGAAGTCTATGCATGGCCTGAGAGATCTGTCTTTCTTCATGACAAAGAAGAAACCAGCTCCTGCCAGAGAAGAGGAAGGTCGGATGAATTCGCGAGCTAGATTGTCTTGGATGTAGGTTGAAATAGCCTGAGTCTCGGGCAGGGACGGGTTTAAAACCAGCCCCATGACGGCGTAGCTCCAGGAGTGAGCTCTATGCCACAATCATATGTGCGATGAGGAGACAAGGTCTCAACATTCTTCTTCGAAAAGGCATCCTTGTAGTCCGCATATTGCAGGGGTAGCCTCAGAATGGCAGAAGCCACAATCACTGGGTGAGGAGGTTCCAAGCAGGAGTCAATACATCCGTGGCCCCAGTGGACGAGATCTAAGGTGGACAAGTCGAAGTAGGATTGATGCTGTTGGAGCCATGGCAGGCTGAGTATGATTGGATTAATAACTCTGGGGATCATGTGGAAGCTGATTTTTCCAAGTATAAGAGATAAGTGCACAAGGTTAGGGGCACCGTGGTCTGGATAACCTGTCTCAGGAGTGGATCCCCATAGACAGGAGATTATCAGTAGGGGGAGTCATCAGGACAGTGGGTATTTGGAGATGGTCAACCAGACCTTGCAAAATGAGGTTTCCCCTGGAGCGAGAATCCACAAAAGCTTGATTGGGGAAACACGTGGGGCCCAGTTCCAGTATGACTGGCAGGCACAGTTGGGGAAGTGGAACAGTAAGGCCTAGGGTCAGCTCCCTGAAGGTCCCTAGGTGTTTGAATTTCCTGACCTCCTGGGACATTAGGCCAGGAGATGACCCTGGCCTTTGCGCAGTAGAGGCAGAGGCCCTGTTGTCTATGCTGGAGCCTTTCTTCTGGGGCTAGACAGCAGCATCGATTCCTTGGGAAGAGTAGGAGAGGCCGAGGGTGTGGCAGCAGTGGGCAAGAGTGGGCATTGGAAGTGAGGTTCCAGAGTAATGCTTCTCCATGCTGGAAGGGTCTCCCAGATCCTTTGCTTCAAGCGTCAATCTATTTTTCTGGTTAGGGCAAGCGAGGTGGAATATTCTTAAGTGGCAAGCACGTCCTTAAATTTTCCAGAAAGATGGTGATCAAGCTGTCCTTCCACCAGTTTAGTTCAAATGCTAGAGTCCTAAATTCCTCGGCATATTTGCCCAAGGTTCGGGAGTCCTGGCAGATATGGAGTAGATCCGAGGCTATCACATGACCTGGCTCCTCAAAGACGGAGCAAAATTGTTACATGAACTGCTGAAGGTTGAGCAGAATAGGATCCTCTTATTCCCAGAGCGGGAAGTCCAGGTCAGTGCCGTTCCATCCAGTAGTGAATAAATATACATTGTCTTGGTTTGGTCATTGGGGAACAGGGGAGCCTGTAATTGAAAGTGCATCCTGCACTGATTGAGGAATTCCTGACACCACTTGGGATCCAGGGCATACCTGATGGAGCTGGCAGCAGAGGGATTAGCTGACTGGAGGAGCACTGGTACGGGTGGAGGCAGTGCAACTGGGGTAGTCAAAGTGTCAGGTGAGTGGTAAGAAGATCCATAGCTATGGTCTGGAGCTTCAGGACACCCTGTTGACCTGCAATCTACAGAATATACCAGAGATGGCTTGGAGCAATGTCAAGTCCACCGAGGTCCATGGCCTCAGCAAACTGTTGTGTCTGTGGACCCCTGGGCTGAGGCGAGATTGGCTGTTCCTGCAGGGAGGAGCCCTGCAGGTTCTCGCCATCAGCAGGCAGACCCAGGCAAAGCAGAGACTGGGCAGGAGCTTCACCTTTATCAGCCTATGTTCCCCTTGGGTTGAGCCTTTGAGAGCCGGGGCCGGCAGAACTTAGGCAAGGGTCTGTGATAGTAACTGGAGATGTGATACAAGGCCAGGTGGAGGTTGTAGACAAGTGGCAAATAGAAGTGTTGGGGTCTGGGCAAGGGTCAGAGGCAGACAGTGGTCAGGCTTATCCAAAGTCCAAGTAGAGGTCAAGAACAGGCAGCAGTCAAGCGTATGCAGAGTCCAGGCAGAAGTCAAACCAGGTATCCATCCGAGAGAGAGGAGAAGGGACAGATAGGGCTGAGGCAGATAGGCAAGGCAGGAGCAGGTCAGACATATGAGGACTAGGGCAGGCAGAGGCTAAGACTGGAACAGGCTAAAGATGAAGACTGGAAATGGCTTGGGAAGCAACACACTCTACACTCAGTAGCTGGACCTGTTGCTGAGGTGATTTGTGTTAGAATCCCCGGCCATGTAAGACCGCTGCCGGGTCCCCTTACCTCTGCAGTCAGGCAACCAACTCCAGCTCCTCTCCGTCGCCAATCCTTGTGGCCAACGCTGACCGACGCTACGGCGGCCTGCTCTTGCTGCGCCCCTGCACACCACCATGCCGAGCTCCACGCCTGGCCCCCCTAGGCACTGCGCATACTGCTGCTGTGAATTTAAAGGGCCCGCGGTGGGAAAGTTCCTCGCGGCTCATGAAGATGACGTCAGACAGGGTGGGTATATAAACCCTGCCCTGCCACTAGCACTTTGCCTCAGCAACGCATCCAGCTCAGTCTTGAGTGTGAGTTCTGCTTTCCTGATTCCTGTCTGATCCTGTGTTCCTGCCTTGCTCCCTGTTCCTGATTCCTGATCCAATTCCAGCTTGCTTTCTGTTCCCGATTCGTGACTCCAGCATTCCTGCTCCTCGTCTCTTCGGATTGATCTTCTGGTTCTGACCCTGCCTGACTCTGCTTGACCTCCACCTGCCCTGACCTCTTTCCTGTTTCTCCGTTTCTGCTTGTTATAGCTGCCCATCCTGATCTCTGGCCTGTTCCTGGTTTTGCCTGTCTGCCGCCTGCCTTGACTTCTGCCTGTCTGGCGCTGCTTCAGCCTCTCCCTCTGGTTCCACGACTTTAGAGCCCCTGCCTAAGTGCTGCCGGCCCCGGCACCCAAGGGCTCAACCTGTGGGGAACGAGGGCTGGTATAGGTGAAGCTCCAGTTGGGTCTTTTCCGCCCATACCGCCTCCCAACCAATGAGAGTTCGCCCCTCGCTTGCTAACTTCATCTCGGCTCAAGGGTACACATTCCTAACAATTTGCTTTTTGAGAACTGCCCTTATTTAGGAAAGCAGCTGTGTTGTCATCACTAGTGGCCATGGGGTTTTCCCTGCTGTGGTCCCTTTAAATGTGGAGAGGTTATATGGGTGCCTAAGGAGCGACGTGGCACGTTGCTGTCGGCAGCGTCCTACCATGCGGTGTCTGGCAATGTGCTGGCGGCGTTTTGCCTCACCACAGAGCAGCATGGTTGGCCCAGTGCCTGAGATAAGGGCAGAGGGGTTAGCCCACAGGCCACGGAACTCAACGGAGCTGAGTTAGAAGACCATGCAAAAATCCCCTGGTACTTTAGAGCATAGTGGAGACTGGTTCCAACTGAGCTGGAAGGCCAACAAAAAGGGAGCACCTTTACTGTAAATAAAAACTGCAACTGTAAACACTGTAACAAGCAAAGTTCCAATAATCCACTCAAAACGGTGGCCAGACATTCACTATCAGTTAGTGCCCTGGCTGGATTACAACACCCTCAACTTTGCCTCAGGTCTCCTGCATTTCCAGACAGGGTAGAACCTGTCAGCAAATGTTATGTTTTTGGGCAATATCGTTTAATTAATCTGATAAAAATAGGGAAGGTAATTTGATAACACCCCCTCTTTCCCCACCCTTCCCCTGTAACTTTTCCAGTGCCAATTGCATAAATTAACACCAGTTTGTAAAGCGAATAATAGCACATGGGTTTGCTTTGAATATGATTCCAGATAACCCACACAAAGTCACACCTGCTCTTTGCAGCTCATAACCCATGCGTGTTAATTTCCACGCAGTTCGTTGTAAAATCGGAAGCATGCACATACATCCCAGCTCCTCTTATCAGGATGCCTCTTTTTTTTGTGTGCATAAAAGATTGCGTGAAATTGGGTTTGCATAAAGTTTTATGCACACAAACCCTTCGGAATTTTATAAGGAGTTATTTATGCTCATAAGCCTGTGTTTTATACACAATAAATGGCTTGAAAAATGACCCACAAAAATATACAGCCCAGGATTCTGTCTCCCTCACCAACAGGTCGATACAGTAAAGTGTGCTCCGTCGGAGCGCACTGTCAGCCTGCTCTGGACGCGTGTTTTCCCTTACCCCTTATTCAGTAAGGGGAGGAAAACACGCGGCCCACCCGCGGCACCTAATAGCGCCCTCAACATGCAAATGCATGTTGATGGCCCTATTAGGTATGCGCGCGGGATCCAGTAAGTAAAATGTGCAGCCAAGCCGCACATTTTACTCTAAGAAATTAGCGCCGACCTTTGGGTCGGCGCTAATTTCTTCCGGCGCCAGGAAAGTACACAGAAAAGCAGTAAAAACTGCTTTTCTGTGCACCCTCCGACTTAGTATCATGGCGATATTAAGTCGGAGGTCCCCAAAAGTAAAAAAAAGTAAAAAAAAAAATAAATAAATTTGAATTTGGCCCGCGGCTGTCGGGCCGAAAACCGGACGCTCAATTTTGCCGGCGTCCGGTTTCCGAGCCCGTAGCTGTCAGCGGGCTCGAGAACCGACGCCGGCAAAATTGAGCGTCAGCTGTCAAACCCGCTGTCAGCCGCCGCTCCAGGCCAAAAGGAGGCGCTAGGGACGCGCTAATGTCCCTAGCGCCTCCTTTCCCTCGTTTGCACCGCGTCGCCTAATTTGCATACTGGATCGCTCGCACCGGCCAAGGGCTGGTGCGTGCGCCGGGAGAGCGGGCGTTCGTCCGCTCTCCCGCGGTTTTACAGTATCGGGCTGCAAGTAACTGAAGGAAGAGGGGAATTCTATGTGCAGTCAAGTAAACTTGTAACAGACTGAATCCTGTTGAAAGGGTTCACTTCAATCCAAGGGCCAATGTAATAAGGTGCATTCCACAGAGTGCACAGTTTAACCCATGATTGTGCACACATTCTTTCTGGTCAAACTTAACTGCTAATATAACAAGGAGCTTTGCAGCTACATAGTGTGCGTACAGCAGTGTGCGACCAGGTTAGCACCCTCTTATGCAAATCTCATGCAGATGTTGGCATTTGATATTACCCTTCAGTGCAGAGAGATGCGTGGGCTTACCTCGGGTTTTCTGAGCACGGGAAACTAAACTCCTAGGGGCCGATGCAATAAATATGCGCTGAAAGCAGTCACTGAACACTCAGCGCCCGCTTTCCTAACACGCCCCCAGGCACCCCTCCTGGGAGCGCCATGCAATATTTAAATGAGGGGGTCGCGTTATCAAGGAGGCACTAGGGTCACTTGCACGCCCCGGTGCCTCCTTGAGAACGGGAGCTCGCGAGCGTCGGCTGTCCGCGGGTTAGGAAAACAGACGACGAATTTATCGGTGTCTGTTTTCCTAAATGGCGCGCAGCCAGGGATTCAAGAAACAGGCAACTGAGCGTCCGTTTCCTGCACCCAACTGCAGGCGCTTTTATTTTAAACCTTTTTTTTAGTTTTTTAAACATTTGTTCCTCCTACTTAAAATCGCAACAATATTAAGTTGGAGGATGTACAGAAAAGCAGTTTTTTTCTGCTTTTCTGTACTGGTTAAAGGAGCGCTCAGCAATTAACGCCTGCTCCGGGCAGGCTTAATTTCTGAGCACAAAAATGTGCATCATAGATGCACTTTTTTTTTTTTTTGCGTTCGGAGTGAATAACTAATAGCCTCATTCACATGCATTTGCATGTGATGAGCGCTATTGGTTTCACTCCACGTTGAATGCGCGTTGTGGAGGCGCTAATCTCCTAGTCTGAAGAGGAGCTAAGTTTTCAGGGCTAGTGATAGTCTATGGGCAAATGATGGAGTTCTGCTGCCAGGACCTGTAGTCAGCATTTACACACAGAGAAGATGTTATATGCATGTTTTCTGAGCATAAACTCTGATTTATGCGCTGAAAACATTTTTTCTGTGCACATAAATCATATTTTATGAGCAGAAGACACACAAAGCATGATGTCCGCACCTAAAAGGGAGGGGAAGGCAGCTTTTCCTCTGCCCCATGCTTTCTTTTCCGGCTGAGTTTGAGCTTGCTCCTTCCACAAAAGCTCTTCCCCCACCCCACCCTTTCCTATGCAAAATGCTGAGCACACATTTTACCTTGTATTTGTGGGCTCTTTTAACTCCCATGGCATTAGCCTACCATTTTCTTACTGCATCTAGAGTTCATTTTTTTTTTTTTTTTTTTTGCCGTGCGAGTTAAAAAACTGCGTTGAATTTTTCGGCACCCGGTTTTACCATGCATCAGGCCTTAGATGATGAAGCTCAGCACTTATTCACCACCAATTTTAATTTTGGCATAAAAAATGCACAATCAGACTTAAGGAAAAAAAAAAAAAAAAGCACCACTCCAACATTGTTTAAAACGTGTCAGATTTTAACTAATAAACTAAGTAGGGGGGTTAATTATAAAATTATTATGATTTTGTTCTGTGTTCCTACATGCAGACTTCTGATTTTATGGGCATTGTCTCAGTTCCTAAGTGCTGGCAGGAAATCAAAGTTATAAAATATTAAAAAAAAAAACCAAAACACCTTTGCAAGCTTACCTTCTACATAAAATGCTAAAATGGTGAAAATGTTTCTAAAGTGTTAACACAAGCATTTGTTACTTCTAAGTATGACTTTAAGGTTTAATATAACTTTCTCTCATATTTTGCTGTGGGAAGGCTGCTATTATTTCTTACCTAAAAACTCCTCTTTCTCTGACCAGAAAAAAAATAAAGTTTACTATTGGATGCATTGCTGGTTATAAACCAATTTTAGTTTATTCATGATAACAAAGGGTGATAAATAACACTTTGGTTTTCATGTAAATGTTCTGTTTGTCGTGTAAGTATTTTGAAACAGATCCAACAAAACATGGCAATGAATGAATTTACTTCAGAGCTCAGTTTCTTTTTTTTTTTTTTTTTTTTTTTGTCAGGAGGCCAAACTCACTTGGGGTGGAGGGTGGAGTTGCCTGTTCAGACAGAATTTTTCGATTTTGCCCTATACCTCTGGAGCCAGAGGTCTGGCTCCCTTCCAGCCACACGAAGGGAAGATTCTGGTATTTTCTAGGTAATTGTAACCAGCAGAACTAAAGTCAGGTGGCTCTTAAAGCCAGCCTTGACTTCTTGTGCTCTGAATTTGTGTTTGCAGTATTAACGGTGTTCAAACTGTGGTGGAAAATATTTTGACTTTGACTGGACCTTGATGATGTGCTTATTAGATCCCAGCTGCTGGTTTCCTTTTTAATATAAAGGTATCTGTTGCAGCTAGAAGTACACACACAAAATTGAATTTACCAGTAATTAAGATTGTCTGAAGTAGGGAAAGCTTACTGATAAGTTGACAGCATTATTTTGTAGGTGTGTAGCTATTTGTTTCTGAGGATTTACACCATTCACACTGCACTCATTCACCTCTCCCCTGCTTCTTGCACTGCTAAAAGAATGTTTTCAACGAGGAAGAACTGGGGCTATGTATTAAAACTCACAAAAGGGCCTGCAGTTACTGAGAAGATGCTATTTTACTTCAGTGGCAAGGTAATAGCAGCACTGGATTGAGAGTCACATCCTTTGACCTTTAACTCACAGTAGTTGCAAAGACAAGCAAGCATTACTGGCACCAGCACAACGTCCATTTGGAAGCATTGTACCCCCAAAAAGAGTTTTAAAAAAGCAAACGGTCCTCCATAGCATGAACGAGCTTCCCCGAAGCAACTCCTCTGGCTTTAAAATTATGTATTTCTATTTCAACTTTGAAACACATATGAGCACTTTTAAATGTTGATACATGCAATGTGGTAGCCACTAGAATGCATAACCAGCAGAGCTCTGGCTTAAATGGAAGTCAGAAGCTGGACAGGTTTATTTACAAGCTCATGTAGCCCAGTTAATGAAAGGAAGATTCCATTTTAAAATAATTCCGGCAACATTTTAGAATAGGAAGAAAATGTGGGGGTTTCAGATTGAATTACTCACCTTTAAATTTCTTGTCTACTTACCTCCATGAGCCAGTCACTATTTTTTTGTACTTATGGATATAGGATAACAAGGAATGTTTTTATTGAAGTGATAAGGAGCACAAACGGAAAAATAGGAAACTGATTTTCTATAGAACACAGAATATGAGCTTGAAATGTGTTTCTTCTAATTATGCCTGCTCATACACTCACATGGGCTGCTTTAAATCATTGGGCTAAAGAATATGTTTTTACTTTGTGCAGTGAAAGTTACAGTGAGGCGTTCAGAGAAGGTGATATAAGCCCACTCCTAACAGGAAACTCAGAAACAAAGTCAGAGTGACGGCATGAGTCAAAGAGCTGATTTTCAAAGAGGCTTCCCTGTATAAAACTCACTTTTATGCATGTAAGGGGCACTTTGACAACCAAAAAGGGGAGTGGTGAGTGTAAAAGTATTGTAGGAAAGCCCATTTCAGAGGTACTCTTACCCATGCTGGCTAAAGGGATTCCCAGGGGGAGGGCGGGTGGGGAAAGCATTTCCGCTTATACTTTTGATTTTTTTTTGTAACTTTTTCCGCCTATGCGTGCGCGCATACCAGGGCAACCAGCAGATTTTCAAAACGGACTTACATAAGTAAATGCACTTTGAAAACGAGGGCTGAAGTCTGCAGTTACATGCAGCTTACGGACTTTAGCCCTACATGGCCTTTTGTAAAATTGCCGTCTTCGGGGGGGCCGATGGGGGTGGGGTAGGGGGGAGTTATACAATTTTATTCTGCAGAGATATTGCTTAAGGGTATGAAAGAAGTGAAGGAAAGAAAAGGGGAAAAGTTAAAAGGGCATCCACGGTGTTGTAGCAAAGTCTGAACCTGCTGCACCTCAGCAGACTGCTTGAAACGGTTTGAAAAGATTAACAAAATCAACAGTTAGCTGCCAGTACCACTTACAGGATAACTGGGTACATATTTTTCCACACCCTCAAAGCTCTGCTGGCTGACTCTCTGACGCCCACAATCTTCAGGTGTCTGGGTTAACAGACTTTCCCATTCTTTTTTTTTTTCTCTCTCTCTCTCTCAGTTTCTTTTTTCCTCTCTGCTTCTCAGCATTTCAGATACTACGTTGGCTTTCGTTAACATATCTTTCACCAATCACCAGGCTCTTTTTTTTTTTTTAAGGTCTCTTCATTTTTACTTTTTTTTTTTTTTTTTTAAGCTCACCCAAGGAGAATGCTTTGCCTTTGAAAGTAACCCACAAAAATGTAATCACCATGGCATCTCTAGACTTGGCCTGCTCTCGTGCGCCCCCCCCCCCGCACTACACACACACACACATACACACGCACGCACGCACAGACATACCTCCAATGGTTCCCATATGTCTATGCAAAAAAGAGAAATATGCACACTGTACTTTAGATTCCTTGTGACTTTGATAAGTGCACTCTGAGACAATGTGGAAAGGGAAACCAAGAAGCATATGCAAGATATGAGTTCACTTTATATGACTTCATGCAATATCTGAAATAGCACATTTAAATTATTTCATTCATCAAAAACACAGAAGTACAAATGTTGGCATCTAAAATAGTGGTACAGCGCTGATACAGACCCACATTTTCTCTCCATGTTTGCTCACATACTTTGCTCATCTGGTTGCCAGGAGTACCGTATATCCTATGTAATGTTGTTGCTGCGCGACTGTTTGCACCGTTAACCTACTACCCCGACTTTAGCTTCACTTCCACAAACATGCGTGGAAATGAAAGTCAATAAACAAGAAATTAGAAGGTGATACCTTTATTACTGGACCAACTCGACATATTTCTTGACTATTCCATCTGTCCAATAGAAAGGCAGCACACACTATTTTTTGTTTCTGGACCTTGATTTCCATGCATTCTGGTGAACTAGCACTTCTGTCTCACTATGTCAGCCTCTCTTGCTTGCCCCAATATTCAAGCATATCACACTTGCCGAAAGGCTTAAATATCCATGGGCAAACTGCCACTTTAAACACGATCAAACAAGAATTGTAATAATTATAGGGGTTCGGTGCCAGAAAAAAAAGTCTTCCTACTGCTGTCCTGATGTGATTGGGGAAAGTCAGAGATCTGCTTGGGTCTGGGGCCCTGCATTAGGGAGCAAACTAGCAGGGGTGCGTGAGCCTTGCGGCCCTTTTCTACCTCTGTTTCTGCATTAAAAAAATGTATCTGTCTTTAGGTTAACCGATATTATTGAAAACTCTGGGGCTCAATGCACTAAAGGTTTGCAACAATTTTGTTTCTGTGCAAAATTTGTACCGGAGTTATCAACAGCAACAACAAAAAAAATCCCATTATTTTCAGTGGGGAACGGACCAGTGTAAAACTCATGGACACCGCTGATAAATCAGCCTAAACAATCTGACAAATTCTGTCCAGAAGGCACGATATACAATGTGAAAAGGTGTGGTAGGTTTATAAGAATTTTCTTAGATTTTAAAGCCATCAAAAACTAGAAATTTGAAATATAAAATAGAATAAAAATGTTAAACATTTAGTGGTGTTGCTTGCTATTAGCACAAGTGGATTATGTGATGGCACATGGAAAGCAAGCTTCGTGCTTATCTGATTAACTCTGTGTTTTCAGTTAGTGGTTAACATTGCCAGCTAGAGAAGTAAAGCCTAGCCAGTAACATACTGCAATTGCAGTGCTGAATTTGTCTTTGCTCTTGGCAAATCATTATTTACAGCATGAATGAAAAATAGAAAAGACAATTGTATTTCTAAATAACATAAGCATGTCTGTCCCCATAAGCATATGGAGACAGACTTAAAAATCTAAACATATATATCCTTGAAGAAAGGCAGGTTAAAGGAGTAATAGAGACATTTAAATGCACAGACGGCAGCCTCTTTGAAAGGAAAGGAGGCTCTAGAATAAGGGTCATGGGATGAGGATGAACAAGAGTAGACGTAGGAGTAATCTAAGCAAATATTTCTTTATAGCAAGGGCCGTGGATATATGGAACAGCCTCCCAGTGGAGGTGGTAGAGACAAGGACTGTATCTAAATTCAAAAGCATGGGATAAACACAGATGAGCTTTGAGGAAGTGGTAGGAATTGTAAAGCTAGATAGTTAGTGTGGATGGGCAAACCAGAAAGGCTGTATGGTCTTTTTCTGTTGTCACGTTTCTGAGTCTCTATGTTAAAGTCTAGCAAATTAATGTTGTTCTTGTATATCTATAGTAGGCCTATTTGATTCATTTTTGCAATACCATTTTCATCAGAGTTTGGAAAATACATATTCCCAATGTATAATTTTTAAAATTCAAATGGAGCATTTCTTGCATAACTTAAGTTTGTGCTCCAGCCCCTTGCTTTCATTCTGGATCAAAACTGGATTCCTATGAATCTGCTTTTGAGCAGTTTTCTTGCAGATTTTAGTTATATGTATATATATTCAAACACATATATTGTACATATAGTATATTTGTATATATACTTTATGAGAACGTGAGGAAATACTATTTTTCAGTTAATATTCACATTATTGAACACGACACTTTACCCATAACACACACACACACACACACATGTGCACACATATTTTGTAATAACGCACAGGAGAAAAATCAGTGGAAAAGTAATTTTTCCACTGATTGTTTTTTTGTTAATAACATTGAAATTCCCAGGAAAAATAAACTAAAAACTGAAAACGAAGGTCCCTAAGTATCTACTATATTTAGTTCTTTATCAGCTGAGTTCTTCATTTTCTGCCCTTAAAGGATTAATGTTTCAGATCGCAACTCATTTTCAAACTTTCATTCTGAAAAGTATTTCATGTAATTATTGACAAAATATTAGAGAAACCCAATTAACTTTCTCTACTACATTATCAAATTGTTAAAGCCTTTTTAAGAACCATGGCAAATACCTTCTCTAGTACATCTCAGCCAGAATAGAGAAGACTGTTAATGCCAACAGCAGTGCAAACAAGGTTGCCTTGATTGTGGGTGAAGATAACATGCAAGCTGCTAAAGCAGGCATCCTCTCTGACTGCAAGGAATAGCAATCAATGCTGAAGAGTTATTCTATTAAAAGCAATCCATTTAAGAGAACTGTATAGAGTCTGGGATGGAAACTCAGAAAAACGGTGCCAAGTGCATAAAGTATTCTCGTGAATTAAACAAACTGGTTGCTTCTCTCTCTCTCTCTCTCTCTCTGTGGCTTTTGAACATCCATTGCTAGTTGAAACCTGTGAATATGGATACATTCCTTTATATGGGTAATTAGTCTCTTTATATGTGGCGCCTCCTGGATTAAAGTGGATTCTTCCATGCAAATAAGCAGCGCAGCATGATAGAGGAAATTGTAACCAGCGACAATGGCTACTTCGGGTTTTTCTCTTATTCTTTGCACTAGCTGGCTTGCAAAACTGCTTATTTTTCCTGAAAGAAGTGTTGGAATTCCTAGACAGCAATGCCCTTTATGAAAACGTCAAAGCTGCTGTTCATTGTGTTGTTATTTTGCTTCCTTAGCAAGTGCTCCTGCCACTTTTGGGAATCCATTTGCTTCTGCTGACAGAAGTATCTAGCAAATCCAAAAGTGAGCCTGTGCTTGCTCGCAAAATGTCACGCTAATTTCCCCTACTTTCCCCAACATTGTGGCCCACCGTGTTTGATGAGCAAAGTCCAGGGGCGGTAGCTTTCAAAGCAGTGCATATGTGCCTGTGTTAGTCGCCCCACACCCAGGGATGCGGCTGTTTTATAACACACACACACACACACACACATATAGGCGTGCATTTTATAAAACAGCCTAGCCGCGTGCACATGTGCGCCCAGTTTCAAATGGACACGCACCTGGGCACTTCTACTGCATAAGTGGGGAGATTTTAAAAGGGACACACCGACACATTTGCCAGTTTTACCCGTTTGTTCCCAGTTCTCCCATTTAACAGACAGGTCATCCAACCCCCCCATCCCCCACGGTTTGATAGCCTTCCTTCTCCCCAGTTAGCCTCGAGCCTTAAACCCTGCGGTTCTGCCATAGTAGAAGTAAAGTTGCACGGCAGGGGACTTCGGGGCGCACTGGATCGCGTTAAGTATTACACGCTGACTTCTGGTTAAAAGCCCAAAACGCCCATGCCCTGCCCAGACTCTGCCCCTTTTGGAGAAGTTACGAGCTGTGTACTCGGCGCCATTTGTGCACGTACCCAGGCAGTTTTTAAAATCCACTCGGCGTGCACAAGCCCGACATATTCGCGCATCCCTTTCAAATGTTCCCATTCACTTCAGATAGTCTGCCTGATCTCGAGGACAGTGTGCTGGGTCGAGCTTTAATGAAAAGTGACAGCAGTTACTAGCTGGCACCTGGTTGTGTGCACATTTTTTGTGTGTGTGTGCAAACTTCTGATTTAACCAAGCACTAACATGGACACGCGAGTTAGTGCGCCTTCATGCAAATTTTATTTCAATGAAGGCGTTATCTGTTACTTCCTGATACAGAGAGATGCACTGGCTTAACTTGTGTTTGCTTAGCGCTGGAAAACTTACCCCTAGATTCATCATTCTGCTGCATTTGTAGTAAAATGATGAGTCGTGAAAACAAAAGGGGCGGGGGGGGCAATAGTGGGCAGCTGGCCGCATCGCGGCGCTGCGGTTTCGCTCTCCGCAGTGCAGCCGCGCCGCACACTTATCGCCCCCCATAGCACCACGGGAAAAGGTGTAGTTATTTTCTGTGCTGCTGCTGCTGCTGCTGGCGATAGTGTGAAAAACATTATCTCCCGCAGTGCTGCTGTGAGATAACTCAGCCCAAACCCTGCCCATACTCCTCCCCTTCCCCTAATTTAAATAAACCCGCTGCGAAACTGGCACATCGCAAAATAATGAATGACCCTATTGTCTCCTAATCAGAGGTGTTGCAAAGATTCCAGGGCGAGTGTTAGTTGATGGGCAGAAGTGGGAGTTCTGGTGCCAGGCCCTCTAGTCAGGTTTTATGCACAGAAAACATGCTTTGTGCAGAAAACATTGCTCATACGCATAAGTCATGTTTTTATAGGTGCTGTGCATTTTTTTTTAATGCACAGTTTTGGGTTAGCGCACTTCTTACAGTTCCTGATGCATTAGCAAAACATTAGCTTACTGCATCAGGAGTTTAAAATGTTTTGAAAGCATGCATTACGTAACTGTGCGCTGAATTTCAGCGCACAGTTTTAACGCACTCCTAATTACATCAGCCACTACATTTGATAGCCTTTAAATTAGGGTTGGTGTTATGAAGCTCATCTCAGCTCAGTGAAATTGCATGCTCTAGAAGTGCAGTCATCTGCAGGCAGGATCTGATGGTCTTGAAAAGTCCACGCACTACTGGTCTACTACATTCTTGCTGTTGTTCTTTAAAAGGCATTAGAACTTACTAAGACTCCAGCTGAAGTGGCATGTACATTGAGGTCACTCAGGAACAGATGTGCAGTGTCTTAATTTGCACCTTCCCATCTCATGATGAACTGGCACAACTGGATAACTATACAACAGCATATCCGATTTAAAGCTTTTATGAAACGATCCAGCTTTACTTTGGCTTACATGATTACATCCAAATTAGAGTTTACAATTAAGACTACCATTTAGGAGTCTGAATGCACCTATAACCATAAAAATAAAGATGGGTGGATGATGCCTCCTTGCTGGGCATCATCTCCTGGCTTCTGAATGAAGTTTGGGACTTGTCCACAGCTGGAAAGTGAGTTGAGTTGTATTTGTCGCCGATGGATCTGCAGCAAGTCATAGGGGTGTGCATTCGTTTTGAACGCATATGTAAAACGCAACTTATATTTTTAAAAGAGAAAAAAAAGGTTTGATGCACAACGCATCGCGACTTCCAACTTATTCAACATAGCTATGTTGAATACGTTGAACCTAAATAAACAACTTAAAACCCCCCACTCTCCTGACCCCCCCAAGACTTACCAAAACTCCCTGGTAGTCCAGCGGGGAGTCAGGAAGCCATCCCTGCATTCCTTTGCGATTTCCTCACGGCGCCGATAGCCTGTGTCACAGGGGCTGCCCGTGCCAATCTTGTGCTTCTACCATGTGACAGGTAGGTCATGTGGCAGGAGGTCGCTCCGGGACCCCCGCTGGACCCAACCGGTGGGGTCCGGGAGCGGAGGCGCGGAGGAGCACGTGACGTCGGCGTGATGTCGGCGTGACATCGGGGTCACGTGCTCCTCCGCGCCTCCGCTCCCGGACCCCCGTTGGACCCAACCAGAACTTTTGGCCAGCTTGGGGGGGGCTTGGGGGGGCCAAAAGTTCCAGTTGGGTCCAGCAGGGGTCCCGGAGCGACCTCCTGCCACATGACCTACCAGTCACGTGGTAGAAGCACAAGATGGCGCCGTGACCATGTGACAGGGGCTGACCAATGGCACGAGCAGCCCCTGTGACACAGGCTATCGGCGCCATGAGGAAACTGCAAACGAGTGCAAGGATGGCTTCCTGACTCCCCGCTGGACCACCAGGGAGTTTTGGTAAGTCTTGGGGGGATTAAGGAGGGTGGGGGGTTTAAATTTTTATTTAGGGAACCGGGAAACATATGGACAGATCCACAACTTATGGATTTCTCCAGACTTCCATATTGAACGGAATCGACCCTCACCTTCAACGTATCAACGTTTCAACAAAAACTTTTTGCCTGCACATCCCTAGCAAGTCATCAGGATTCCAGATGGCAGCCCTATGATTTTAAAGTAGGTTCATAAGAACATAAGAACACGCCATGCTGGGTCAGAACAAGGGTCCATCAAGCCCAGCATCCTGTTTCCAACAGAGGCCAAACCAGGCCACAAGAACCTGGCAATTACCCAAAAACTAACTCTATTCCATATTACTGTTGCTAGTATAGCAGTGGTTATTATCTAAGTCAGCTTAATTAATAGCAGGTAATGGACTTCTCCTCCAAGAACTTATCCAATCCTTTTTTAAACACCGCTACACTAACTGCACTAACCACATCCTCTGGCAACAAATTCCAGAGTGTAATTGTGCGTTGAGTGAAAAAGAACTTTCTCCGATTAGTTTTAAATGTGCCCCATGCTAACTTCATGGAGTGCCCCCTAGTCTTTCTACTATCTGAAAGAGTAAATAACCGATTCACATTTACTTGTTCTAGACCTCTCATGATTTTAAACACCTCTATCATATCCCACCTCAGCCGTCTCTTTTCCAAACTGAACAGTCCTAACCTCTTTAGTCTTTCCTCATAGGGGAGCTGTTCCATCCCCTTTATCATTTTAGTCGCCCTTCTCTGTATCTTCACCATCGTAACTATATCTTTTTTGAGATGCAGCGACCAGAATTGTACACGCTGGGGCAGATTTTATAAATCTGCGCACACGCGTACTTTTGTTCGCGCACCATTTTAATAGATTTTAATAGATACGCACGTAGCCGCACGTATCCATTAAAATCCGGGGTCGGCGTGCACAAGGCTGCCCAAAATTGGCAGCCTGCGCATGCCGACCCGCGCAGCCTGCCTCCGTTCCCTCCGATGCCGCTCCGAAATTGGAGCGGCCTCGGAGGGAACTTTCCTTTCACCCCCCCCCCCCCGCACCTTCCCTTCCCTTCCCCTACCTAACCCACCCCCCCCCCCCCCCCGGCCCTATCTAACCCCCCCCCCCACATTTGTTGGCAAAGTTACGCCTGCTGGAAGCAGGCATAACTTTGCGCGCGCCGGGCTGGCTGCCGCGCTCCATGTTCCGGTCCGGGGGCTGGTCCAGAGGCCGCGGCCACGCCCCTGGAATGCCCCCGGGCCGAAACCACGCCCGCGGCGCCGCCCCCGAAACACTGCATCACTCCCGGCATGCCCCCGACACGCCCCTCCATGCAAGCCTCGGGACTTACGTGCATATCTTACGCGCGTACCCCTTTGAAAATCTACCCCAGTATTCAAGGTGTGATCTAACCATAGAGCGATACAGAGGCATTATGACATTTTCCGTTTTATTCACCATTCCCTTTCTAATAATTCCTAACATTCTGTTTGCTTTTTTGACTGCTGAAGCACACTGAGCCGACGATTTTAAAGTATTATCCACTATGATGCCTAGATCTTTTTCCTGGGTACTAGCTCCTAATATGGAACCTAACATTGTATAACTAGAGCATGGGTTATTTTTCCCTATATGCCTCACCTTGCACTTATCCACATTAAATTTCATCTGCCATTTTGATGCCCAATTTTCCAGTCTCACAAGGTCTTCCTGCAATTTATTACAATCTGCTTGTGATTTAACTACTCTGAACAATTTTGTATCATCTGCAAATATGAATACCTCACTAGTTGTATTTCTTTCCAGATCATTTATAAATATATTGAAAAGTACGGGTCCCAATACAGATCAACTAAGTAGGAATAGTGATGATTTAGTTATTGCCATGTTCACTAGGCTGTACTCCTTGGTTTTGTTTTGATAAGCTTTTCCTGGTTGACTGTGTATGAGATTTCCATCTACTGGCCTTCACAGTATGATGACCAAAGAAATCCAATCCAACCGAGGATCAATTTGTGATTGAAAAGATTTTAAATAAATAGGACTAATGGTTGATTTTTCTGACGTGCTGCCTTTTGTTGGATGTATTATACAATTATATTAACAACAATTATATTAATGTAACAATTTTAGTTCATCAAATAAAATTGGGCATTTACTGCTGAAAATTACATTTGCTGTAGTCAGGAATAGGATAGTTTGGTTTTCAGTGTGCAGTAACCTGAACTTCTTAAAGTCTGCCACTGTTTTTATGTATACAGAAAAGACTGATATTTATTTGTATTATTAACCTATTTGTTTTAGCTAATTGGTCATACTTATCTTCCTGTTTTCATATTATATTGTATGTAGAGGTGTGGCTTCAGGAATGCTTTCCAGTGTAGGTTTATAGAAAGGGTGTGTGGGGGCTGGTGACTGAGGTAGAGGGAGTTTATAGTGGGGATGTGTTTTGGGGGGAATGGGGGAATGGGTGTAGATATATGAGGAGAGTATACATGGATATGTGGAGTTGGGTGGGATTGTCTATGGGTGGGATTGTCTATGGGTGGGATTGTCTATGAGTGGAGATCTGTGTGTGTGTGCATTGTTGAGTATGGGTGATGGAAGTGCATGTTTGGAGATGTGGGGGGTATAGGGTTGTATATGTGGGAAGATATCTGGGGGATATGTATTTTTGGGTGGGTAGAGGGTTGTGTGGATGGGAGGGATTTGTGTTGTGTGTAGGGTGGTTGTAGGGTATGCTTATTGAGGATATGGCTATGTGTTTGTAGGTAGTGGATGTAACTGTGAGGGAGTGTATGTGGTGTTTTTGTAGGTATGGGTTATATGTGTTTGGGTGTGTGTGTGTGTGTAAGCTGGATATGTGCGGAGGGGCTGTATGTGTCAGGGGTGTCTGGGGTATGAGTGTGTGTATATATATATATATATATATGTGTGTGTGTGTGTGTGTGTGTGTGTGTGTGTGTGTGTAGGGAGGAAGTATATGTATGTAGTTGCTGGTGTCTGTAGGAGAATGGATGTGTTTGTGAATGTAAGGGGAGTTGTGGGGTGTAAGGGTTTTTTGGGGGTATGGCTGTGTGTGTGTATGTAGGATGAATTGTGTCTTTTATTTTCCCTGTTTCTAGAGGGGGTGAAGGTGTAGGTGTGCTGGTAGCAGGTGTGTGGAGAGTGTAGGAACACATGGGTTGTTTGGGGGTGTGTACGGGGGGGATGAGTGTGGGGTGGGGTATATGTGTGTATGAAGTGTGTTTGTGCATGGGATGGTGTATTTGTGTGTGGCGAGTGCATGTGCATGTGGGTGTGAGAGTTGTTTATGGGTCTGCTTGGTATGAGTATCTGCGGGAGGGTTTGGGGTGGAATGCTTAGTTTGTTTGTGTGGGTATGGGGTATGTCTGTGGGAAGGGTGTGTGTCTATGTTTATGGAGGGGGGGGGACAGCATGTGTAGTGGGGAGCGTGTGTGTACTTTGCAAGTACCTTTTTCTGCTATCCTTTGTCAGTTGTTTCAGATTTTTTCCCTTGCCTCTGTCTCTCTCTCTCTCTCTTTGTCTGCATTGCCTCGAGGCCGGTGCAAGAGTGTTTGGCACCCTAGGCAAGCCTTTCATCATTCACTTCCCCTCCCCTAACTTATCACAAGTGCTCCCTTCTGCCAGCAGTATTAGCTCCAGTACTGTGCTCCCTTCTGTGATGGGAGCTCTCCTTGCACTCTCCTCACTCCTCTGGGCCTTGTGCTGGTGGGTTTTTGCTTTTGGTGCTCTAGGCAAGCTGCCTAATGGAAGCGCCAGCCCTGTGTTGCTCTGTGACAAAGCGTTGGGAGGATTGTGGGGAGGGCATTTGAAATGGAGCACTGCTGAGCATTCTTACAGTTTGAGCAGCTTCTAACAGTGGCCCGCTGAAAGCATTGGGGATTTTTTTATTTTTTTTTTGGAGGCTTGATTATCTGAAAAGACTCACCTGAAGTTTCTAGCCTTAGATGCCAAATCTGGTGAATTTCCATCCCCTTTTCAAAGATTTATTGGACCCACAGACGGATGGACGGATGGATATTGATACCTTTTATGTAATTCTTTCCAGCATTCTGTATGTTGGAAAGCATAAAAAATGGTTAGAAACTGTTGAGCAAATAAAATGAAAACAGTTACTTATTGTGAACTAATCTGTTACATGTGGAATATGGTATCATTAAATATGGGGTAATGCATTTATTTCTATGTTTATCATTTGGACGGTTTTCTTTGATCAGTGGCAGTAAATACACTGGCCCACAGTGTGGTAGATACAAACTTAACAGTATTTTGTTTTAGCTTTCCTTAACATTAATGGTACTGTGGGACTACAATGCATTCACATTTCTAAGCATTTGGAAAGTAGTCTATATTTTTATTGTCAGCACAGGACTGAATATAATAGATGTGTGCTACAGCCTGTTATTTCTGTTTTTAAAGCTAATGGATGAGCTTCAGGAGATTGGCAAGCACAACTTCTCCCCCCTGGCTTATTGCATGTGAGTGTGCATTAGCCCATGAGGGAGTTGAGTGGCCACCCTTGCATATGGTTTGCTTGCTCTTGGCCAAATTTGACACATTTTTAAAGTTATATTAAAATTCTTTATATACCACGGATCGGTTTACCAACGAGACATTGGCCTTGATTCAGGAAATAATAATATTAACTCATGACTCTTGTCATTGGCAGACCAGAAAACAACTCTTAAATGCCCTGGGAAGATTACACTGGATCAGGTTTTATGGAATTCTTAACATCAGTCTAATTCTTTTTGCTACGCTGTTGTTTCATTCTCTGGGTAACTGGTTATATTTTAAAAAGGAAAGGTAGAGTTAAGGATCAGCAAACAAGTTGTAGGTGAAACCTTTTAAATTGGATTAACTGAATACATTGCTGACAAGCTTCCCAGGGTTAGAAAAGGAAAGTGTGTCTTTCATTAAAAAAGAACAGGTAAAAAAAAAAAAAGCAAAGCAAAAAACAGACTGAAGTGCGTTACATACTGAGAATAACAGGATGTGTACATACTGCACTAGTTGTATATTTTATTTATTCAACCCCAGTGGAATCATCAGAAGATTCTGGAATGATGATTTGGTGCTATGTACTAGTATACTAAAAATGATGTAGCATTTGTCATAAATAGGACACAATATAACTTGGATATTACTTTTTATTATCTGGAAGCCTTAATATCACTAGAGTTGTCTCTATATTAAAGTGAAATGACAAAAACCATATTACTTTTAAACTCTATATCAAAAAGACCTTATCCTGCAGTGCATTCAGTTCACCCATAATGTTTTACATACACAGAAGCCTCCCTAAATGTATTGCTCAATAGTTTCTAAAATGTTTGGATATATATAGTACATCTACATATACATGGAAATTATTTGCCACATGGGGGGAAGCTTTAAAGCGTTGCCCAACCGGATTATGAACTGACAAAGAAACCTTTGGAACATACAAAAAAAAAGTGTGAACCAGGAAGTTCTCGGCATGGCAAAAAAAAAACAACCCAGAAAAGTGAAACAAATATTTAAAAGTACTGCAAGGAAACACCACTGTTCTATAAACTAGTAGCATGATTGTATGCAAATTATTTATATTCCTACCTTATAGAGTTGTTATACTTAAATAGTTACTAACAAAATAATGTAGATGTTAAGTGAGCAAATTAATTTCCATTATTCTCTGCTCAAACAAACATGCACGAATAGCGTTTTTAATCTGGAGATGATGAAGATCAGATAGAAAAATGTACCTTCAAAGAAACAAGAAAATCGTGTGGGAGAAAGTCATTATTTTACACTAGGGGTTTACTATTTAATTAATGATATACTATCTGTAAATTAATTCTGTGTGCATGAACTCTATGAAATTACTTAGCTAAATATATAACAGATATTATGTCCAGATTCAGAATAATACATTAGTGCATTACATAAGGAATACCTAGAGTAGTGGAAAGTGTAGCATAAGGACTTAAAGCTTGTGATGACTAAAATATAATTGTGTGTGTATAACTTTTCTGTTTGATATCCTATTGATATGAAATTTGGTTAATCTCTTAGGTAGGACATGAGGAATCTGACCGGGTAGGATTTTTTTTTTTTTCAGATCCAGGCAAAGGCACTGACTGCAGACACACACGTGTCTGTGTCCCAGAATATAGACTGGATTAGTACTAGGTGAAACTTCTTGGACCTTTAAGTGCTTGTAGAACTGTGAGATCTATTCAAGTCAACATTCTGCAAAGAAAACACTGTAAAAATCTTTTAACATATGGCGAAAATTGTATTAATGTATATTAATATATATTCATTTTCGACATGTTAAAAAGATTTTAATTTATTATATTATAAACCCCACTTTTTAAATATCAAGGTGATAGCAGTGGCTTATTGTTATTCTTTCAGCTCGGCAGGTGTGATTTCTGCATAAGAGTGCAATACGGAGAACTACTTTAATTATAACGGCATGGTTGTGCATGTATATAGTCAGATACAGAACGAAGGGACAAACACGCAAAAACAGACAGGAAAAATATTGCTGGAACTTGAGGGAAGATTTTGAATGTGTTCCAAAAGCAGCGGTGGGGATTGTTTTTTTCTAACTAGTGTCGGGTCACATGGGGGGAGGGTTTCTGTATCATGAAGGGATAATTAGCTCTCACCACCCCCTTTTCTCCTCCTAATTGAAAGTTTCAGGCCCCAAAACTTCAGATTTTTGAAAAGCTGTCGGATGAGCCCTTAAGTGGCCCCAGGCTCCCGCACTGCGCTGTTTCCACGGGGCGCGTTAAAGGCAGCGCCGCGCTCTCGGGAGGGAGCTGGTGACGGTTGGGCCCCACTCAAGAGGGCGGGGGGGGGGGGGGGTGGCATTGAAAACTAAAAGGAAAGGATTTTGGAGGCAGTGTTGAAAGGGACCTGGAGAGTTAGTGTCCCATCAAGCTGACAACGTGTGGAAGTGAAGCTGGCAGGATGTATAAAGCATAGAATGATTACCATGCTACAGGCTGCCCCTCCACACACGCACCAGCAATTATTTTTACAGTATAACAACGTGTTTATCAGTGAAATACATTTGCCAGAATATTTGGGAGTGGGGGGGGGGGGGCGTTGTTTAGACTGCAAAATTAATTTCTAAGGGACCCCGTGCATGTCATACGTGCAACGGATCCTTCCAACCCGGGACTTAATGTGCATGTTCCTCCTGGCACTGTAAAAAAAAACAAGTGAAATCAATAGCTTTACACGTATTAACCATCTGAGCTCGGGTTAGAAGATCTTGCCTTGCTAATGGCTCGCTCACTTCCCCGTCCAGATGTTTGCGCCTTTAAACAGAGCCCCTGCAGCCCACTGGCGCGTTGGGACAGCGGTGCGGGCCCCTTCCGCGCATGGCGGTCCACCCCCTGTGGCTCTCCTAAGGGTGCGGGAACGCATTTGCTGGCCAGAAACCTTTCTGTGTGTAAACCTACTAGCTCAGCGCCCTTCAGTGACCCGTAAAGCCTTCATCCTCGGCGATACCTTTTTCTGCTGATGTTGGCAAAGGGATAAAAAAAAAGCAGGAGGAAATGTTGGGGTGCGGAATGGGGGAGGGGTTCTGCCCCCCCCCCCCCCCCCCCGCATTTTCCTACTGCAGTGGAGGTGGCTTATTGCTTCAGTGCCTGCCCGTTTATACCACCTGAAGTCACAGGACTTGGGGGGGAGGGGGGTCCCTTCCGGGACGGGCTGAAGGGGACGGAGGGGCGACGGCTAGCCGCCTTCCCTTTGCCCTACCCTGGTTTGAATGCTGCCCCTTTCGCGCGTTCCGAAAGAGCGCAAACTTCACTGAAAGCCATTTCCAAACCTGTCCGGCCATCAGAGTATCCGTAACCTGTGGCTCCTGTAACAACTCGGATAGAAGCGGCTCTCCTTTAAAGTTTGTCTCAACTGTACCATGTTTTTAGATTTATTTTTTTTAGATTCAGGAAAGCTTTTATATGATATTTATTCTGATCGTATTCAGCTCCTTCCTCTTGAGAGATTGTGTATATCTGCGAAGAGGCTGATGGAGATTTAAAAGCTAAAAATCACTGTATATTACACAAGAAAACGTGGGAAGAATTCATTTCTTTTTAACATTAGGGTTTTCATTGTCATCTAAATTCAATTTTTAAATTAAATGATCAGGAGTTTAAAAAAAAAACAACTGTCAGGCAGAAATTGGAGAAGACAAATCAGATGTTACGAAATACTACAGGTTTACCCATGACCTTGTATTTCTGATCGGCTTTAAAACTTGCTTTGGTTTTTTACACAGAAAAATCATGTCCTTAAAATTAAAAAAAATAAAAATAAAAAAATCTCCTGCTTTAATTTACACGGCAGGCAATTGTTTGTTTTATTTTCTCTCTTTCAATGAATCTGGGGAGAAATTCCTTAGCGCGCAGGGGAGGTTGACAGGTTCAAATGACCCCAGAAGAAAGGCAAGGGATGCGCGCCTTCTGCCGTCACTTGGCTGCAGAGGCATAAAGATCGGCAAATTAAAAAAAAAAAAAAAAAAAGCAAAACCTATGTTTTATATCCTATAAGGTGATACCTTGTAATTGGACTGACAATGCATGTCTGGACTATCTTGGGAGAGTTAAACTTTCTTGCTCTGGTACGAATTGGAACCTCAAAACTTTTGGTGGCACGGCTGGCCGGCTCTGCGCTTCTCCACCGCGCCGCTAGATGGCAGTGGCCGCCTTCGCTGAGCAGGCGGCCGGCGGCGGCTCTCCTCGAGGATCCCTGGATCCTTATCATCCCAGACCGCGCAACCTGATTCATTTCTAGGAGGAACTTTGCAAACTGCCCTGCAAGGATTCCAAGCTAATGAGCACACTGTTTACCTGCCTGGAATGTCTTGAGTAATATTTTAGCATTCTGAAAAATCCCACCTTTCTTTCTTCTCTGCCTCCCCTCCCGTCCCCTTTCTTTTTATTTATACTACTGGACAGTTGCTCTAACATTAAAGTTACGGTACACCTTTGCAGGACTTTCATCTCTCGAGTTTTATGACACTTTGTAAATGTGCAAAGTTTTTAATTAGACTCGCCAGACAGCCTGAGGCAGCACTAGCGCCACAAAGTCTTCGTGTTCTTTCTGCTTTGCAGCACAACAAGCCGCTCTACTCCTTTGAAGACAATGCAGACTATGTCTACGACGTCATGTGGTCACCAGTGCATCCCGCACTCTTTGCCTGTGTGGATGGGATGGGGCGCTTGGATCTGTGGAACCTGAATAATGACACGGAGGTGAGCTGGGAGTTAACCCTGTAAGGGCCGGGGAGGAGGGGCGGGGGGAGCTGGATGCAACGATGCGCCTTTAGAGTGTTCTAATTAAACTAGTAAGCTCAAATAAGAGCACCGCCTCAAATATGTCTTAAAAAACAAAATAAAACATCTCCTAGAGGTTTGTGTTTGTAATTGGGGGGGGGGGGGGGAGGGGGAATGGAGGGTGCTATAATTTAGGACAGGTCTAAGCAAATTACCCACCCCTACACGGTTGTTATTAAGCTAACACTGATATATTCAATTTAAAATAAAAGTAAACAAAACCACACACATTTAAGATGGAGAGAATTAAAGTGAGAGAAATATATTCCGGGACAGGATTAAAACCCAGTTTTCCTATCATTTTCATTTAAAAATTAATTAATTTGTAATTTGGTTCCATCGTATTCAGGTATTAAGACTGCTTTCTACTTGTTCTCATCATCGTATTTAGGTCGCTCTAGGGAACTAAGATTTGCAACAATGTTTTCATCTTTCATTAATCTAGAAACTCAAAACACAAGATTTTAAGCAGTAGTAAAAGTCCAGTTAAATATTAAGTGTTCTATCTTTCCATAAGAATTGACTTTTTCTAGATCTATATTACCTGATAGCTAATACATGTGTAGAAAAAGAAAAGTTTTAAGGAAAGACAGAACATTTAATATTTAATTGGATATATGTGTTAGTGTGTCTATATATATATATATATATATATATATATATATATAATTTTTTAATGATTACTGTGGTAGTTCCAAATTCACCATAAGGCCTATAGTAATACACTGTATACATTTAACAAATGTATTTAAGTTAAGGATTTATAATATATATTTATAGTAAATGTTTAATGTAAAACTTGAAATTTATTTAACAAATGTATGTTCATGATCTCTCTCTCTCTATGAGTTTTTCAGTAAAATTCAAGTGGGTTTCAAAGTCTCCATAAATAATGGTGGGCAGGTAGAAGGAAGACTCTCGCAAGCTAAATGTCAAAAGTAGCAGCGAGGAAAAAAAAAAAAAGGGTGGGGGGAGGGGGGCTTTTGAAGTGTTCAGAGCAGGAAGCACAGCAGCCTTTTTAATTAGAAAGTGTACAGCTGGAGGATAGACAGAGGGACGAGCGCCTTCAGATCGTTTTTGCCCCTGGAGGAGGGAGTATGTCCGTCAGGTGTTATAGTTTAAAGCCAAGAGACTTAAGTTTGGAGCTAGTCTATACCAGACTGGTTCTATATATATTTATGTACACACACATATATGTATATATATATATGTATTTTAAAATTAACCCTCTCATTTATGAAGCACACTTTGTCTCCATAGATCACCCAGTGAATATTTAACAGGGAGTCCTGGTCATGTATCATTTGTAATTCACAGCAAAAAAAAAAAAAAAAAAATCTTTTAGAGCATGAAAGAAAATGTGTACAGCAGTCTGCTTCTGTGAAAGCAGTAGCCATTAGTAATCACCTTGAAGAGTTGTGCATACAAATATTTATGGTATCATTCTGAGTTTTATGCAGAATGGTGATCTTAATTAAGGCAATTAACATCATTTCTGTTTCTACTATATTATTTAATCGTTTACACAGATTTAAAGCCTTACTGCTTGGGAAAAAAAAATGCAGTGCTTTATTTTACAGAGATTTTTGTTTTCCCTAGGAGCAGAGAATCCTTTATAAAATGGGATCCTTAATCCTTACCAAAATTTAATTTACTGATTTTATTTTTCAATAAAATGTCCAAGGAGCACGGTAGCTTGAAGCTATGTATATGTTTAGACATTTAAAGAACACAAAAATTTGTAGCAAATGCAATCGTACATTGAACAATGTAATTACAGACAGATCTGAATACTATATTAAATGAACAGTTTTGCATGTTTTTGTAAGAATAATAAGTACATTAAATTTCAATTATGGAGATTTATTTCTTAAAGGTGACCAAAAAAAATATCCGTGCTTATAATACAATATGTTAATAAATGCCCTTAATAAATGCTCCCATTTCTAACCTTCCAGCTTTATTTGCACTGTTGCAAGAAGTGTTGGCAATGATTAAACATGATCCTTTGGGATGAAAAAGAAATCAAAACTGCTTTGTTTAAAAATCAGTTTTCCGTTCACTGTATTTGAATCCTGTTAATTGTAATGGATTGCATGGTTAGTTTAAAACAAGTGATATATATATAATAATTAAAAAAAAAAAAAGCTGTGCCCTCTAGCAAACTGGACAAGCTCTATTCAAGAGCAAAATGTCAGATTAGGAGTTAGATATGCCAAAGAAGAGGCAGATGAATATGTGTGCAATCTTTATTATGTTTGTTTGCTAAACCTAATATTTGCTTCTGGATTAGTGTCCAAGATATCCTGCAGTGTATTGTGCAAATATGAATTATGCTAACACACTTCTGCAAAGTGTTCATTAACAGTAGATAAAGATACCATCAGGTGCCCTGCTTTAGTGCTGTGGAGCCACAACAAGTCCTTCTGGTTTTTAGGTTATCCATCTGTGCACATTAGGAAATAAGCTGGCACCACTGCATACATGTGGTGTTATTGGGAAAATAAGATTGTGCATTTTGAATTAGAAACATGACTCAGCTATTGCATTTCTGTGCTGCCCATGCAAAGGAAATCTTCCAGAGGTGCAGTATCTAGAGGGACTTGTAGCCTGAATGTGTCCGTAAGTTTGCAAAAGTGGTAAGAGCTCAGTTCAAGAAGAGAAAGTTTACATAGACAAACAAAACGCTTGGGCCCCTGTTCAGAGATGTGTAAAAAAATAAAATAAAAAATATATATATATATACATGAGAAGACAGAGCTGAATCTCCCCCTTGGTTTAGCCCAAATATCTTTTGTTTTTTTTACAAGATAAGAAAACATGGGGAGATCGTTTTGGTATCTGCATGCACAAGACTTTTTCAGAATAAAGGCCTTTGGAATTATTTTCATTTTAGGTGTATTTTTAAAGGAACAACCCCAGCACACTAATCTGATATTAATGTTTTGGTGACCATGAAAGTATTTCATGATGTTATCGAATCTAGAACAGACTTTTTACATTTTATACAGCTTAAACCTGAAGCAGTTTAACATACTGTTGAGGTCTACTGTTAAAGAAATACAGCTATGCATAGTACTTACACAATATAGAGGCATCCTACAGAAATTATTTAAAAATTATATTTGCCCTTGAAAATCCTGAAGATAATTCAGCGTGGCATGCGCAAAATCCCTAGTCTTTGAAGAAATCCACCTCATTTACTTTCATCTTTTGATTTTGTTTCAAAGTAACATTTAATTAGTCTAAGCAAATTAAACACAAATCTTTGGTTTCGTTTGTTGTTTAGGAGTCCACATTTCCACAGATGGAATTGCATTAACTTATCCCGCATAGATAGATGCGCCGTGGCGATCTTAAGTGGTAGAGACTTACATTTTATAGGTTGTCCATTACTTGCAAATCATCAACCTCCGTTTTTGACATTTAAACAGACTATTCTGATGTACATAACTTCAACTACACCATACTTAGGGTGGCAAAATACTGCAGTGGTAATCTGGAAACTCCAGTTACATACTTCCAGCTCCTGGTTTTTAAACCAGCTCAATAGACCATAAATGCTGTTTATTATTAAGACAACAAAACAATACACATGTGCTGAAGGAAAACAGTCATCTCATGCTACCCCCAACCTATTGCTAAAGCACTCTGCAAGGAGTTTGTCTCACTTACTGACGAGCAGGTTGCTTGCAGCACAGAAGCTTCTAGAAAAGATGGCCTGTAGATTTTGACCTGCGGAGCCCATTGTTCTGAGGCACTGTGGCTCAATCTCACTGCCTCTGGTTAGAGACTGCAACAGTAGGAAGCCGTGAGCTTCCAGATATTAACGAGCTAAGCAAATAAGACTGCTTTTAATAATGCTGCTCTTCTGTCTGACTGGCTGTGCGCCATGCAGCTGGCATCCGTGTCAAAGTCTGCAGTGATGCTACTGACTTATGTGAACTCTGGCATACAATAGATGTCAGGCTTTTGGTTGTGGCCCATTGTGGAGTCACATGTAGAATAAGGAATTCTGTGACCTCCACACAAAAAATAAATGTGAAAATTAAGCATCTGGTTTTCTGTGGTCATTGCCAAAACATTAAGCTGTATTCTTTGTATGGAAGCATATTTATTTTAATGGGGAGAGTTTGATGATCACCGTTTTCATGGATTTCAGTCATCTCTGTGACATCTTTGATTTGAACTCTGCTTTTTAGTGGGTGCAGGGGGTCATCTGTAAGAGCCATTGAATGCGCAAAATATATTTCAGCATATGCAGTATTGAAAACTCAACTGTTGCAGTTATTGTTGTGTGCCTATAATCTGGGAAAAAAAATGTTCATGCCATTGATTGCTCTTTTTATTGTGGAAACTATTCTTTTCAATTAAAAAAAAAAAGTCTCGCTCCCCCTCTACTCAGTGAAGCCTGTGATGGGAGAACAATGAATCTGTGTTCCCCCTCCACTAGTGATGCGCTACTTTAAGCTATGTTTGGCAATTAGTGACTCATGTAATTAAGCATATCAGTGTAAACTAGCATACTTATCAATAAAACAACATTATCAGTATTATTTTGATTATTATTTTTGTGCTAGGTTCCAACGACGAGTGTGACTGTCGAAGGTGCATCGGCACTGAATCGAGTCCGCTGGGCTCAGGGCGGTAGAGAGGTGGCGGTTGGGGACTCAGAAGGCCGCATCTGGATCTACGATGTTGGAGAGGTACTTGTATGTGTTCGCTGAATTATCTGGGTAGAATTTCCCACAAAATGAAGCGTACAAAATTAGATGAGGTGATTCAGCCTTAGAGTGTGGCACAGGATCTGTGATCACATCAACCTGAGAACTATTTCTGTATTCTGGAGGCCCGTCTTCGGCTCAGTGAAGTGGGATTTAAAGAAAATGTGAGCTGGCATGCAGTGTCACAAACCTCCTTTGAAATACTTCCAGCACGAGCCTGACTGTAATTGCATTACAATGACTCAGGGCCTGATCTAATGGTATATTTTTCTGCCAACCACTGGGATTGACCAATTCTGGATTTTGTTTGGTGCACAGAGCCTTTCTCTGCTATAGACACCTAAAAGGACTGTGAAAAGAATATAGCCAAGGGCAGATTACAAGAAAATAGCAGCCCGGGGGATTTTTTTTTTTCAAATCCAGCCCATGTGGTACCTGTCTGACTTCCTTGTGCGCTTTCCCTGCAGAATTTGTTTCAACAGTTCCCAAAAGCACACCAAAATGACCCTTCAGAGGTATATCATGTGACCTAGAGCCTGGCAGAATTGAGCCAAAAAATTTGCAATGTAAATTTCAAATTTTTCCTAAATAACTAAGTAGCAGAACACACCCTACACCAGTGGTGAGCAAACAGATTTGTGGGCCCCCTTCCATCCATACAATCGGTTGCCATCTGCCCCAAGTCTGGTTACATTTCTCATAATTATATCTTGTGTGCCTGCTGTTTAAAAATATTTTATTGGGTTTTGGAAAATTTTTAAAAGTTTTATATTAATTTAATTATTGGATGTGCAGCTGTTTTGAAATATTTATTCTTTTTATTAGTATGGCTTTCCTATTACTGATTTATATTTCTTGGTTTGATATTTTATGAGGAATGGTAATGTTTCTCTCTTTCCATTGTTGCACTGTATATAACTTTCTTGTCAACCAATCAGTTTTTGAATCAGTTGCCAAGTAATGTGACAACCACAGTGCCAGCCATTGTCTGACACACACACACAGTGTCTCAAACACAAATACCCACACACACACACTTTCAGAAACCCACTTTATGCGTCTCTCTCTCTGATATGAAGACACCCACACATACACTCTCACTCTCAGTGTATGGGTGTGTCATAGAGAAGGAGTGTGTATAAGTGTCTTTCTGTGTTAGGGAGAAAGACACCCACACGTGCACACACACTCTATGTCATTGTTCTGCTGCTCATTTGCTCACACAGTGAGTGCTCCTGGTCCAGTACTGCCATAGCATTATGTAAAAAGTTTTTGCTTGCTGCCAGCCCTACCCCAGCTTGCAGCAGCCTTCTCCCTTTCTCATTCCCACCTCCCCTCTTCTTGACACCCCCACTCCAGGAGACTCACTGGTTCCACAGCTAGTTAACCCTTTCAGAAAAAAAGATCAGCCTACAGAAGCCTCTCCAACACTGCACAGGCACTTCCTCTTGGCTCACTCCATCCCTTTTTCTGACTGGAGCTTGCCTCCACTTCTCCTTGCCCCCACCACATTCTAGGCATTACCATTCACTAAGTGTTACACAATCTGCTGCTTTTATGGTCCTCAGGCTCTGCATTGTCTACCTACTCCAGGGGAGGGGTGAGAAGACCAGATGTATGTCTGTACCTCCAAGACTTAAAAAGAAAAATGAAGCCCTGGCTGAGGCTGGAGAGAGCCACAGGACCCAAAGCAGTACAGCTCAAGAATCCTGCTTTTCCACGTGGATCCAGTGCAGCCAGGGATGGTGCAAGGGTATTAGGCATCATAGGTAAACCTTATAGCCTTGAACCCCCAGCCCCTTCCTCTCCACACCCAATTAATTATGTATCTATAATTGTTTTTACATTATAAAGGACTTTCAAAGTACAGTCTTATCACTTACAGCATGTACATTACAGTTACATGCACGGCTGTGGTGCCAACCAGAAAACTCCACAAAATAAAAATAAAGAGACACTTGGATCCCTTATTGTATTAAGCCTATTGTTGTCACACATGCAGAAGACAGATCAAGCCCCACTAAATACAGAATAGAGACCATATAGTATAAATAGAAATGTGCAGACAAAAACTGAATTGGAAACTGCAACAAGCTAGATCCTATATACAGTGCAACAATGGAAAGAGAGAAACATTACCATTCCTCATAAAATATCAAATCAAGAAATATAAATCAGCAATAGTAATGCCATACTAATAAAAAGAATAAATATTTCAAAACAGCTGCACAACCAATAATTAAACTCATATAAAACTTTTAAAAATTTTCCAAAACCCAATAAAATATTTTTAAACAGCAGGCACATCAGATAATACACAATAATTAAAACCAATAAGAATTTTAAAAATCCCCTGCTTTCTATACTTTATGAGAGAGCACACAAACTTTCTCTTTCCTCACATGCATGCTGGCGCACACACACACACAAACTCCCTCACACTCACTGACACATACATAGACACACGTTCTCTCACACCCACTGACACATATACACATACATCAGTCATAAGAACATAAGAACATGCCATATTGGGTCAGACCAAGGGTCCATCAAGCCCAGCATCCTGTTTCCAACAGTGGCCAATCCAGGCCATAAGAACCTGGCAAGTACCCAATAACTAAGTCTATTCCATGTTACCGTTGCTAGTAATAGCGGTGGTTATTATCTGAGTCAACTTAATTAATAGCAGGTAATGGACTTCTCCTCCAAGAACTTATCCAATCCTTTTTTAAACACAGCTATACTATCTGCACTAACCACATCTTCTGGCAACAAATTCCAGAGTTTAATTGTGCGTTGATTGAAAAAGAACTTTCTCCGATTAGTTTTAAATGTGCCACATGTTAACTTCATGGAGTGCCCCCTAGTCTTTCTATTATCCAAAAGAGTAAAAAACTGATTCACATCTACCCGTTCTAGACCTCTCATGATTTTAAACACCTCTATCATATCCCCCCTCAGCCGTCCCTTCTCCAAGCTAGTCCTAACCCCTTTAGTCTTTCCTCATCGGGGAGCTGTTCCATTCCCTTTATCATTTTGGTCGCCCTTCTCTGTACCTTCTCCATCGCAATTATATCTTTTTTGAGATGCAGCAACCAGAATTGTACACAGTCACACCCACTGGCTCAAATAGACATACACAAGCACACACACATGTGCTCAGTCACACCCACTGACACATATGCACACATGCACACTCCCACTCTTTCTTGTTTCCCTTGTGACTTCTGAATGTATATATTAAAAAAAATTTACTTACACTAGTGGGTAGGAGGGATCCAGGCAGAGATACTAGCTGATGGCTTTGCTGTGGGAAGAGGTAAATAGAAAGGCCCAATGCAGCAGGATGGGGTTATTTTTTGCATCGGCCCCAACATAAGTGGGGCTATCAGCAAAAATGAGCCAAAAGCCATCCGTCATAGCCTGAGACCTTCAGCCATGGTGAGGCAGCAGCGAGAGATCTGATGGCTGTCTCAGAAAACAAAGAGAGAGCAGGGTAGTGTGAGGGAAGGCCTCGGAACGTTTCCTGCCACCGCGGTGATGGGGGAGGGGCAGGGAGCGATCCCACAGAGCTCAGCAACGCCGCGGAAAAGAAAACAAACAAAAATGCAGGCCTACAGAGCCGCGCTGCGGCCGTGGAGACAAGCAATGAATGAAAAGCCATGGAATCGCGGC
Organism: Rhinatrema bivittatum; assembly: GCF_901001135.1. Classification (NCBI taxonomy): domain Eukaryota; kingdom Metazoa; phylum Chordata; class Amphibia; order Gymnophiona; family Rhinatrematidae; genus Rhinatrema; species Rhinatrema bivittatum. Next base: position 177,298,751 of record NC_042616.1, read on the forward strand.
TGCAGCCGCGGGAAAAGAAAAAAGCAAAAACAAACAGAAATGAGCAGAGAGCCTTGGTGGCGGCTGCTGCTCCGTGAGAACAGCTGCTGCAGGCCAGGTTTAATCACAGTGGCTCCACTGCAGTCAATGTCATGTGACTGGCCTGACCGGCCCACCGGGGCATGCTTGAAGCCCCGATAGGCTAGTCCGCCCCGAATATATCAGACCCCCTGCAGCAGCATGGAAACATTTCACTACTAAAGTTTTGAAGATCAACTTTTTAAAAATATTTTAGAGCAGCTCGCTTATTGACAGGGATTTATGGTAATGGGTTTCAAAGATGCCAACAAACTCACACAGATTGGAATTTTATGATTGTGATGGATAACATTATTGTATTTGCTTGGGAAAGCTAATGCTATCATAGCTTGCATGAGCAAACTTCCAAACTTTAAGCACCTCTAGGACACTGTCAGTTTGCTGTTGTGCAGATACTTGGAGAGGGGGTTTGCCATAACTTGGTTTGATATCTTCATTCCAGCAAGTCAGTAAAAAATATCACATACATCTTTTGGCACTGTGGTAGCTTTATAGTGCTATCTACCTTTGTTAAATGAGCTCAGCTCCAATGTGCTAAGTTATATCAAAACAAAACTGTTCATTTGCACCCATCTAGCTAAATTCATAAGCCTTGCTTTCATAACTTGGGTTTCTAAAATATTTTAATACTTGTATTACAAAAGTTAAAAAAATATGTTTGGATGAAGTTTCTGAATTTTTCTCCACTACCTTAACATTTATGTTTAAATATTTGGTATAGAGGTGCATATTTAGAACCAATTATAGCAAAGTATTGTGTTATTCTGCTTAAATATGTAAACAAGTTGTAGGCAATACCTTTTTAGTGGACTAATTTTGTACATCTGGAACTAGCTTTCAAGAGCAATGCTCCCTTATTTCTACAGAATGACCACAAGAAAATCATAATATACGTGAGGGAAATGTTTCTAATTCACTGTAATTTATCATTTTCTTTTAAGACATTAAGGCCTGATGCACTAAGTTCCTTCCTTCCATTCTGCCTCTGCAGGAAAAATGCATAGAGCATCAGGCCCTAAATGTCTATTTCCTTTTATGGATGCTGTGTGTTATGACTACAGTATTTGCAGTACAAGTGCCTGAGGGGAAACCTTTTTTTAGTCATTTACTATGTAGTAGTAATAATTGCTAAAAACATGTGGGGGATTTCACAGTGATATGCTGGAGAGGGCTTCCAGGAGCCATTATTTGTATCAATAATAGGAGCTTCTCACCAAGTGGAACTGAGTTGGCAAATCTGTGGATTAAAAAATTGGTAACGGAGGTGGGGGAGGAAGGAACACTGGGCAGCCGAGTTTCCACACTTAATTGCGTGGCCGAGACCGGGGGCAGTGAAGATAGCCTGCCCCCGACAGAATCACAGGAACTTCCGGGGTTTGACGTCATCAGGGAGGAGTCAGACGGAAGATCTACAAAAGCCGACCCTCTTGCGACTAACCCGGTGAGGTGGGGGAGGAAGGAACACCGGGCAGCCGAGTTTCCATACATACTTGCGTGGCCGAGACCGGGGGCAGTGAAGATAGCCTGCCCTGACGGAATCACAGGAACTTCTGGGGTTGGACGTCATCAGGGAGGAGTCAGACGGAAGATCTACAAAAGCCGACCCCCTTGTGGCGCGCAGCCGACGCCGGTGCGCCGCCTAAGGGGCGCGCACTGCTTAGCACAGAAATTCTGAATTGCGAAGAATAGCTAGATCTCCTTCACCTGTAGTAAGTATAATTTAAGTTTAAATTTCTTTTTAATTGCTTTATGGTATCTCCCCTCAGCCTCCCAGCAAGAATCAGTTTTGTTTTTTTAACATTGGAGGTTGGACACTTTCAAATTTTTCTTCGGTTAAACTCTGTTGGCAGGAATTATGCCACATACTAAATGGAAGGGGAAGCTGAGAGAGGTAATTGCTACATCCTCTCCAGTGAACCCTTCCCAGTCAAAAATTGAAAGTTTTTTCAACATGAATCCCAGTAATGCTCCCGTTGTTGGAGGCACTGTGATACCCACTATTGGGCCAGAGGTGGTATCACCAGCCTCAGTCACCTCATTGAGTCAGGGAGCGCCGAATACCCCCTCTCCTCCCTATGGAGATGGGTTATCCCCATCTAGAGTAGGTGAATTTAACATTGAAACATCTGGGGAAAGGTCTCACCAGGAGAATCTGGAAAAAGACCAAGTAAACAAGGAGAGGGAATAGTGCCCAACACTTGTGAAGATCTGATTAATGTCAGGGCCCCAGTTTCAGATGCCACTACACCCAATAGGATTGAAAAGCCAGAGGTAATAACGCTTGATAATATTTGGACAGCGATAATGACTTTAGAAAAATCTATATCTACCTTGACAAATGTAGTAACAGATATGAATAATAGAATGTTGAAAATGGAACAACAGACTGAAAGACAAAAGGTACAGATGAAAGAATTAGATCAGAAGGTAGAGCAAATGGGGAAAATACAAGGTGGATTAATACAAGGAGAATTAGTGCAACAGAGAAAGATGGAAAGAGTTGAAAATGAGTTGAGATACTTGAATTTGAGGGTGATTAATTTCCCTTTAATCAGATGTATCTCGACCCAAGAACAATTCAAACAATACATGAATAAAATGTTGAAGATACCTACAGAATCTACACCACCATTGGCAAAAATATATTTCCGTAATGAGAGAAAATTAAAAGAAAAAGAGGAAGAACAACAGGAACCTCTTAATGTAACTGAGTTGCTTGAACTATCTGGTGAAGAAACAGTTGAAAGAAGAGGAACAGTTCTGGTTAAGTTTATTTTTCCTTCCGACAGAGATATGGTATTGAAATTGTATTTGAGAAACCGGACTGTTAAGTATTATGACCAACAAATTTGGATCTTCCCCGACATTACTAAAGTAACTCAAAATAGAAGGAAAGAATTTTTAGCCTTGAAACATCTGGTAGATCAAGTAGGAGCTCAAATGACCATCCGCTATCCGAGTAAATGTATGTTAAAGTTGAACAATACAAATTATATCTATTATGAACCTACAGACTTGAAAAAGTTTTTGGTGGCAAAAAATCTGATTGGGGACATGGCAGCTGAATAAGGGAATAAGGGTATTCGCATAATGGATAACTGGGTAAAAAGTACTCCTTTATATTTCAATTATTAAGTTTCCTTGTAATAGGCTCAATTTAGAACTCTGATTCTTGTTATTTCTTTGAAGAAAATGGATGTCTGAAAGTGGGAAATATATAGTTTAAATATAATTTGTTTTGTAGTTAAATGAAATAACTTTCCCTAAATATTCTACTATTAATCTTGTTGATGTAAATAATTTTGTAAACCAGATATCCATATGGTCTTATGACAGATGTATTGTCATGGATTAGTAAAAGTTAATAAAGTGCAAATTAAAAAAAAAAAAAAAAATTGGTAGCAAGAAGAACCTCAAGATGAGAAATTGGTAACATGTTGCCGGAGTCAGGGGCGGCTCAAGGTAATATGCTGCCTGAGGCAAGGAAAAAGATGATGCCTCCCTCCAAGGCGCAACACAAATCAAATCACTGAGAAGGCGGGGGGGGGGGGGGGAATCTGCCTAGCCCCTTTGGTGATTTGAAATGCTGGGGGAATGGGGAGGCAGGGGTCAGAGAGGAGTGGCAGATAAGAGTGGTATTGATATTTCCAGGAGGTTTGTAACCTTGTCACACTCCAGGAACTCTACCAACTGTCTCCCACCCTTCCCAACATTTGACCCCTGGGAAAATGGGAGGGAGATGGGTGAATGGTGTGTGTGTGTGTGTGTGTGTGTGTGTGTGTGTAGCACTCTCTCCAGATCAGTGCAAGGGTATTGGGTTCCTAGGCAAATCTTACTGCCTTGTGTTCACCCCCTCTCCTCCCTTGCCCTCCCATACTCAATTACAAATCATGCATTTATAACAACAGATTTTACATGAAAAAGTGCAATCTTTTGAGGTAAAAGCCATTTACAACAGGTATATTATATTTACATGCACTATTGTGTCAACCAGAAAATCCTGCAAAAATGCAAGACACTTGGAACTCAGATGATATTAGGCCTATTGCAAAATGTGTTAAGTGTGAGTTTGGCCCATAGAAAGCCATGAGCAAACTGAATTACAAATTAAAATATAGTAAACTTCCTATCCAAAACAGCACTAACTGCCAGCATTCAAACAGTAATTATCCTACCCATAAAAAAAAACTTCAGATATTACATCAGGTCCTAAAACACCAATACAGCTCCTGATAGAAAATGGAACAAGCCAGACTGCTACATGGAAGTAGAATGCCTTACCTTGGTCACATGTGCAGGACATAGGCAGACCCTCACCAAATACAGAATAGAGACCAAAAATTACAAATAGACATGTACAGACAAAATTGAACTGGAAACTGCAAAAAGCCAGACTCCGTATGCAGTGCAACAATGGAAAAATAGAATCATCACCATTCCTTATAAGACAAACAACATAATCAAGAAATATAAAACATTTATCATATTAAAAATACTAAGAAAATGAATATTTCAAAACAGCCAACAAATATGTCATTCAATAATTAAACTCATATACAAATTGTTAAAACTTCCCCAAAAATCAATAACATATTTAAAAAGGGCAGACACATCAAATACTAATAATTAAATCTAATAAGAATAAAATAAATTCCATACTCTCCATATGTGGGAATTTTTTATTTCAAGTCACCCTGAGATCGTTGTGGAAGAGTGGGAACAGGGGAACTGCACACAAACTTTGTCTTTTCTTTTATTAACATTCATACCTGCTCACTCTCTCTCACATGCTCACGCACACATTTAAGGTTCAGAGTTGCCTGTTCCTATTATAATCCCTCCTGTACATTGTTCACAAAGATAGTGATCAGAACTGGCCCTGTTTGGATTATTCCTAGGGATTCGCATTCCCAAAGTCAGAACACTTATGGATCACAAACGCAACATAGGGCACAACAAGAAGTCATGCCAAACCTTAATTAGAAAACTCAAGACTTTATTGCTACCCCACGAGGTTGATTAGTTATTCCTCAACAGAAATATCTAACCCCCATGTAAGATTTATATCACCTGAAGTTTAGCTGCTTCAGATGTCATTGCCAATTTAAGAAATCTTTATCAGGACATGTTTTTGTGTTGCCTGGACCCTCTACGATATCTTTAGTTCTCAGCATTTCCTGTTGAGGTCTTCCTGGTTTGAGTTTCTGTGCTAGTGGTTTTATATGTGGTCATCTTGGATGGACTTAGCTTGTCTTCATAAGTAACTGATTCATGAGTGGCTGGCCCTTGTTTGCTAGGAGCAAGTTCATAGATACCTGATCGATTACCATGTTATAGCCAGGCCTTCCAGATACATGATTGAGTCTTCTGGCTCCAGGAGGCACCTAGCTATGTTAGAATCCATTGCCAAGCTTTCATTGTCCCAATTCAGTGTCATACTTTAATTGGTTATCATGACCTATTCAGAAAAAGTCAACACTACCTTCCATCTGTGGTTAGTTGTTCAGATGTTTTCTTGTAACTTGCTGAACCCTGTCTGGTTTCAGGTCCTTTGTCAGAGCCTCCTGCTTTTTGTTGGTATGATATTTAAAGCAACTAAACTCAGCTCTCTCTCATTGCTCATGTATTCTCCCACCATCATCAAAAACAAAAATCAGCAAACAATCTCACTCAATGAAGATCAAAAAAACAACCAATCACATAATATTTATGAATACTTTATATTTTTTAAAATTTAAATCTGGTATCAGAAACCAGTGTATATACGAATAATAATCTCTTCTCTCTTACCCACAAAGGGCGACAGGCAATTCAGAGACCAACACGTGTGTAACGTCATTTACCAGATAAAAGATTTTTTGTGGGATACCGTGATCTATTAACCGATATTATAAAAAAGATTTTCAAACCTTCAGGTGTCTCATTTTAAAGTGAAATAAAACTTAGCTTAAGCTTGTTGCAGTCAGTTGCACATCGATGAAAGAAAGTATAACTATTCCACCCACAGTGATTGCAGTTTGTCCTTTGTTCCTACAGTCCATTTTGATGCATTTCAAATGGAGGTGGCATTGTTTAAACTTATTTGTATCCTATAATTGAAGTTATTTTTCTCAACTTCAGTTACATCAGATATAGACAATTCTATTGTGACCCCAAGGTCCAATTAGTATCCACTTGGTCAATGTGATCCTACTGTTTCTTCATTCTATGAGTTAATACGAAGAGATATGGTGTCCTTGTCCACCAAGTGACATCAAGTGCACCATAATTTAATAATACAAGAACAGTAAGTGTTAAATGATTTAGCACATAATTCAGCGACAGAGATAAAACCAGCTGACAGAGGGGGCGTGATTGTAGTGTTAGACAAAATTAAGGGAGGAAAGGAGGTATGTAGACAGCTGTTAGATAGCTCTTTCTATTCATATTTGCAAGAAGATCCTAAAATGACTCTCAAACAAGAAATTGATACATTATTGGAATTAGCTAAAGAATGCATGTGGATTTCATCTAGCAAATTTTGCTTTTTGTGAATTGACCATCCAGTCACCCCTTGTGATATGTTACTCCCAAAATACATAAGACCTTATGTGACTGCCTGGATGTCCAATTATTTCAGCTCTTTATTAGAGCCATTGGCAATTACTGAAGATAAGTTTTTGACTCCTTTAATACTGAAACTCCCTTCTTAGATCAGGGATGCTGTGGATATCATGACTATCTTGGAAGCATATACTGAGCCCTTTCAGTCTATTATAACAATATTACTATACTCTATATTAATATCCTCCAAATGGAGGCATATAGCATCATTGTTGATTAGTTGAGAGGAAGTTAGACCACAGTATGTATTCTATCTGCATTTACTTGTCAATTGGCACATTTTGCACTTACTAAAATTTGTTTTGCTTTGATAGAGTTTTTTTTATCATCATGTTAAGAGAGTTTCTATGGGTGCCTTGATTGCCCCAGATGTGGCCAATTTATATGTTGGCCAATTTGAAAAGACCTGGCTATCTTCCTGCTCCTTTCAAAAAACTATAGCGCTAATGTGATACATAGAAACATAGAAAAGGACCACATGATCTACCCAGTCTGCCCAGCAAGCTTATGCCAGTATCTGCTGCACTGTGCGGGTTACCCTCATGCTTATCAGTTTACCAGACCTTAAAAGCCAGGGCCCTTGGATGCTTTTTGAATCCAATTTCCTTTAACCATTGCCTTGAAAGTAGATAGCAATGTTGGAGTTGCATCAAAAGTATCAGGCTTAGCTATTATGGGTAGTAAGTGCTGCAGCAGCTAGTTACCCCCATGTTTATTTGTTCCCCAAACCGTAAAAGTTGGGGCCCTTGTTGGTTGCTGTCTGAATCCAATGCCCTTTTTCTCACTCACTGCCGTTGAAGCAGAGAGCAATGATGGAGTTGCACTAAGCTTTGATACTGTTATTTGTTAAGGGTAGCAACTGCCACACCAGCAAATTATCCCCAGTTAACCCCATGCATTCTTTTATTTATTTCCAACCTCTAGCCTTTAGGACTCCATAGTGTTCATCCCATGCCCCTTTGAATTCCTTGACTGTTTTTGTTTTCACCACCTCTTCCGGAAGGGCATTCCAGGCATTCACCACCATCTCCATGAAGAAATATTTCCTAACATTGGTTCTAAGTCATCCTCCATGGAGTTTCATTTCATGATCACTAGTTTTATTGATTTCTTTCCAACGTAAATGGTTTGACGATTGTGCATCATTAAAACCTTTCGGGTATCTGAAGCTCTGTATCATATCTCCCCTGTACCTTCTTTCTTCCAGGGTATACATATTCAGATCCTTCAGCCTCTCCTCATAAGTCATCCAATGCTGACCCCTCACCATTTTGGTTGCTCTTCTTTGGACCACCTCTACCCTGACTTTATCCTTTTTGAGATATGGGCACTAGTATTGAATGCAGTATTCCAGGTAAGGCCCCCACCAAGAACCTGTACAAGGGCATTATCACCTCTTTTTGCTTACTGGTTATTCCTCTCTCTATACAGCCCAGCATTCTTCTGGCTTTAGCTATCTCCTTGTCACTTTGCTTCGCCATCTTCAGATCATGAGACACAATCACCCCAAGGTCCCTCTCCCAGTCTGTGCACATTAGTCTTTCAATTGCTGCTGCACAGATGCATGACTCTGCACTTCTTGGCATTGAATCCCAACTGCCAAATCTTTGACCACTCTTCAAGTTTTCTTAAATCACTTTTCATTCTCTCTACTCCTTCAGACATGTCCACTCTATTTCAGATCTTAATATCATTCGCAAATAGACAAACTTTATCTTCTATCCCTTCCGCCAGGTCGCTCACAAAGATATTGAACAGAACCAGTCCCAAAACTGATCCCTGTGGCACTCCACTTAACACCGTTCTTTCTTCAGAGTAGGTTCCATTTACCATTACATGCTGTCTCCTGTCAATCAGTTTGCAATCCACACTTCTACCTTGGCTCCCACTCCCATGCTTTTCATTTTGTTCACGAGTCTTCTATATGGGACCGTATCAAAAACTTTACTAAAATCTAATTAAATCACATTGTGTGCTCTTCCCTGATCCAATTCTCTAGTCACCCAATCAAAAAAATCAATCAGATTTGTCTGACAGGACCTTCCTCTGGTGAAACCATGCTGCCTCAGATCAAGCAACCCACCGAATTGTAGATAAGTCACTATCCTTTCCTTCAGTAGAGTCTCCATTAATTTTCCCAAAATGAGGTAAGGCTAACCGGCCTGTAGTTTCCAGCCTGCTCTCTGCTCCCACTCTTGTGAAGCAGGACCATCGCTCTTCTCCAGTCTTGCGGCACCACTCCCTTTTCCAGGGATCTATTGAACAGGTCCCTCAGCGGACCCGCCAGCACATCTCTGAGCTCCCTCAATATTCTGGGATGTACCTCACCCAGCCCCATGGTCTTGTCCACTTTCAGTTTTCCTAGCTCTTCCCATACATTATGTTCTGTAAATGGAGTTTCATCTAATCTTCACCCATCCACAGTCTTGTTTTTTTTTGTTTTGCATTTTCAAAAATCCAGACATTAAATACATGTCCAAAGAAAATACAGGCATAGTAAATACATTTACCACATTACATTTTTCATCAAATTTACCCCATTAACTGAAACCGTATGGAAAAAGAAAATATAATAATCCAAATATATGACATCAAAAAATATTTACTGCCTGATAAATACTTATATACTAGCGTGGGGAGATCCAATTCACTTAGAGCAATATTACCAAAAACCATACTAATAAAATAATTGAGAGTAAGACAGTTAACCTATTTTAACGCTGCTCTTTATCTTATCCTGTTTCTAGAGTCCATTGGTGATTTTGCAAAAAGTTCTCCAATTGTTCGGGATCATAAAACACGTATCTGTTTCCTTCCACTTTCCTCGTACATTTATATGGAAATCTCAGAATTATCTGAGCTCCATGTGCTCTAGCCTGAGGTAACAGTAAAAGGAATTTTTTTCTTCTCCTCTGAGTATCCTTAGATACATCTGGGTAAATCCAAATTTTTTGATTTAAATATAAAACAGATCGATTTTGTAGAAACTTTTTCATTATTATATCTCTGTCCCTTGATGTTAAAAATTTGACTAGCATTGTGCCTCTTCCTTCAACCTGATATTGTTGTGAAGTTTCCAGAAACTCAGTAATATTCAGAATATTTTCTCTGTCTGCCACCTGATTTTCCAAATCTTCTTTTAATGGTGTCACAAAATATACTTTATTTAAACCTTGTAATTTGTCATTGGAAATTTTCAATATATCTTTCATATAACTTTTAAATTGCTCCAATGGAGAAATCAAGTGGCATTTTGGGAAATTTATTATCCTAATGTTGGTGTTTCTCAGTTCGTTCTCTACCATCTCCAATCTTTTATTTATTAAGATTTCTCCTTTAACAATGGAATTTTGAACCAAATCAATTTTATTTATTTTCTCTTCAATATGAGCTGTTCTCTCTATTTGTTCAGCAGTAGTCTTTTTTAAATTAGAGAAAGAATCTTGAGTTATTTTTAAATCTTCTGATATTACCATGAGGGAATTTTGAAGAGTAGAGATAGCGAACCATAAAAACTCCATCGTTATACTTTTAGGTTTTTCCAACGGTTTTAAAATGGAGAAAGGTGTCGGTTGAAGCACAACATTTAAGTCTTCAATACCTCTAGATAAGCCCAATGGCAATTCCAGGATAGTTCCTTCTCTTCCTACAGCACCTTGGCTTTCAGAGAGTTCCCCTCCCCCCACTGGGGTAGAAGCCATTAAACCACCCTCTGTATTAGGACCCATGTTATCTCCTGTTAAGCCCACTTCGGGTGTACTCACCCCAACTAACGCCATCCGTTGTTGGGGGGGATCTGTGCTTGCAGCTGTGTTCCTAGATGGGGGGGAGGGCATCAGCGGTGCTCCTGGGCTCAAAGATGTTTCTCCCGCTGGTAGCGGCATCTGCTCACCGGTCGTCGCTAGTGCGGGATCCTCTGGAGCTCTAACTGCCTGATGGTAAAACTCCACGATTGAAGTCTGTAGCATCGACGGATTGGGAGTACCCAAAGAAATTTCCCTTATCCTGCCTTTTCTCTTCGTGTGCAGCATATCCCCTCTCAAAGGAGGCTGCTAGGTAACAAGTAATAGACTCAATCACCGGAGCTCCAACTCCACGTCCTCTCAGGTCGACGCCATCTTGGATCTCCTCCACAGTCTTGTTAATTAGTGACTGTTCTTCTCCGGAGTCTTTTTTAGTGAACACCAAACCAAAGTATTTAATATTTCAGCCATTTCTTCATCTCTCTCCACACATTGATCTTTGTTACCTTTCTATTTCACTATACCACTTCGAACCTTTGTCTCCCTCAGTTTCATCAGATATTCTTCCCTGTGTTCTTCATTTTAGGATCCTTTATATTTCTTGAATGCTGTTCTTTTTGCTTTCATTTTACCAGCCACCTCTCCTTTGAGAACCAGATGGTTTCTTATTTCTCTTACTTTTGTTTAATTTTCTGACATAGATTTGTTGCCTTTGTAATTGCTCCTTTTAGTTTGATCCACTGTTGTTCCATCTAAATCATTTTCTCCCAGTCTTCTAGTTCTACCTCCAGGTACGTCCCCATTTCGACAAAGTCTGTATTTTTGAAATCCAAAACCTGGGTCTTCGTGTGACATCTCTATATCCTATTTGTGATATAAAACCATATTGTTTGATGATCACTGGTGCTGAGGTGGACACCTACCCAGACATTAGAGACATTATCCCCATTAGTGAGCACTAAGTCGAGTATCACTCCCTCCCTCATGATGATATATAGATGATATACTGATGTTGTGGATGGGAGGCAAGGCAAAGTTTTCTCAATTTATGGTATGGCTAAATCAGCATGATCTGCATTTACAATTCACAGGTACTCATAGTAGATCTTCGTTACCATTTTTAGATATTTCTATCCATTTACAACATGAAAGATTTGTAATTTCAATATATAGAAAACCCACAGATAGGAACTTGCTGCTATCGTATCAAAGTTGTCATCGCCAGCATCTCAGAGCCAATCTGCCTTATAGTCAGTTTTTCTGGCTGTGATGATTATGTTCAACTGTTGAAGAATTTAAAATCAAAGCCGAAGACATGTGTCACACTTTCTTAGCACAGATTATCCATCTAGTGTTATTAAAAAAAGATGCAAGAGAGCTCATTGGACTAATAGGTCATTATTACTACAAGTGACATAAGAAAAATATATGTCATCATTGGGATATTCTGAAATTACATGCGGTTTTTTCATAACCACCACTCTTTGTCCTCCATCGAGGAAAGAATTTATGGGATTATATTATACATTCTGAGTATTGTGAACAATTTATAACTATTTCTCACAACAAAGTAGAACACTATCCATATGGACATTGTTCATTTTGTCAATATTCACATGCGGGAGATACAATCCCACTGGAGAAGTTGTCCCAATTTAAAATGAGATAATATATCACTTGTGATTCCACATTAGCAGTGTACTTGATTTGGTGTTCATGTAAGCTGATATATGTGGGCAAAACAAAGCAAAAGCTATGCACACAAATAATTGAACATCGGAGTGCCTTAACATGTTTAAAATTAGAGGTACCAGTTGTCCAACATTGTGTTCAACATTGTGTTCAACAAATGTAACATTTGATGAGTTACATTTTTCTGTATTTCAACATTGAGAACAAGCGGAGCCAATATTAACATCATTTTATTGCACGCTGAACAAAAATGGATTTACAATTTACATACTGTTAACCAGATGGTTTGAACAAAGAAGTGGAGTGGACAGTGTTTCTTTAAGTAATTTGCTGTTAGAAGAGAATAACTGATTAATTCTGGCTGTTTGTCAATCTCACCAGTATGCCTCACAAACTTCTTGACTTTAAAAATAGTGACAAATGGCAGCCAACACCATTTTGTGAAAACATTGTTTAAAGAACCCCCAAAACAGACAATCTGTTTGTCAAAACGTGGTTTATGTCGGGTCAGTCACGATTAACATCATCACTATGGGTGGAATTGTCATACCTTTTTTCGTTGATGTACATACAACTGACTGCAAATAAGCTTAAGCCAAGTTTTATTTCAATTTAAAATGAGACACCTGTGGGTTTGAGAATCTTTTTTATAATATTGGTTAACACAAAACAATTTTTATCTGGTAAATGACGTTATGCATGTTTTGGTCTCTGAATTGCCTGTAGCCCTTTGTGGGCAAGAGACAAAGTGATTATTATCAGCATATACACTGGTCTCTGATACCATATTTAAAATTAAAAAATGCAAAATATTCATAAATATCATGTGATTGATTGGTCATTGTTAGACCTTTATCTCTCTCTTTTGGTTGTTTTTTGCTCTCTTCCCATCCACCAGATATTTTTTGTGTTTTCCTATTGCGGTTTAAGATTCTCTGTAAAGATTCACAAACAAGAAATGGCTGTGCTACTAGAGAGAAAAGAAAAAAAAAACACCCTGTATTTTGTGCTTGTATTCCTATGTAAATATGTATTCTATTTCTATTAAAATATCTAAAAGTGACTCCCACTGACCATTAACAGCCCCAGGACAGATCCCCAGGCACTCCACAAATCACCTTTCTTTCCTCATAGTGAATTCCATTTCCCACTGCCCTCTGTTGTTTACCACACAACTAATTTCCAATCCATTCCATAATAACAGGGCCAAATCCTAGACTGTTTAGTTTATTTATGAACCTCTTTATGCAGGACAGTATTAAAAGCTTTGCCAAAATCCAAAAACCCAATCAAATAAATAGATCAAATTTGTCTGACCCAATCATTTTCGGTAAAATTATGTTGCCTTGGATCCTGCATCCTGCTAGATTCAAGATACTTCACTATTTTTTTCTTTAGTAGAATCCCCATTAATTTACATTCTACTGAAGTGAGGTTAACTGGTCTGTACTTTCTCAGCTCTTCCCTAATAACATTCCTATGAACATCCATCCTTCTCCAGCATTGTAGAATTGCTTCTGTCTTCAAAGATCATGCAGCTGACCCACCAGAACTTCTCAGCTCCCTTAATATTCCAAGCTATATCCCTTCTTTCCCATAGCATTGCCTACTTTCAGTTTTGCTGGTTCCAATCAAACACCGTTCTGTAAATGGATGTGACATCTCTACCATTACCACATGCACCCCCCTTCCAATTCTCTGTGGCCCTTCCCCAACCACATCTTCAGTGAACATTGAACAAAAGTATTTCCTTAGCATTTCCATTTTTTCCTTGTCATCCTCCACACATTCCTACTTTTAGTTCTGTCCTTCCTTCACTGGCATGCCTGAAAAAAAGGTCTTTCCACCTTTCTTCACCCCCATTGCTGAATATTCTTTTTCTCTCACCTTTCCCATTTGGCTGCTTTCCCTGCTTCTTTATCCAATATTCTTTCCTGGTCCCCTCTTTCTGAGATCCCCTCCTTAAAGTACTCTTCCATGTTAACCCAGTTGGTGCACTTGAAGACCAGGACCTTGACTTTTATGTGACCCCTCGCTGCCTTTGCTCTTATATTAAACCAAACTGATGATTAACAGGGCCCAGGTAACCACCTACATGGACATTAAGAAGAGCTTTCCCCATCCAAAGTTCTAGGTTCAGTATTACCCTCTCCTTGATGGGTTCTGTTACCATTTGTTTGAGGAGCACCTCCAGGATCTCTCTACTACTGATTCCATAAATGGGATGCTCCAATCCACATTTGTTAGGCTAAAATCTCCCATCAGTAGCTCTTCTCTTACACACCATTCATAATTATGTCATGGATTAGATCTCTGCACAGCTTTTCCATCAATGCAGGAAGTCTGGAGATCACTGTGATGTCAATGGAAGTGTCATTTCTCCTATCCAGGATGATCCTCAGTACCTCCTTTCCCCATACTTCCACTGTTGTTTTAATATTATATCTAAATGAAAATGTTACTCCCCCCCTCCCGCCTTAATGTTTTCCCTATCTTTCCAGAACAGATTGTAGTCTGATATGGCCATGAAACTCACTGAACCATGTTTCTATGATAGCAACAATATTTAGCTCTCAACCATCAAGGCTATCAAATCTTGGATTTTATTACCTAGACTACATAGAACTATAGTAACATAGTTATGATGACAGATAAAGACCATATGGTCCATCCAGTCTGCCCAGCAATTTGCCCATGGTAGGAACTGCCATGTAGTGCAAGTTACTCCCAATCACTCGGTTAAAGGTAATAACTGGTGCACCATTCAAGTTATCTTCATGCAGAAAATGTAACACCACCCCTTTATTCTTTTTCAACCTCAAGCCATTAGAGATCCACAGTGTTTTTCCCATGCCCTTTTGAATTAATTTAATGTTCCCACTTTCACCAGCTCTTCTGGAAGGGCATTCCAGGCATCCACCACCCTTTCAATGAAGAAACATTTCCTGACATTGGTTCTGAGTCGTCCCTCATGCAGTTTCATATCAGGACCCCTAGTTCTACAGTTTCCTTTCTAACAAAAAATTTTTGAAGTTTGGGCATCATTAATACCTGTCAGGCTTCTGAAGGTCTGTATCATATCTCCCCTGCTCTTCCTCTCTTCCAAGATATACATATTTAGATCCTTCAGCTTCTCCTCGAAGGTCCTCTGAAACAGAACCCACACCATTTTGGTCTCCTTCTTCTGGACTCTTTCTATCCTCTCTCTATCCTTTTTTAGATACGGTCTCCAGAACTGAACACAGCACTCCAGGTGAAGCCTTACAAAAGACCTGTACAAAGTCATTACCACTTCCCTTTTCCTGCTGGTTGTTCCTCTCTCTGTGCAGTCCAGTATCTTTCTGACTTTAGCTACCATCATGTCACATTGCATCAACACCTTGAGATCGCCAGACACAATCATCCCAAGGTCCCTCTTCTGGTCCCTGCAAGATTGACTTTTGCCCCACCCCCCCAATCACAGCTCTTTTGGATTACTGCACCCCAGGTGCATGACTTTACACTTCTTGGCATTGAATCCCAGCTGCCAAGTCTTTGACCATTCTTCAAGGTTTCTTAAATTACTTTTCATTCTCTCTATTCTTTCTACCCTGATATCTTTTGGGTAGAATAGATATCAGGACCCCTGATATCTATTCTACCCGAAAGATATCAGGGGGTCCTGATATCTGCCACAGATCTTAGTATCATGCGCAAAAAGGTCAACTTTTCCTTCTAACCCCTTTGCAATGTCACTCACAAAGATATTGAACAGGACTGGTCCCAAAACTGATCCTTGAGGCATTCTATTTAACATTCTTCTCTCATCAGAGCAGGTTTTATTTACTGTTTCATATTGTTTCATGTAATAAACCAGTTAGTAATCTCCTCCACCACCTTGGCACCTACCCCTAAGCTTCTCATTTTATTCACAAGCCTCCTATGTGGGACCAAACAAAAGCTTTGAATTTCAGCAAAACTGCTTTCAGATCATCAGACTATGACCATTTCTACTCATAGCCTTCCAGATATTGCTTCTTGCCTTGTTTTCCATTCCCAGTTGTTTATAGGTAACCTTATAAGATCTTCACATTTGTATTTTTTTTCTCCCCTAACTTCATACATTTGTCTAGGATGACAATCTTCTATCTGCCAATCTTCTCCTCCAGGTTAAATTCCTAGTTATGTATGATCTGCATCTCTCACCTAGAATCTTGATCTCCTCACAGACAGATGTAGACTATCAGTACAGTACAGCATTTTGTTTCATGTGCCTCCTAAGCTCCAATATATCCACAACCCTCTTTACACCAGTTCTTAGGCCATGTTTTGAAGTTGTTGTGTCACAACTTGCTTTTACCCTTATCTCAGTAAATTCTACGGTCCATAGCTATTGCCTAAGTCCCTTTTCTAATTTCTTAGAATACCTACTGTATGACACTGACTTCTTTTCCAATTAGGGCATTAGCCCCCAAATGATCTCTGATATCAGCTACACATTCCTGTCTTCTGCTTCTGTAATATTAAGAATATCAATAGCATATCTGACAGCCTAGGGTCTTGGTAGGCATTTGACCTTTTTGTTTCTCTCAAATTGTGCCTCTAGTCTTCCTAGTGAATTAGTATTGATTTAAAATGTTAACATTCTCCTAGGCTGGTCTGCTGGTTCAGTGGAGCACCTGGATTCGATTCTTTGATCTCCGTTGGCTGTGTTTGGGGATGGAGCAGAGGTAACATTCACAGCCCTGGGGGAAGGAGTCCCAGTTATTGCACAGTAGTGGCACCTAATGACTGGTCATTGGGCCCTCAAGTGCAGGGTCCATGAAGGAGCCTTGGTAAATAGCTGGGCTAAGTGAGTTGGGATGGGATATAAAACAGGGAAAAAAATTGACAAGCAGTTATGAATGAATGGTCATAGTACCAGTTCTCAATTCTAGTTCCGATGGAGCTGGAAGCCAAAAAGGAATAGGAAGAAAAACTGATGTGCCAAAATCAACTCCTGAGAAAAACTTGCATTAATTCAGTTACTGAGAGGAGAGGATCACCTTGTTGGTGGCTGAAAGGAATCAGTAAGTTTTTGCTTGGGACATTGTCTTTTTTAAAAAGTATTGGGGCAAAGTTAACTATTTGGGAATATGATTTAGTGTGTTTGTGTGTTTGTGCATTTAATAGTCAGTAAGGCAGTGAATAAACAGAAGTTAGACTGTTTGTATTTTTAAATAGTCAGTCAGTAAGGCAGCTAGTAATCAGTAGTTAGAGTGTTTGTATATTAAAAAAAGTAGTAGCCAGAAGCTAGAAATAAGCTAGGAGCAGTGTATACCTAAGTAAAAAGGTTGAAAAATTCAGTTACTCACCTTGGAAAGGTGTTGAGGTAGTGTGATTTGTTTTGATTAGGTACCAATATTTGTTAATCAAGACAGCAGTGAGTCACTCTGGCTGACTAACTGAAGTGTTAAGGTTGTGTGTTTGATTTGATTAGGTACAATTATTTGTTAATCAGAACAGCAGTGAGTCACTCAGGACAACTAACTATAGTGTAAATCTCCAAAAGGATTGTTTTGCACTAATTTACCTTAGAAGCACATTATATATTGCAAGGGAAGAGCTCAATAACCCACAATCCAGTGGGAACACTGAGAGGAGAGGATCACCTTGCTAGTGGCTGAAAGGAATCAGTAAGTTTTTGCTTGGAACATTGTCTTTTTTAAAAATTATTGGGGCAAAGTTAGCTATTTGGGAATATTATTTAGTGTGTTTGTGCTTTTAATAGTCAGTAAGGCAGCAAATAAACAGATGTTAGACTGTATTTTTAAATAGTAAGGCAGCTAGTAAGCAGTAATTAGAGTGTTTGTATATTAAAAAAAAATAGCCAGAAGCTAGAAATAAGCTAGGAGCATTGTATACCTAAGTAAAAAGGTTGAAAAGTTCAGTTCAGTTACTCACCTTGGAAAGATGTTGAGGTAGTGTGATTTGGTTTGATTAGGTACCAACATTTGTTAATCAAGAGAGCAGTGAGTCACTCTGGCTGACTAACTGAAGTTAGACTGTTTGTATGCTGGGTCAGACCAAGGGTCCATCAAGCCCAGCATCCTGTTTCCAACAGTGGCCAATTCGGGCCATAAGAACCAGGCAAGTACCCAAAAACTAAGTCTATTCCATTCTACTGTTGCTAGTAATAGCAGTGGCTAGTTTCTAAGTCAACTTAATTAATAGCAGGTAATGGACTTCTCCTCCAAGAACTTATCCAATTCTTTTTTAAACACAGCTACACTAACTGCACTAACCACATCCTCTGGCAACAAATTCCAGAGTTTAATTGTACGTTGAGTGAAAAAGAACTTTCTCCGATTAGTTTTAAATCTGCCACATGCTAACTTTCTATTATCTGAAAGAATAAATAAATGATTCACATTAACCCGTTCTAGACCTCTCATGATCTTAAAGACCTCTATCATATCCCCCCTCAGCCGTCTCTTCTCCAAGCTGAAAAGTCCTAGCATCTTTAGTCTTTCCTCATAGGGGTGCTGTTCCATTCCCGTCATCATTTTGGTTGCCCTTCTCTGTACCTTCTCCATCGCAACTATATCTTTTTTGAGATGCGGCAACCAGAATTGTACACAGTATTCAAGGTGCGGTCTCAGCATGGAGCGATATAGAGGCATTATTACATTTTCCGTTTTTTTCACCATTCCCTTTTAATAATTCCCAGCATTCTGTTTGCTTTTTTGACTGCCACAGGACACTGAACTGATGATTTCAATGTGTTATCCACTATGATGCCTAGATCTCTTTCTTGGGTGGTAGCTCCTAATATGGAACCTAACATTGTGTAACTATAGCATGGCTTATGTTTCCTTATATGCATCACCTTGCACTTATCCACATTAAATTTCATCTGCCATTTGGATGCCCAATTTTCCAATCTCAGAAGGTCTTCCTGCAATTTATCATAATCTGCTTGTGATTTAACTACTTTGAACAATATTGCATTGTCTGCAAATTTGATTACCTCACTCGTATTTCTTTCCAGATCATTTAAAAATATATTGAACACTACGGGTCCTAATACAGATCCACACTGAGAAAATTGTCCATTTAATCCTACTCTCTGTTTCCTGTCTTTTAGCCAGTTTGTAATTCACGAAAGGACATCACCACCTATCCCATGACATTTGACTTTTCCTAGTAGTCTCTCATGAGGAACTTTGTCAAACGCCTTCTGAAAATCCAAATATACTACATCTACCAGTTCACCTTTATCTACATGTTTAACTCCTTCAAAAAAGTGAAGCAAAGTCATGCTGACTTTGTTCCATTAAACCATGCCTTTCTATATATTTTGTGATTTTGATATTTAGAACATTTTCCACTATTTTTTCTGGCACATCTTCTAGGTTCACTGTGATTTGGTTCAGTGCATCTGAATCATTACCCATGAAACCTTCTCTGATGCGGGTATCTCCCCAACATCCTCTTCAGTAAACACTGAAGCAAAGAAATCATTTAATCTTTCCGCAATGGCCTTATCTTCTCTAATTGCCCCTTTAACCCCTCAATCATCTAACAGGCTTTCTGCTTCGGATATATTTTTTAAAGTTTTTGCTGTGAGTTTTTGCCTCTATGGCCAACTTCTTTTCAAATTCTCTCTTAGCCTGTCTTATCAATGTCTTACATTTAACTTGCCAACGTTTATGCTTTATCCTATTTTCTTCTGTTGGATCCTTCTTCCAATTTTGGTTAAAATAGCTTCATTCACCTCACCTTTTAACCATGCCAGTGATCGTTTTGCTTTCTTTCCACCTTTCTTAATGTGTGGAATACATCTGGGCTGTGCTTCTAGGATGGTATGTTTTAACAATGACATGCCTCTTGCACACTTTTTACCTTTGTAGCTGTTCCTTTCAGTTTTTTTCTAACTATTTTTCTCATTTTATCAAAGTTTCCCTTTTGAAAGTTTAGCACAAGAGCCATGGATTTGCTTACTGGCCCCTTCCAGTCATTAATTCAAATTTGATCATATTATGATCACTATTGCCAAGCGGCCTCACCACTGTTACCTTTCTCACCATATCCTGTGCTCCACTGAGAATTAGATCTAAAATTGCTCCCTCTCTTGTCGGTTCCTGAACCAATTGCTCCATAAAAATGTCATTTATTCCATCCAGGAACTTTATCTCTCTAGCATGTCCCGATGATACATTTACCTGGTCAATATTGGGGTTATTCAAATCTCCCATTATTACCGCACTACCAATTTGGTTAGTTTCCCTAATTTCTCTTAGCATTTCACTATCCATCTCACCATCTTGACCAGGTGGATTGTAGTATACTCCTATCACTATAGTCTTCCCCAACACACAAGGGATTTCTACCCATAAAGATTCGATTGTGCATTTAGTCTCATGCAGGATGTTTATCCTGTTGGACTCTGCGCCATCCCGGACAAAAAGCGCCACACCGCCTCCCGGGTGCTCCTCTCTGTCATTGCGATATAATTTGTACCCCGGTATAGCACTGTCCCATTGGTTATCCTCCTTCCACCTTGTCTCTGAGATGCCAATAAATCTATGTCATCATTCACTGCTATACATTCTAATTCTCCCATCTTACTTCTTAAAGTTCTGGCATTAGCATACAAACATTTCAAAGTTTGGGGTTTTTTGTATTTTCATTCAGCTTTTTAATTGATAAGGATAAGTTAGAATTTTTTAGCTCAGGTGAGTTTTTAGTTACAGGCACTTGGACCACTTTTCTAATTATTGGAACCTCACTGTCGGGATGCCCTAATTCTAATGCATCATTAGTATCCTTTGAAGATATCTCCCTCGAACCATGCACTGCTGAGTGACTGTCGGCTTTCCCCTTTGTTCTAGTTTAAAAGCTGCTCTATTTCCTTTTTAAAGGTAGCGCAAGTGGTCTGGTTCCACCCTGGTTAAGGTGGAGCCCATCCCTAGTCCTTGAGATGTGGTGACCAGAACTGTGCACAGTATTCAAGGTCGAGTCTCACCATGGAGCGATCAGAAGCATTATGACATCCACCATTTTATTCAGCATTCCCATCCTAATAATTCCTAAAATTCTGTTTGCTTTTTTGATTGCCACAGCACACTGAGCCGATGATTTCAATGTATTATCCACTACAATGCTTAGATCTCTTTCCTGGGTGGAAACTCCTAATGTGGAACCTAACATCATGTAAACACAGCAAGGGTTATTTTCCCCTATATGCATCACCTTGCACTTGTCCAGATTAAATTTCAAATGCCATTTGGATGCCCAATCATGCAGTCTCACAAGGTCCTCTTGCAATTCATCACAGTCCACTTGAAATTTAATTACTCCGTAAATTTAAGTACCTCACTCGTCATGCCCCTTTCTAGATCATTTATAAATATATTAAAAAGCACTTCTCTTAGTACAGTTCCCTGAGGCACTCCACTGTTTACACCTTTTTCCACTGTCAAACAGACCATTAAATCCTAATCTCTTTTTCCTCTCTTTTAACCAGTTTGCAATCGACAAAAGGACATCACCTCCTATTCCATGACTTTTTAGTTTTCTTAGAAGTCTCTCATGAGGAACTTTGTTGAATGCCTCCTGAAAATCCAAATACATCTACTGGTTCACCTTTGTCCACATGTTTATTTACCCCTTCATAAAAATGTAGTAGATTTGTGAGGCAAGACTTCCCTTGGGTAAATCCATGCTGGCTGTGTCCCATTAAATCATGTCTATCTAAATGTTCTGTGATTTTATTCTTTATAAAAATTTCCATGATTTTTCCCAGCACTGAAGTCAGGCTCACTGGTCTATAGTTTCCCAGATCTCCCCTGGAGCTCTTTTTAAATATTGGGGTTACTTTGGCTACCCTTCAGTCTTCGGGTACAATGGATGATTTTAATGATAGATTACAAGTTTTTACAAATAGGTCTGAAATTTAATTTTTGAGTTCTTGCAGAACCCTAGGATATATACCATCCAGTCCAGGCAATTTATTACTCTTCAGTTTGTCAGACTGGCCTAGTACATTTTCCAGGTTCATCATAATTTGGTTCAGTTTATCTGAACCATCACCCTTGAAAATCATGTCCAGAATGGGTATCTCCACAACATTCTCTTCAGTAAACATAGAAGCAAAGAATTTGTTTAGTCTTTCCGCAATGGCCTTATCTTCCCTAAGGGGGTAATATTCAAAAGGAGTTACATGCGTAAATGTAGCTACTATTGTAGTAATTTTCAAAAGCCATTTACTCAAGTAAAGTGCACTTATGTGAGTAAATCCTATAGACAAGTCAATGGCATATATTGTAGCAATTTTCAAAAACCCACTTACTCAAGTAAAGTGAATTTACTCCAGTAAACCTGGTTTTTACTCGAGTAAATGCTTTTTAAAATCAGGCCCTAAGTGCCTGTTTAACCCCTTGATCATCTTACAGTCCAACTGACTCCCTTGCAGGCTTTCTGCTTCGGATATATTTTTAAAAGTTTTTATTATGGGTTTTAGCCTCTATGGCCAACTTCTTTTCAAATTCTCTATTAGCCTTAGGGTTTTCAAGATATCCATGATGAATATGCATGAAGTAGTTTTGCATACAATGGAGGCAGTGCATGCAGATTTACCTCATTCATACTCAGAATGGATGTCCGGAAAAACCCAACTGGCTAGGTGTGCCCCCAGGAGAGGGTTGAAAACCCCCGATTTAAATCTTGACCTCTTAGTCTAATATTTAGACAGAGATGTGCAAGAGAAAAATGAAGTGAAGAAAGAATGCAA
Source organism: Rhinatrema bivittatum (assembly GCF_901001135.1). Taxonomy (NCBI): domain Eukaryota; kingdom Metazoa; phylum Chordata; class Amphibia; order Gymnophiona; family Rhinatrematidae; genus Rhinatrema; species Rhinatrema bivittatum. The sequence continues at coordinate 177,321,620 of NC_042616.1, forward strand.
GTAGAAAATAAGCAAACAATTATTAAACATAAAACATGCATATTTTCGATAAAGTACATACATATTGACATTTACTGTGGTCTTTGATTTAATGAAGAATGCGGCACCGAAACTGACTTACACCAAAGAAACCTTCCTAGGTGAAGCTGCTGTTCAGTTCTAGATCTCTGTGTTCCCATAGGCTCTATACAATGACTCTGTCTTGGTTACAGAACATCTTTTGTAATCAAAAGATGACTACTTTAGAATACAGACCCAAACTCCCTGAATTCTTTAAACATGCTGCTCTCAGATGTGGTTGCTAGAAGTATGTTTTATTCATTCTTTTTGATTTACTTTATTATTCAAGTAAAGCCTCTAACGCTGTTCCAAACAGGAGACTCATAAGCAGGCTGGACAGCCTGGGGACAGATTGTGACATGGTAAACTGGTTTAAAAATGGGTTGAGTGATCTGCAGCAGGGGGGGTTGGTGGCAGGAGATGAGGGTACTGAGAAGTATTCCACAGGAATCATTCCTGAGCTCAGTTTTAATTCAGAGGTCAACATTCAGAAAAGCTGTGAGTGAGAAAGTTGTCTGGCTAAAGTTATCCTAATAACATCTGACTGATATTTAGCAGGACAAGTCTCCCACTTAAAAAAATAAATACATAAACCCTTCCAGCCCTTCAGGCCTGATACCATATCAACCCTCTCCCCACCAGAATCTTTTAAAGCAGGTGTGGGCTAGCACCTGATCCTTCCCCCCAAACCCCAAAATAATAATAATAAAAAAGACACAAGCCCTAGCAATCCAAAGCTGCCCCCCCACACGAGATTAAAATGAAAGGCAACAAACCCCCTCCTGTACCCCACCAAACTACAACCTCTACTGCACTCTCCCCCATCCACCTGGATCTCCACCAAACCAGAGCCATAAACCCTCACTATCTCTAGAAGCAACCAAGATATTACCAGCTCCTAGCTCGGGTTTGGGGGGGGGTGCAGTAGAATTGCAAGTGGGGTGAAGGGGGTGGGGCTTGGTTTCCTTTGTTTCAGTATCATGGAGAGAAGGGGGAGGCGCTGATAGTATTTTTCCTCTAGCTAAGTTCAGAATTAGCTGGACGCATGAAATTTAAAATTTCCACCACGCTGAGCAGCCCTGAGATATCCAGATAGCTTGATATCCAGCTAAAAAGTTATTTGGATAGTTTAGGTGGGGGAGGGGGGAGAGCATTCTGGAACCAAGCTAGTTATCTGCATAAGTTAGCCAGATAAATGCCAGTTTTCAGCGTTTTCTGGCTAACGTAATTGGATAACTTTAGGACAGCTGAAGAGATAAATGTATCTGATTAAATTTACAGTAGCTGGGTATATTCAGTGGGGATATTCGCTGAATATCCCAGGGATAAGTTTATCCTGCAGACTTTCTTAGCTGGCCCCTCGCTGAATGTGGACCTCCAAGTCCTAGAGTTTCCAGCATGTAGCTGGATAACATTGAATCTGGGCGAGATCCAGCTACATTAGCTGGATAACATTGCTCCACCTTAGAGATAAAATGTGTATGCTATGTAGGCAATGCATGCATACGTCCCTCATGCATGTTCCTGGTGGATAATCCTGAAAACCTCACTGGCTGGAGGCCTTCCAGGATAGGATGGGGAACCTGTGACAGCTCAGGAGTAGATTCTGCGGCATGAATTAGAAATGTCTGCGGCAATTATGTAATACATTTGCATACATTAAAATTATTTGGCATATTAAATATACATTTGTTTTGCATAAATAAATAAATAAATAAAAATAAAGTAGTTTTTCAACCTAGATTTGTGTCTTAATTTTATAGGTGGGGAATTTCAGATATTGATGCAGGGAAGGAGAGGAAGAGAATTCAGGGACGGGAAGAGAAAAGGGCTTGAGGATCAGGAATAGGGAGACCCGGAGGAAGGATCAAATATGGGGGGGTGGGGGAAGGAAAAGGAGGGGAGAGGAATGTTCTAGGTGCTTGAGGGGGGAGGGAATATGGAGACTGTGGTTCTGGGATCTTGGGGAGGATACAGAGAGGTGCTTCCCTCCTGTTCATCCTCACCCCCGCTTATCTCCTTTTCTCCCATTTCAGCCCCCAGTCCTCTCTCTTTCCCATCTTGTTCCCATCCCGTATGCTCAAAGATATGCCCATCCACTCTTGCCCGAACTCCAGTCTCTTAATCCTCATCTGCTCAGTCCTTTTTTCAAATCCCAATCCCTTCTTTCACTTAATCCCATCTGCTAATCTCTATTTAACACAACTCCCTCCATCCCCCTCCCCCATCACACACACACACACACACACACTTTTCCCATGCTGATAGAGCACGTGGGAGAAAGAGAGCAGCGTCACCTTGGGCCACATTCTCCTCCTTTGCTCCCCAGAGCCTCTCTGCTCCTTTGAACCACACAAGATGCCATACTGCCATGTGCTGAAAGGAACAATTGGGACCGAGGTGGCAGAGGAGGAGACATGGCCCAATGTGCTGCCACGTTCCTCCTCTTCCTGCCATGTGATCAACTCAGAAAAGGAGGCAATTGACCAGGGGAAAGGGGAGGGAGTTAGAAACATACTGCAAGACAACCTCTGCATCCCAAACCTGGCTTAGCTACGGGGGCCAGCAGATTCTGCAGAATGAAGCAGATTTTGTGCTCATAGAATCACAGGAGACTAGGGGCTAATGTACCCTGGAAGCTATGTGTGCGTACACACAGGAAAATAGAGAGATGTTTCAAAGAACACTGTGCACAAATTTGTACTCTATGGGGTAGATTTTTAAACTTAGGTGCGTGCATGTGCGCACATGGCCTTGGTTATTTTATAACCCGCGTGTGTGTTATAAAATATGAGGGGCGCGTGCATATGCGCGGATTTTAGCATTCATGTGCGCATGATCCAGGACTCGCATGTGCAGGGGAGTGTGGTTAAATTTTTAATTTACGCGCGGAGAAGAGATGGTCCCTTTAAGGAGCGGACTGGGAGGGAACTTCCCTACCCCCCTACTTAACCTCCCTCACCCTTCCCCTCCCCACCCTCTAAACCCTTTGTCCTACCTTTCTTTGTTTTTATTTTGTTGCATACAGCTCCTTTGGAGCAGTAGCAACATGCATGCACCGGTGATCCCTTCCCCAGTATAGCACAATGGCCGCTGTACCGGCCACCTCCAGCCTTGCCCCTCCCCCTGGAACACCCCTTTAACTGGGCCCAGAAATTTGGCATGTAACAGGGGTTTGCACGTGGCCGAGCCCCTTTGGAGATGCGCACGGCGCACATAAGGCCCGGCGACATGCGTAACCCCCATTTTGTGCGCAGGGGGGGATTTAAAATTTGCCTGTAAAATTGCACTTACGAACTTTTTTGTGCACACAACCCATCTAAAATTAGGGGGGACATTGTTAGGGCCCCAGCAAAAAAAAAATCAGAAGGTGACATTTCTATACAAATCATTGGTGAAGACTCATCTGGAATACTCTGTCCAGTTCTGGAGAACATATTCATGGAGGATTGTGGATAGAATAACAGAAGTAGTAATCTAGAGGAGGGATACCTAAATGGTAAAATCTGCATCCTAAGCCCAATAAAGTGAAAATCAAAAAATAGATATCTATTGGAGGATATATAGCGATATGGAAGTATCTCAGTGAGATAAAGTACTACAAGAGGTAGCAGTAGCAGCTGCAGGCCAGGTCCTGCTTTATGTAGCCACCCTTCCTCCTGAGATACACATTATTTTTCTAAACTGCGTACACTGCACGGGTATGTTCCACACAGACTGTTGGCCTGCCTGTTGTAGTCACTGACATTATGACTTCCACAGCAGGAAGTGAAAAAAAGAAGCCTGAATTTTCTGGAGGTCGGAGGAGAGACAAATCTGGGAAGGAAAGATTGGGAAAGTTAAAAAAAAATCTGGTAGGGGAGAGAGAGAAAAGGTGGGAGGAGATGAGAAGATAGTAAAAGGGAGGGGTGATAAAATTTGCCGATGACACAAAATGATTCAAAGTTGTTAAATCACAACAGGATTGTGAGAAATTGCAAGAGAACATTACATAACTGGGAAATTGGGCATGCAAATTACAAATAAAATTTAATTTGGACACATGCAAAAGTGATGCCCTTAGGGAGAGTAACCCAAATTATGGCTACACAATTCAAGGTTTCAAATTAGGAGTCACTACTCTGTAAAAGGATCTAGGTGCACTGAGGATAGGTCTCCAGGGGCACATACCCAGGAAGTAAGGGTTAGGACAGCCTTTATAGTTGGTGATTAAACTTTTAGAAAGGCTGGTAGACATGAGGATCGCTTAGTAATTTGCCTACCTGATGCGAAGGTGACAGACCTCATGCATCACATAGAATTTTAGATAGTCCTGGGGAGAAGCCAACTGTCTTGGTACATATCGGTAAAGTGCAGGAGGGAGGTTCTAGAAGCCAAATTTAGGGTTTTAGTAGAAAACTGAAATCCAGAATTTCCAGGGCAGCATTCTTAGAAATACTCCCCATTACAGGTGCAGGACCTCTGAGGCAGGCAGAGCTCCAGAGTCTTAATGCATGGATGAGACGATGATGCAGGGAAGAGGGTTGTAGATTTGTTGAGAACTGGGCTTCATTTTGGGGAGGGAGGACCTTTTCCGAAAGGATGAGCTCCACCTTAACCAGAGTGGAACCAGGCTGCTGGCACTAATCTTCGCATGGTTTAGAAAAATGTATCTTTAATGGATACCAAGAGAACAGAGAAAATAGGATATCCCAGTAGAAAGGTTGCAATAAATGCCAAAGTGAACCAGGTATTTTTAAATAAAGTGCAGAAAAATTTCAAATTACCCCTCTCAACTGTTGAGCAGGTTGTTAATAGAAAAAGGAAACATACTTTGAAATGTCTGTATACAATGCTAGAAGTCTAAAAAATAAGATGGGAGGGTTAAAGTTTATAGCCCTGAATGAAGAGGTAGATATAATTGGCATCTCAAAGATCTAGTGGAAGGAGAATAACCAATGGGACACTGTGATACCAGGGTCTGAATTATATTTAAATGATAGGATGGATCAAATTGGTGGAGGTGTGGTACTAAATGTCAAAGAAAGCATTGAGTCAAACGGGATAAAAGTTCTACAGGAAACAAAATGCAATGTTGAATCTTTATGGATAGAAATTGTGGGAAAAAAGGAAATAAAATAGTAGTGGGGTATTACCATCCACCTGGCCAGAATGAACTGACAGACAATGAAATGCTAAAAGAAATTAGGGAAGCTAACAAAATCAGCAGCACAGTAATAATGGGTGATTTCAGTTACTCCAGTATTGACTGGGTGAATGTTACATCAGGACATTCTAGAGAAGTAAAGTTCCTAGATGAAATAAATAACTGCTTCATGGAGCAGCTGGTGCAAGAATCAACAAATGAGGAAACTATTTTAGACCTAGTCCTTAGTGGAACACAGGATTTGGTGCAAAAGGTAACAGTGTTGGAGCCTCTTGGCAATAGTGATCAAAACATTATCAAATTTAACTTAATAAATGGAGGGAATGCACTAAAGAAATCTATTACGACAGCATTTAAAGTTCAAAAAGGTGACTATGATAAAATGAGGAAAATAGTTAGGAAAAAACTGAAAGAAGCAACTACAAAGGTTAAGAGTTTAATTCAGACATGGACTTTAAAAAAAAAAAAATACTATATTGGAAACCCAGACCAGATGTACTCCACTATTAGAAAAGGTGGAAGGAAGACTAAACAACTATCAGCATGATTAAAAGGTGAGGTGATAGAGGTTATAATGTCTAAAAGAACATTTTTCAGGAAGTGGAAAAGAGATCCAAATGAAGAAAACAGAAAACAGTATAAGCACTGGTAAGCCAGATGCAAAGCATTGATAAGTAAGGCAAAGAGAGAATTTGAAAACTCATAATAAAAACATTTTCAGGTACATTCGAGGTAATATGCCTGTGAGGGAGTCAGTGCACCATTAGATGATCAAGGGGTAAAGGGACACTTAGGGATGACAAAGTTATAGCAGAGAGACTGGATGAATTCTTTACCTCAGTATTCAATGAGGAAGATGTACGAAAAATACCTATGCTAGAAATTATATTCAAAGGTGATGATTCAGAGGAACTGAAACAAAACTCAGTGAACCTGGAAGATGAACTAGGGCAAACTGACAAACTAAAGAGTAGTAAATCACCTGTACCAGATGGTATACATCCCAGAGTGCTGAAAATACTGAGAAATTAAATTACGGAACTACGATTGGAAATTTGTAAACTATCAGTAACATAGTTTATTTGTACCTGAAGACTTGAGGGTTGCCAATGTAACACCAATTTTTAAAAAGGGATCAAGGGATGATCCAGGAAACTACAGACCAGTGAGTTTTATGTCTTTGCCAGGCAAAATGGTAGAAACAATCATAAAGAACAAAATTGTTGAACATAGAGATAGGCATAGTTTAATGGGACTAAGCCAATGTGGATTTAGCCAAGGGAAGTCTTGCCTCACAAATTTGCTACATTATTTGGAGGGTGTAAATAATCATGCAGAGAAAGGTGAGCCATTCATATTGGGGTGGATTTTAAAAGGGTTTATGTGCGTAACCCCAAAAACCTGCTCCTGCGCGCATCAAGTCTATTTTGCATAGGCCCGGCAATGCATGCAAGCCCCGGGATGTGTGTAAGTCCCGGGGCTTGAAAAAATGGGTGGGGCGTGGGCAGGGCGGTCTGGGGGCGGGGATTGGGCATGGCCAGAGGCCTCTCCACTGCTGCTGGGCCTGGGGATCACGCGCCGGCATTTGGCCGGCATGCGCAATCTATGCCTGCCCAGAGAGTGGGGCTAATGGTAAATTTTCCCACTGGAGAAAGATTAATAGTGGAGTGCCCCAGGGATCTGTTCTGGGACTGATGCTTTTAATATATTTATAAATGACCTGGAAATGGGAACAAGTGAGGTGATCAAATTTGCCGATAACACAAAATTATTCAAAGTTGTTAAATCCCAAAAGGATTTTGAAAAAACTGGGAACTTGGGTATGCAAATTACAAATAAAATTTAATGTGGACAAATATAAAGTGATGCACTTAGGAAGAGGAACCCAAATTATGGCTACACAATGCAAGGTTACAGATTAGGAGCCACTACTCAGGAAAAGGATCTAGGTATCATTGTCGAAAAAATATTGAAATCTTCTGCTCAGTGTGCAGCAGCAGCCAACAAAAATTAAAGAATGCTAGAGATAATTACAAAAGGAATGGAGAATAAAACAGAGAATATCATAATCCCTCTGTGTTGCTCCATGGTGCAACCTCAACTTGAGTATTGTGTGCAGATCTGGTCTCCAGTCCACACCTCAAGAAAGATATAGCAGAATTAGAAAAGGTACAGAGAAGGGGGACCAAAATGATAAAGGGGATGGAACAATTCCCCTATGAAGAAAGGCTAAAGAGGTTTGGACTCTTTTGCTTGGAGAAGAGATGGCTGAGGGGAGATATGAAATGAAATGAGTGGAATTACATGAGTAAACATTAATCAGTTGTTTCAAAAAGTACAATGACTCAGGGATACTCAATGAAGTTACTAGGTAATACGTTTAAAACTAACAAGAGAAAATATTTTTTTACTCAACGCATAATTAAGCTTTGAAATACATTGCCAAAGGATGTGGTGAAAGCTATTAGTGTAACCTCATTTAAAAAAGATTTGGACAAGTACCTGGAGGAAAAGTCCATAAACCATTATTAAGGTGGAGTTGCAGAAATCCCCTGATTATTCATGGGATAAGCAGCTTGGAATCTGTTTACCCCTTTGGATCCTGCCAGGTACTTGTGACCTGGATTGGCCACTGTTGGAAACAGGATACTGGGTTTGATGAACCTTTGGTCTGACCCAGTATGGCATGTTCTTATGTTCTTATGTAAAAGCAGGTTCCAGAACAAATTTAATGCTGGTGATAGTATCAAGATAAAAATTATAGTTTATTGTATTAGATTGGCAGAGAAAGCAGAGACTAATCAGTGGTTTCAATTAGATGTTTTATTATGGCATTAAAGTGAAATGGTCTTTTTATTTAGCAGCACCTGTGCATCCCTTTTCTGTTCTCATCTGCCACTAGAAAGCAAAGGCCTTCTCCCCGCTTAGCCCATTAGCAAGCTAAATTTCTCCCTCCTCCTGATCTCTGTGTAGCTGCAACTGCATAAATGTTCACTAGCTCTTTTCATTATTATATTGTTTCCTTTTGATGTCAGTTGTAATCCACTTTGAGACCATCCCCGGCAAAAAGTGGAATATCAAATTTTTGTAAATAAATTATTACTCTGCTCTAAGGACAACAATTCCATAAAGCAGCTAGTGACCAGTGTATCTAAGCGTAGGCCATGTTTATCTGTCTCTTATAATATCCCTGGGTTATACCTCATCAACATTATAGTCTGGCTAGCTATAGAACTGGATACAATTTTAAGCATGTCTGCTTTTAACCTAGCCAGATAACAATGTTTATCAGGAGCAGCACATACCAGCCATGTATGATGTAAAATAGCAACTAGCTTCATATTATAAGAGAGATGAAATGTGGTCCATTTATGATGTTTCTACCGCTATCTATCACATCCCTCTTATACAGATACTAACCCTATAGCCTTAGCTATTGGAGTTATTGTTTGGTCAACAAGCATTTCCTTAGAAGGGAACATTATTATCAGTTTTCCAGTCATCAACCTGAAAAAAAAATCAGTTTACATCTCTAAAAGGCAGACATCTTGTTATTGAATTTCTAATATGTTTCTTTTTAATTGTCTGTATTGATCTCCATAGTAATACCAGATCAATAAGAACATACTACAAGTGCCCAAAGACTGGTGGCCATTCCCATAACAATAACACTATAATCATCTGTATGAATATAGCATCACACATTTTCTTTTGATATTTAAAAAAAATATGAATTTTTGCTCAATATAAAAAAGGCAAATAATTCTCCTCTCCTAGCAGCTCTTCACCAGAGATTTCAATATAACAACTGTTGACAGTTTAGAAATGATGCTAACATAGCAAGCATGTTCAGTAATGACTTATGAGGAAAGGCAAGCTCTAAAAAAATATACATCCAACAGCATGAGTCATGCTAAAGAAATGTTGCCTGTGGGCCATTAAATCATTGTTTGTAAGTTAAAGCTAATTTCGTATATTTCATAATGTTTTAACATTATATTTAAGCAATAAAACATGGCAGGTATGTGGTAATGGATCCCACTACACCCACCAAATATATTGAGAGATGAGTGCCTTCAAGGACAAAGATTTTGCTTTCTTGACCCACCGTAGATTTAAAGCACTTAAAACTCATTTCTTACATAAGAACATGCCATACTGGGTCAGACTAAGGGTCCATCAAGCCCAGCATCCTGTTTCCAACGGTGGCCAATCCAGGCCATAAGAACCTGGCAAGTACCCAAAAACTAAGTCTATTCCATGTTACTGTTGCTAGTAATAGCAGTGGCTATTTTCTAAGTCAGCTTAATTAATAGCAGGTAATGGACTTCTCCTCTAAAAACTTATCCAATCCTTTTTTAAACACAGCTACACTAACTACACTAACCACATCCTCTGGCAACAAATTCCAGAGTTTAATTGTGCGTTGAGTGAAAAAGAACTTTATCCCAGGACAAGCAGGATAATAGTCCTCACATATGGGTGACATCATTGATGGAGCCCTGATATGGAAAAACTTCTGTCAAAGTTTCTAGAAACTTTTGACTGGCACACTGAGGCCACTGAGCATGCCCAGCATGCCATGATCCCTGCAGCCACAGGGGTCTCCCTTCAGTCTCTTATTTTCCACATTGCTCTAAGCCTCGTGTATTAGGAGCTCTGTGAGTTTTTCTCACAAAATTTTTCTCATGGAAAATATAACTTTCCTGTCAGAAAATAACCTACTCGGGTCTCCCTTTGATGTGCCATTCGGTGAGTACTTTTTTGAATCAATTTGTTACCTCGTTCAGATACCCGCAGCCACCGACCATTACTCAGCCTTTGTTCACCATGGCCACCGGATTCAAAAAATGCCCAAGTTGTCCCCAAACAATGTCAATAACAGAACCACATAACATTTGTGTTCTCTGCCTGGGATCAGGCCATGATATCCGCGCATGTTCCACCTGCGCCCAGATGACACCGAAGGGCAGGCATGCCCGTCTTGATAAAATGGAGGAACTTTTTATAAAGGTAACTCCATCATCTTCTTTGACATTGTCACCGAAGAAACCTTCATCCTCTGTTGAAAAGCATCAAGGAAAGAAAAAGTTTGATGACAGTCTGTCACAGACTCCATCCGGATCTTCAATAGCGTCTTCCTCGATATCCAGTAAAGACTATCGAGAGATACGACACCATCATTACCGGTCTGACTCTGTTCCATTGGGAGAATCGGTTTCTGCATCGGCATCGAAGGACGTTGAGCCGATGACGAAGCGGGTCCGGGTATTAGAGCTGCCATGCCCCTCTATACCTGAGACACCGAGGCGCTCTCCACCGGGATCGGTGTTAGAGACTGTGCCACCACACTCTGATGTGGAAGTGCCAGTAGCACTTCCACATCAGAGTGCCTTACCTTACCTTACAATGCCTTACCTTCTCCTGTGATAGTGGACCCAGTCCCAGTCTCCAGGGAAGAAGTGACTTCCATGGTTCAACAGGCAATCACCGAGGCTTTTCAGAAATTCCAGCCTCCATCGATACCGGTACCGGTACAACCACCGACACCGGCACCGAAACCGTCTGTTTTTCAACCTCTTATCAACAGACTCAATGCCTTAATCGATGCCTTTCCAGCACCAGCACAGATTCCATCGATGGATCTTCCGATGCTGCCATCAACACCATCGATGCCAAAGCATCCACCGATGACCCCTTCAATTCCCATTCCAGGCTCATCGGAGGATGATGAAGGATACTTGGATCCCTTACCAGGGCCATCGGGCCTTCAGAAACCCTGCATACCATCGGTGCGCCTTCGATGCCACGCCAGGGTTCATCGATATCTTCACAGCCGGGTCCATTGAGCGATGCCGGCCACTGATTACCATCAATGCCATCGAGGCCTTTCGATTCTCTATTGATGCCTTTTCTGCCTCCATCGATGCCAAAGCAGATTCCAAAACATACCTCAAAGTCTGCTTCTAAGACAAAGCATCCTCTTACAGAAGACACCTTGGATCCCTCTGGGTCCCATTTCCAACCTCACTATAGTCCTTGGGAGTATGTGGACACTGATACTGATACTGAAGACCTAGTATCTGAACCTTCTCCACCAGAAGAAAGGAGGAAGTCCCCTCCTGAGGACCTGTCCTTTGCAAACTTTATAAAGGAAATGGCAGATACCATTCCTTTTGAGTTACTCACTGAAGAAGATACAAGACACAAGACACTTGAAGTCCTACAGTTTCTTGATGCACCAAAGAAAGTAATGGTGATACCCATCCATGAAGTCCTTCTGGAACGTCAGCATTGCTTATGGGAGCATCCTTGTTCTGTACCAGCTGTCAAAAGAAGAACAGACGCAACATACCTGGTTCAGCATACCCCAGGTTTTCAGAAGCCACAATTTCCACACCAATCAGTGGTTGTTGAATCGGCTCAGAAAAAGGCAAGGAAGCAAAAACCACATTCTTCTGCTCCTCCAGGAAAGGAACAGAAATTCTTGGATGTGTTAGGAAGAAAAGTATTTCAGGGATCCATGCTTATGTCTAGGATTGCGGCATATCAGCTTTATAAAACGCAATATCAAAGAAACTTGTGGAAGCAAGTCCAAGATATTGCTGATAATCTTCTTCAGCAACAACAGCTGACACTTAACACTCTTATTGCCATTTATGACTCGTTCGAAACATCTGCCCATCTGTCAGCCACAGGAATCAGTGCATGGAGGTGGGCTTGGCTTAAGGCCTCGGATCTCAGGTTAGAAGTCCAAGAGAGACTGGCAGATCTCACATGTACTGGAGACAATCTCTTCGGAGAAAAGATTCAGGACACTGTATCCCAACTAAAAGATCACCATGAGACACTCCGCCAACTCTCCAAATTGCCATCAGACCAACCATCCTTAGTGCGGAAACCCACAAGAAGGGACATCAGAAGGCCCTTCTATCGGCCTCGTAGGTACTATCCACCTACTTCTTCGGCACGCCCTTTCCATCCACCACAAAGAGGATGTCCACATCAACCAAAACAAACAAAATCCCAGCCACCTCCACAAACTGGACCAGCATCTGGTTTTTGAAGAGAAGGAAGAGAACAGAAGCCTCTCCATCAATCCCAAACCCTACTTGCCTATAGGAGGTAGACTCCATTATTTCAAACACCAATGGAGTCTCATCACCAAAGATCAACAGGTATTAGCCATACTGAATCGGGGATACTGTCTCAAATTCACCACAATACCCCCACATTCTCCACCCATTCCTCTATGGACATTCGCTGTCGTCACATCTCAACTTCAACTAGAACTCTCCACCTTGCTGACTGCCAGGGCCAGGGATGGGGGGCTCATGTTAACAACCTTCAAACACAAGGTACGTGGACTACGCTCGAAATGAACTGTCAGATCAACTTCTTAGAACTTTGAGTGATTCGTTATGCCCTTTATGCCTTCAAAGATTGCCTCTCAAACACGACTGTGCTGATACAAACAGACAACACAGTAGCAATGTGGTACATAAACAAGCAGGGAGGCACAGGCTCTTATCTGCTATGTCAAGAAGCAGTACAGATTTGGGCCTGGGCTCTCAAGCACTCCATGCATCTCCGAGCAACTTATCTAGCAGGCATTCAAAACGTCCTAGCAGACAATCTCAGTCGATGTTTCCATCCCCACGAATGGTCTCTGGATCCCTGTGTAGCGAGCAAAATCTTTCAATGCTGGGGTCACCCAACCATAGACCTCTTTGTGTTCAAACTAAACCACAAAGTGGTTCTGCTCCCTCCACAGTTGTCATCAAACGTTCCCCAGGGATGCCTTAGCTCGCCCCTGGAACACAGGACTTCTATATGCGTATCCCCCGATTCCGCTCATATTCAAAACTCTCGTGAAGCTACAGCAGGACAGAGGGACCATGATCCTCATAGCCCCGTACTGGCCTTGACAAGTATGGTTTCCCATACTCCTCGACCTCTCGATCTCAGATCCAATTCGACTGGGCACAGCACCCACTCTCATAACTCAGAACCAAGGCATGTTACGCCATCCCAACCTACCAACCCTTGCCCTAACAGCTTGGATGTTAAAAGCTTAATCCTACAACCGCTCAATCTTTCAACTCAAGTCTCTCAGGTTCTCGTAGCTTCACAAAAGCCTTCCACACGTAAATCTTACTGCTCCAAGTGGACTAGATTTACCGAGTGGTGCACACTAAAAGGTATTGACCCTTTCTCCTGCCCCACTCCTTCTCTATTAGACTATCTGTGTCACCTCTCAGATTCTGGTCTCCAGACTTTTTCTGTGCATGTACACCTGAGTGCCATTGCAGCATATCACAAGGGAATAGGAGATGCCCCAATAACAGCGCAACCCCTAGTGAGCCAGTTTATGAGGGGCTTACTCCAACTTAAGCCTCCCATTCGACCACCAGTTACGTAATGGGATCTAAATGTAGTCCTTGCAAGGCTCATGCAACCCCCGTTTGAGCCTTTGCATTCCTGTGATGTAAAATTTCTTACATAAAAGTACTATTCCTAGTAACCATTACATCGGCTAGGTGGGTCAGTAAGTTACAAGCTCATCACTTACTCACCCTATACAAGGTTCCTACATGACAGTGTGGTCCTCCGCACTCACCCCAAATTCTTGCCTAAGGTGGTAACAGATTTTCACCTTAACCAATCCATAGTTTTGGCCACTTTCTTCCCAACTCACTCTCACCAGAACGAGAGAGTTTTACATACCTTGGATTGTAAACACGCACTTGCATTTTACCTAGACCGCACTGCAGTCCATAGGAAATCCACCCAACTCTTCATTTCTTTTGACAAAAACAAGCCAGGAGTTGCAGTGGGCAAACAAACTCTCTCCAACTGGCAAGCAGACTGTATCGAATTCTGCTATGAGAAAGCAGGCCTTCCTCTTCAGGGGGCGAGTAAAGGTGCACTCAGTAAGGGCTATGTCAACCTCAGTAGCACACTATCGTTCAGTGCCTATTGCTGATATCTGTAAAGCTGCAACTTGGAGTTCTCTTCACACCTTTGCAGCACATTACTGTTTGGACAAGGAAGGGAGAAAGATTCAGCCTATGGTCAATCTGTTTTAAGGAACTTGTTCTCAGTTTAATCTCCAACTCCTTCCACATTCAACCTGCTGCGATTTCAGGCTGCCTCATTTTTTCCTACATTGCACCAGTTGTTGTGCCTGTTGCACAAGTTGTGCGCTGTTGGTCCAAAGCAAACATGACTCAGCCTGTAGCTTGCTAATCACCCATATGTGAGGACTATTATCCTGCTTGTCCTGGGATAAAGCAAAATTGCTTACCTATAATAGGTGTTATCCCAGGACAGCAGGATATGGTACTCACAAAACCCACCCGCCACCCCGCGGAGTTGGGTCCGATACGTTTTATTGTTTTATTTTTGCACTTGCACTTATTGCTACAAAAGAGACTGAAGGGAGACCCCTGTGGCTGCAGGGATCATGGCATGCCGGGCATGCTCAGTGGCCTCAGTGTGCCAGTCAAAAGTTTCTAGAAACTTTGACAGAAGTTTTTCCGTATCAGGGCCCCATCAATGATGTTACCCATATGTGAGGACTATACCCTGCTGTCCTGGGATAATACTTATTACAGGTAAGCAATTTTGCTTTCTCTGATTATTTTTAAATGTGCCATATGCTAACTTCATGGAATGCCCCCTAGTCCTTCTATTATCCGAAAGAGTAAATAACCAATTCACATCTACCCGTTCTAGACCTCTCATGATTTTAAACACCTCTATCATATCCCCCCTCAGCTGTCTCTTCTCCAAGCTTAAAAGTCCTAACCTCTTTAATCTTTCCTCATAGGGGAGCTGTTCCATTTCCCTTATCATGGGCGGATTGACCTATCGGGGGATCGGGCATCCCCCGGTGAGCCGGTCGCTCCCATCACGTGATTTTTTTTTTTAAACTTCCCGGCCAAACACAAGAAAATGGTCTGCTGGGGCTGCAGCCCGAAGAGAAACCTGCGGGCAGGGCCGGTGGAAGCACTAGGCCTGGGCCTGGGGCGCTGTGAGCAGTGGTATCCCAAGGGGAGCCAATGCCCCTGGGCGCAGGGAGGCTCATGCGGCGCTGCGACAAGCAGATCGGCAGGGCCATGTTGACGTGAGCCCCACCATGGCCTGAAGAAAAAGATTGCGTTTAAACGCACTGATGCTCCTCCTCCTTCCTGCCTGTGTGGCCCCGGAAGTAAACGTTGCCGGAGCCGCATGGGCTGGAAGGAAGGAGGAGGAGCATCAGCGTGTGTAGAAGAGGAGCAGCGCTAATGGGTTGCCGCGAATCCCAAGTCGCAGCGGCTCGAGAAGAGGTAAAGGCCCGGGAGCAGGGCCGCCGCGGCCCGAGAAGAGCAGGGCCACCGCAGAGCCCATCCTGCGGCGACCGTCGAAGAGGAGGCCCAGAGGTGAGAGAGAGGCTGAGGGTCTGTAGAGTGTGTATGTGTGAGTGTATGAGATGAGTTGAGAGATTGTGTGTGAGAGTGAGGACCTGAATGTTTGCAGAGTCAGCATTGAGAGCCTTTGTGTGTGTGAGAGAGACAGCATGTGACAGTGAGAGCCTGTGTATGAATGATTGTATGAGAGACAGCATGTGACAGTGAGAGCCTGTGCTTGAGCAAGACAGCCTGTGTGTGTGAGAGTCAGACAGCATGTGCCAGTGAGAGACTGTGTGTATGAATGATTTTTATATGAAAGAGCATGTGACAGTGAGAGCCTGTGTGTGTGTGAGAGAGAGAAATGCATATGAAAATGAGAACCTGACTGTGTGTTTGAGGGAAGAAGATGGAGAGAAAAGAAACAGAAAAAAAGACAATATAAAAGGAATTGGCAAAAAAAAATAAGAAAGGGAAGGTGGGGAAAAAAAAGCCTGTGACCAACCAATTAGAAAACTAAGATCAGACAGCAAAGGTAAAAAATAAATAAATTACTTTTTAGTGATTGGCACATGTAATCTTTGGGAATGTGCAAGAATAGCACTTCCTCTATGCGGATCTCACAATGTACGAGATCAGCATGGAGAAAATGGAAGCCCACGGGGCCTGCTCAGAGGAGGCAGCAGAATGGGCTTCAGTGTCAGTAGCAGCAATCGGCACCTCCCCAATAGCCATGCGGCAGCAGTGACAGTGGCAGCAGAGGAATGAGAGAGGCTCCGAGGTTGGTGGCAAAAGAGAGAGGGGAGGGGGGGGTCCTGCCTTTAGTGTGTACATGTGCCTGGGGGTGTATGTGTGAGAATGGGACTCTGCCTGGGGGCATATGTGTGTGAATGCATGGGTGCCTGCCTGTGTGAGAATGAATGTGTGCATGCCTGGGGGATGGGGGGATGGGGAGATGTGTGCATGCCTGGGGGATGGGGAGGGAGTGGTGTGAAAATGAATGGGAGCCTGCCTGGGGGTCAGTGTGTGTGTGTGTATGTGAGGGAGCCAGTGAGTGTGAGAGTATGAGTGTGTATGAGAAAACCCAAGGGAGTAAGAGTTTGTGTGTGGAGGGGGAGAGAGTGTCTTAGAGCCTGAGAGTGTGTCAGTGTCTGTGAGAGCGAGAGGTTATGGTGGATATAAGAGCATGAATGTGTATATATGTGACACTGTATGTGTGAGAGCGAATGGACATGCGAGTATGTGTGTGAGAGAGAGAGGATAACCTCCTAATCCTCGACAATGTCAGGGTGACTGGAAATCAAGAGCTCCCACAGAAGAGGCAGCAGGGGCTTTTTAAAATCCTTATTAGTTTTAATTATTGAATATTATTTGATGTGTGCTTTTTTAAATATTTTATTGGTGATATATACAAATTTTTGAAAATTTCCCTGAGGTTCTATTCATCAGCAGTTTTGAAATATATATTTTTAGTATGATTTTCCTATAATGATGTTTTATAGTTCTTGATTTTATTGTTTGATGTTTTATGAGGAATGATGGTATTTTCTGTTTTTCCATTGCTGCATTACATACAGTCTAACTTGTTGTGATTTCCAGTTCAGTTTGTCTGTGCATTTCTGTGTATATTTTATGGTCCCTTTATTCTGTATTTGGTGACTCACCAAATTGTATGTATAATTGGGTACCCATGGGCCAGTATGGAGAAAAATCCCCCGGGCCACTATTTTCCCACAATCCGCCCCTGTCCCTTATCATTTTGGTCACCCTTCTCTGTATCTTCTCCATCGCAACTATATCTTTTTTTAGATGCAGCGACCAGAATTGTACACAGTATTCAAGGTGTGGTCTCACCATGGAGCGATACAGAGGCATTATGACATTTTTCATTTTATTCACCATTCCCTTTCTAATAATTCCCAACATTCTGTTTGCTTTTTTGACTGCCGCAGCACACTGAACTGACAATTTCAATGTGTTATCCAATATGACGCCTAGATCTCTTTCTTGGGTGGTAGCACCTAAGATGGAACCTAACATTATGTAACTATAGCATGGGTTATTTTTCCCTATATGCATCACCTTGCACTTATCCATATTAAATTTCATCTGCTATTTCGATGCCCAATTTTCCAATCTCACAAGATCTTCCTGCAATTTATCACAATCTGCTTGTGATTTAACTACTATGAACAATTTTGTGTCATTTGCAAATTTGATTACCTCACTCATTGTATTTCTTTCCAGATCATTTATAAATATATTGAAAAGTAAGGGTCCCAATACAGATCCCTGAGGCACTCCACTGTCCACTCCCTTCCACTGAGAAAATTGTCCATTTAATCCTGCACTCTGTTTCCTGTCTTTTAGACACTTTGTAATCCACAAAAGGACATCGCCACCTAGCCCATGACTTTTTACTTTTCCTAGAAGCCTCTCATGAGGAACTTTGTCAACACCTTCTGAAAATCCAAGTACATTACATCTACCGGTTCACCTTTATCCACATGTTTATTAACTCCTTCAAAAAAGTGAAGCATATTTGTGAGGCAAGACTTGACTTGGGTAAAGCCATACTGACTTTGTTCCATTAAACCATGTCTTTCTATATGTTCTGTGATTTTGATATTTAGAACACTTTCCACTATTTTTCCTGGCACTGAAGTCAGGCTAACCAGTCTGTAGTTTCCTGGATTGCCCCTGGAGCCCTTTTAAAATATTGGGGTTACTTTAGTTATCCTCCAGTCTTCAGGTACAATGGATGATTTTAATGATAGGTTACAAATTTTTACAAATAGGTCTGAAATTTCATTTTTTAGTTCCTTCAGAACCCTGGGGTATATACCATCTGGTCCAGGTGATTTACTACTCTTCAGTTTGTCAATCAGGCCTATCACATCTTCTAGGTTCACCATGATTTGGTTCAGTCCATCTGAATCATTACCCATGAAAACCTTCTCAGGTACTGGTACCTCCCCAATATCCTCTTCAGTAAACACCGAATCAAAGAAATCATTTAATCTTTCTGCGATGGCCTTATCTTCTCTAAGTGCCCCTTTAACCCCTCGATCATCTAACGGTCCAATTGACTCCATCACAGGCTTTCTGCTTCGGATATATTTTAAAAAGTTTTTAACTGTGAGTTTTTGCCTCTACGGCTAACTTCTTTTCAAATTCTCTCTTAGCCTGTCTTATCAATGTCTTACATTTAACTTGCCAATGCTTATGCATTATCCAATTTTATTCTGTTGGATCCTTCTTCCAATTTTTGAATGACAATCTTTTGGCTAAAATAGCTTCTTTCACCTCCCCTTTTAACCATGCCGGTAATCGTTTTGCCTTCTTTCCACCTTTCTTAATGTGTGGAATACATCTGGACTGTGCTTCTAGAATGGTATTTTTTATTTATTTTTTTTTTAACAATGACCATGCCTCTTGCACACTTTTTACTTTTGTAGCTGCTCCTTTCAGTTTTTTTCTAACTATTTATCTCATTTTATCAACGTTTCCCTTTTGAAAGTTTAGCACGAGAGCTGTGGATTTGCTTACTGTCCCCCTTCCAGTCATTAATTCAAATTTGATCATATTATGATCACTATTGCCAAGCTGCCCCACCACCGTTACCTCTCTCACCAAATCCTGTGCTCGATTGAGAATTAGATCTAATTAATTATCAATTAAAAAGCAGAATGAAAATACAAACAAAAAACACACTTTGAAATGTTTGCATGCTAATGCCAGAAGTCTAAGAAGTAATATGGGAGAATTAGAATGTATAGCAGTGAATGATGACATAGACTTAATTGGCATCTCAGAAACTTGGTGGAAGGAGGATAACCAATGGGACAGTGCTATACCGGGGTACAAATTATATCGCAATGACAGAGAGGAGCACCTGGAAGGCGGTGTGGCACTTTTGTCCAGGATGGCATAGAGTCCAACAGGATAAACATGCTGCATGAGACTATTTTATTTATTTATTTATTTAAATTCTTTTAATATACCGATGCTCAAGACCAGGTCTTATCGTACCGGTTTACAATGCTAATGAACAATTGAATCTTTATGGGTAGAAATCCCTTGTGTGTCGGGGAAGACTATAGTGATAGGAGTATACTACTGTCCACCTGGTCAAGATGGTGAGACGGACAGTGAAATGCTAAGAGAAATTAAGGAAGTAGTGGTAGTGCGGTAATAATGGGAGATTTCAATTACCCCAATATTGACTGGGGAAATGTATCATCAGTACATGCTAGATATATAAAGTTCCTGGATGGAATAACTGACATTTTATGCACCTTCTCTTGTCAGTTCAGGAACTGACAAGAGAAGGTGCAACTTTAGAATGCCTACATTTTCCACATAGAAACAGTAATCAGCATCTCCTGTTTTTCACAATTTTGAGGCTGAGAGAAGGGTTTCAACACTGGAAACTTACTGCAGAATTTGTATCTTTCTACGCAATTGTAGAAAACAAAGCCCACCCGCCAGCACCCGATCCCTCTCTCTCTTGTGGATGCCAATGCCTCCCATCCAAATTAACAAATAGCCTCAGTCTCATCCTTGCATTAACTGCCAACCGCTGCCTGTCAACCACCCTCATGTTCAAGCCATGTCTTCACCCACTGCCTCCTGATAAATTGCCATATTTCCCACACGGCATCAGTGTGCCTGCCATACCTTCCAACACCACCAACTGTGTGCCCTCTTTAGCCCCCGCTGCTTGGGCACCACAGCAAGCCAACTGTTACTCGGAATTCTTGCAGTTTAAGCAGTTTACACAAGAAAAAGTAACAGATGCAGCCTCACAGCATATGGATAGTAAATATAAATCCTAAGAAGTGAATTTTAAAAGCCCGACATGTGCATTAATTAGGGGATGCACGAAGAAGTTGGGCAGGCTCTCGCCCGCCGAATGGATTTTAAAAGCCGCCAAGATACAGGTCTGTCTCCCACAGTGCACACATCTGTAAAGTTTTCAAAAAGGGGAAGGGAATTGGCATGGTCTGGGCACGGCATGGGCATTTTGGGGCATGAACCTGAGATGTGTGCGGAAATATTTACGCAGCCCGGCACACGCTGAGTTCACCTGCGTGTAACTTTAATTCTGCTATGGATGCCGTGTAGGTTAAAAGTTAAAGGAAACTAGGAAGATCTATGGGGTTTTAAAGGTACAGGCTAACTGGAGGGAATAAAGAATATCAAACCGGGAGGGATAGGAGGTCCTATATCTTAACTGGGTGAACTGGTAAAATTGGGAATGGCATCGGCTCGCACCTCTTAAAATCCCCTGATTTATGTGGTAAAAGTGGGATTTGCGTATACATGCGTGCACCCACTTAAAATTTGGCACACATATGTGCGCAGCCAGACTACTTATAACGTGTTTATATGCGCGTGTATGTTACAAAATGGCCACGTACTTGGGCATGGGCTGACGAATATGCACAAATAGTGTGTAGACATGGTGACCGCACAGCACTCAAGGTGCGGTCTCACCATGGAGTGATACAGAGGCATTATGACATTTTCCGTTTTATTCACCATTCCCTTCCTAATAATTCCTAACATTCTGTTTGCTTTTTTGACTGCTGCAGCACACTGAGCTGATGATTTCAATGTGTTATCTACTATGATACCTAGATCTCTTTCTTGGGTTGCAGCACCTAATATGGAACCCAACATTGTGTAATTATAGCATGGGTTATTTTTCCCTATATGCAACACCTTGCACTTATACACATTAAATTTCATCTGCCATTTGGATGCCCAATCTTCCAGTCTTGCAAGGTCCTCCTGTAATGTATCACAGTCTGCTTGTGATTTAACTACTCTGAATAATTTTGTATCATCCGCAAATTTGATAACCTCAATAGAATGTAAGTCTGGAAGGAGAGGGCCAAGAGTGGTTGAAAAGCAGAATGAGAGCATGGATAGGAACCACTAAATAGAAGGAAGGGGGCGGGATTGATTGGGATGGAAAGAATGGATGGAAAGAGGATAAAGGAGGAGGCAAAAAAGCAGGAAGCGAGGAAGGGTGGGATAAACGAGAGATGTGTGTCAGAAAAAGGAAGAGAGAGAAAGTAAAATGAATATAGTAAAGCAGGATTGGACTGGGGAAAGGAAATAAATACAAAAGAGCAAAAGAAAGAACCAGGTGTATACAACAGATTTAAAAAAATATTCCATTTGTAAAATGAAAATGATTGAAAAACTTTTGTATATAACAAAACTATAAACAAATGAGCCAAATAATCAGTGTAGGATGATAACAGGAGAATGGAAACCACTGAAAAAGGTCCATTTGATCAGGGGCGTAGCCCCCATAGTGCACAGTGGTACATAGGCACCACCAACTTACAGGAAGGATGTGACATGCACCACCAACCTCAGACCTCATCACCAAGATCCAAGCAACTCGCCAGTCTATTGCTGCAGTACTCTTCCAGCTGTTTTCCTGCTTCTAGCTATTCTCAGAACACAATTATTCCCCCACTGCACTAATCAGCTCCATGCTTTTTCTGTTAGGCAGCCAGCACAGCTGCAGCAGAAGTGAGAGGGGAGGGAGCAAACTCGAGCCGTAACATATAGCATTTTCTCCGAGCTGCTTATCTTCCTGTTACCGTTCCAACTGCTGTGCAGCCTCCCCTCCACCAGAGGACTCCGATGAGCCCTGCTCCAAACTGTACTGTTCAGCACCTCCATGATTTCATGCCTCAGCCGGTCTTACAGCCTTTAAAAATGGTGCGGGCCATCCAGTGCTCCTACCATGTGACAGGGGCTGGCCAATGGCACGGATACCCTGTCACATGGTAAGGGCAAAGGGCCATCGGCGCCATTTTGATTAGTGGAAGCCGAAGGCCCGAGAGCGGGAGATCGCTCCCGGGATACCCACTGAACCACCAGGTATCTGTAAAAGGTTTTGGGGGGGGGGGTCAGGAGGGTGGGGGAAGCTAAGGGATTAGTTTTAAAGGGTCGCAGCCGATAAAAAAAAAACCTGATGGGCCGGACAAAAAAAAACAACACGATGTGAATCGGAACCGGAATCAGAACCGATTCAGTTTCCGATTCACATCTCTACCAAATATCAGTTGCATTAATTCAGACACAATGAGGATGCTTCTGCTTGTGTGTAAGTCTGATGCTGTTTGAAAAAAGGGATTATTTTTCACAAAGACACTAGAAATTATCTCTGCATTGAATGCCTGTTTCCTGCTTTGCTTCTGATGGTCCCCAATTTGAATTCAGTAGAGATAAGAACATAAGAAATTGCCATGCTGGGTCAGACCAAGGTCCATCAAGCCCAGCATCCTGTTTCCAACAGAGGCCAAACCAGGCTCAAGAACCTGGCAAGTACCCAGACACTAAGAAGATCCCATGCTACTGATGCCAGTAATAGCAGAGGCCATTCCCTCAGTCAACTTGATTAATAGTAGTTAATTGACTTCTCCTCCAAGAACTTATCCAAACCTTTTTTAAACCCAGCTACACTAAAGGGCGGATTTTAAGAGCCCTGCGCGCCGGTGCGCCTATTTTACATAGGCTTACAGGCGCGCGCAGAGCCCCGGGACTCGCGTAAGTCCCGGGGTTTTCCGAGGGGGGCATGTCGGGGGCGGGCCCGATCCGCGCGGTGTTTTCGGGGCGGGACGTAGCATTTCGGGGGCGGGTCCGGGGGCGTGGTTATGGCCCAGGGCGGTCCCGGGGCGTGGCCGCACCCTCCAGACCCGCCCCAGGTCACGTCCCGGCGTGCTAGCGGCCCGCTGGCGCGCGGGGATTTACGTCTCCCTCCGGGAGGCGTAAATCCCCCGACAAAGGTAAGGGGGGGTTTAGACAGGGCCGGGGGGGTGGGTTAGGTAGGGGAAGGGAGGGGAAGGTGAGGGGAGGGCAAAAGAAAGTTCCCTCCGAGGCCGCTCCGATTTCGGAGCGGCCCCGGAGGGAAAGGAGGTAGGCTGCACGGCTCGGCGCGCACCGGCTATACGGAATCAGTAGCCTTGCGCGCGCCGATCCAGGATTTTAGCGGCTACGCGCGTATCTACTAAAATCCAGCGTACTTTTGTTTGCGCCTGATGCGCCAACAAAAGTACACCAAATCGCGCTTTTTGAAAATCTACCCCTAACTGTACTAACCACATCCTCTGGCAACAAATTCCAGAACTTAATTGTGCGTTGAGTAAAAAATATTTTTTCCAATTAGTCTTGAATATGCTACTTGCTAACTTCATGGAGTGCCCCCTAGTCCTTCTAGTATCTGAAAGTGTGAATAACCTATTTACATCTAGTCATTCAAGACCTCTCATGATTTTAAAGACCTCTATCATATCCCCCTCAGCTGTCTCTTCTCCAAGCTGAAAAGCACTAACTTCCTTAGCCTTTCCTCATAGGGGAGCTGTACCATCCCCTTTATCATTTTGGTTGCCCTTCTCTGTACCTTCTCCAGTGCAACTATATCTTTTTTGATATGTGGTGACCAGAACTGTACACAGTACTCAAGGTGTGGTCTGACCATGGAGCGATACAGAGGCATTATGACATTTTACGTTTTATTAATCATTCCCTTCCTAATAATTCCTAACATTGTTTGCTTTTTTGACTGCCGCAGCACACTGAGCCGATAATTTCAATGTATTATCCACTATGATGCCTAGATCTTTTTCCTGGGTGGTACCTCCTAATATGGAGCCTAACATCGTGTAACTACTGCATGGGTTATTTTTTGCTAATTGTAACACCTTGCACTTGTCCACATTAAATTTCATCTGCCATTTGGATGCCCAATTTTCCAGTCTTGCAAGGTCTTCCTGCAATGTATCACAATCTGCTTGTGATTTAACTACTCTAAATAATTTTGTATCATCTGCAAATTTGATAACTTCACTCATCGACTTCCTTTCCAGATCATTTATAAATATATTGAAAAACACCAGTCCAAGTACAGATCTCTGAGGCACTGCACTGTTTACCCTTTTCCACTGAGAAAATTGGCCATTTAATCCTACTCTGTTTTCTGTCTTTTAACCATTTTGTAATCCACGAAAGGACATCACCTCCTATCCCATGACATTTTAGTTTTCTTAGAAGCCTCTCATGAGGAACTTTGTCAAACGCCTTCTGAAAATTGAAATACACTACATCTACCATTTCACCTTTATCCACATGTTTATTAACCCCCTTCAAAAAAATGAAGTAGATTTGTGAGGCAAGACTTCCTTTGGGTAAATCCATGTTGACTGTGTTCCATTAAACCATGTCTTTCTATATGCTCTATGATTTTGATCTTGAGAATAGTTTCCACTATTTTTCCCGGCACTGAAATTAGCTCACTTGTCTATAGTTTCCCGGATCATCCCTGGAGCCTTTTTTAAATATTGGGGTTACACATTGCCATCCTCCAGTCTTCAGATACAATGGATGATTTTAATGATAGGTTACAAATTTTAACAAATAGATCTGAAATTTCATTTTTTATTTCCTTCAGAACCCTAAGATGCATACAATCCAGTCCAGGTGATTTGCTACTCTTTAGTTTGTCAGTCTGAGCTATTACATCTTCCAGGTTCACAGTGATTTCGTTCAGTTCGTCTGACTCATCACCCTTGAAACCCATCTCCGGAACTGGTATCTCCCCAACATTCGCATTAGTAAACACAGAAGCAAAGAATTTATTTAGTCTTTCTGCAATGGCCTTATCTTCCCTAAGAGCCCCTTTAAGCCCCCGGTCATCTGACAGTTCAACCGACTCCCTCACAAGTTTCTTGCTTCAGATATATTTTAAAATGTTTTTATTATGAGTTTTTGCCTCTGCGTCCAACTTCATTTCAAATTCTCTCTTCGTCTGTCTTATCAATGTTTTACACTTAACTTGACAGTACTTATACTTTTTCCTATTTTCTTTATATGGATCCTTCTTCCAATTTTTGAAGGATTTTTTTTTGGCAGAAATAGCCTCTTTCACCTCACCTTTTAACCATGCCGATAATTGTTTTGCCTTCCTTCCACCTTTCTTTATGCGTGGAATACATCTGGACTGCGCGTCTAAGATTTTATTTTTAAAAAATGTCCATGCCAGTGATAATGATATTTTGAGGCATTTATAAAGATTTCTACTTTTTTCTTACATTTTTTATTGTATTTTCTAATTTTCACCATAATCACCATGCATTATTACTATATTCCTTTGAAATTATAATTATAGGACATAGAGATATAGCAACTTTAGGGGGTCATTTTCCAAGGAGTTACCGCAGGAGATAATTCCGCAAATCACGCTAACAGCCGTTAACGCGATTTGCGAATGCAAATTTTTAATTTTGTATTAAGGGAGCGCAGCATATGTAAAGTAGGAAAGAGTTATTGTGTGCGGCAAAACAGCCGCAGTGTTAGAGCCGCAGTGTTAGCGCAGCTCCTAACGCGGCCAATAGCTACAACCCTTTCATTTGCGGTACGTTGTGCGCTACAGGTATTTGTATCCCTATGAGAGGCCCACCTAGTAACTCGAGGTGGGGATTAGGTATTAGGGTAGAGGGTTGGGGGCCACTTTCACATTCAACATAGACGTACGAACAGAACAGTGGTCTCTTGTGAAGATTTGATGGCCTTCGGAGTGAGGAAACTCACTCCAAGATGAGATTTGGACAATGTTCTCTCCACCTAGCTTGATGGACACTCTACCTGGGCAACAACAAGCTAGGTGGAGAGAACATTGTCCAAATCTCATCTTGGAGTGAGTTTCCTCACTCCGAAGGCCATCAAATCTTCACAAGAGACCACTGTTCTGTTCGTACGTCTCATGTTGAATGTGAAAGTGGCCCCCAACCCCCTACACTAATACCTAATCCCCACCTCGAGTTACTAGGTGGGCCTCTCATAGGGATACAAATACCTGTCTAGGGAAGCGACACTATAGCAAGGCTCGCTCGCGCTCTCTCTCTCTCTCTCTCTTTCTCTCTCTCTCCCCCCCCCCCCCCCCCCCTGCAGAACACTGAAACAGGCTGTCCGGACACTTTCGTGCACTGCGATGTTTCGTTGGTTGTTTTATCGCACACCGCGAAGATGTTTTCG
Source organism: Rhinatrema bivittatum (assembly GCF_901001135.1). Lineage (NCBI taxonomy): Eukaryota > Metazoa > Chordata > Amphibia > Gymnophiona > Rhinatrematidae > Rhinatrema > Rhinatrema bivittatum. The sequence continues at coordinate 177,348,275 of NC_042616.1, forward strand.
CGATTACATTTGCGCAAATTGCGAAAACATCGCGGCACGCGAAGTTTCCCCGCTGCACGAAAAAAGCCTCATTTGCATGGGAAACGCCCCTTAATGCGTTACCAATGCGATATTGGAAAATGAGGCCCTTAGTGTCTAAAATTTAATTTGACAGTCAATTGGAGGTTGCTGAAATAGGGGTTTTTTTTTGTTTTGCTTTTTACAAACAGTTTAGTCTGTTGCACCCTGTGGCAAAGCTTAAACTTATTTTATTTTGTAAAAATTGTGACTCAAAGCAATGCCATCATAACATAAAAATTTATTATTGTAATTGGCTACCAACAATATTTATGTCATAATGTTAAACCGTTGTGATCTTCACTTCGAACAACACTATATAAAATGGCTAAATTTATTAATCACATTATGAACCTAGATACTTTACAGATCAGTATATCATTAAGAAATAAGAATTATTGTAAAAATAAAAAAAAAATGTTGAACTTTGACTTTTGTTTAATAAACTAAAAGGGTCATTGTTGCTTTTGCACCTCAGTGAAAACGAGAAACAAAGTTAGATTTGTGATAGAAAACAAAAATTTGAATGAAGGTTCAGGGGCATCAAAAAAGCAGCCTGGAATTGGTCTAGGCTTAGATTAAATATTGTTGGGTATAATTGTAAATGACTACATGCAAAGGTTTCTAGGTCAAGAGCTCCTAAAAGAAAATATGTTAGTGACAGTATGTGTCACTACAGGCTGGTTTTTAAAGTGTATTTAATTTGGATCTCTTAATGAAAGGCGTTCTCTTGTCATGGTGACATCAGTTATATTGTCATGAATGCCTCAAGCAATCATCTGTAGTTTGACTGTTCTGTAGCTGGTCACTCTGGACTTTGTGTTTACTTCATGTTCAAGAAGATTGTGTAGTAGCTTTTAAGTGGAAAAAATATATTGGCATGATATTAACATGAATTGCTATGTTTTATGAAGGCTATTACCTACTGCTGATTACTAGAGTGATAAACTCTGAACTTTGGTACCCTTCCTAGGGGGTGAGCTGATCTCATCGTAGCAGAGTCCAATCATCATTCCCCTGCATACTTATGTTTCTCATTACAATATCATTTCAACGTACTGGGGGATGCTTTGAGGTCCTTTCACAAGCATTGGTTTAGTCTCTAGTGGGAATACAACATTCTGCAGTAAGCTAAAACCTTAGCTTTAATTAGTTTTCCAGTTCAATAGCATGGTTTTTATATTTTGGCTAGTATGCGTATGCACGATACCATCTGTTGCAACCAATATAAATTTGTGTGACAGCAAATGCATTTTCTCTTTGTTGTGAATGGCCAGATGGAATGTTTATCTTCTTTTGAGTCTGGATACAGGAGCCCTGTGCTACCTTTTACTAGTATTTGTCTAATATAATAAAAGCAGAATTCTTAAAACAAACAATGATTTTGCTTTTGACTTTTCAATTTCCTCCTGTTCCTTTAGGTTTCCAGCTAAGCCGGAACCAGGTTTGGGATCTGGTGCCATGGGCCTTCATTCACAACTCTATGAGAATTCTCTCCCCTATTTTACGTAACCTACCAATTTACTGTAGCCATTTATTGTAGCAGCTGTTCTTGGCTGGGGGCTGTGCACCAGGACTCCTTCTGGAACCATGATTACCATGAATCGAGCCACTAGATGTTGCCATTGTGCCATGACTATGACTCGCCCCCACCCCTGCCCCTCACGGGGGCCATGAATGGTGCTTCCACAGCATAACCAGCCTCCTCCATCCCAGGGGGAAGATGATCCAAGTTGAGAATTAATCCCAGGTCCCTCCCAAATGGCAATATGCAGCACTGTCACTGAGGCACCAGCCTAGCTCCAAAGAATGATTTTTAAAGTGGCGGTATTAGCTAGATTCCTAAAAGTATCAACTGACCTTTTTCTGAGATCCATTTCTTCACCTGCCCAGGTTTCTTCTCCCATCTTCAAGAGCAAGTGCAGGGAACAGTTAATGTTGCTTCTAAAATGTTTATTTGATGTTGGTTCATTATGTCCTTGATGTTCTCTTCTCATCCTTCTATGTGATCTTCTTCCAATAGTCCATCTATTTTGTCATTGTATATAAGCTTTGTGAGGAGAGTTTATTCCAGAGCATTCTTACAAGGTGTTCACATGTTCAAACCATGTCATTTGTTCTCCAGGAAAATGATTGTAAGCCAACTCTCTTCATTTCTGATTGCCTCACTCTTAGTAGCCTTCTTAGACATCTCATTTCTGTTCCTAGTGTCAGTTCATGGATTAATGTTAGAGTTCATGTTTTGCACCGATAATTTTAGTACTGATATGTGTGTTGGAGTAAGGGTGTCATGTGTCCTACACACTTGATTTGCTGCAGCATATCTTGTGTTGATTTCTCTATCCAATTTTCTCTCTTCTGCCATGGTCACTGCAAGATATTTAAATTTGTTTGCTTGAACCGAGTCCTATTTATTGTTACATTCAAATCTTCCTTTTGCTTTCCTATTGTTATCATTTTCATCTTAAATATATTGATTCTCATGTTGTGCTCTCTACATTGTGGGGTAGATTTTAAAAGCAGCGCACACAAGTTATAAAATCAGTGGTCAGCATGCACAAGGGGTGCACCTTGCATGTGCCGAGCTGCGCTGCCTTCCCCCGTTCCCTCCCAGGCCGCTCCAAAATCAGAGCGGCCTGTGAGGGAACTTCCCTTCCCCCCCCCCCTCCCCCCCAGCCCTACTCTAACCCCCTCCCAAATTTTTTGTTTTACCTTTTGCGCCTGCCTCTGGACAGGCGCAAGTTGCGCACGCCAGCCAACTGTCGGTGTGCAATCCCCGGCACAGCAGCAAATATGGCCGCTGTGCCGGGAGACTGACCCCGCCCCTTTTTGCAAGCCTTGGGACTTACGTGCTTCGCTGGGCCTTTTTATAATTGGCCTGGCGTGTGTAAATCTGGAGGATTTACGCGCGTAACCTTTTTAAAATCTGGCCCTATATGTTCAGCTTTTTCAGATGGATTTGAATTTCTTCATTTGTTTGCTGTTAGAGGTAAGTTATAAGAACAATAAGAAGTTCCATGCTGGATCAGACCAATGGTTCATCAAGGCCCGCATCTTTTCTCTGAGAGTAGCCAATCCAGATCACTTGGAGTACTGTCAGATCTCAAATAGGAAAGCCCATTTCAATCTGCTTACTTTCAGAAGCAGAAGGTGCAGATACCTAAGGCTAGCCGGCTAAATAATGCTTAATGAACATGCCTTATAGAAACTTATTCACACCTTTTATAAACTCAGCTATGCTGCTAGCCTTGGCCACATTTTCTGGTAGCAGATTTTAATTATATGTTGACTGAAACCAGGTTTTCTAAAATTTGTCCTAAGCTTGTTAATTGTTAGTTTAATGGAGTGTTTCCTAGTCTTAAATCATTGTTTCCTATCAATTTTTCCATAATACTTGTGATTTTGTAAACCTCTATAATCTCTCCTCCTCTCAGCTATGCCTTCTCCAAGCTAAACAGCCCCAACCTGGCGAGCCTTTCTTTAAAAGAGAGCTGTACCTTCTTTCATTTTAGTCGCTCTTCTCGGCACTTTTTCTAATTCTGCTATCTTCTTTTTAGATGTGGCAACCAAAATTACAGACAATATTCAAGATGCGTTTACACCATGGATTAATACAGCGGCACAGCATCATTCCTTGTTTTGTTCATTATTCCTTTCTGAATAATTCCTAACCTTCTATTTGCTGTTTTGGCCATTGCTGCACACTGAACTGAGGATTTCAAAATATTATTCACACTGACTCCAAGATCCATTTGTCGAGTATTAACTCCTAGTATGGAAAGCATCAATATATGCCTATAGCTTTTTTTTTTTTTCTTTCACTATATACACTTCTGTATATTACATTTCATCTGCCATTTAGATGCTCAGTTCCCAATATCACAAGATCCTCCTGTGTTCTTTACAGTCAGCTTGTGTTTTGACCACTTTGACTAATTTTGTGTCATTTACAAATTTGACTATCTCACTCTTTGCTCCCTTTTCCAGCTCAGTAAGGAATAGGTAGAATAATGTTCTTATGTTCTTAATACTGGCCCAGTACATAGCCCTGGGGTATTCCAATATTTAGCTCTCTCTCAGGGTCATTTATCATTTTGCATTAGGGCCTTAATGCTAGCGATAACACCCTAATGCACGCAACAAAGCCGTGACGCGTGCTAGTATGCAAATGTCACATTTGCTATGCAAATAGGAGGAGTTAATGGTAATGAGCAGCTCCTAACGTGGAATGCGATAGAGTAACACACAGCAACTCAGGTTTTAATGCCAGAAATAACTACATCTTTTTTCTGTGCGTTGTGCCCGCATTGGGGGGGGCAGAGAGAGAGACTCTGTAGAGAAATCAATATGTCACTCTCTATTTATACTAGAGATGAGCTTCGTTTTTTTTCTACCGGGTCATTTTTTGAGTCAGACGCTTTGGGGTAAAGTTCGTTTTTCCTTGGTTAGTTTTTTTGAAAAATGAACAAAAACTAAATGGGGAAAAACGAAACCGGCCCAAAAAATGACGTGGGAAAACGAAGCTCAAAAAAGCCCACCCCAAGCATTAAAATTCACTTTAATACATTAAATACAACCCCCCCCCACCACCACCACCATCCCGATCCCTCCCCAAGACTTACTAACATCCCTGGTGGTCCAGCGGGGTCCCGCGAGGGATTTCTCCCTCCGTGCCGTTGGGCTCTCTGGCCTGCCTTGATCAAAATGGCGCCGATAGCCTTTGACCTACTATGTCACAGGGGCTACCGGTGCCATTGGTCAGCCCCTGTCACATGGCCATCAGTGCCATCTTGTGCTCCTACCATGTGACAGGGGCTGACCAATGGCACCGGTAGCCCCTGTGACATAGTAAGGGCAAAGGCTATCGGTGCCATTTTGATTACTGGCAGCCGACGGTCCGAGTCCCTGGTGGTCCAGCGGGGGTCCGGAAGCGACCTCCTGCACTTATTCCACAGCCTTATTCCACATCTGGTGAAATCTGAAAAAGTTGTGAAATACTTAACATTCTCTTCGCTATACTAAAACTAACTTTGTATAACTTTTTCATTCTTTAAGTTCTCGGTGACAAGACTGATCATGGCGTTTCTCTACTAGCTCAATCAAATGCCTTGTCCTGTTCTATATTTTATCCACAGGCATGACATCAATTTACAAAATTATCTTATCAAATCTCCCACACATATTTATACCTTCTACTGTGCAAAAGTATGAATGTAAGTGCAAACCCCTTCCCCAGTCCTTTGTTCCCTGCAGATAAATGTATGTGTGTATATATATATATATATATATATATATATATATATATATATATATATACAGACCCATATACATGTAAGTTTGGGCAGGCAGTTTTGTAAAAACCATTTCTATGCGTAAAACGCTGTTTTACCCACAGAAATGGCTTTGAAGATTACCTTCTTATTGTATTGAATGTACCTTTCCACTTATTGTCCGGGCATAGAGATGGCATTGGTTCAAATTTTGTTTTTTTTCCTGAAACCCATTTGGAATTAAGACAGTTTTATTATTAATCGTAACTATTGTTGGATTAATTTAGCATATATTTTTCCTATGTGGTTTAATAAAGAAAATCCTCTATATTTGCCAGTTATTTATTTAGTTTTGAACATTTGGTCTCAAGCTGGATTACAATAAATTTAAATGAGAAGAAGCATTAGAACAGCTTACAGTTGAATCAGAATTTGCAATTAACCTAGCATTGGGATCCAATTTTGTCTGCTGCCTTTATTTTTCCAGATGGGAACAATAATGGCAATCTGCCAATGTTTTAGTGTTTCCTGTTGGATCCACAGTGCTTGGTAAACTTTATAAAGCCATTTTATCCCAGTTTTTCCTGTGGCTTTAATCATGTCTGCTGATATGCTATCTTTGCCAGGTGCTTTTTTTTTGGGGGGGGGGGGGGGGGGCTCATTCAATACTATTTTTCACTTATGAAGGAAGAACGGCTGGTTCAAACACTGTCCCCATTTGGTCTTTTACTACTTTATTTCTTGCTGTTGATCCTGAGAAATTGAGCAAAATCATCAAAATAGTGCCTCTGTCTTTCTAATACATCCTCTGGTTGGAATATGTGTCTTCCCTGTTCATTGTTTACTATTTCTATTTCTGCTACTCTGTTCCCCCATTGCTTTTACTTGCTTATAGAAAGTTTTGACCGCTGTCTTTTCCTTCTCTTTTAGGACCTTCCCAAAATCATTCTAGAATGCTTTCCTTTCCATACTTGCTTCTGTTCTAGACAACCTATATATTTCTCATCATTTATTTATTTCATGCCTTTTTAGCCAGAGAGATCAAGGCAAGCTACAGATAGTGTAATAGATTACAGTGTCAGGGAGATCAAGAATATACATGTGGATAATTAAATAAGAATAAATATATTAGAAATCTTCAGTAGGAAGATACTGTGGTTATGTGACTAGAGTATACAGTACAGAAGAATAAACGAGGGGGAGAGAACATAAATAGGGTTTGTAGAAGAGATAATTAACCGGTGTAGAAGGACACAACTGTAGTCTAGTAATAAATACTCATATGGTGCAAAATAGTCTCGCAGTTACAGAGAGTTTTTAATAGCATGGTTTAAGACCTGGGTTAATTGGGGTGAATGTACAGATTGGTAGCATCATTGTTTATATGTGGATTTGTAAGGGAAAATCTACAAGGTGGCTATATACAGAGAAATTCAAGCTATTAGTCTTACTGTCCCATCATGATATCAGGTTGGAAGTAACAAGAAAGTTCAACTTTTTCTACATGACACCAAGTCTCTGGAATTCTTTTCCATTGTCTCCATCTCGAGAGGGACTATCAGAAATTCAGAAAGGTTTTAAAGGTTTTCTTGTTTTCTATAGCTTTTGTTCAGAGTAAATATTTTATTGTGATTAGTTGCTAGTTTAGCCTACTATTTGTTTAATATGTATTTAATTTTTTTAAAGTATTTATTACTTTGATTGTCTTGATGCTTGTTCTATTGATTTTATACTGTTTAATTTTATCTGTACATTTGGTTAGTTTTTAATGCCTAGTCCTAGTGGTTTGTTTTGCTATTTAATTTAAATGTTATTTATATATTTGGCTAGTTTTTACTGTTAGTTGTGTTTTTATTTTTCTCTCTGTACATTGCTTTCTTCTACTGATGTAAGAAAATGTAATTAATCAAATAATAAATAAACAAACACTTTATCAGGTCAAGCTCTGTCAGCAGTCCAACAGAGTGGGATAAGGTTATGTTTAGTGGTTTTAGAGATGCATGTTTAATTTGTAAATACCAAACGCTGCTTCAAAAAGTAAAGTTTTCACCAGTTTCCTGAAGGACGAGATTAGGAGTATGTCTGTTGTGGAGAGGTAATGAATTCTATATATTGGGGCTGAGCCTGCAAAGCTTTTTTTCTAGTTCTTGCAAGTTTCATAGTATTGTGTGAGGGTACCACTAGCCATGATTGAGTTAGTGATTGCAGAGTGTGAGTGGTTATATAAGCCCGGATTTTCAATGCTCTGCGCACGTAAAATCCAGCCTTATGCGAGTGACTGAGCCTTGTGAACGCCGTGCCAATTTTCAAAGAGGCCTGGCCACATGGTAAAGGCACAAGTGCCAGGCTTCCTGGAAGGGGCAGGCTTCCAGTTCGTCTTTTAGGGTGGAAGACAGACCTTCGAGATAAAGGCCCGCAGGCAGTCCTCCTGCCATCCCAATTCTGTTGCCAGGGTTCAGAATTCCACGCTGTATTCTGTGAGGGAATGGGACCCCTGGTGGAGGTGGAGGAGATGGTGTCTGGCGACAGCCTGTTGGCCTGGGTCATCAAAGGTGCATAGGAACGTAGAAATGAAATGGGGGAACTGCTGTGGTAAGGAATCAGAATGCTCCCAAAGCGGGGAGGACCATGCCAGGGCCTTCCCCTCCAAATGCTAGAGAATAAAAGTGATCTTGGTCACTTCGTCTGGACACAAGGAAGGTTGTAGCACAAACTGCATGTAACACTGGTTAATGAAGCCTCAGCAGAGACGAGGGTCCCCATTGAATTGGGGAGGAGCTGGGAGGGCCAGCAGTGCCCGTGAGGGCAATGAACCAGAGGAAACACTTAGGAAGAGTCCCAGGGTTGGCCATAGCAGACTCTGCAAGTTGTGACCGTAGTTCCTCGACCGAGGTGGCCAATGCCTCGAGGTATTGCTGCTGCTCCCAGATAAGTGGAACCACGCCCGGAATAGCCTGCAGGACGGAGGACTCTGCCAAGTCCATGGCCTTGGCAACCTGTTGCGTTGGAGGTGGACCCTTGGCCTGGGTCAGGATTGGTACGGCTCTCTGAGGGATCCCAGAGGGTGCCTGCCACCAGGAGGTGGAGCACACAAGGAAACAGAGGCTGACAGGATGGAGGTATTCAACCTGTGGAGCCCCCGGACCAATAACGGTCCGGGGGTTCCGCGGGTTGAGCTCTTGGATTTCCGGACTGCCTGGGCTTAGGTGGGCCTCTGGGTGTCTCCTGGAGAGATGACTGAGAGGTGTACCCACCAAGAGAAGAGGTGCGTGGCTGTTGGTGAACAGGCGAGTTAGACCGGAACCGAGAGGCAGGAACTGAAGGTCCTCCAGGTAGGATAGGCAGCGCTTAGTGGTCCAGCTCAAAGAAGGCCGTGGGTCGTGTCAAAGCAGGTAGGCCTGGTGGTCACAGGAGGAGCGAAGAGAGTGTCCGAATGGAGCGCAAGGGTCAAAGCCAGGGTATCTGTCCAAGGATGGTCAGCCAAAGCGAGGGTCGGTTCCAGGTATCAATCCGAGCGTAGTCAAAGGCAAACAGAGGTCAGTTCCAGGTATCAGTCCGAGAGGGTACAACCTGGGTAGCGAGACGAGGAACAGGAACAATGGAACTCAGGAACAGACGCTGGAACACAGGAAGGACCACGGGAACACAGGAGCAATGTAGGAACACTGGAACAGGTACAGGAACACTGGAACGCAGGAACACTGGAACAAGCACTGGAACAAGGACGGCAATTAGCTTCACACTGAGGTGATGACCCAATTGCCAAGGCGAGGTTCTGGGGAAGGGCCTCGCCTTATATAGGGAGGTTAGGTGACGTCATCACTGCGCACCAGAGTGGTTTCCCGCCCTGGGCCCTTTAAAGGGCTGGGTGGTCCGTGCACACGTAGGGGCGGACCTGACACGGAGGAGGATGCCAAGCCGAGCCAAGCCGAGAGGAGTGCTGGGAGGTCGAAGGCCCCAAAGGGCCTGGGGATGCCGCGGGTGCAGGGAGCTGGCTGCGGCCGCAGGAGAGGTCAGACCGGGTCCCGCTGGAGCGAGGGTGAGGTGAGCAGACATGGGCACAGGCCTAGTGTGGCCAGGATGCACAACAATACGGACTGCAGCATACACTATGAGCTGCAGATGTGGTTCAAATTATTGGGAATTCCTGTGTAGTGGGCATTACATTAGTCTAGAAATTATCAAAGCTTGGATTAACTGTCTTGAAGTCATTGTTATCCTTGAAGGATTGGAGGTGACCTAGGTGGTAGAAAACAGTTTTAGATACTACTTGGATCTGGGCTTTGGAGTTAAGATGGGAGTACAGGATAAAGCCTAAACTCCGGACTTGGGAGCAGAGGGTTAGGGCAGTTCCATCAAGGATCATTTCTGGGAAAGGGTGTTTGGGTTCTTTTTCCTGATCCATAGCATCTATGTCTTTTTTGGGTTTAGGCTAAGTTTGTTTTGATGTCACCATCTAAAGATTAGTTCCAAACAGTTGTTGAGGCTGGTAATGGTTGAGTCTAGCTTAGTGTCAAGGGGTACCAGTAATTGAATGTTGTCGGCATAGTAATATGTGATGTGGCAATCTCTGATGAATTTGCTAAGAAGGGCCATATAGATGTTGAATAATGAGGGGAAAGGATTGAGGTTTTCAGAGGTATTCATTGCAAAATTGATATCATTAAATAATTTTAGACTTTATAAGTGATGAAAATTCTAACAAGAGGAGTTGAGTTGGACACAGCAGTCTCTGCTAGCTGCATTGAACAAATCAACTCCTTTTCATCACTTATAAGGACTAAAATTCTTTAATGATGTCAAATTTACAATGAATACCCCTGAATGTTTCTGTAACACCCCCCCCCCCCAAATCCCAACCCACCTCCCGAAAACTCATTCCGAATCAAATTGTCTCCTTACGATGGTCCATATATTGAGTGTCAGGCTGAGCCTTCTCTCTCTCTCTCAAGGTATGCATATAAAGACTGCAGACGTACAATTGTGAAGAGTATTTTAAAACCTATGCACATAGTTTATAAAATGGCACGTATCTTTGCGTGCCACGAGATACACTCATTTATGGGCGCATGCACAGCCCTTTTAAAATCCACCTGTTAGTTTTTATGCAATTTTTTTGGCCCTTTATTCTTACATTTGCCAGGCCCAGTACTCAAATGCCTACTTTTTCCATGGCCTGCTTTATTCCCCATTCCTGAGATATTTATTGCTGCAAATCCTGAACTCAGTTTCCCATTTGGTATTCCAGTTTTGTTTCCATTTAGATCATTGTGATCAGTCCCTTTGTACTTCCTTAGTTTAGCAATTTATATCTTCCACCAGCTTCAGGCGTTTCATAGCTTCAATCTCTTACTTGGCCTCTTTCCATGAAGACAAGGAGTTGGACTCGTAGGAGGCATCACTCACTCATTTTACTGAATGAAAAGATGGGCAGGTGGGGAAAGGTTGGATGTCTTGGAAGAATTTTCATGATATTGTCGTCATTGCTAACTGAATTATAAAAATAAATCCTGTTCTGATACTGCTGCTTTAAGATGGACTGATAAAGTGGGAATTGATTGCAAAATATATGAATATTTCAAAAATATATTTTCAAAACATACATACAGTAAAAACCAGGATATGGATTCCCATACAAGACCCTATTTCTTGCATGGGGAAAGAGACACATTGGCCACCAATAGAGAGTGGAGGGCTTGAAGGGTGCATGCAGAGTAGGAAGGTGTTCCTCTAACACATGCTGGCCAGTTTAAGAGGATTATTGAAAGGACTACTTGGAAAATGGAGATAAAGCTGATCCATCAAAATGTCTGACCACATATCCTAAGATCATTGGTAATTTATAAAAATGTGCCGGTTTGTGGCATTAGATGTTTTCAGACATGATCTGCCTTTGGATCCTGATGCTCAATCTTTTTTTTTTTTTTAATTATTACTACTAAAAAACAAATTAAAACATGCTCATCCCTTATATCTTGGAATTTCTAAAATTGATTTTGGGTGATGAAAAGGATCAGATTTCATAATTTAAGAAGTAGAAATACTCTGAAAATATCTGAAACACTGAAAAATACAAGCTTGCACCATGACTGATAATTCTTGTGATCCAAAAAAAATCGGTCTGCCTATGGTTAATATTCCTGGCTATCCCTTTCTTATTGCAGCTTTGCAAGGTTAAGCTACATCCTTGACTAGAAGTGATGCAGGTGAATAAGACCAGGTTATAATAAACAAATCAAAATCAGGAGGAATAAAGAAATGGAGGAATAAAGATGCTTAAAATATTATGTAGCCAATTAGTAGATATCACTTATTTTCCCTGCCCAGTCTGCTCAGTTACCCTGTCTACTTTGTCTCTGCACACTCTACTTAATTTGTAGTCACCTCCTTCCCTTTCTGTTACAATGACCCTTTATATCTCTTCCAAGTATGCTTGAATTCTGTCATTCTTTTGGTTCCTATCACTGCCACTGCTGGGATATCCCTTTATTCCTTTTCTTCCTCCGTAAAGTATTTCCTCATATTTCCCCTTGGTCTGCTCCCTTCCAGCTTTACATTATGACCCCTTGTCATCCATCTTCTTTCCTTAACTACTGGAATATTTCTAGTGCATCTTTCCTTCCTTTCTCTAGAGATTCAATTTTCAGTGCCTAATTTCCATAGGCTCTGCCCCATTTTGATAGCCTTCTTCTGAAACAAATAATGCATTTTATTTATTGGATTGATTTATATTCCGCTTTTCAGGCACTTCAAAGCGGATTACATGCAGGTACTCTTAAGTATTTCCCTGTCCTCAGAGGACAAAGACGAAAAAACATTTCTGAAAATTTGCAGAGAAGATGGGGAGTCTTGGGACATCAGAAAGGTCCATTATGTTTATATTTAATAAACTGGCTGAAATATGCAAGTTCATACGTATCGGTCATCTATCTGGAAGAAAAGTCATCTTGAGATATCAGTAAACAAGATAGACAAAATAGAAGGTTTTCAGTTTTTATTTTCCCTGGGAATTTATCAGTGTTTATCATAATAAAATAAACAGGAGAAAAATCAATGAAAAAGATGACATATCTTTCACTGCGTTTTCTTCTTTTTTGTTATAATAAATGCTGATAAATTTCCGGGAAAAAATAAAATAAAAGCTGAAAACCAAGGTCCCTATCCATAAGGAGAAGCACCAGCAAGTGCTGGATGCACATTTTCTGGTTTCATTTTTTCTTTCATAAACCATTTTATTATCATATATATGCTAACTCCTGTAATGCCAAGGCAATTTAAAGTTATTGGGTCCAATTTAAATCCTCCAACAGAAGCATACAGAATACAAGAGAGGCCAAAAAAAAGAATGTAGTATTGTTTTTCACCACTAAAAGAGATTCAGGCTAGTTGCACTGTATTCACATGTAGCATAGTCATTCTGCATTTAACTTCTATGCTTTGGTCTGTATGGTTGTATGAGGGGTGTGACCAGCAACGAAAATCCATCACCTTCCCCCTTTACCCTGTTAACTTATAGGAGACTCTGAAATTAAAAAATGTCAGGTATTAATTGCATAAATACTTAAATATATGTCATGCATATTCATTGTGGAAATACTGAAAACCAGACCTGTTGGGGGCAATGGGACCTTGGGGAGCAGCATAAGTTATCTGGGGAAACATTTCTCTCATGCTCTAGATTTTTCTGCCCTATGGATCTATGCAGATGACATTCAATTGCTTGACCCCTATAAAAACTCTTGGTCAGATACACTTTCCTTAATCTCTCTGTATCTATCTACAATAAACCCTTGGCTAGACCACAACCGTTTAAAACTGAACCCATCTAAAACTGTACTCACACATCTTTCATCTATTACTAATTCTTCTATAGGGCTGCCTCCTCATCTAAATTTCAAGGGACTTTCTATCCTAATTGGTACTTATACCAGTAGTTTAGAAATTATAATTAATTCAGATATTTCAATGTCTAATCACATTTCTAACATTACAAAAAAATCTTTTTTCAAATTACATTTGTTGAAAAGAATTCAACCGTATCTTTTTCTTCAGGACTTTCGTACAGTTTTACAATCTCTGGTATTTTCAGGTCTAGACTATTGCAACGCAATATACTTAGGTTTGTCCAACTCTGCTATCCATCCTTTACAATTAATACAAAATTCTGCAGCTTGAATTCTTTCAGGTACCTCTCGTAGAAATCATATCACTCCAGTTTTATTTTCCTTTCATTGGCTACCGGTTAAATCTAGAATCCAATATAAAGTATTGACTATTATACATGCTCTTATCAATAGTGTAACATCAACATGGCTCTGTACCAACCTTCGTATTTATAAACCTGCCAGACAACTCAGATCTACCTAAAAAAATCTACTAGACATACCCACTATCAAGTTGGCCAGACTTGAAATAACTAGAAAAAGGGCTTTTTCAGTAGCTGGCCCTATCCTATGGAATTCGCTTCCGTCTACACAACAATTTAAGAAAACATTAAAAACGTACCTATTTCAAAAAGCTTATAGTACATTGATTAATCCTCAAACTTAGATCATCCATAATTGCACCCCTTATTTTTTTTTTAATTACTGACATATCTCATTTACAAGAACTATATGTTTTTTTGAAGCGCCATATATGTCTTTTTAGGTTTTGGTCCAATTTTATGTATTAATCTTATTTTAATTAACATTTTCATTTTATTTTAGTCTTATTCTTATGTATGTTTATTGTTAACCGTTTTGATTAATCCTCAAATAGTAAAAGCGGTATATAAACAATTTTAAATAAATAAATAAACTTCTGTTTATATGTCCGTTAGCTCAAATGGTATTGAAAGCCACCAGTGAGTGTACTGAAAGTCAGCAAATGATAATGGTGTGTCCAATTTTATTCTGTAATATACATCAAAAGCAGTGAGTACTAAAAAATAATTGTAAAAATTCATATTTAGAAGGTGTCAAACATGTGCTAAGAGTGCACCATAAAGCTCAAAGCAGCACTTCTTCACATAAAGCTAGATTTTACAGGACATGCCAATTTTATAACATGTGCACCTACCCACTCGCAGAACCGGGGGGGGGGGGATTTTTTTAAAGAATGCTTGGCGACGTGATCAGGCCTTTGCCCACTTCCCTGTCTTCCTCCTTTTACCCTCTCCTCTCTGACCCCCTAACCCCCCCCAACTACCTATTTTTTGTTTTAAAACGTACTCGCTCTGCTGAGCTGCAGTAAGTTACGTGCGCCAACTGGCTCCTGGTGCGCTGTCCCAACCGGACCATGCCCCACCCCCGCCCTTGGTCTGCTCCTTTTGCTTGCAGCCAGTCTTCACTGCATACGAGGAGATATGCACCTGGTTGGGGCCCTTTAAATATCCCTGCAGCGCACGCCCAGCCCAGCCCAGCTCCATGTGTATCTCCTTGTTTTTAGGTACACCGTTTGAATATTTAGCTGTTAATTTATTATCATTCATCCTAGAACTCAATCCTAAGTTGTTATAGTATAAATGTCTAAAACAAAAGTCCCATAACAGGTATCACAAATTTCAGTTTATAGTATATTCCAAAATAGTAAAAGAAACGGTTTCTTCAGATCTCTTGGATGATAAATCTTAAAGTTAGTACTAAAATCAAAAAAGCATACACTGACCCAGTAACATCAAAGTGGATGAAGCTTGAAAAATGA
The DNA here is from genome assembly GCF_901001135.1 of Rhinatrema bivittatum. Taxonomy (NCBI): domain Eukaryota; kingdom Metazoa; phylum Chordata; class Amphibia; order Gymnophiona; family Rhinatrematidae; genus Rhinatrema; species Rhinatrema bivittatum. Next base: position 177,363,286 of record NC_042616.1, read on the forward strand.
CACTCTGGAAATTCCAGTGTCGGCGTTTCAGCATATTCAGTCATTGCTTGCTTCCTGGGATGTATTTCAAGGTAGATTCATAAACATTTTGATGATATTTCAGCCTGAAGTATAGATTACAGCACCTTGACAAAGCCAAACATTTTCCTTCATAGCGGTCTCAGAATGCACAACTTTTAAAGACTGAAAAGGAAGGAGAATTCAATCCAATAGGCAGGGCTCATTGGCTATATTCGAAAGTCAAGTACATCATTGGATGAACCAAAAAATGGGGAATAGTCAGTTTAACAAATTGTGTAATCACTACACAGCTCAATCAAACAGCACAAATGAAAAAACATCAAGAAAATACAATCACAAAAAGACAATCCAGTTGTTCATACCACTGGGAGCAACAGTGTGCAATGAATAAATCCATTGTTGTTCACGCTGCAGCAGCCACTGATTAAAGTCTCTTCATGGAGAAACTGAGGACACATCAATGACAGAAAAAGTAATTCAAAAAAAGTATGTTGTTTCATTATACAAGTCACTAGATGAGACTCTAATCTCCCATGACGGAGGCAGTTTTGGTGTTCTATCAAATGAGTGCAAACTGAGCATGCCGTCTTCCCAACATATCGTAGATTGCATGGACTATAGCACAAGTGCTTGAAAACTTAATTTCAATGTCTGAAATGTTGAATGTGTGAAAGGAAATGCCGTACCTATGAAAGATTGTGGACAAACAGAGCACTGGCCACATGGTCTACAGCCTAACAGCATTCTCTAAGGGCACCGCAGAAGAAAAGTCAGAACAGATTAATATATTTTTGTATGTTACAAGTCCATTAGAACATAAAATAGGAGGTTTTTGAAAAATGTCATCCATGCCTGGAAAATGCTAATGTTTGTGAATAAAAGATTTAATTTTAGAAATCCAAACTGTAAAGGGAAGGACAGACTAAATTATCTGTTCCTTATCTAGTAATAGAGGACAGTAACCAATTATGATTGGCAAACAAAGCTCACTTAGACGCACGCTAAATGATGTTGACATGATAACCCATATTGCAAAGCAACTTGCCATCACTTGGGCCTGAACCTTGATGTCTTCACAAACAGAGCACAAAAGTTGAAGGCACAAAAATTGATCGAATGGCAAATTCACTTTTAAATGCAGAGGATGACAGCTAGCAAAATATAATAGATTGCTTTTAACTCCAAAACAATACAGAGCATTACACCTCAACAATCATTCAATTATAGAATATCAAAGAGATGATTACCACAGATTAAAATCTAAATTATATATTAGGAAATGGTATCAGATTTTATACTGCTTCAAATGTTTAATCCTTTATTTCTTAGCCATTTTTTGGAAGCTAAGCAGAGCTGAGTGAGGCCAAACTTAGGTTTTTTGTGATTGGGTCCCCTTATGAAAGCATCTGTCAATGCCAAAACATTGTCAATGTTGTGTTTGTGTTAGAGCACTCATGTATGGAATGAGCGTTCTGAGGTTTAAGATAAGTACAAAAGTTTTCGTTAAGAAATAAAGACGGTAACTTTAAAACAGCTTCGCGGGCATACATGAACGCGCATATGCCGGCTCGCACCCATGGATGCGGCCACTTTATAACATGTGTGCATCTTATTAAATCGGCCGGTCACACATAAATGTTCACGCCATTTTATATGGATGCATGCATATGCTGCTTCTACTGCGTAAGTGGGGGGATTGTAATATGCTCGCGCGCTGACGCAATTACCAGTTAAACTATTTCATTCCCACTTTGCCCAGTTACAGGATAGAACTCCCTAACCCTAGCTAGGTAACCTCTCTTTTAGCCTACCTGCCCCAACCCTTAAAACCCCACTGACTAGCCTAGTATTTTTTGTTTTATAACTTACACGCCATCTATAGCAGAATTAAAGTTATGCAGTAAGGGACCCCAGTGCGTGCTGGTTTCCATTTAAATTCCCAGAATGCCCATTCCCCATCCCTTTTTTGGACTTCTTTTGTCCACGTCCATGAATGCTTCTTAAAATACGTGTGCCGCACGCCAACCCAAGACACATGCATAGCTCCCTGATTTGGCGCGCGTAGGGAATTTAAAATCTACCCCAAAGGTTTTACAAAATAATAAAGATAATGTAAGTTAATTGGTAGGGATGGATGAGGAAAAGGTAAATGATGCGATCCTGAGTGCTTGTTTGAAGAAACTGGTTGCGGCTCCTTGTGGGCAAGAGCCTGTGGATTAAACATTTGAAGCACATACAAAATTTGATACCATTTCCTAATCAATAATTTAGATTCTAATCTGTGGTAATCACCTCTTTGATATTCTATAGTTGAATAGAGTGCTTTTATCCAAAAATGAAACTGTGTTCTTGCAGTGAGTGTGAATGCAGATCACATTCATTTAACCATGTAAAAAAGCTTAATAATTCAGTTTCACTACCCTTCCAAATTATCAACATGTCATCTGTATTATGAAAGCATAAGAGAACGAGAGACTTGAACTGGGAATGGTCAATTCAAACGTTGTCAAACTGTGCGGCATAAAGATTGGCCACATTGGGTGCCATTGTGGCACTCATGGCGGTCCCTTTAATCTGGAGAAGAAACTAACCACCAATCACACATTTTTTTCTTTAAAGCTAATGGTTAATTCAACTAGAACAGAAGTGGGAATCAGCACGGGCATCTGACAGCGATCTGAAATCATGCAGATAACCTTAATAACCTCCTCATGAGGGTTGTTCGTTATGAAGGAAAGCTGTTTGGCCTCATTGCAGTGCTATAATCTGTGCTTCAGAATGAATTAACATCGAAATGGTTATGAATCCACCTTGAAATTCATCCCCTGAAGCAGGCAACAACTGAAGTTACCGAAATGCCAGTGATGGGAGCTCGAGAGTATCACTTTTCGAGCTCTTCATTGCTTCATTCACTTTGATGTTACCAGGTCAGTGAATTCTTTTTGGAATTTAGTACCAGCTTTAAGATTTATCATCCAAGAGGTATGAAGAAACTTTTTTAGTATTTTGTTTTTCAACTTTATTACAAGCTGGATTTTGTGATACTTGTTATGGAACTTTTGTTTTGGACATTTATATTATAATAAAAATTTGGACTGAGGTCCAGGGTGGATGATATAAATTATCGGCTGGATTTTAAAAGGCCTGCACGCGTAAAATCCGGGGTTTACGCGTGTGGCTGGGCCTTGCGCTCGCCGCGCAAATTTTCAAAGAGGTCCGGCCATGAGTGTAAACCTCGGTAAGTGCACAAGTGCTGGGCCTCTTCAAAGGGGGCGGGCCGGGACAGCACATTTGAACACTGTCCTGAAGACTGCCGGCTAACGCAACTTACTTCAGCTCAGGCCCTGAAGTAAGTAGTAAAGCAAACAAAAAAAAAAGGATAGATAGGTAGGGATAGGAGGGAACTGGGGAAGGCCCGATTGCATCGCCGCACGGAAATTGCAAAAGTTCTCCCCCCTTGCATGCGCCACCCGCACATGTGCACGCGTAATGTAACTTCCGGTGCGCATGTGTGCTGGAGCGTCCATGTTATAAAATCGGCGCGCACATGGACATGCATGCGTATGTTATAAAATCTGCCCCTATGTGTAGAATTATTACTTTGAGCTCTATAGTGCACCTTTAGTACGTGTCTATGGACAATTTCTAAGTAAGATTTTTTTACAATTATTTTTTAGCACTCACCTCTTTTGATGTATATTACATGGTTTCCGTGAGGCTAAGTTGCACTTTTGATTGTTTATGTTCTATTCTGTGCCGTTTGCAATGGTGGAAATTACTACCGTAATTACAAAAAAAAAAAAAAAAAAAAGAATCCATCTCTTTCCTCCTACTCTCATTTATATAGCTCTTAGGCTGATGGTATAGACACACGTGCCTCTTGCATAGGCATCCAGTACTGCTATTCCTGCCGCAGATTTGGATTTGCAACAGCAGGAGCTATATTTCCAAAACAGTTACTCACACAACCATATGCTCCAATTCCATTATATGGCTGGTGAAAGATAACTGAAGTTAACACAAACCACCAAACACACGCCCATGTTGCTTTCTATTGACAATGCAGGAACTATTTGCAAGTTTATGGTTTTGAAATGTCACATGTTTAGCACAGTATGACTTTAAATGGCAGTGTAGAATAAACTACACGGAGTAAACTTCTGTCTGTCTTTTTTTTCATGTAGTGATCTGACACAGAAAAAATTGGTGTCAATTACATCTTTTATATTGGAATTTGTATCTGACGTTTTGCATTGTTGTACACCACACCTCTGAGCAGGCTGGAGTCTGACTGGCTGGTATATAAATAATCAATTCAATGCAATAAGGTGGGTGCACATGCTGATCATTGCCAGAAAGCTGAAACCTGACTTAGGCCTGGATTCACCATTATACCGCAGAATGGTGAATCCAGCGAAAACGGGGGGGGGGGGGGCTGCGAAAGCCCGCAGCCTTCGCACCACTGCGGTGCGCTGCCTGCCGGCTTTCGCACCGAATAGCGACACCATAAAAGGCCTAGTTATTCGGCGCCCTACTGGCGATGATAACGTGTCTTACCTTATCACCGCCAGTGAAGACATCGCGGAGTCCGCCCAGACGCCGTCCCTGGCAAGCTATCGCACGCGAAAAGGGACTTTTCGCGTGCAATAAGCAAAAGAAGTGCCTTCCGTATAAATCTCAAGTCCTATTACAGCAGACCTAAGAGAAATTGCACAGATTAAAAGTTGCACACCTTTGAATAACATGAAATATGAAAATAGAGGAACATTTGCAGTACCTAAGGAGAGGATACCTGAGGATAATACAGACTGAGAAGAATATATCCAGAAAGCTTGTCATTTTGAGGGACCGTAGTGACTAAAATAGATTTAGAGAAGATTGCCTTGAGAAAGCAGAAGTCAGGCTCCCCAAAGAAAGCTTATACACGGGATTTGTTTTTGCACAGGACTTCATTTGGCTCTTTGCTTTTTTTTTTTGTTTTTAGCTGGAGGCAATTGAGGATAAGCCCATTCCTTTACTTATTCTATGTGCCTTTCCTTTCCAGTGCTGCACAGCTGTTGAATATGAAAATAAAGAGATGGTCTCACTGTAGACTTAAAAAAAAAAAATATGAAACTTGAGCCCAATTTAGAGTGATAGGCAAGCATTTTTATGTGCTTAGTTAATTGATGGTCTCCACCCTAGAGAACTCTGTTGTCAGATAGATCCCTCACCATCAGCTAGGACATCAAATTCGGGTCACTAGCAATTAACAAGTTCAGGAAAGATTACTGTGGTAATAGCTCCCCTTGGTAGGGAATGCTATCAATTTCAGAAGGTTGAATTTAAAAAAAAAAGTACAATAAAACCCATTTTGGTAGTGTTTCAACCGCCTGTTCAGTTGTGACATTCCAATTGGCTGCTTCTTCCTCAAAGGAGGAATAGTTAAGATACAAGAAGAACATGGGGTTAGGGAGGATTGGGACTAAGGCAGAAATCTTAAATAAGCTATTTTATTCAGATACCCAGAGGGGGGAGGTGATGTTCCTAAAGCAGGAAATGGATGCATAAATGATTGTGAAATGATCACAGCCATTTATAGAGGATAAAGTACTTAAACTGCATAAACACACACACACACACACACACACACACACACACACACACGACAGCAGAAAAGGCAATGAGAGCTGATGAGCTAGCTCCCAGAATATTGAAAGATAGCTCCAGAAATGTTAACAGCATGCCTCACAGCTCTGTTCAACTTATCTTTAGAAACAAGAAAAGACCTCAGAAAACAATTTCACAAAGGGAAGATCCTATCGAACTCGAGTCCTTTGATAAAGTGACAAAAGTGGCAGATGAAAGAGATGCAGAGGATGTTGCCGCTTTGGACGTCAGTAAAGCTTCTGACAGTATTCCACACAGAAAACTAATGAACTGGAGAGTAAGGATCTAGGGGGCCGATGCCAGAATTTTCACGGAAAGTGGGCGCTGACTTTTCAGCGCATGCATTCTTAACGCATGCATGGCGCCCACAAGGGGGGCGCCATGCAATAGGCAAATTAAGGGGTCTCGCTAGCAAGGAGGCGCTAGGGTCGCTTGCGTGACCTTAGCGCCTCCATGCTAACGCGACCCCGCAGCGGCTGCCGGTTATGAAGACCGACGCCGGTAAACTCGGCATCGGTTTTCATAACCTGCCTGTCTGCCAGTAATAAAAACTGACGCCGAGTTTATCGGTGTCAGTCTTCAATAACTTGGCAGTCTGTCGAGGTATTTTTTGTTTGTTTGGTTTTTTTTTACTGAAGAAGTACAGAAAAGCAGTTTTTTCTGCTTTTCTGTACTTCTTTTACACGCGCTCAGCTATTAACTAGAGATGTGCTTCGGTAAAAATTTTGTGTCGGGCTTCATTTCGGGGGCCCCCCCGTGGGAATTTCATTTTTCCTGTGGTTCGGGGGTCCCAATTTTCGGGTTAGTGTGCACTATCGGGAGTTAGCGCACACTAACTCAAAAATGAATTTTTTTCTGAAATTTCGGAAAAAATTAAATCATTCCAGGCAGGCATTAATATCTGAATGCGGAGTGAATGAGTAAGAGCCTCATTCATATGCATTTGCATGTGATGAGCGCTATCGAATTCACTCTGCGTTGGACGAGGGTTAAACAGGCGCTAAACCCCCTATTGCATTAGAGGGTGGATTAGCGCCTATTTAACCCGCGTCCGACAGCAGGACACGGCCCCTAGGACAGAACGCCATTAACTGGGTGAAAAACTGGCTAAGCAGCAGAGCTCAGAATGGTGGTCAAGGGTGTCCACTCTGGTGAAGGTAAAGTAACTAGTGGGGTACCACAGGAATCAGGGTTAGGGTCAGTTATTGTTGATAATTTATTAGCAACATTGCAGAGGGACTTGAGGGAAAAATATGTTGGGTTTTTTTTATGCGGTTGACAAATACAGTGAATCAAAAGGAGACTTGCTAAAACTGGAGAAATGATCAAGGGTTTAGAAGGTGTGCTTCAGCTGAAAAAAAAAAGTGTCAGATCGTGGGTTTGGGATGTAGAAATCCATTTGCCACTTATCAATTAGGAAGGCAAGAACTGCCACCTACTAAACAAAAAGGAGAGTAATAATCTCACACCAGGGCTGACTCTGGGGGGTGTGGAGCCCAGGGTGATTCAGCTGGAGTGCCCCCCCTCTCCTCCCCCACAGCCCTCCGAGATTGTAGAGCTGACAGATGGGTGGAAGGTACCTCCTGGCTTGGCCCTGTGCCAATCTCTCTGCCACACAGGCTGCAGCTGCTTCTAGCCTGCTAGTGCTTTCCACTGATGTCAAGCGGGAGCAGCACACTGATCTCCCCCTCCCCGCCTGGCTCAGAAAACCCAAAGGCAGCCACAGCCAGTGTAAGAAAGCAACCGTATGCTCAGGTGCATGGAAAAAGGCAGCAGCCTAAAAATCCCTCTGCTGTTTCTAACACTCCACTTCGCATCATTTAACTAAGTTATCGAGTGCAGGACATTATTCATTTCTTTTTTTCTCTTCTCAGAATTTGAATCAAGTAATGCAGAGGTACTTTAGGAATATACCTAAAATGTTTTCGGCTCAGGTTGTCGGAATTTAGCTCGGGTCACAGAAGATCATCGTAGAGGTGTTTTGACCCTCCGACAAGAAGCTATTGCTATAGGATGTTCCTGTAGATGTGTGAGAAATTTAAATGAGTGTTTCATTTTCTTTTTTCTTGACCAACTTAAAGAGGTTTTGGAAGCAAAAAAAAAAAAACCAACAACCCAGTAACATCGTCTCTAGTGTCTACTTGACAGGGCTACGTATTTAGGCTGATTAGATTCATGTTAAGCTTGTCTTCTTATGTTTTTATTTCTGCTTTTCTCTCCCATGGTTTTCCCCCTCCCCATTAAAGTTTATTACTGGAAATGGAGACTACTTAGATTTTTTTTGGGGGGGGAGGGGGGGTTCGTTTGAATATTTTTCTTTCAGTAATGGAAATTTTTTTCTTGTACTTCCTTCATTGTTTCTATGACAAAGTTTAATGCTTTGTTTTGTATGTATAAAATTCTGATAAATAAAACAAAAAAAAATAGTATTAGCAAAAAAAAATAGGCAGAGGATTACCTTATATAGATCACTAGTTAGATGTGTCAGCTCTGAAAGCTTTACCTCTATAGGTATATTGAGAGGATAGAATCAGATCAGAGAATAAGTACCATGGTTCTTGGCCTGAACCGTGAATCTTACACAGGAAGGCTTAAAGGTAGATTTTAAAAGCCTTGCGCACGCAAAAACAGCCATTTACGTGCAGCGGGAGCTACGCATATTTGAAATAGCTGGGAAGGGCGAAGGGCGAGTGTACGTTACAGCACTGACACTGCTGCTTGTTAGCCACAGGAGGAGAGAGAGAGAGAGAGAGAGAACCTTTTTATAGGGCTCGGTCTGATACTCTATATATGGACCATTGTAAGGGGGCACTTTGATTCGGGGTGAGTTTTCGGGAGGTGGGTTGGGGGTTAGGGGGATGGTGTTGCAGACACATTCAGAGGTATCCATTGTAAAATTGACCTCGTTAAATAATTTCTGACCTTATAAGTGATGAAAAGGAGTTGATTTGTGCACTGCAGTGTCTGCTGGCTGCAGTATACACGTCAGGCTCACATGCGCCCACCGAATTCTAAAAGCCACCCAGATGCACGCGTTTTCTCCTGCTGCGTGCACTTCTCTCTCTCGGTTTCAAAAAGTGGTGGGGTGTGGGCATTGTCTGGATGGGGCATGGGCATTTTGGGGCGTAGTCAAGAGATGTGCACTTAAATACTACTTATGTGCTTCGGTTCACGCCCAGGTCTGCTGCCCCGTAAACTTACTTCTGCTATGAAAGAGGTATAAGATGTAAAAAAAAAAAAAAAAAAATGGCCATGGGAGGAGTGCAGGCTATTAAACAAGGGAGGTTTGGAGGACTTAGCTCTTAACAGGGTGAACTGGTGAACCTGGCCATTTTAAACCTTGACTTGCGTGGTACAAAAGAGATTTACACGCCTAGGCACAAACCAACTTAAAATTTGGAGCACATGTGTGTGTGCACTCAGGCTGTTTTAGATTATAAACAAAAGTTATAAAATCACCGTGTCCCTGGGCATGCACTGAAACACAGGCGCCAATGTGTGCCCCTTTGAAGGTTACCATCTAACTTTTGTGCATGGGCACATTTGTGTGCATATGTTGGTTCGTGGCCCGGTACGCAGTCATTTTATAACATATGTGCACATGTTATAAAATAGCCTGGCTGCTCGCATATGTGCGCCAAATTAAGTGGGCGCGCACATGTGCATGCAAATCTCGCTTCTGCCAAGTAAGTCATGGAATTTTAAAAGGGTCGCACCGCCATTCCCAGTTTTTCCAGTTTGTCCCCAATTACCTAATTAAGAGATAGGGCCTCCAACCCGCCTTGGTTTGATAGCCTTTGCTCCTTCCAGTTAGCCCCGACCCTTAAAACCCAGCAGATCTGCCTGATTTTCTCTCTTTTTTTAACTTACAGAGCATCCATAGCAGAAGTAAATTTACGTGGCAAGGGGGCCGCAGCAGGTGCCAGGTCATATTGTCAGTATGTATGTGCACATTTTAGGCTCACAGCTTGAAACACCCATGCCCTGCCCACAGCCCCACCTCTTTTTGAAAACTTTAGAGATGTGCGCGTATCTCGGTGGCTTTTAAAATCCGCTTGGCATGCACGAACCCGAATGAATGTGCGCGTCGGGCTTTTAAAATTCACCTCTTTGTGTGTTGGAATGTGGAACTATTATCCAGCAACAGGAGGTTCCATGAGAGTAGAGTTATTTCTGGATGATAGTTGGGGTCCATCCCCTACAGGGTGGGTCCTTAGCCCAAAAGCTATAAAGGTGACTGCACACGTTACTAGGAGATCTCTAAAAGGAGAAGTGGCAAGAGCTGTGGCTGTCCAGGCTCTCATAGGAAGAAGGGTGGTTAAGCCTTCCTTGTTTTCTAGAGGAGTGAATTGCTCTCTCTACTGGTTGGTGTGGGTTCCAGGAAGGACCCAGCTGCAGTCCGTGGTTCAGGAGGGTTACTATCCCCGTCATCACTCACCAGCTATCGATTTGTCCAAGAATTTGCTACATCTGCCAGGTTTTGTTACTGTTTTTCAAGTGGGAGAAGAGGACTTAATAGAGTCCAACTGGGTTTCTCAGGGAGACAGAGGCCTACTGGGAACAAGGGGTAGTCTCCACTTTCCTGCACCCTTGCTCAAGCAGTTGGAGAAACTGTAGTTTTATGCTTGTGGCTTGCTAAATCTCTATCAATTTTCTTCTGGAGGTAATTTTTGTATTACTGAATGCTTCCAAACCAAAGATAATTCCTGAAGAGAGAAGTAGGAACACCACCTTATAGTGTGTGGACTCTTTACTGTTGGATTATGGACTATGCATATCTTGCAGCTTTCACTGCCACCCATTGGAGAATCCTGAACTAGAGTGGTAGCCATTTTTCCCTACTCTGCAGCATCTGAAGATGGTTCTTTGAGATAGAGGTGTTACTTACAAGAGGGCAGTTTTCCATAGAAAAGAAAAAATTAGGGATAAGGCATCATGATATGAAGTTTGAGGGAGAGAGGTTCAGAGTGAAGGATGAAGAAATATTTATTTACAGAGGTGGTAGAAACTAAAGCTAAGACAGAATTTAAATCTGACACAGATATAGAGGGCTGTGACAAAAACATGGCTGAGAATAAGTTAGGAATGGAAATTTACTGTATTTATCAGACCATAAGCATACTTCTTTCTTCCAAAAAAACCACCCAAAAAAAAAGAACAGCTGCCTAAAATGTTCCTGCATAATGTGGTTCAATGGTGGCTGGCAGAGCCCATTACAGCAGTTGAATGTTGTGGAGGAGGACCAGGTGGCTGATAGGATCCCTCACATCTGGAGGGGCCAGCTACCAAAATGAGGAGGTGGCCCAGTGAGGGCAGAGAGAGAGAAAGGGAAGCAGCTGTAGAGAGATGTAAGTGTTCCTGCTGTGAGCTACTCTCTGATCTACAATTACTCTCAGATAATAGAAGGACTAGGGGGCACTCCATGAAGTTAGCAAGTCGCTCATTTAAAACAAATCGAAGAAAATTCTTTTTCACTCAGAGCATAGTTAAGCTCTGGAATTCATTGCCAGAGGATGTGGTTACAGCAGTTAGTGTAACTGGGTTTAAAAATGGTTTGGATAAGTTCCTAGAGGAAAAATCCATAAACTGCTATTAATCAATAAAGAATAGTTGCTTGAGATCAATTTACTATTTGGGTACTTGCCAGGTCCTTGTGACTTGAATTGGCCACTGTTGGAAACAGGATGCTGGGCTTGTTGGACCCTTGGTCTGACCCCGTATAGCATCTCTTATGTTCTTATGTACATAGATACATTGAAATATTTTTTCCTGTTTTTCATCTCAGACCCCTGAAGCATCTTATAGTCTGATAGAAGAGATATATGCGCTCATCTACCCAGAATGGCAGAGGACAAAAAAAAGGGTGGGGGGGAATGACAAAACAGACTTGGATAAGGAACATTTTCCTCTAGGCACTTATTAATTTATTATTTATAAGCTTCTATTCCGCACTCATACAAAAAAAAAAAAATGTTTGAGGTGGATCACAAAGCAAATACGTGCATAATAGGTTAAAAGCAATGGTACAAATAACAGCGACATAACCCGAGATGACAGGGCACCTGCACCATTAAGCTAGCACAGCTGAGAGCTGGATGATATTCCAGATAGAGTGGGGTGGGCAGGGAAACCAGTCAGACTGGGTGGGTCAATTGATTCTTCTCTGCCAACATCTTTTATGTTCTTTCAGGAGCTTTCAGCTGAATGGCTGGCATGAATACTACATTTTATAATTGTAATCATGCTTCTCTTGCTCTCATTTTCAGTGAGGAAGCACAAACTTGCAGCCACGGATGATTTTTTTTTTTTTGTCCTGCTCAAGCCATGTACAAGTTTAGTGGCAACATTTTTACTACACCAAGCCTGGTACTGTTATGTGATATTAATTCACTCAGTGATACAGTTCTAGCCAGTCATCAAAAGGCAAAATCTACAGCAAGTGATGAAAAAGAAAACAGCGTTGACATTTTAAACATACAGAATAAAAAGACTTTAATATTTTATCTAGTTGGGAAGCTTACTTAACATACTTAGCTTGAAATAAATGACATTTTGAAAGGGCTTAGTGCTTTGCTAAAGTGTTGTATGTCAAGTTTAATGGATAAAATGTTGGGGTATATGAATAACTATAACCATGTCAGAGCTGCTGTAAAGAAACTGCTATTTTACCAGTTAAGAGAGTAAATGATTTCTCCTCTTCACCTCCTCACTCTATACATGCTTCAGATTATGCTGGCAAAAGCCAATCTTCAGCCCACATTGTCATAAAATACTCTAAAGACTTTGAAAATTACCCTTGACATAGGTTAGCAAAGCTAGATCTAGTAAATGAAACAGCAGGATGGACATTAATATTGAGCAGAGTTCTCTAACACATTTAAATTACAGGAAATCCAAGAAAATGGTTATGTAGAGGCAATCTTTTTAATAAGGCATTGAAGTAACTTTGAAACAGCACTGTGCAGTGCACAGCCCCATATACACACATATAAGGTAGAGTGGAGATCTACAACAGTGTTTTATAACCTGTGTATATCAGGTATGAGCAGATTATAAAATGTGTATGTCTACCCCCAAACTTACAAGCGTATGCATAATTACACACAAATACCTGCAATGCATTGAAAGCACATACTTTTCCTACCTATTTCAATTGTATAATTTGTGCATGAAAAATAATTGCAACTTGCTCACATAAATGCCTGTCTACGCACGGAAGTCAGTATATTTTAAAACATGCATGTGCAGTTGAAATCGCCAGTTTGCCAAAACTTCTACCAGTTCACCCAGACCTTTTCTAGATCATCAAAGACCCTCCTAGTTCTTTACTCTGCAGTCGCCCAGTTCACTCAGATCTCCCACCCAACTAATAGTAGACAATAGAGGTTAGAGCTGTGGGGTATGAACCAGGGAACCCAGGGTTCAAATCCCACTTGCCTTGGGTAAGTCTCTTACCCTTCCTTGCCTCAGGTACAAACTTAGATTATGAGCCCCTACGGTGCTTGAATGGAATCCACTTTGAGGTACCAAAAAGTGGAATATAGATCTCAATTAATAGATGAGTCTAGTATCAGTTGCACAAGATAATTAGCAGGTGTAAAATTACATGAATAAGTTGACAAATGTACACACGCAAGTCTCTTATAAAATAGCAACATGCCCTCGACGGTTTCTCTTTTTTGTACGTAAATGTGCGTGCGAGATCAAAAATGCGCATGTACATTTGATGTTTTTAAAATAGCAGGTACGGGAATACAAGCTACTTACACACATGTATGCTAATTTTATGCTTGTAAATGTTTTTGAAAATTCACCCCTTAGAGGAATACTTTAAAACAGCTGCACGTGGTGGCATATATTCAATATATTATTCATATAGCTTATTGTTCTTTCTCTTCAAATACCATGTATATAGTCTCTTGTTCTTCTCTTCCTGTTACCATGTTACAAACAGTTACCATGTTTTAATGTAAAATAAGCAATTCATGCCTTATTTGTTTTAGTACCCAAACAAATTTGCATAGCAACTTGAGGAAAACTGCAAACTAGCAGATTATGTATTAACATTAACAATATGAAAAACTAATCAAAAAGACAACAACCAACGGGGAGTGGTATCAGAATATTGTATAGTGTTTCCAGTCTCATGGGCTCTTGCCCTTACAGGGCTACAACCCCTCTCTTGTCTTTGAACACTGTTTTGATCACGTCATTTACCAACTCTCTGAAGGTTTGTCCATTTAATTCTTTTTATATTTTTTAATTTTCAAAAAAGTGCAAAAATGCCTCCCGTAAATTACCCGTGTTATTTTTAAAAATGCACCTCACATTACCCACTACCTTTACTCATTAAAACAAAATATTAATGGCTGATTATACTTATCTCTTGAAACTACATTTGTTTTACGCATGAATCTCGGCTACTTTTGCCCAGATGAATCGCCCATAAGGGCAAGAGCCCATGAGACTGGAAACACTATACAATATTCTGATACCACTCCCCGTTGGTTGTTGTCTTTTGATTAGTTTTTCATATTGTTAATGTTAATACATAATCTGCTAGTTTGCAGTTTTCCTCAAGTTGCTATGCAAATTTGTTTGGGTTACAAAATTTGAGGTTGTGAGCCAGTATATAACAAATTTATTGGATTCGAGAAGATTATTTGTTTTAATTACATGTGAACCGATGTGATATCTCGATCGAATGTCGGTATATAAAAACAATAAATAAATAAATATATGGCCTTATGCAGTTTTCCGTATGTATTATACAATACGCATATCTTTACCCCACCATATACGCGGGCATGTTTGCTTATGCATGAATACATGCAATGCATTTAACATGCCTACTTTTCTAAAAATATATACACGTATTTTAAGCGTGAAAATAAAGTGGGACTTACTCGAGTAAATCAGGATTTAAGCAGATAAGTCGATACATTTTAGAACAGGAAAGTGAAATTACCAGTTTTACCCACTAGTTCATCTAGTCCTTCTTCCGGCCATCGAGCCCCTCCCCGCCCCAAATTCACCCAGACTTCCCACCCAGCCAACAGAACACAATAAACACATATAATATCAATTGTGCAAGTTAATTAGTAGGTGTAAAATGATGCAATTAAGTTGGCAATTCCACGTGCCTGTCTTTTAAAATAGCAACTTATGCATGTAAATATTGGCTCAGCTCCAGAATGCTTTAGACCACCCCCTTTTTACGTGATTATACATGTGTGTGAAAGCAAAAATACACGCACGTTTGAGGTTTATAAAATAGCACGTATGTGAGTAGATGCTACTTACGCACCTATATGCTAATTTTTACATGCATAAGTCTGAAAATTCACCCCCCTTAGTGTTTAAAAATGCAAGCTTTTGAAATTACTCAAATATCTTCTGTCAGTCAATTTTCTCTTTCTTACATGTCCTCATATAAACACTATTTTCTATAGGAAAGGTTACTGGGGGCTTTCAGTCATTGTATATTTGTGGCATAAAGGCTTATAGGGAAGGAATACCTTATACATATAAACCTTCAAGTGACACTTACAAGGGATATAATGGAGGCCAATACTTCCTGTTGGATAAGGGTTGTAGGGAAGAAGGAGATCTAGACAAAGGGGATGGCTAAAAGCAGTAACCCTATTTAGACTGACCTATATTCTGATTTAGTAGTCCTGGGAGAAAGATGCAGAAAATGTTTTAAAAAATTCCCAATTCCATAAAGAGTTCGCACAAGCGCTGCTCACTCCATGCTCCTCTTCGAAAAATGGCGGACCTGCTCTCCCCTGTTCAGCGTCCCGATTTAAAGGGACTCCATCACATGACTCCCAACATAGCGGCAATGCGGTGCCCCTCCCCCTAAAACCAAATTTAGAGGAGGGACAACCAATCAATCTGATCATTCAACCCATGGGCGTTTCAGTATTCAGTTCTGCTTACCTGTTAACTACTTCCCTCTCTGATGACCTGTCTTACCATCATTAATAAATGGCTTTTTCCCTATAAACTTGCACTTATAAAAATATAAGATTTACCATACTGGGTCAGACCAAAGGTGTATCAAGCCCAGTATCCTGGTTTTTAACACTGGCCAATCCAGGTCACAAGTACCTGGCAGAATCACAGAAGGTCAACAGATTCCATGCTGCTTATCTCAGGGATAAGCAGTGGATTACCCCAAGTCCACCTTAATAATGATTTACGGACTTTTCTTCCAGGATCTTGTCCAAACCTTTTTTTAAATCCAGGTACACTAACAGCTTTTACCACATTCCCTGGCAACAAATTCTAGAGTTTTTTGTTTTTTTTAAATGTAATCTTTGTTGATAATTTCATATATGCCAAAATATAAAGGAAATAGAATTTGAAGAAGAATTTGAATTTACCTTCATTATATAAGGAAAAAATAAATTAAAAAACTACAATAGTTTAGATGCTGAAAGTCCACATCATGGAGCCTTTAAAGGACAATAAATAATAGGTAAAAACAAATCACTTCAGTTGAAACATCCCTGAAGCTATCCATCTGACTAATAAAAAATATACCCCTTGACATTCATACCTCTGCAGCAGTTGAAGCGTTAGTAGACTTATCCCTGATAAATAGTTCTATGTGCAAGGGATCAATGAAGGCATACTTATTCCCCTGGAGGGTAATTTAAGCACTTACAAGGAAATTAAAAAAACAAAACAAAACCCAAAAAATCCCAAGGATAGAACCTTCACTTTCAAAGACACGAATGCTCTCCTACGAAATTGTCTCTCACATGCAACATCAGGAAATATCTGCATAACTACTTCACAGAATTTTTCTGTCTTGTATTTAAAATATTGATGTAGAACCAATTCTCTACTTCAGCATAAAAAAAAAAATCAAAATAGCTGTTGTTGATATAGTATCCTGAGAATTAGTTAAAAAAGCTGACATATTGGAGTTATTAAATGATGCAAATACATCTATATTTCCTTCCTCCATAGCTTGTTTCTTAGTCTGAGATACATCTAGAAGCATCTAGAGAGAATATCTTTCTCCTGTACAATTTGCTATACCTCTTTAATATATTTCCTAAACAACTCAAATGGGGACATTAACCTAGATTTTGGAAAATTATGGGCCGGATATTAAGAGTTACACGCGGGCGTAGATTTGTGCGAGCAATCCGGCGTGCACAACTCTACGCCCATGTTATAAAATCGAGGGTCGGTGGTGCAAGGGGGTGCATAATTGTGCAACTTGCGTGCACCAAGCCACACAGCCCTCCTCCGTTCTCTCCGAGGCCGCTCCGAAATCGGAATGGCCTCGGAGGGAACTTTCCTTCTGCAACCCCACCGTCCCCTCCCTAACCCACCCCCCAGTCCTACCTAAACCCCCCCCCCTTACCTTTAACTTAGAAGTTGCGCCTGCCTCTAGCCAGGCGTTGGTTGTGTGCGCCGGCCAACGGCCGGCCCGCGATCCCAGGCACAGAGGCAAATGGCCGCTGTGCCTGGAGACTCCAGCCCCCGCCCATGCCCCACCCCCTTTTTCAAGCCCCAGGACACGCGCACGTCACCGGGTCTATGCAAAATAGGCTCGGCGCGCGCAGGAGTGGATTCTCGGGGTTACACGCATAGCCCTTTGAAAATCCACCCCAATGTAATCAAAGATTTTTTGCCCTCATAGTATTCTAAAGTCTCTATTTTTGAGTGGATATATAAACAGTCTTTCATATTAGCCACTAATGAAGCCTGTAAGTTCACTGTTGATTCAGATAGTGAGGCATTTTGCTTCTCAATATTAGTGACTCGATTATCGAACTCAGAAAATTTAGAAACTGCCCCCATGCTGTAAAAGAAGACAGTTGAGAAATCAGTTCCAGACATCCCTCAGTGTTATTTCAGCTGCTTCAATTGTTTTACCTCCTTTTGACCTCTCCTCAATTGCACCAGATGATAAGTTCACCATTACTGGAGCAGGGATAGGTATAATTGCTATCAATTTCTCTCTTACGGGTGGTGGACTAACCACACACCTCCACAACCAAGAGTAACCTTCAACTGGGCTGGGACTGCAGCAGTAACCACACTTCTGCCTCCATCTTTTAGTACAGAAGGCAGTAAATCCAAAGAAATCTCCCAGGGCACACCACAAATTCCAGAGTTATTCATAGTTCCCCAATCCGCAGTTCCCCTTTCGATAGGAGAGAGGTATGTTGGAGTGGTGGGGAAAGAGCAATAAAGCTCAGAGAGGCCTCACCTGGAGTCTTTTGCGGGATACTTCCCACCTGGTCTTCAAGTCAGAGTAGATGGTCATCCATAGGCCCTCTCACAGATGTGGAGACAGCTGGGAAGCCAAACAACTTCCCTTTTCTTTTTCTCCCCATTGTTCCTTACACAGAAAAAATGCTGTAAGGGGCGCGCTCCTTCAGCACATCAGAGAATGTCCACCTATGAAGCGTCGGCAAGGACTCCAGATGTAGGCTGTCCTCCATGGGCCAGGTGGAAGCAGGGAATAACAGCAGCATTACAGGCAGACTAAGAATTCTAGAGTTTATGCTTTGAGTAAATAACTATTTTCTCCTATTTGTCTTAAATGTATTAACTAGTAACGTTATTGCATGTACCATAATCTTTGTATTTTTTGAAAGATTAAACATTCTACGACGTTCCTTATTTTATAGACTGCTATCATATCTCCCTTCAGAGGAGAATAATCCCATCCTTTTTATCATTTTGGTTGCCCTTCTTTATACCTTTTCTAATTCAGCTATGAATTTTTTGAGATATGGTGATCAGAATTGAACACAATACTCAAGGTGTGTTCTCAACAGAGTGATACAGAGGATTTATGACAACCTTTGTTTTATTTTCCATCCCTTTCCTAATAATTCCTAGCATTCTAACAAAATAACATATTACTGTTGGCAGAAAAGGAACAAAGGGTCCATCCAGTGTGCCCAGCAAGTTTCCTATGGTAGTAACTACTGCTCCATGCATGTTTATTTATTTATTTATTTAAAACAATTTATATACCGATAACCATTTGCACATCATACCGGTTTACATACAACAGAAAACAGGCGCCCGGGGGAGGGCATAACTTTTACATAGAACGTAAAACTGTAAATAAATCATATGGTTAAATCATATGTCTGGTAAGTGTAGTAACTGCTGCTTTGGCAGGATACCCCTATTTGTCTGTTAAGGGTAGTAACTGCCGCTCCATGCAGGTTACCCGTATGCCTCATGTTAAGAATAATAATACGTACAGTCAAAGCCAAGTAATGGTCAAATCCATAAAATTACTGCTAGCAATATTTTTACATGGTGAACAACCTTCCTGATAATTCAGACAATCTGCTTAATGTGCTTTGCTTTTGGACTTGGCAGTAGAAGCAGTCCTGTGCTATATCCCTAATTCAGTGTATCAGTATCCCAGACTATAAATGTCTGAGTCCAGCGTTGGCTGTCTTCAGAATCCAATACCCCTTTCTCCTTCCCCCTGTCAGCCGAGAGTGATGTTGCAGTCAAAAGCATCAATGCTAATTGATTAAGAGTAGTAATCCCCCATGTCTTCTGTTAAGAGTACTAACTGTTGTTCCGTGCATTTTACCCCCATGCACCTTTTCTTCATTATCATCCACAAGCTTTTAGGGATTCACAGTGTTTATCCCATGCTCTTATGAATTTGTTCCTTGTTTTCATCCACACCACCTCTTCCGGAAGGCCATACTAGACATCCACCACCCTTCTCTGCAAAAAAAATATTTCCTTATGTTGGTTCTGAGTATTCCCCCTTGAGTTTCATTTTATGATCCCTAGTTCTTGTTTTCTTTCCAACTGAAAAGATTTGAAGTTTGCGCATCATTAAAACCTTTCAGGTATCCAAAGGTCTGCATCATATCTCCCCCTGCACCTCCTCTCTTCCAGGGTGTACATGTTCAGTCCCTTCAGCCTCTTCTCATAAGACTTCCAAATACAGACCCCATTCCATGTTGGTCTCCTTTCTTTGGACCACCTCCATCCTGTCTCTATCCTTTTTGAGATACAGGTTCGACCTTTGAACACCATACTCCAAAGTGAGGAGGCCTCTCCAAGGACCGGTGCAAGAGTATCACCACCTCCTTTTTCTTACTGGTTTTACCTCTCTCTATGCTGCTCAGCATTCTTCTGGTTTTAGCTATCACCTTGTCACATTGCTTTGCTGCCTTCAGATTGCCGGACACTGTCTCTCCAAGGTCCCTCTCCCAGTCCATGCACATTATTCTTTCACCCCCCATCACATACAGCTTTTTTGGATTACCACACCCCATATGCATGACACTGCCCTTCTTGGCATTGAATCCCAGCTGCCAAACTCTCAACCGGTTTTCAAGTTTTCTTAAATCACTTTTCATTCTCTCTAATCCTTCAGGTGTGTCCACTGTGTTGCAGATCTTAGTATCATCCACAAATAGACAAACTTTACCTTCTATCCCTTCTGAAATGTCGCTCACAAAGATATTGAACAGAACTGGTCCCAAAACGATCCCTGTGGCACTTCACTTAATGCTGTTCTTTCTTCAGACTAGGTTCCATGTACCATTACACGTTGTCTCCTGTCAGTCAGCCAGTTTGCAATCTATGTCATTACTTTGGCACCCACTCCCAAGCTTCTCATTTTGTTCACTAGTCTCCTATACGGGACCATATCAAAAGCTTTGCTGAAATCCAAGAAAATCACATCTATCCTAGCCATCTTCCTCGATCCAATTCTCTAGTCACCCAATCAAAAAATCCATTAGCTTTGTCTGATAGGACCTTCCTCTGGTAAATCCATGCTACCTCGGGTCCAGCAACCCACTGGATTGTAGATAGTTCACTGTCCTTTCCTTCAGCAGAATTTCCATTAATTTTCTCACCACCGAGATGAGGCTAACTGGCCTGTAATTTCCAACCTCCTCTCTGCTCCTACTCTTGTGAAGCGGGGACCATCACCACTCTTCTCTAATCTCGTGGCACCAGACCCGTTTTCCAGGGATCTATTGAGCACTGCAGGTCTTTCAGGTCTTCCCACATCTCTGAGCTCCCTCAGTATACTGGGATGTACCTCATTTGGCCCCATGACCTTGTCCAATTTCACTTTTCCTAGCTCTTCCTATACATTGTCTTTTGTAAACAGAGTTTCATCTACTCCATCCCCATCTACATTCTTGTCAACCAGCAATGATCCTTCTCCAGGGTCTTCTTTAGTGAACACTGAACCTAAGTATTTGTTTAATATTTCTGCCATTTCTTCACATCTCCCCACATTGCTCCTTGTCAGCTTTCAATTTCACTGCCCCAAGGACTGGATTGAGGATCACTGTCCTAGAGCACTCAAATTTTCATATATTTACCACTATCTTTCTCTAGGCTAGAGTGTGATTGCAGCTCTATAGTTTTCATTATAATTAATGAGAGTGATTATGAACCTTTTTTTCTCTCCTGGATTACATGTCCTTTTACTCTAAACACATACTATTCAGAGGTGTAGTAGCCATGGGGGCCTATGGCCCCTAATTTTTGGCTCAAGCCCCCTTTTCTGGCAGCAATGTCATATCTCATTTAAGTCATCCCCTTAAAGATTTAGGAGTTAGAGGGCCTGGAGGCACTGGAATCACTGCCAGTCCATGATCTCTTGCATCTTTAATAGGGACAACTTGAATGGGGAAATAGCACTGTCCTTGGGCTAGACTTGTAAAAGTTTGAGGCCATCAATGTCTTTCTGTTTACTTTCAGCAAGTAATTATACCCCCTCTTCTCAGTCCCCTAAAAGGTCAACAGTGTGAGCGATGAACAATTTTTAAAGTAACTTCATTAATTCAGGGGGAGAGTGAGAAACAGCAGAGACATGGCTGGTAGAGGGTGAAAAGACAGGAGGTACGGAGTGTGCCAAAAAGTAAAAAAAAAAAATTTAATTAAAAGGGCTTTGTAATTATCGCTATGAGGACCTATATAGGATGGGATAAGGAGTGGGGGGTGGGGACTGGCCACCGTGTCTAACCATATTAACCCTTGGCCTCCCCCACCCCACCCCATAGTTCTGGCTATGCCTCTGCTGCTATCAGAACAAAATCTGAAAAAAAATATATTTAAAAACACAACTACCTTTTCCTCTGGAAACAATAGCTTAAAAGGGATAGTGCTGCTTTCTCAGGAGATCACAACATTCACCTTTCAAAAACGGTTTGGCCTTGACTAATGCCTACAGTACACTTCACAACATGTATACAACCAAATATACATTTACTACTATTCGGTCTTGAACACCATCTCAAGTCCCTCCTTACAGTACATTACTCAAATAGATGACACTAGAAAGGGCTGATTGAATGTTTATTCTTTTGTTTGTATGTTATTTCATACCGTTGCTTTATTTTTGAAATTATATATAAAACATTAGTTGTAACCTGCCTAAGGTGGTTTTTTTTTGCAATTAATTGAATTATAAATCCAAAAAATAAACACACTAAACAGCCTATACATGAAGTAACAACAGGCAACAAAGTAAATATAATTATTACTTAGAAAAGAAAATACTAAATTGGACAGTTAAATGTATCCACTTTACTACATGAATGACTCATGTAGAATGTGACTGGTGCTTGAGGGACTTGACAATCTCTCTTCTGCTTTTCTTGTTGGAACCATAGAAGAAGCGTGACATTGTGTGCTTGAAAAAAGAAGAGAACCACTACCAACCAACACGTACTTAACTATTCTTAAATTTTTTCTGACAGTTTAGTAATCCATTTTTATCATCACACCTACAAAGAGAAGAAAGCTTTTTAGAAAGCGAGATAGACCAAGAAAAGAAGATTAATGTTATTTATAATTACAAAGTATGAACATTGTAACCCCCAAAATCTTGCTCTGTAACCAAACAGAAAGGCAAATGCTTCTCACAGCAGAAGTCTACAGAAAGCATCATTATTCCACTCAACTGACCTTTATATGCATTTGGAACACTCTGGCAACAGGAAAGAAATCAGCTGTTCTGACACTCAGCAAGTGCTCACAAGAGTCATGCTGCCACTGCACCAGTCTTTACATGCAGACACCTCACATTTTCACATTTACAG
This sequence comes from Rhinatrema bivittatum, assembly GCF_901001135.1. Taxonomy (NCBI): domain Eukaryota; kingdom Metazoa; phylum Chordata; class Amphibia; order Gymnophiona; family Rhinatrematidae; genus Rhinatrema; species Rhinatrema bivittatum. Next base: position 177,386,037 of record NC_042616.1, read on the forward strand.
ATAGACATGCCCACACACAGCCCTGAGAGAACTCAGTACAGGAGAAAGAAATATACTTACCACCAAGCTACCCCGCTGACAAGAGGTACCAGCTGGATTCCTATTGCAAGCCACTGGGGCACCCTATCTTCCCAATGATTTTGGACCCAGTAACCCGGAGGCAGTGTGTCCTGGAAGAGTTCTGGCCTCTCTTAACTTTGGTCTGAAAAATATAAACAAAAGAAAGAAAAGATCAACTAAAGCCAGTATGTTATTTTATATATATATATATATATATATATATATATATATATATATATATATATATATATATATATATACCAGACAACTCTTAACCACCTCCAATTCCACCCAAACAATGTAGCCTACGGGCACTGTAAATAATTAACTTATGTTAACCTATACTGCTCTCCTCTTCTCCCAGTTCTATTACCTTGTTTCATTGTAACTGCAACCCTCATGCACCAGTCATAGTTTTATTGTTTTATGCACCCCTTGTTCTAATGTAAAACCGGCATGATGTGATCTGTTCATGAATGCCGGTATAGAAAAAACCTAAATAAATAAATAAAAATAAATAAATATATAAGAAAAGATCAACTAAAGCCAGTATGTTATTATATATATATATATATGTATATATATATATACACACATATACACACACATATATATATATATAAGAAAAGATCAACTAAAGCCAGTATGATGTTTTATAAATATATATATATATATATATATAAGAAAAGATCAATTAAAGCCAGTATGTTATTTTATATATATATATATATATATATATCTTAGGCATGTGCAGAGGGACGCCATACGTTGCATTCGTGATTCGGATTCGTTGGGCAGCAGATATGTTACATTCGGCCGTATGGCACCCCGACGCGTTAATACGGCGATTTCTAAAATTAACTACAACCCCCCACCCTCCTGACCCCCCCAAGACTTACCAAAACTCCCTGGTGGTCATGCGGGGAGTCCGGGAACCATCCCCTGCACTCTCCCACCCTCGGTGCCGGTTTCATCATGGCGCAGATAGCCTTTGTCACAGGGGTGACCGGTGCCATTGGTCAGCCCCTGTCACATGGTCATCGGCGCCATCTTGTGCTCCTACCATGTGACAGGGGCTGACGAATGGCACCGGTAGCCCCTGTGACATTGTATGGGCAAAGGCTATCGGCGCCATTTTGAGTACTGGCATCGGACGGCCGGAGTGCAGAAGGTCGCTCTGGGACCCCCAGGGACATTTGGCCAGCTTGGGGGGCCTCCTGACCCCCACAAGACTTGCCAAAAGTCCAGCGGGGGTCCGGGAGCGACCTCCTGCACGCCGGCCGTCCGATGCCAGTACTCCAAATGGCGCCGATCGCCTTTGCCCTTTCTATGTCACAGGGGCTACCGGTGCCATTGGTCAGCCCCTGTCACATGGTAGGAGCACAAGATGGCACCGATGGCCATGTGACAGGGGCTGACCAATGGCACCGGTAGCCCCTGTGATAAAGGCTATCGGCGCCATGATGAAACTGGCTCCGAGAGTGTGAGTGCAGGGGATGGCTCCTGGACCCCCCGCTGGACCACCAGGGAGTTTTGGTAAGTCGGGGGGTTCAGGAGGGTGGGGGGTTTGTTTACATTTTTATTTAGGTGGCCGTATAATTCAGCGAAGATTCGTGTATTCGTGGGGAATCGCAATACGTTTCGCATCCCCACGAATACTATGAATAGTGCAATATACATTGCGGATCGCCAATACGGCGAAAACGAATGCACACCCCTAATATATATATATATAAGAAAAGATCAACTAAAGCCAGTATGTTTTATATATATAGATATATATATATACACACACACACACACACCAGAAAAAATCTATACAGAGTGGGGTACAAGCACAACAATTATTTCTACAGGCATTTATTTTTTATTTAAAAATACGTTTATTACAAAACCATATTATTCAAAGATACTCATCAGAAAATTTGCTTTGAGTTCATTGCACATTACATTAATTGAATATGTCTCCTTTACATCATTAATTCATGAATACCATCCAGATACATTTCTACTATACTTTAAAAACATTCATACCCATACACAACTCCATGCACAACCATTCATTCTAACAATTCAGTCATAAAAAATACACATTGATCTCCCACTTATTGCACAAATTAGTATCTCACAATGAATACTACAATAATTAAATCCCTTGTTTTAACATATTCTTAGAACAAATACATCAGACATTTCCCATTCCCCTTGTTTCTCCTCACATTATCAAATGTATTGCAATATGTCCCACCAGCACTTCCATGTGTTCTCTTAGGGATAGATTTTCTAAATCTACGCGCACGCGTACTTTTGTTTGCCGGATTTTATAAGATACGCGCGTAGCCGCGTGTATCTTATAAAATCTGGGGTTGGCGTGTGCAAGGGGGTGCACATTTGTGCAACCTGCGCGCGCCGAGCCCTGCGCGTGCTGCCCGTTCCCTCCGAGGCCGCTCCGAAATCGGAGCGGCCTCGGAGGGAACTGTCCTTCTACCACCCCCCCCCCCCCCCCCGCACCTTCCCCTCCCTTCCCCTACCTAACCCACCCCCCGGCCCTATCTAACCCTTCCCCCTACCTTTCTTGGCAAAGTTACGCCGGCCGGAGATGGGCGTAACTCTGCACGCGCCAGTGGGCTGCTGGCGCACCATCACCCGACCCGGGGGCTGGTCTGGAGGATCGGCCACCCCCCTGAAACACCCCCGGAACGCCCCGAAAATCGCACTGCCCACCCAGCACGCCCCCGACACGCCCCCCTTGCGAAGCCCCAGGGCTTGCGCACGCCGCCGAGCCTATGCAAAATAGTCTCGGCGCGTGCAGGGGTTTTTTAAAACAGTTACGTGCATAACTTATGCACGTAACCCTTTTAAAATCCAGCCGTTAGTGTGTTGCAATATGGCCCTTGTTTCGCCGAATCGGCTTCTTCAGGGGAAATAAATTATTGAAGAGAACCTCACTTGTTGAAAGGAGCCACTATAAAAATAGTCAATACAAAAAAAAATTTATTTTGAAAAAATATGTACTTCACATCTATGAACCCCCCTTTTCTTCTTTTAATACTTTTACTCAATCCCCCCTACAACTCAGCAATTAATAATTACCTTAGCACTTTCATATTATGTTGAGATTAACCAAATGTGTATTCATTCCAAGTCTCTTTACCTTCTCCAATTCTTTCTGACCATACAACTGTTGAAATAAACTCAATTACTCACTTATATACATTCAACAAAAAATGCCATAAAACAGTCTATTTCTGAAAACAATTTCAATCACTCCTATAAATGTATAAAGTGTGGGGAAATCACCTGCTAGCATTCCCAAGCCTATACATTAACCACACCGCAGACACCAGCCGTACTCAAAAGTATTATTTAGCCAGAATTCCCCTATTGTTTAAAAAAAAAAAAAAAAGCATACTAAACTATCTCCACCAGGAGATGATATTTATTGGCCTTTGGCTCCACCCGCTCCTGATTTTTCACTGCTCACTATGCACTAATATCACTTTTTCTTATAGACCTTCAGACCTCCATACCACTCAACTCCCTAACCAATCTCTCTTTCTGTCTCACACACACACCAGTCACCTCCCTAACCAGTCTCTTGCTCACACATTTTCTGTCTCTTACTTACACAGTCTCAATCACACATGTTCTCTCACACACTTACACACATAGTGGCTCACTCTCTTGTCTCACTCACTCACCCCCCACCCCTAGCACACATGGCAGCTACAGCACAAGGCAGTAAACATATGTGAGAGCAAGAAACTGGTCAGGGAGGTGACTGGTGTGTGTGAGAGAGAGAGAGATTGGCCAGGGAGGCAATCACAAAAATAAAATATTCTCTCTTAAAATAAAAGAATGTTTCTAAAACACATCATGCACTTTGATACATCTTCACATATTAAAACAAATACTAAGTGGATAGATTTTGGGTTTCTAGCAGGGGCTATTGGACATGAGCTCCAGTGAGTTTCGGAGCAATCTCTTGCAAGCACAGACTTTGTCTAGCACTGTCATGGGAAAGGAAGCCCCCAGAATCATCTCTCCCACAAAGCGGCTTTGGCCCAAACTCTTAACTTTGCTCATTTGTACTTTTGCTTTTTAAGTGGAGCAGAGTCTCTTTCTTTGGCCTTTCTTCTCTTCCATTGCTTCTGTGGGAAAATATCCATGAGTACAGCAAGTACCTTTGAGTTCCCCATGTGTGATATTTATTGCTCACACTCTTTTTTTCTCATACACATCGCATCCATCATTCATTTAACCCATTTCTGGTTTCCTGTTCTCCATATTTCGATTTCATGCATACTGTGAACAAGAACCTGTTACAGCAGTCTGCCTGGAAGAGATTCTTAAAACCTGGAGATGTTTGCAAAGTTTGCAGGACTTCCAGGCTTAAAGTCTGGGTGGTGACGTTGCCCAGAGTTGCAGAGGAGCTCAAAACCTGCAGCTCATGCCTTGGCCAGAACCTGCATTTCCCCCCCAGTCTTAACCTCCATTGCTCCTTCCTGAAACATCATCCCTGCTAAGCGGCTTTTACCGCTAGGATGACCACTGCCTGCTTTCAGAGCGGACGACCAGGCTCTTGGACATCATGCACAGGGTCTGGTTAGAGGCACAGACCGGAAGCTAAACGTATGCTGCAGCAGCATGGCCCTTTCTTCTTCCCGCGTGCCTGGTAAACATTACTTCCTCTTCCGGGCTGCAGGGGCAGGAAGAAGAAAAGGCCTTGTTGTTGTTGCTGGCTTCCACAAACACTGCTGCCGTTCCTCACCAGGCTTGAATTGTGCTGATAGCACGGGCAGGAATGGCAGCAGTGTTCGTTGAAGAATTGTGTGCATCTTGCTGGGGTGAGGAGAGAGAGGGAACAGCAGTGGGAGACCAGGAAGTATGCAACACACTGGTTGAGAACCACTAAAGAGGTTAGGACTTTTCAGCTTGGAGAAGAGATGGCTGAGGGGGGATATGATAGAGATGTTTAAAATCATGAGAGGTCTAGAATGAGTTAATGTGAATCAGTTATTTACTCTTTCAGATAATAGAAAGACTAGGGGGCACTCCATGAAGTTAGCATATGGCACATTTAAAACTAATTGGAGAAAGTTCTTTTCCACTCAATGCACAATTAAACTCTGGAATTTGTTGCCAGAGAATGTGGTTAGTGCAGTTAGTATAGCTGTGTTTAAAAAAGGATTGGATAAGTTCTTGGAGAAGTCCATTACCTGCTATTAATTAAGTTGATTTAGAAAATAGCCACTGCTATTACTAGCAACGGTAACATGGAATAGACTTAGTTTTTGGGTACTTGTCAGGTTCTTATGGCCTGGATTGACCACTGTTGGAAACAGGATGCTGGGCTTGATGGACCCTTGGTCTGACCCAGCATGGCATGTTCTTATGTATACCTTGGCATGACATTAACTATCTGGCAACTTAGCTGTAAGAAATTACAAGAAAAACTCCTAAGGGCCTTACATGAAATAAAAATACATCCTCTTACACACACACAAGATCCTCTCATACACCTACACCCAGACATCCTCTCATACACAGTCTCTCTCACACACAGGCATTCACTCTCACAGGGAAAGTCTCTCATTCACATTTGTGCAGGTAGATTTTCATGGGAACAATTATATGTATATTTTTTTAAAATTCAACAGTGTGCACGTAAGTACAGAGTCTTCCCTCAATCCTATTCCCAGGAATCCTTCCTCTCAATGCAGGAGAAAATACACACATAGAGACCTCAGGCACATACTTTGATCCACTTATAGGGTGGGCAATTTTTAAAAAGCCCATTTTCTGGTGGAAATGCCTTTTAAAATTACTCTTTGAACATCTGCACCTTAAACTTTTACAAACCCAGTTTAAAAATTGTATTACACCACATGTAAACTAACACATTTTAAGGGGCCTTGGTTCTCTGATTTTTCAGAGCGTCCTATTCGATCTCCCTTGCATAAATTTCTTTGCCGCCTACCACCATCCATAATTATGCCCCACTGTATAAATTACAAAGGTCACATCCCTCCCTACGACTCCAAGCACCACCAAAGATTCAGACCCTTATCTGAAGCCATTTCTGAATTATAAGGGGGAGGACACCACATACACAGCCATGCAAACCGCAACACACAGTCATCGGTACAATCACAATTTCATAAAGATTCTCTTTGGATACACCCCAGGTTAAAATACATCAGAGAAGATACCTCTGTGCACAAAAAAACCCAAACAGTAACTATCTTCTGGATAGACTTTTCGGTTTAAAAACAATCTAAACGTAAATTCAGTTGTAGAGAGGGCCTTAACCTTAAAAAATTCCACTAGACTGCCATACTAGTGAAGCACGTTCTCTCTCACATACACATGCTCTCACATTCATGTGCGCACATTCTTGCTCCCCAGTACAGAAGCTTTCTCAGGCCTGCACAGCTACTTTCTCACATATACATGCAGTCTTACAATCTATTTGTTCTCATGCTCCTACACATGTTCACCCTCATGCTTCTTTTATATGCTATTTGCTCACACATATATACATGCTCCATCTCACATACATATGCTCGCTCGCTCTCTCTCTCTCATACACACACACACACACACTTACACTTGCTTTCTATCTCCTTGGAACATATCAGTTGATATGGCCTCTTCTCTTTGGCCATGCAGCCCCACAGAGAGTTCTATTTTCTGCCTTGCAGCCCAGTTGGCAGGGGCCTCATTGCTTCAGCCGCGCAGCCCAGTTGGCAGGGGTCTCATTGCTTCAGCCGTGTAGCCCGGCCGATGGCGGCCTCTTCGCTTCAGCCGCGCAGCCTGGCCGACGGCGGCCTCTTCGCTTCAGCCGCGCAGCCCGGCCGACGGCGGCCTCTTCGCTTCAGCCGCGCAGCCCGGCCGACGGCGGCCTCTTCTCTTCAGCTGCACAGCCCGGCTGACAAGGGTGTCTTCTTTTCCACCACGTGGCCCAGCACAAGTTAGCCCCGCAACCACGTGACTGGCCTGACCAGCCCAAGGCATGCCTGAAGCCCCGATAGGCCAATCGGCCATGACAGGCTCCTTTGAAAATCCAAAGAGAAACTGGACCGAGCCAAGCATAGGGAGAAGGAAGCCAGGCCGTGACAACCAGGGACTGAGGGAATTGGGATCAAAGGGGGGAGGCATGGATGGGGAGAGAGGACGAGCTGGGTTTGGGTTGGGGGAGAGGGAGAGGGAGAATGCGGCTGGCTCGCACATATCCGGAACCGGGGCCTCACTTTATAGTAACAGCAGCACCGCGATCAGTACTACAGAGACCTTTCCACCACCTCTGAGCATGTGACAAGACTAGAGGACAGTCGCACCTTAGCATGAGGAACAACAGAAAGGTAAGCCTGCGCGCCATGGTGACGTGGGACGCTCATGCTGCTCTGAGTTGAGGCAAATGATGCAGGGGCATTTTTTTGGGGGGCCCCATTTTTTGCCGCCTCAAAATTCTCCTGTCTGAAGCGGCAGCCTCACTCTGCCTCATTATAGAACCATCCATGCCTGCACCTAAAGAGGAGCTGTGGTGCATGTAAGATATGTGCGTACAGCTGCAGACGTGCACATGTGAAGAGTATTTTATAACCTACGTACATAGATTATAAAATAGGGCATATTTTTGTGCACGGCGAGATATGGACGTCTATGGGCACATGCACATGCACATGCACAGCCCTTTTAAAATCTACCCTTTAGTATCTGCTCTATTCATTAAGGAGACTAGATTGCAAAGGCCTTGTATGAAAAATCCAAAAAGCTAATTCATCTATGAGCTCACTTATCTAGCTGTTGTTCTACAGAGATGCAACAGACTCCATTCCTGCTTCCAATCATGTTTCTCCTTCCCCCTCTTTAGAATAGTTTGATGTGCATTTCGCCTTGCCTAGGCATGAGCTGCAGGTTACCAACATTTCCTGAGATCTGATAGTAGACTATTCTATAGATTGATATTAAGCACGGCATATTTACGCAAGAATAAAAAACAATACTAATAATTTTGTGCCTGCCTTTTCCAAATAATGTTCAAGGTGACTTACAGCACTTTTGGTATTCAGGCACAATAAAGTCCTTGCCCCAAAGAGCTTTCAATTTGATTAAGATAAAGTGATTAGCCCAAACTCACAAAGAATATCAATGGGGGTGAGAAGTGAGATTTGAACCCTCGTTTCTCTGGTTTTCAGCCCCTTCCTCTAACTCTCCACCATGCCTTCCCTCCAGTAGTAGTGTCAACAATGGACAGAAAGATAGTTTGCTAATGAGATTACATGCACATAACTAACAATGTTCATGACTATCTTCTGCTTTCATTTTGACATTGTAACAATTCAGAAACTGGCATTTTTCTCACATTTTTCATCTCAACAGGTTGTGTCATTACTATTTCAATGGACTTAAAGTCCTATATCCTTTAAAATAATGCCTGGTGCATCATGTGACTTCATATAACACAGTTGGAAACAGTATGAAGTATAAAATAATGAGAGGTCTTGAACGAGTAGATGTGAATCGGTTATTTACACTTTCGAATAATAGAAGGACTAGGGGGCACTCCATGAAGTTAGCAAGTAGCACATTTAAGACTAATCGGAGAAAATTCTTTTTCCCTCAATGCACAATTAAGCTCTGGAATTTGTTTCCAGAGGATGTGGTTAGTGCAGTTAGTGTAGCTAGGTTCAAAAAGGTTTTGGATAAGTTATTGCAAGAGAAGTCCATTAATTGCTATTAATCAAGTTGACTTAGGAAATGGCCTCTGCTATCAGTAGCATGGGATCTTCTTGGTGTTTGGGTACTTGCCAAGTTCTTGTGGCATGGTTTGGCCTCTGTTGGAAACAGGATGCTGGGCTTGATGGACTCTTGGTCTGACCCAGCATGGCAATTTCTTATGCTTTTATGTTCTTAATGTGAAAAACCCATTCTTTTAGGACTAGAAAAAATTTCACAGCACTTTTGGTACCTCCTGATCATAGCTTTTGAGATATATGAACATTTTTTGGGGGGTATATTTGATGCCTTAGATTTAAAAAAATGTAATTATTTGATTGGTAATAATTGAAAATTGCCAGCTCAGTTACAATTATTTCCTTGATCAAAAAGAGTGCAGAAAAGACCTCAGATAAAATATTTATTTATATTCCAATTTTTTGCACTTCAAAGTGTACATCAGTATATTCAGGTACTATAGATATTTTCCTATCCTCACAGGGCTTACAATCTAATTTTGTACCTGGGGCAATGACTTGCCCAAGGTCACAAGGAGCAACTGTGGGATTTGAACCCAGGTTACCATGGGTCATAGCCCACTGCTCTAACCACTAAGCTATTCCTGCACTCACTATATTACCTTTCTGGTAAAACTTCTCTTCCCACAAATTGCAAAATTGCTGGCAGAGTATACGTTGTATATTGCAAATCTAGAAATAATAAATTGTCATTACTGCATTTAATTGCATTGGAGAAATTACTTACCTGATTTTCCTAAGCTAGACAGATGGACTCGGGACCAGTGGGTTTATGCTTCCCTGCCAGCAGATGGAGATGAAGCAAGCTGACATCACAGTATATATAGCCTTGCAGTGACCCCCGCCTGCCAGTATTCTCTTCAAAAGCAACTGTAGACAGACTAGCAAAAAACAAAATCTTGATGAAATCAGGTAACCAGAACTGTACTCAACCAACCATAAAAACTGAACTCACATAAGATGTTAGGTACCTCCAAGCTAGGGACTGGATGATTATCACTTATCAGTAATCCCTTGGGTCCCAGAGCCCCACAGGAGGCCTGTTAACACACTCATGCAGCAGCTGAAGGCAGAAAGCTGAGTCCATCTGTTTACACTAAGGAAAACAAAATTATCAGGTAATTTCTAGGGATGTGAATTGTGCTTCTAACGACTGAAAATATCGTACGATATTTTCAAAGTCGTCAGAAATCAGGGGCTCCCCGAAACCAATAGGAAAACCCCACGAAATTGTTCGTGGGGTTCTCTTATCGTTTTGGGGGGAGGGCGGGAAAAACGGCACACCAAAACAATCCCTAAACCCACCCCGACCCTTTAAAACTGATCCCTTAGCTTCCCCCCCCCCTCCCTAACCCCCCCAAAACTTTTTACAAGTACCTGGTGGTCCAGTGGGAGTCCCAGGAGCGATCTCCCGCTCTTGGGCCGTCGGCTGCCATTAATCAAAATGGCGCCGATGGGCCTTTGCCCTTACCATGTGACAGGGTATCCGTGCCATTGGCCGGCACCTGTCACATGGTAGGAGTAATGGACAGCTGGCGCCATCTTTAAAAATGGCGCTGGCCATCCAGTGCTCCGGTTCTGATTCACATCTCAAGTAATTTCTCCATTTCCTAGCATGTAGACAGATGGACTCAGGACCAGTGGGATGTACCAAAGCTATTCCCCAACAGGGTGGGAGGCTGCCCGCAGTCCAGAATGTAGGGCCCGCCAAAACATCCAGCACCAAATTAAGACTCCACAATGGAACTGGTAACTGCAAGTGAGGCTGAAGGTGCTTCACTCCCTTTAATAAACAGGTAACATCAGGATAAGACGACAAGGAAACACCATTCAGCAGGTGACTGAAACAGGCAACAGCCGCAACTTGCACCTTCAAGGAATTAAGGGCCAAACCTTTATTCAACCTGCAAAAATTCCAGAATGAGAGGGATCTTAACTGAATAAGGAAGAACACCCCACTCCTCACACCAGGCCTCAAAAACTCTCCAAACCCGCACATAAGCCAAGGAAGTGGAGAACTTGCGAGCACGGAGCAAGGTGGCAATCACCACAGAGGAATAAGCATGCTTCAACAGGCAAGCCTTTTCAAGGGCCAAACCATAAGACAGAACAAATTTGGATCTTCATGAAGAACCAGCCCCTGCTGTAACAGATCCATGTGTGGCAGAAGGCGAAGGGGGGCCCCCACCAGGGAGTCTTCACAAATCCGCATATCTCGGATGCCTGGGCCAGTCCGGCACCACCAAAAGTACAAGTGCCCTGTGGCCTTTGATCTTGTGAATTATCCTACCCAACAAGGGCCACTGAGGAAAGGCATACAGCAATCTGCCTTCTGGCCAGACCTGTATGAGAGTGACTATGCCCATGGCCCACTGATCTCTCCTGTGACTGTAGAATTGAGGAACCTTCGCATTTCAAGAAGTTGCCAGCAGGTCTAGGAATGGAAGGCCCCAGCAATCCACAAGCAGCTGAAACACCTCAGCTGACAACACCCACTCTCCTGGGTCCAGACTCTCCCAGCTGAGAAAGTCCACCCTTACTTTGTCTTTTCCTGCAATGTGAGAGGCTGAGATCATCTGCAGATGATCTTCTGCCTATTTTATAAGCTGGTCTATTTCCTGTGCATTTGCTGGATTTTGGTTCCTCCTTGGCGATTGATTATAGGTCACCATCGTCGAGTTGTCCAACATCATGCAAACTGCTTGATGCCGCAGCCTGTGGCTGAACTGCAAGCATGCCAGGGCCTCCAGGCGACTGATGTTCCAGTGGGACTCTTCAACATTCCAAAGTCCTTGGGCCGTTAACTCTAGATAGTGAGCCCCTCAACCATGGAGACTTGCATTTGTCATGAGTACCAGCCAGTTCAGAGAGGACAAGGGATCTCCCTCTCTCAGATGATCCTCCTGCAACCACCTCTGGAAGTGTGAGCAGACTTCCATCGGCAAGTGGAGCCGAACTGCAGAGTCTAAGACTGAAGATTCCAACGACATAGCAGAGAGTGCTAAAAAGGATGCAAATGTGCCCTTGCCCACGGCACCACTTCCAGGGTAGCCGCCATCAAGCCAAGCACCTGTAAGTAGGACTACACCATTGGGCATATGGTCTTTATCAACTGACTCACTTGAGACATCAATTTCTGGGTCTGAACTTCCGGTAGGAAAACTCTGTCCTGTCCCGTGTCGAACCAGACCTCCAGATATTCTAACAATTGGGTTGGCTGAAGATTGCTCTTGGTCAGGTTCACCACCCAACTGAGCTCTTGCAACAAGGAGATCACCTTGTGCGTCACCCGGCGGCTCTCTTCCTGAGACTTTACTTATGTGTTTTATATACCGTCATTCCATGTGAGAATCACTAGCTCATAATGGTGAACAGGTTTCACATTCATAAATAAATAATAAAAAACTGAGGTAGGCATACGTACAGGAGGGAAGCTAGGGAAACACTTATGTACAGGAGGGAAGCTTGTACAGGAGACTTGCCTGAATTAGCCAGTCGTCCAAATACAGGTGCATCAGGATGCCTTCTTTTTTGCAAGGCCGCTGCTAATACCACCATAACTTTGGAAAATGTTCTGGGACTGGTGGCTAGACCAAAAGGCAGCGCCCAAAACTGATAATGGCATCCCAACACCACAAACCGTAGAAAGTGTTGGTGTTACAATCAGATGGGAATAAGAAGGTAAGCCTCTGACAGATCCAAGGAGATCAGAAACTCCCCCATTATCACAGAACATAAGGTGTTCATGCAAAAATGACCCTCTTGAGATCCAGGATGGGACAAAAGGAGACCTCCTTCTTGAACACAACAAAATAAATGGAATATTGCCCCATACTTTCTTGAGACATGGACACTGGAACCACAGCCCTTAGACTGAGGAGCGTCTGAAGTATAAACTCTACTGCCTGCTTCTTCTGCAGGAAGTGGCAAGGGGACACTATGAATACGTCCTGAGGAATACTGCAATATTCCAGTGCATACCCTTCTCGTATCACCTCCAGGATCCACTGGTCCGACGTGATCTCGACCCACCTTCAATAAAAGAGAGAGAGAGAGAGAGATGTCTCCTTATATTCTGTATAACTTAGCAGAATGCCAAAAGTACATAAAATTTGTCATGTAGACGCTTGTTATGAATATTGACCAGTCATAATAGGCTTCATCGTGAAAGCAAGATTGCTAGATGATTTGCCTTATTTTTAATCATCGGTCAAAGTCCAAAATAGAAGATACATTTTTTTCAAGATATTTTCATTTGCAGTACATGCAATTGGTTTCAGGCATTTTCGCCCCTACAGAGGGATGACCTTTCAGTAGACTCAGTCTTTTGGTAGGTCTCAGTCCTTTCATCCCCAACAGCCCAAGAGAGGAGCAGACTTGGGTGGTGGACCTTCCAGAGTCTCCCAATGAAGGTTTGCCAACCTACCTTCTGGAACAGCGATGTACACAGTGATGTTCATAAGATAAGTTATACTAATTGCACCAATTGCATGTACTGCAAATGAAAATATCTTGAAAAAAATGTATCTTCTATTTTGGACTTTGACCAATGATTAAAAATAAGGCAAATCATCTAGCAATCTTACTTTCACGATGAAGCCTATTATGACTGGTCAATATTCATAACAAGCGTCTACACGACAAACTTGATGTACTTTTGGCATTCTGCAAAGTTATATTTGTATTTTGCCACAGTACCTAAATTTATTATTGGGGATCACGTGATTGATTGTTAATCTTTATATTCTGTTCCAGAAGGTGGGTTGGCAAACCTTCATTGGGAGACTCTGGAAGTTCCACCACCCGAGTCTGCTCCTCTCTTGGGCTGTTGGGGATGAAAGGACTGAGACCTACCAAAGGCTGAGTCTGCTGAAAGGTCATCCCTCTGCAGGGGCGAAAATGCCTGGAACTGTGTAGACGACCCCTCATACCAAAGGGGCACTGAAACTGCTTCTTATTCTCCAGAAACTGAGGAACCAGAGACTAACCCCACTTACTGGCCAGTTTCTCCTACTCGCTCCCAAACAAGAGTGAGACTTTAAAGGTCATTTTGGTAAGATTGGCTTTGGAGGCTGCGTCAGCTGACCAATTTCGCATCCAGAGTTGACGCTTGGCTGCTATCACCGAAGCCACTCCTCTGGCCGAGGTCCAGACCAAATCACAGCCTGCGTCTACTAAAAAGGTGGCAGCAGGTTCCATAACTGCTCTGGAATTCCCTCCAGATTCATCAGCATCCTGAGGGAGACGCAGGGTGCAACAAGAGGCAATCTGTAAATTCATTGCTACCACTTCAAAGGCTTGCTTAAGAATATCCTCAATCATTTTATCACGTACATCTTTCAAGACTGCTCCTCCATCTATGGGGATAGTTCGCTTAGAAATGCCACATACCAGAGCATCCACTTTGGGAAAATGCAAACCCTCTCTCACAGCCGGATCCAGGGGGTACAGGCCTTCCAATGTCTGACCCCCTTTAAAATTTGCCTCTGGAGCGTCCCATTCCAGATCAATCAATTCCTGGATGACCTATATCACAGAGAAAAAACAAGAGGCTTTACATAAGGAAACCAAAATGGGATTCTTCTTAGGCTCCGACATAGCATCTGAAACAGAGACAACCAGCCGTTTCAAGGTCTGGGAAATCAGGGCCGGCAGTTCATCTCTATGAAAGAACCACAACATGGTTCGATTAGGTTCCAGCCCTGGAGGAATTTCCTCATCTTCCAGGGAATCAGGATCAACCTAATCATCAGTGCCATCTGGATTCCTGTCGGGAATGTCTTCAGGAAGCCGAGTCGAGTTCTGGTGCTTAAGCATAGGACTGGAAGAGGGAGGAGCCACCGGCTGAGGGTCTGACCGGACAGAAATGGGGGAAGCGGAGGACTGCGCTTGAAGAAAGGCTTATAAGCCTTGAAAAAATTCTACCCAAGAAAAAGTAGCCGGGTCCAGACCAATCCCAGAAGGAACTGGAGCTGGTCCCACAGAACATCCCTCTCCAGTGGAGGAACCAGTCAAGGGAGAACCAAGATCTGGCATCCCCCCCAGTCAAGGCCATGACCAACCCATCATCAGAATGGGAAGAGCCAGGCTTAGCAAAATCTGAGGAAGACAACTCTCCCTGAGTGTCTGAGCAGCGCTGACACAAGTTAGAAGCCAGGTCAGGCTGAGAAGCCCCATTATGACAGGCAAGAAATATAGGAAGACGCTTACATTTCTTGCTTACCGGTGCCATCGCAGCAGTAAGCATGTGTCGGAACAGCTCGTGCTCAAGAGGAAATGCGCCCAAAACATAAGCACCGAGAAGTGCAGCAAGGCACACGCAGAACCTGTGCACCAAGGTAAACGTATAAAAAAAAAGGTTTATGCGTATAAAAAGCATGCCCAAAAATCGAGCGCACAATGCTTGCACCAAGCCAAAACACTGCGTACACTGACTGCCCATAGAAGGCAGTAGCGCATGCACACGAACGGGCAAAAACGGCCACCATGGCCTACTATGTGCGTGCAGGAACAAAGCCTAAAGTGCAGGGCCTAGCCCACGGTGGCTGCTCAACCTGTCCGGCTGCCCAGTACCCCAGTCCCAACAAGAGCAGGAACTAACGTTGGTACAGCGTTTTGAGAACGGACTCGAGGAAGTCCTGAAACCCCTCTAATTGTCTCTGATGCAGCTTAAAACTTTCTTTTTTTTTTTTTTAACCTTACCTGAGCTCAGCCCTTGCTGGCTAAGTACAGAGACGGTCTCCGGATGTGGGGGGAGAAGGCATCTGCCGTCACTGCCGCATTTTGCCTCCTGCACCTGCTGCCTTTCAGCTGAACTAGCAGCTAAGTCCACGCCGGGAAACCCAGCTACCAGACCAAGGCACACCTCTGAGGGACCATGGAAATCACCTCAGGAACTCTCAAGTGAGGGAGGGACCTTTAGGTATCACCACAGGAGATTGGGCCTTTCTTTTCCTGAATTTAGAATTTCAGATTTCTTCTTCCAAAAAGCTTGAAGCAATCCCGATAGGAAGATGCAAGTCCACGATCTGCTGGAGACGGATAATATTACCTGGATATATATATCTGCACTGTGACGTCAGCTTGCTCTGACGTCACAGTGCAGATATATACATCTGCTCTGTCTCCATCTGCTGACAGGGGAGCATAAACCCACTTGTCCTAAGTCCATCTGTCTACATGCTAGGAAATCTTATTTAGATTAGCCAGAGTTCACGTTCTTCCTCAGACTAGTGCTTATATTTATGGCATGTTTTTTGGTGTTTATAAAATAAATGTTGGTGTTTTTTTGTGACTAGTTTTGAGTTCTGTGTAGATCAGGGGTTCTCAACCCAGTCCTGTACAGAGGACTGAATCTATCTCTATTCATGAGATAGATTTGCATGCACTGCATTCATTACATGCAAATCTATCGCAGGCATATTCATTTTTGATAGCCTGAAAACCTGACTGGCTAGGTGTGTACCTAGGACTGGGCTGAGAACCCCAGATGAAGATACTTAAAAATCAATAACTTGTGTTTTACCTGGATAAAATGCCAATGTTGATCACCGCCAGTTATCCAAAGGAATTTCAGCTCGGAATTGCTAATTTATTTGACTAATTTTAATATTTGGAATTAGTCAAACTGTCTGGCTAAGTATAGATAATGGTATGAGCAGAGCTAAAGTCGATTTAATTTGTAGACAGAAAAAAATACCTGTGGAGTAGGTGAGAGGAGGGGGAGGCAAAGTGGTAGGGAGCAGGGCAGGGGCTGGAAAAGGCCGCGACCTGTGTGAGGGAGAGAGGCTGGGAGTTTACACACAGACACAATTTATTTTCTTTCTTTATTTGATTTCTATGCCACATATTCATAGTTCAAGGCAGCTTACATGCCCTGGTCTTTCAATTGTGCCAGGAAACTTCACAAAACTTAAGGCATTGTGGCTGCTTTTGTCTCATGGTAAACAGCTCCAAACTCCCTGGATCTGCTTCCTCTGGTAGCTGAGGGGCCAGAAATGATTCTGCCACCACCAGCTCTGCTCCATTTCTTCAGGGAATTGGAAATGATTTAACAATTCCAGCTTTACTTTGGCTCCTTGCGTTCTGGTAAAAAAAAAAAAAAAAATAAATGGCAGAATGCCATTCTGGATTATTCCATCAGAAATTAAGACCTGGGTAACAGACACAAAAAGGGGTTGGATTAGCACAGGTTTGAAACTTGTGAGGTGTACTACTTATCAAGCATTGAAGCTTTGATGATGACTGACACTATCGGGTAGATTTTCAGAAAGCGCGATTTGGCGTACTTTTGTTGGCGCATCAGGCGCCAACAAAAGTACGCTGGATTTTAGTAGATACGTGCGTAGCCACGCGTATCCGCTAAAATCCTGGATCGGCGCATGCAAGGCTACCGATTCCATATAGCCGGCGAGTGCCGAGCCGCGCAGCCTACCTCCATTCCCTCAGAGGCCGCTCCGAAATCGGAGCGGCCTCGGAGGGAACTTTCTTTTGCCCTCCACTCCCTTCCCCTACCTAACCCCCCCCCCCTTACCTTTGTCGGGGGATTTACGCCTCCCGGAGGGAGACATAAATCCCCACGCGCCAGCGTGCCGCTAGCGCGCCGGGATGCGACCTGGGGGCGGGTCCAGAGGGCGCGGCCATGCCCCTGGACCGCCCCGGGCCGTAACCACGCCCTCGGACCTGCCCCCGAAACGCTACGTCCCGCCCCGTAAACGCCGCGTGGATCGGGCCCGCCCCCGACACGCCCCCCTCGGAAAACCCCGGGACTTACGCGAGTCCCGGGGCTCTGCGCGCGCCAGTAGGCCTATGTGAAATAGGCGCACCGGCGCGCAGGGCTCTTAAAATCCGCCCCTATGCTTGTTGCAATATTGTGTTCCACTGTAAACTGATATGACATGAATGTCGGTATATAAAGTTCAAAATAAATAATGTTTAAAAATTGTGCTAACTCAACTCCTTTTTGTGTTTGTTTCTTTGCTGTGTGGCATCTGCTTCACAGTCTCACCTCTTCCCTGTGGAAGAGGAGAGTGGAGGGTCAGGCAGGAAGGGGCTGGATTAGAGAGAGTGGCTTATCCTCTGCTCCAGTCTTCAGAAGGGGAGGGGCCGAGCAGAACATTCCCGGTTGCTCTTCCTCTCAAGTCTGAAAAGAAGTAGTTAGAACTGTTATTTCAGGCCGTTCCCCCCCCCCCCCAAAATTAAGCCTTGGTTATAGTTATCCAGAAATATGTTCTTGGATAACTTTACCGCCACATTCAAAAGAACACAGCTGGTTAAGTGGCGCACTTGCTGTAAAATAAATAAATATGGGGCCTGCTGGCAACTTCGCAAACTCCTTGCTGCTGCTGCTGGGATCACAGTACTCTCCTACCATTCCCTGCGATGACATCCAGCATTGCTCTTACAGCAATATTGGAAGTGTAAACTAGTTGGTTAGGGGTTTGAGAGGATTTGGGCGTGGTGAGAAGAAGAGGTGGTGGCCAGAATTAAGTTTTCTTGGCATATGGAGGAGGGGCACTTTAGCCAGCCAGTGGCTCCACAGCACATACACTTTTAAACTTTGTTTGGAGGGGTTGTCTTTTGGCACTGGGGTGGAAGTCAGGGAATTGGGCCTTTTTTTTGTTTTGTTTTGTTTAACAGCAAGATAGCTGTTTAAGGTAGAGGTATCTGGGTACATGTACCCCTAGAAATTTGAAACCCACTAGGAATATTTAAACATAGCTGGTTAGGTTGGAAACTTGTCTGCCTACATATAGCCTGATAATTTTATTGAGGTCATTTAGCCTCTGAATTCTCTCTAACCAATCTGGTTAAAGTTAGCCTGATTAAGTTCTCTCTTATCCAGGTTTTTAAATATTGGCCTGTTTTTAGAGGTTTTTCTTTTACCCATTCCTACCACACGTTCCTCCCAGTATCTGTCCTTTTACCCTTGCTCCAATGCTGCCTCTTCCATTTCCGGGTCCCCATTACAGATGCTCCCCGCTTCTATTATGTGGCCTGCTTCAGAGCTGCTGCTCTTTGTCTTTTCTTTTCCCCACACCATTGTGCTACTGGCTCCTCCTGCTCTGCAGCTCCCTGTGTGTGTCCTCCACTCACCTCCTCCTGCCACACAGCTTGTTCCCTTTTTCTGGGCTTGGCCGACTCCAGCTGCTGCTTCTATTATCTCTGGCTCCATGTGGGTCTGAGAGCTTGAACTGTATGGTAACCACACTCCCGTGATGTCTTGCTGCCGCTGTGGCACTCCAAGCTGCCCAAGGCACAGTATCTAGTGTCAAACTAAGACCTCATATGCTTGGCAGACTGTGGCTCTACCCCTGAGCAGCCTCCGTTAACAATCAATGCTATTCTTGATAAATCATTGTGGTTGAAGTTGACAGTATAAATCTTTGATCCATCGTGGATTTCTGGTGAGATCATGGTCATTGAGTAGACAGGCTCTATGCTCTAAAATGGAGCTTTCTGTTCCTGAGGAAAAAAAATGCTATTTTTACATGTCATAAATGATAAGTTAAAAAAAGAAAGGAAAAAAAAAAAAAAAAGGACTTTGAGGTAATGCTGAATGTACCTTTTATGAGATCGACTGAGTGAAGTTAAGTATTCATTCAGCAATTAAGAACGACTCCATATCGTCAAGGCATTTTGTCATTTCCACATTTTTTTACCCCACCCCCACCTTGTTCTGGCACCAGTTAAATGGAGCTTTGCTGGCACATTACAAAGCAAGCTGAAGCATAGGTTACTGTAGAATAGATGAGAGCTGGGTTAACACACTGCAGCCTGCTATATACTTATCTACAACGTCAAGGCAAACTAGTGTGCGCAAAATAGAGGTTTAGTCCTGCTATGGCATTCCCCTCTTCACTTACGAACACAAAATAAAAAAGAAGTTATGCCCGACTATATGCTTTGCGGTATAAACATTGCAGCATATTAAAAACCCTCTGTATATTCTGGCTTAGAATTTTCTTGTGGTTTCATCCATTGTTAACAGTGGTGCTGGGCTCTCCCACGAGTTAAGTACAGTGGTGCAGTATTTATGTGAAAGGGGTGTGCTTACTTACTTTGGTGGCCATTTCATCCTACCCTACCTCCCACTTTGTCTCCATCTGTGTGTGTGGCATTGGGTCTGGTCTGAAAAGAAACAAAAAAAAAAAGAAATATAGCCGGTTTCAGTAAATATAAAAAGTCCAGTTTCCATATTTCAGGTAAAAGGTACCGTTCCTTATACTGTGTTGTAGAACTGCATTCTAGTACTTATGTTTTCCTTGAAGGATCTGATCTTTATTAATTTCAGTAGTTAAAACTTTCTTTTAGATTTAAAAGAAAGTGCACACATTACAATTATTTGCACTATAAATTATCTAAATAGACTATTTTCAAAGTAAGCTGATCTTACTGTGCACTTACTCAGATCTACTCTGTGTAATACAATTTTTACTTTAAAAATGTAATTTTTTTCTGTTTTCCGTAGTTTATATGCATTTTTGAACTTGATTAATGTTGCCAAATTAAAAAAAAAAAATAACGACTCACAAATGCTGGTACTTGATAAGTGTGTACAGTGTGCAACATTCTGTGCAAGTCCGTTTGCAGTGCAATTTATGTGGGTCCAGGTTATGCAATCATCATTTGGGACATTCTTGCGGATCTTGGGGAACAGGCAACAGTAGACTAATGGCTTCCTAGTTTGATTTTTTTGCATAGGTTAGAAGTCAGTGTTACCATCTCAGGGTGAGGTTTTGGTTTTTTTCCCTTAATGAAGACTGTGATTTGTTTAATTTGTTGTATCATCTCTGAGATTAAAATAGATTTTAAAGCCATACATGCAGGAGTAATCATAAAAGCACACCTGAGTGGGGTGGGGGAATGAGAAAATTTAAAAAAATAAATAAAAATGTAATGTTTACCTTATTTATGATAGCCTTGGACCTTCTGTTCCCTCGGCATGTGAAATCTCATTAATTTGTAAATGTGATTTAGCAATACTGGTTCAATATTCATGCTATACGCTAATCTATATAACTGTGCAAATTCATAATTCTCTGTTACAAAGTTAAGGAAGCTTTTATAGTAGTAGTTGTGATTAGATGCAAAACAGTTAAAATACTGTGCAGCCCAAAGTAGAGGTTTCTTTTATAAATGTAGATCATGCTGCAGATATTTTAATTTAAACGGTTAAAATATCCACCACAGAATTTTTCTCTCATTTAATTACTACATTATAATGATACATTACCAAGCCACTCACATACCACATACCTGGTATTTATCCTGCTGCTTAGGATTCTGTTTATTACAGCTATTTTGCCATGCCTGATATATTTGGGTTACTTAAGTAAATTCACCTGGATACCTAGAAAGACACCCTCTTCTCTCTCTCATGAAGCCTAAATGTCCTAAATGATATTAGGGGAACCTAACAACTCTTCCCCTCAACCCCCCTCACTTGTCCCCTATGATACTGTTCAAAGTATGTTGACTGTCTCTGAGATAATGTATAGACACCCAATTTTGTTGATTAACCAGTTTTCCTTATATACAGTAGAAATGCAGCCTTTGCACTCTAGTTCCAATAGCGTGTGTGTGTGTGTGTGTGTGTGTGTGTGTAAGAGACAGAAAAGTGCAGGGCCTAGGGTGAATAGGCGTCACTTATAAAACAAAAAAAACCAACCTAAACTAAACACCCTACAATTTTTTGTGGCAAGTCTCTCTCCTGTTTATTTCAAGTAGTGGAACATGAGATTTTAGTAAGATATGAAACCTCATTAGCATATCTATTTGTTTGTGTCCTTTTTTTCCTCCTATCAGCTCTGCACACTTCTCTCTGTCTTTGAAAAACGGCACACACCCACATAAACATGTACTTTCTTTTTAGATCACCATGATGTTGTGCTGGAGAAATTTAGACACATACACCATCACCTTAATAATACATGAAATGTCTGTTACAAAACAGCCACAAAATAAGGAAAATTTTTAACACTAAATTTTTAACACTACAGAAAATACATAGCACAAACAGAACCAGGATGCAGTGATTAGCAGAAGTAAAAGCAATGACAGCTAGATATGTTGGTGTAGGAGTTGTGAGTTTTAATAGCTCCTCCAGTTGGCACTCCTTTTTCCGCTCAAAAGTAAAAAAGAAAGGATTCCATGGCATACTTTGGAAGGGGTGGTGCTTACTGATTGTGAGTAACTCCCTTATTCTTCATTGACATCTCATGTACCATTAACACTGAACCACGATTGAAAACCACTCCATCATACCACAGTGCACTGCTTGAAACACCAGAATATTACTGGGGGTGGGGGGGGGGGAAGTGTGTGTAAAATAAATACTTCATGTTACACACTCATTGGGGTGAATTTTCAAAATGTTATGTATGTAAAAATTAGCATATAGTACATAAGCAGCCTCTACTCTTGTATTCCGTATTTTATTAAAATAAAAAATACTGAGAAATTACTACTTACCTGATAATTTCCTTTTCTTTAGGACAGTCAGATGAATCCAGAACAAGTGGGTTATGCACCTCTACCAGCAGATGGAGACGGAGCAAGCTGACGTCACAGTATATATACCCCTGCAGTGACATCAGCCTGCCAGTGTTCTCTTCAAAAGCAACTGTGGACAGACTAGCAAAACACTTGATGAAAAACAGATAACCATTTCAATACTCTGTCAACAGGCAACACTGAGCTCAGATAAGAATGTAATAACATTAGACCAGGGACTACATTGACACTTACCAGTAATCCCTGTAATATGTAGTCACACAGGACGACATACTATAATCATTCGGCAGCCAAGGGAGGGAAGTTGGATTCATCTGACTGTCCTAAAGAAAAGGAAATTATCAGGTAAATAGTAATTTCTCATTTCTTAGCGTTTAGTCAGATGAATCCAGAACAAGTGGGATGTACCCAATCTAGTTCTGAATAGGGCGGGAGGCTGCCCGCAGTCCAATCAAAACTGCATGTGCAAAGGCTGTGTCCTCCCGGGCCTATACATCCAGATGATAAAATCTAGAAAATGTGTGTAAGGAGGATCACATCACCGCTTGGCAAATGTCAGCGGGAGACAGCAACCTAACTTCTGCCCATGACACTGCCTGAGCCCTAGTGGAATGAGCCCTAATCTGACTAGGTAACGGCTTGCCAGCATCAATATATGCTGCTGTAACTACCTCCTTAATCCAGCAGGCTATTGTAGCTCGCGAGCCCAGTTTTTCTTGTTTAGTACCACCGTGAAGCACAAACAGGCGATCTGTTTTCCATAAATCTCCAGGTACCGGATAATGTGTCTCTTGACATCCAAGGGTCGCAAGAGTGATATTCCCTTACATCTCTCTCTGTCAAGGGATGGCAGGGAGAAGGACAGATTCAAGTGAAATTCAGCAACCACCTTTGGTAAAAGAGAAGGAACAGTATGCAGCTGTATTACCCCTGGAGTCACCCAGAGGAAAGACTCCCAGCAAAACACGGCCTGCAGCTTGGAAATGCCACGCAGAACAAACTGCCACCAGAAACACCATTTTCAAAGTCAGTAACGGCAACTTCAGGCTATGCATTGGTTTAAATGTAGGACCTGCTAAGAAATCCAAGATCGAATTTAGACTCCATAAGGGTACTGGAAACCACAAGGAAGGATGAAGATGTTTCATTCCTTTTAGGAAACGGGCCATATCAGGATGAGCCAACAAGGAACCACCATTCACCTGACCCCTGAACAGGAAAGAGCCACTACTTGTACCTTTAAGGAATTAAAGGCCAAACCTTTATTCAAGCCATCATGCAAAATTTCCAAAACGAGCAGGATCTTGGCCAAATGAGAAAGAGTACCTAGATCCGCACACCAGGCCTCAAATACTCACCAAACTTGCATATAGGCCAAGGAAGTGGCAAACTTTCTGGCCCTAAACAAGGTGGAAATCACTGCCACCGAGTATTCATGTTTCAGCAATCGAGCCCTCTGAAGGCTGACTTAGCAGGGTCCTGTGTGCTGAAAGTCGAAGGGGAGAGTCCCCCCAGGAGATGTCACAAATTTGCATACCACGGCCTCCTGGGCCAATCCGGAGCAACCAAGAGCACCATCCCTCTGTGGCACTGGATCCCTTGGATTAATCTGCCCAACATGGGTCATGGAGGAAAAGCATACAGCAACTTGTCTTCCAGCCAGTCCTGACTAGGGCATTGATCAACCGACTGCTTGGATCTCTCCTGCGGCGGAAGAATCACAGAGCTTTTGCATTGCGATAAGTTGCCAGGAGATCTAGAACAGGGGACCCCCAACGATCCAGAACCAGCTGAAACGCCTTTTCTGACAAAGCACATTTTCCTGGGTCCAGACTGCCTGCTGAGAAAGTCTGCGCTTACATTGTTTTTTCCTGTGAGGATGAGATAATTTGGAGATGCACTTCTGCCTATTCCAAAAGCCGATCTATTTCCTGCAACACTTGCTGGCTATTGGTTCCTCCCTGCCGATTGATTTAATCCACAGTGGTCAATCAGTTCGACATTATCTGGACTGATTGACCCTGCAGCCTGTCGCTGAGCTGCAAACATGCCAACCGGACCACCCTGTCTTCCAGATGATTGATGTTCCAGAGAGACTCCTCTGTATTCCAGCACACTTGTGCCGTCAGCTCCTGACAGTTAGCTCCCCAACCAAGGAGGCTCGCATCTGTTGTCAGTACTAGCCAGTCCGGTCATGCTAGGGAAACTCCCTTCCTTAGATTATCTGCCTGCAGCAGTTGGGTGGAGAATTCCTCCGTTAGGAGAAGCCGAATCGAATAGTCCTGAAACTGCTGGCTTCACCGAGACAGCAGGAAGTGCTGAAGAGGATGCTAATGTGCCCTCGCCCACGGGACCACTTTCAGGGTCGCTGCCATTAAGCTAAGTTCTTGCAGGTAGGACCATATGGTCGGACGCAAAGTGTTCAATAACAAGATGGAGCTGTCAATTTCTGAATGTGCACTTCTGGCAGGAAAACCTTGCCCTGCCTCGTGTCAAACAGAACCCCCAAGGTATTCCAATGACTGAGCAGGCTGAAGACTGTTCTTGGTCAGGTTCACCACCAAGCCAAGCTCCTGCAACAGGAAGATCACCTTGCGGGTCACCCTGCAGCTCTCTTCCAGCGACTTGGCTCTCAAATCAGCCAGTCCAAATACTAGTGTATGAGGATTCCATCTTTTCTCAATTCCACCTCCACTACCACCATTACCTTGGAAAAGGTCCTTGGGGCAGTGGCCAGACCAAAGGGCAGAGCCTGAAACTGATAATGTCGTCCCAGAACTGCAAACCGCAGACAGCGTTGATGCTCTAATTGGATGGTCAGACACTCCCCCGACTGCACTGCCATTATTACTGAGCACAATGTTTCTATGTGAAAATGCATCACCCACAGATGAGTTGACACCTTTGAGATCTAGGATAGGACAAAAAGAACTCTCCTTCTTGGGTACAATGAAATAAATATAATATCGACCCGTATTTTCTAGAGACTTGAACACAGGAACCACAGCCCTCAGACTGAGGAGCCTTACCGATGTAGTATCCACTGCCTGCTTCTTCTGTTGTATGTGGCAGGGAGACACCATGAACACGTACTGAGGAACACTGTGAAACTCCAGCACATATCCTTCTTGTATCACCTCCAGGACCCATTGATCCAATGTGATCACAACCCATCTCTGATAGAAGAGAAACAGAGAGACATCCCCTATCTCCTGTTCCTGGGGGTGGGTCAGCAAATCTTCATTGGGAGGGTTGGGAGGTTCCACTACCCGAACCCACGCCCTCTTCTTGGCTGTTGGGGATGAAAGGACTGAGACCTACCAAAAGGTGGAGTTCTCTGAAGGGTCATTCCTCTATAGGGACAAAAATGCCCGGATCCTCTAGTATGACCTCTCATGTTAAGAGCGTGGTGTCTGCTTCTTATCCTCTGGCAAATGAGGAACCTGAGATTCACCCCACTTACTTGCCAATTTTTCCAATTTGCTCCCAAATAAAAGCAAGCCTTTAAAGGGCAATTTGGTAAGGTTAGCCTTGGAGATCGCATCGGCCGACCAATTTCTCAGCCAAAACTCATGCCTGGCCACTACAATGGAAGCCTCTCCTGTGGCTGAAAAGCAGACCATATCATGGCCCGCAGCAGCTGGCTCCATAACTGCCCTGGAGTTTACTCCAGAGTCATTGACCTCCTGGGAGAGAAGTAAACAAGATCAAGCCACCAGGGAAAAACAAGAAGCGATTTGTAAGGTCATTGCCATTGCATTAAATGCTTGCTTAAGATATTCTCAAACCTTCTATTGTGAGCATCCTTCAAGACCACTCCTCCTTCCACAGGAATAGTGGTCTGCTTGGAGACTGCACATACAAGTTCATCTACCTTTGGAAAATGTAAACTCTTTCTTGCCACTGGATCCAAAGGGTACAGGCCTTCCAAAACCTGATCCCCCTTTGAAATTAGCCTCTGGGATGCCCCACTCAAAATCAATTAATTCTTGAATAGCTTCCATCTCAGGGAAAAAAACAAGAGGCCTTATGCAAGGAAACCAAAATGGGATTTTTCTTTGGCTCAGTCACAGCGTCTGTTCCAGGAATTCTGAGCATTTGTAAGGTCTGGGAAATCAGAGCTGGCAGTTCATCTTTATGAAAGAACCATAGCAAAGTTCTATATGGCTCTAATCTTGGAGGAATTTCACCATCCAGACCTCCATTGTGAAGCCCTGCTGCTGCACTAGCTGTACTCTGGCACTTAACAGTAGGTCCCGGCAAGGTTACTATCTGTGATTCTAGGAATATTAGAGAGGGCTGAAGATTGCATCTGGAGAAAGGATTGCAATCCCTGGACAAACTCTACCCATAAAAAAGGAGAAGCATCCAATCCAGGAGGTCCTTGAGGCGTACACACTGAGCTACCATCCCCTGCTAAGGAACCAGTTATGGGAGTTCCAAAATCAGATACCCCACTTGAGTCGTCAGTACCCAAGGCCTATATCTAGCTGGGAAGAGCCAGGCTTAGTGGAATCAGAAGAAAATTCTCCCTGAGCCTCCAAACAGTGCTGACACAAGTTAGCAGGCACTCCGCGCAAAGAGAATGGCACTTAGGCTTCCTAGGCATAGGTGCCATTATGGCCAACTGCGCATTTAAGCAGCAGCCAGAGGCTTTTGTTTAGCTTTTTTTTTTTTTTGGTATGGCCAAAAACACTAGGCGTCCAACCTAGGCATCCAAATATTCGGCATCCAACACCTAGCCATCTCACATCTAGATGTCCCAATTCCTAGGCATCCAAAAATTAGGTGTCCAAAACTTAGGCATCCCAAAACTAAGCGCCATAAAAACAATTTATGCGCACAATGTAACTTGGGCGCACTGGTAAGCATGTGGCCACTTAACGTGCTGATTAACTTAGATTCACGGAATAGAAGGCCTGACTAAGCATCAAAAAACTAGACGTATGGGGGAGGACCTAAGATGGCAGCCTGTTGAGACGCATGCAGACTCCTCGCCGTTTTCCTAAAAACAACTTTTACCTGAAAAGAAAATGCCTCACACAAAGTGCAAAACCAAGGTAAGGGAGATAGCAACTAGTTCTCCCTTGCCTGGCCCAGCACAGCTGCAGATTTCGGAGTTTTTTGTGACACCAGATTTAACTCCCACTGAGACAGCTGCAGTGATGGTGGACGTGGAGTGGAAGTCCCCCGTGCAGGCCTATGAGATCTCCTTAAGCCTAGGAGCGCCGGCTACACCCAGTATGGCCCCCGTGGTCGCGGTGGACCACTTGGAGGGAATGCACAGAGTTGTGATTCGGGGGGACCCTGGGATGTCGCTGAGACTTCTGAACTGAATGATATGGAAAAGGAAACTTTAAATGGGGTACATAATCTCCCCACAAGTGAAGAGATTTCTGTTTCAGTTGCATTAGCTTCAGCCCAAACCAGGGTGGGACCTGAAACACCGACTAAAACTGTGCTTGGTAGAGAGCCTGTTAAGGCCTTGGTTGGGAAAATTTGGTTTCCTAAACCTGCAGTCATAACTCTGGACATATTGTGGAATGCCTTGTTAAAACTGGAAGCATTGATCATGGGGCTAACTACAGCTGTTATGGATACAAATAAATCCCTTCAGGATAATGCTGGTAAAATAACATCCCAAGAAAGCAAGATAAATAATCTAGTCTCGAGTGGAGATGCTGGATCAAGTATAGAAACAGCTGGTACAATCTGATATAATATCTACTAAAAAGATAGAAAATATAGAAATTGGGATATGATCTTTTAATCAGAGTTCTTAATTTCCCCATTATACAGAAGATCGCCCCGATAGAATTATTTCAGAATTATGTGACCCAAACTCTCAAGGTTCCATCTTCTGCAGTGCCTATTCTAAGACTTACTATCTTCCTCAAGCCCAGAATGCAGAGGTTATTAGAGAGGATACACCATTGGAATTATCTTTGGATTTAACTAACTTGTTACAAGATTCTCTTACAATGGAGATTAAACATTGCGGGACTTTATTGGTGACGTTTGCTTTTCCCGCAGATCGAGATAGCACTTTGCGGGGTTTTTTTCTGCGTAACCGTACAACGCTGTTCTATGGTCAGAAGATCTGGATGTATCCAGATATAACTAGGGTTACACAACTTTGTCGTAAGAAGTTTCTTGTTAGGCGTTCAGATGTTATGGCTAGAGGGGGTCATTTTTTGCTTCGTTATCCTTGTAAATGTTGTCAAAATTAATAATGCAAATGACCTATTCTTTGAACCATCGCAACTAAGGGCCTTCCTTGACTCTCTACCTTGATTAACCAGCAATGTAAAAGTAAAGTAACTGGCTGGTCTCAATATTACTTTTTTATTTTATTTCCTTTATCTGCTCCATTGTCTCCTCCCCTGCCCTTTTCCTTTTAATATATGGGGTAAAAATACTTTGGAGTAAACTATTGCTGCATCATGATGATGTGTAAAAGATTTTTTCTGTATACTTCTTTATTCAATGCAAGGTATTCTTGTATGTATAATTAAAACTGCATAAACCCCCCCCCCAAAAAAAAAAACAAAACCAAAACTAGACGCACAACCTGGATGCACACGCTGAACTAACAATCCTGCAGAGGGCAGCCTAAGAAAAGTTTGTGAAATGCCACTGCAGTCTATCATGTGTTGCACAGCGAAAAAAGCCTCAGAGCAGGGCCTAGCCTACAGAGGCTGCTCAGCCCGCCAGGCTGCCCACATCCTTTGACCTCCCATGGAGCGGGACAAACATCAGAATGGCACGCTGAGCATGGAGCCCGGGAAAAAGGGAGGAAGCCCTACACTACAAAAGCCTGGTTTTACATCTCTGTAAATATATATTATATATATATTTTTTAAACTTACCTGAGCTCAGCCTTACCTGGCTGAGTACAGAGATGGTCTCTGGCTGCAGGGGGGAGGGGGGGGGAGAGAGAGTATATGCGGTCACCGTCATGCTAGACTTCGTGCAGCTAAGTCCACGCTGGCTGAAAAAACCAGCTACCGGACCAAGACACTCATCTGAGGGACCATGGAAATCACCTCAGGAATTCTCAACTTGGGGAGGGACCTTTTGGTATCACCACAGGAGAGCGGAGCAATTTAATATCCTTAATTCTCCTTTTACAAAATGAAGCAATCCCCAGTAGGGAAATGCATGTTTACCATCTGCTGGAGACAGAGAATACTGGTTGATGTCACTGCAGGGGTACATATATATATATAATATGTGACGTCAGTTTGCTCCATCTCCATTTGCTACTAGAGGTGCATAAACCACTTGTTCTGGATTCATTTTCACACGCACCTAATACAGATATAAAAGGATTGGTCTAAGGGCAATACAGGGCAGGGTTAACATTTGAGTAAATTTGACAACTTGCATATTTTTTCACCTTCTAATTATCTGGCATAAGTGATATCAAATGTGTTTATTGTGTTGTACTGACTAGATGGGAAGTCTGAGGAACTGGGGGGGGGGGGGGGGGGGAATTCATGCTGAAGATCCAGGAAGGTCTCGATGAACTGGTAAACATCTGGGCAAACTGGTGGACTAAACTGGTAATTTCATTTATGTGTGAACATTTTAAAATTATCCGACTTGCAGGAGCAAGTCCTTCTTTATTTTTGTGCATAAAATATATGTGCGTGTGTTTTTAAAATAGGTAGGAAAAGTACATGCAGTCAATGCATTGATATACATTCTTTCAATGCATTGCATGTTTTCATGAGTAAACCTACATATGCCTATTTTATGATACATGCAGGTTATAAAATACTATCATAA
Source organism: Rhinatrema bivittatum (assembly GCF_901001135.1). Lineage (NCBI taxonomy): Eukaryota > Metazoa > Chordata > Amphibia > Gymnophiona > Rhinatrematidae > Rhinatrema > Rhinatrema bivittatum. The sequence goes on from NC_042616.1 coordinate 177,416,162, forward strand.
ATCTGTGTACAGGTATAAATGTGCGTATATTCTGCTGTGCGTAGTTGTTTTTAAAGTTATCCTCATAGTGTCATTTGCTTTTGTAATCTTTTCCAAATTTGCATATGCAAAAAGCATCTTTATTTTCTGTAATTATTTTACTGCTTTGATAAAAAAAAAAAAAAGAAAAAGTCAACAGTTCCATGGTCTTGGAGAATCATCCTTCATGTGGACAATAAACTGGTAATTTACTTCTTGTTTGTTAGAAGCTAGTATTTGTGCAAGAGTTTGCATTTGGTGATTTGTAACAGTGTGCAATGATCTTGTCATTTAACTGACATTACATGGGAGAGCTGGGTGGGTGGTTGTGGGGGTGGGGATAAAAGCTTGCTTCTAGCAATTCAGCAGCTAAATACATAACCTATCATATAGCATAATGTCGTTAAACAGTGTCGTTCCCCCCGCATTGGGAGGCAGAAGCAAATTTTCTCTTTTGTTTTCTGGACTCTAAGAGTACATGTGGTTGCAGTGTAATGTATTTGACTGCTCCAAATCTGTTTTATGCTATTTGTGGGGATCTGCAATGATGGATATAGGTGAAAGGGATGAAAGCATGGTTTTGCCACACTAGAAAGGAAAATTCTTCCACACAACAGCCGTGTTTAGACTGCAGGAGCACTTCTATTTTAATATTTTCCTTAAAATTACAAGTTCAGAAATGTCAGCATCCCCCCACCTCACAATAGCAGTTTATGGTTGATTCAAAATTCTAAAGTATGACAACATTTTTCCTGTAAATACCTGTGGTAACATGGCCAGTCATGGTTTAGGAATAAAGGAGGCAGACTTTGGCTGTTTTCTTACGAGCAAATTTATTTACAGTGCAAACTAAAACAGAAAGAAACCTGCTCACCTTGCAGTGCTGGGTACAAACAAATTCAAATGGAGCTTGTCTTTTCATATGCTGGCTTCCTGACTTCTTCCCAGGGCCTCTCGAAGCCTTCTGCGCCCTGACTCCTTACAGTATAGTGAGGAGAGCCTCCCTTCACCCAGAACCCCTTGCAGGGCTCATCCTTAAGGAGGACAGGGACAAGATAGCTGTGGACAGTCCCTTAAGATGGTTTGAGGAAGTTTCCTGTACACTCCGTCACAATACCCAACAACATTTTGCAACTGTTGGGTTTACTGTTTCTGTATACAGAAGTATTAACCACAAATACAGGTAATGGAAATGGAACAGCTCAATTTCATATTGAGAACCCTTATTTATTTTTATGGGAATGCAGGACTTCTGTACAACAGATACAAGGATATTCGGCAATGGACTCAGGAATATGGTATTGGTGAAGCACTCCAGAACAATTACACTAAGGAGCTTCCAACTGTTCAGAAAAGACTCAGCTGTTGTATTTTGTGGGCTAAAAGTCAACCATAAAGTGATGGTCCACTTGTTTGTAAATTCTGTGGTTTTTCAACATCATGGCATTCATTTTATAAAATTTATACTACCTTCAATTTAACATTCCTGATTTTTTTTTTCTCTTTGTTACAGCTTGCTGTCCCCCATAATGATGAGTGGAGCCGTTTTGCTCGGACTCTGGTGGAGATACGTGCTAATAGGGCAGATGGTGAGGAAGACGGCAATGTAGAACTATCAGCCTGATGGAAAGACCATTATGTAGTAGTATCTGTCTGTTGGTTGGAATCCCAGTGTCTTATTGGTATTACTGTGGCTTTTTATGCCAGCTTAACGTGTCAGTATTTCTGAGTGCTCTGCCTGTTAATCACAGTGTGTCTTATAAAAGTCAGAAACTGTCCATAGCATTTCCAAGCTTTATACAATCGCCTTATAAGAATGATTTACAACACACATACAAAAAAGACCTTTATGGATTCAGTTGTTGCCTTTTAACTTAGTAGCTACACATAATGAGCCAGCAAGCTATAGTGAAACTCTTGCTTGCTTGCATTTAGGGCACTGTTGTATTAAATCCATATGAAGTCTGATATGATTATGTGCAGATGTGGTGTGCTTCACTGTATGGGCCTGGGCCAAAGACTTCAGATGTGGTGTTTCACATGGTGACTTACATCATGAATGGATGTACTATATGAACATTGCTGCTCCTTATTTATTGCGGTGTGCTGCATGGAACATATTTATTTGAAAGCACTAAAATAAATGATCCTAAAGTATGGGCATAATGAGAAAACTATATTGTCTCTGTGCTGCTGTAAAGGTCACATCAAGTGCCAGAAAACAATCAGGTCAGTGATAGCAAAGATATGTGTGTGTGTGTGTGTGGTGGTGGTGGGTGGGTGGGTAATGGTTTATAGGAGTGGATTATTTTTTTAAATTCCTATTATATTATTCCTAGATATTTTCCCAGTATTTAATCCACAGCTGTTTATTGATACCCTGTCACACATACTAAGAGTCAGGACCAATGTCTTAAATTTGCTGATACCTTGCACCAGTAAATTTAAATCTGTAACTGAAAGAAATGTTTATTGCATAACTGGGCATGTGTAATAAGGGGGGCTGATGTAAGTAAGCAATGGATTCAGTATGAATAGAGGCTGAGCTTCCTGAGATGTTCTGTGCCTGCTCATGTGCTGTCCTTTACAAAATATTAAAGAGCAAGAACTGGAGGCAGAGAGAGGAGGAGGGCTGATCTGGGGAACCAGTCAGGAACAGCAGAATGACATGCGCAAGTCTGTACAATCATTTCATGATGCAGGAAGATTACTGTTGTCACATTACAATAATTGTTTCATTCCACAAAAATGATTCCAGTAGCCCCTGCACACAGCATCATGTGACAAGCAGATCACGCCAGTGACAGGAAACGTGGGGGAAAGAATGATAAAATGTTCTTAGTTTTAAGTGCATCTTTCTGAATTTTCACCACTTAAAATCTACACACCAATAAAAATATAACAATTTATACATATTCCATCCATTTTCCAGTAGTGTACAGCAACCCCCCCCCCCATGTGTCCGTGTTTGGGAAATGAGAAGAACTGGTTAAAATTATGAAATAATTTAGTTTCCTTCCCTTTCCCACCAATGAATATAAAGGTGGTTGGCTTTTCAACACATCAGGTTTATTTACTGCAACAATACTAATGCAGCCTATGTAAGAAAAGTTTGCACTGACTGCAGACAAGAACACATAGTGCATCTGATGAGACAAAATGATTTTGGCACCTAATTAGTGCAAACAAGGGCTTTAGTTCATCAGATCTAAATTGCTTGTGGCGATAAAAAACTTTCCAGTTACTTCAGGAGGTTCACCATGTTAAATTCCTGTGTGAGTTAATTTCTACTATTCCACTCAATCTAAGTACTGGAGCTGGCTTGGCACAGGAAACAACGAAAAGCCAAGAAAGAGAAGGTGGAGGATCTCCTCACTGAATATGTACACTGCCTCTCAGGTCCAAGTTTAGGATATGATCTTTATATATAGGGCCCAACTTAGATATAAAGCACTGAACAGTTTCTGACTCTTAAAGCATTAAATATTAGATGGTAACAATATTCTCCCTTTAAAACAAAAAAAAAAAAAGAACAAGAAAAGAAATCACTGGAACCTTTTTATGCGGATTTTTTTTTTTTTTATTTACATTGATCTTACAACCTATGTGCCCATGACAGAATTCACAAGCAAATATACTTAATATTTCTTAACAAACCAATTCATATTGCCAGTGTAATACTGCCCCATCAGAAAAATATTAGAAACATTGCATACGATGGTAGATATATATGTTGGGGTAATTTTGTAACAGCTCACATAAATTTGCCCACAAACACTCATATAAGTTATTTCAATTTTTAAAGCAAACTTATATGTATAAGTTTGCTTTGAAAATTATCCTATCATGTTTACCTGCACATAGTTAAACCTGCTACTGTGTCATGGACATTTCCCGTGGAAATATAGGCACATTTTTGAAAATGGAATATGCACACCCTTCCCCAACCCCGCCCCCAGGAATGCCAGCACTCAGTCCGGGTAAACTTAAGCATATAAAAGATATACCCAAGATAAGTTTACCTGCAGGCAATTTTATAAACCGGCCATTTCCGTGAGTAAAGCACCGTTTTACTCTCAGAAATGCCTTTGAAAATTATTTTCCTAACTCTTGTGACTGTATCAGACTTCCTCCGTAACTCCTCCCAGAGCAGGATCAAATGATCAAAATCAAGAACATCTCTAAAAGGTCAGGAAACCAGACCGTTAAACTCCCCCTCTGCCCCCCCCCCCCCCCCACTTCACCCTGACTTTGTTTCAAAGAGGAGATGAGCACAAAACAGAAGCTAAAATGCATGCTCCTAAAGGCACAAAAGCATAGGATAGGGAAGAGGCTCTTCAGTAACTAAAAATGCATGGCACCAAGTTGCATGCATTCCCCAGGAAGGTAACATAACTCAGTTTAATAAATATAATTTGAAAAATGTGGGCAAAACCTGTTTGTTATAGCCAGTTTGCATATGATTGCGTTACTGCCTGTACAGGAGCTATCAGGCACACAACTGTCCTAGATTTACATCTGAAGCTATTTTTGCCCTGCTTTGAAGGGTAGACTATTTTAGATGTGCATTTTATTTCAAAATAATTATGCACTGGAGATCAAATACTATTGAAAATACTAGGTGGTACACAACTTATTGACATTATCTACATACTTTTATTTCCCAAAAGACAGATGCAGAGAGTCAAGTACCATCTAGATAATGAGCAGTAACCTTAAGTATTCCGATAATATAATAAAACAAACATTTTATATATTTAAACCACATAATTCATTTTGGTGCTTTGAGCAAGCCATTAAAACACTGCATTTTATAGTTCATATATTTCAAGCTCTAAAATAATCTATGCATACGTTCATATTTTAGATTTAATTACTCACCTTTCTAAATCCAAGCTCAAGGTGAGTTATAAATTCAGGAGTAGTTAGTTCCCTTGCCCCAGGGGGCTTACAATCTAAGTTGATACCTGTGGCAATACAGGATAAAGTGATGTGTCCAAGGTCATGAAGAGCAACAGTGGGACAATCAGGGTTGAACCTTGGCTTCCCTGGTTCTCAAACTGTTGCTCTAACCACTAAGTTGCTCCTCCATTGTATATCTATTGATCATTGATAAATATTTAAAAAAAAACCCAACTTGGTTGTCTCTAGTCATAACAAAACTGTTGAAATTAAAATGCAATTATGTTTAGAGCAATTAAAGGCTCCAGTAAGAGGATAAAAATGTAGGCATATTCTAAGGCAGACTGCAAATAAGTGTGCAAGTTGCACAAGATCCTACGTTTATCAGCACAGAAATGACCTAAACTTTCATACTAGAGTACAAATACATGATCATCAGGCAAGGCACAGAAATTTGATGACAACTCATTTTATCAAATACATCACCACCCACATGATTTCAATGAACTACAAAACAAATATGTTCTGAATTACAAAGTAATAGTTATGGCAAATACGATTCATACAGTACATGGATTTCCAATTTCATTTATTTAAACCAAACAGCAGCATTTTATTACAAGTGCCTAATAGAAACATGAATCCAAATGTCCGCATACCTTGGTTTGTCATTCAGCCTTGAATTTCTCCCCCAGTTTTGCAATAAAACTCTAGGATCATGTACAGCATGCCCACAAATTGCGAAAACTATGAGGATAACGTTTCCTAGATGTTGAAGACATTAGCAATTGAAATGGCTAAACAGTATTCTAAATATTGTTCTTTTACGGAAATTGTTCACAAAATGTAAACAATGGAATCCAGAAACAAGATCTGTGCGCACACAATTTTAAAGACTGTTGGTTATTTCAGTAACATTATTTTTTTCTTACATCTGCAAAAATTACTTTAACCATCGAGTGCATCGCTGATTGATACCTCCTTGTTCTAAAAGTTTTTGCTTAGAAGCACCATGATGCTGATTAGTAAATCTAAATAGTATTTTCTTCTAAACAATATACAGCCACTGTGGAATAAAAAGACCTAATCAGGAAGTGGCCTTTACTATACAGAGTAAAGCTGATCACATTTGTCTTCTGTATTCCTGCCTGTATTCTTCGCATCATAGCTCTTCTACCCCCTCCCTCCCACCCTTGCAAACCTGGTCACATGGCAATGAATACATTCATGGGTATGAACCCAAAGAGCAGTCACTAAAGATGCTCACAGTGATTTGATTTAAGGAAGCACAGGTAAAATGACAATGTTTTTCACCTTCCCTCCCAATAACGAAGTATAATCACCATAACATCTAAACGATGAAAATAATGCAGTAAATTATAGTCTAATTAGGGGAAAAGTACTGTTTTGCTTGGTGGTGGTGGTGGTGGGGAGGGGGGAGGAGGGGAACTGACCCAAAATAAAAACAAATTAATATCAACAGGCAGAACACAGGGTCTTCCTTTATGGATTTGCGGCTGGAACTGCCTTTGTAGTAGTCGCTGAAGGCGTGAATCGTGGAAGGTAAAGACCAAATTTGCTTTCAATTCCTGCAAATGTGGCAACTGCCAATTTATAACCACCAACGTGGTCCGGATTAGGGGCGGGCAGTGTAATCCTTGATTTGGGAACTGGCTCTGCTGCAGCTGGTTTCCTGAAACATGAAAAAGAAAAACAGAAACAGGCAAAGTAAGGTCACAAGCTTTCTTTTATTTACTGTTTGCTTGGTCTAAAGGCACATTTTACAAGAGAACGTGACAAGCTAAAAAAAGGCCTAGATGTTATTTTTTTTTTTTTTTTTTTGGTAGTGCTGTTTCAAAGCCATATACAGCAATGAATAAGCTGCAAAGCATCCCTTCATAGGCAGAAATTTCTTAAGCAGGCCAGAGCATCAAACACAAAGTCTGAGCTTGTGCCTGCACAGTGCTCCCTGCATGGTCCCGATGGTCGCTGCAAGACAGGATCATCAATGACGACGTTAATGATGGAGTAAAATGGTACAGTATGCCTGCAGAACCTTGTGCAACAGAATAAATGCAGTCATGCCAAACAAGTACTTACACTCCCCCAAAATCGATATATAACCATTTCTGTAACAGCTCATACGTCAACAATGTGACACCAAACTGGGGAGAGGATCGAAACACCCGAGCTTGAAGAAAAGAAGGAAAAATGGTAAGATTTGAAAATGCTAGTGTGTCATTAAATCATGATCCGGATGACTAAATTACTTTACATACCTCCAGCTCCTTTCCAGAAAGCTCTTGGGCCTTCCTCTCGGAGAATCTTTACAAAGCAGTCTATAACACCATTGTAGGTGGTTTGTCCAGCACGGGCCGCTACCTGCAGTCGGGTCTTGATGACATCAGCAGGGGTCACTAAAGATGCTGCAGGCATCCCTATAAAGCAGAATGGCACACATACTTTATACACTGCCTCTGCATCAAGCCAAAGCCCAGACGACAGGCTCAAGTCATATGCACAGGAAAGAGACACTCGGACTGAAAGACAATGTAGTTAACCTAGCTGGAAACCTTGCTAGTGCCATGCTTTAAAGAGGCCCTCCAGTGAAGAACAAAAAATGCTTACATTAATGAAGTGCAAAGCCTCAGATGATTCACTCAACAGCTGACATCTAGTAAATGGTACAGCACCGAGAAGGGATATCAGCTCCTAGAAGGAATCATCTTAAGCCTGCCAATATATTTGGCTGTCTAGTAACTTGTAAAGAACAAAAAAAGCAAAAAAAAAAATGAAGCAGATACAAGCTGAAAGTCATAAAGCAGTCACGCGCAAGCACACGCGGCCAAAGATCTCATTTCAGAGTGACTTCTATCTTTGAGGGGGCCCCATTAGGCTGGCGAAGAGGTTTCACCACAGACTTGTTTTTTCCTTGCAGTCTCCTCAGAGCTGGACTGATGCCTCTCAGTTGAGCCAACCAGCATGAGGAGCACAGGCAATAAGGAGGCAAGAGTGTGCTACCGTTTTGTTTTGTTTTTTTTAAACATATATGCACATAAAAACTTACAAATACTGTACCGCAGGCACCAGAGAGGACTGTCCTACTGCTCTGTATTGTCTACTTGCTTATGGTTTCATTAATTATTACAACTCATCACCATTTTTATATTAAGTTAGGCACTTAGAGTAGAATCTTTCAATGAGCTGTAAAAAAACAAACAAAAAAAAACCTAACCTCAAACTTACAGTACATAGTTAAGTTCAAATTTTTTGAGGTGTAGTCTATTCTGCTTCTTCTCTTTTCATGCCTCTTTGTGGCTACTGGCAATGACACTGGAGCAACTAGAAAGAATTATCCTTAACCCTATTACTACCAATGTCAGCTGTCAGGCATGAAAAGAAAGGAGAAAGAATAGACCTCCAAGAATCTGAATTTAATAACTATCGGGCCGATTCAATAAAGTCCGCGGGCGGATGCCCGCTCTCCTGTGCGCGCAATTCTGTATTTAAATGACGCCCGGAGGTAAAAACGGGCAAAAGGAGGCGCTAGGGACACTAGCGCATCCCTAGCGCCTCCTTTTGGACCGGAGTGGCGGCTGTCAGCAGGTTTGACAGCAGACGCTCAATTTTGCCGGTGTTGGTTCTTGAGCCCACTGACAGCCACGGGCTCGGAAACCGGACGCCGGCAAAATTGAGCGTCCAGTTTTCGACCAGACAGCCGCCGGCTGACTTCAAATTTTTTTTAATTCTTTTCTTTTTTTACTTTTGGAAAGTTTCAGGACCTTCGACTTAATATTGCCATGATATTAAGTCGGAGGGTGCACAGAAAAGCAGTTTTTACTGCTTTTCTGTGCACTTTCCCGGTGCCCGAAGAAATTAGCGCCTACCTTTGGGTAGGCGCTAATTTCTGAAAGTAAAATGTGCGGCTTGGCTGCACATTTTACTTTCTGTATCTCATGGGAATACCTAATAGGGCCATCAACATGCATTTGCATGTTGCGGGCGCTATTAGGTTCGGCGGATTGGACGCGCGTTTTCGGCCCCTTACTGAATAAGTGGTAAGGGAAAATGTGCGTCCAGTGGCGGGTTAACAGTGCGCTCCATCGGAGCGCACTGTACTGTATCAGCCTGTATGTACTATAAGTCTGAGTTATTTTTTTTACAGCATGGTGATGAGTTATACTAGTTAGCAAAACCATAAGCAAATAGACAGTGCTGAGCAGTCCACGTGCCTCTCCCGACATACACACACACACACAACATTGTGTAAACACACATTACATCAATACGCACACACACGTACATAATGTTATCCAGTGCCTCCTCCCCCCACACACTGCAAACAGCACCTTGAATAACCTTACAAAGATTGCCACTTCATAGTTAGAGGATATTGTAGTGAAATCAACAAACATAACGGGAGATGGGATTTCAGGCTGCCTTTTATCTCCACAAATCGCACACTGCGCAGCTGCTCAGCCACACTCAACATCCTCACCAGAATGTTTGGAGGATGATTTAAATTTACACTGGCAGACAATCAATGAAAAATAACAAAATACTGTATTACCAGTGGGTGATATTTCCAGAACCGCTCTCTCCATTCCAGGGCTACCCGTGTTTAGATTTGTGGAGGGGGGTGGGACTGCACTCAGAAGACACTGTCTCTTATGGTTTATTACTTTTCCATCCTGTCTCTGTTCCAAACCAAACTGGTAAGATGCAGATGCATAAATCTCCCTTGCTTATTTTTTCCAAAGCTTATTAAGTCTAACAATTTTTGTCCAAACCAGCATGGTCTGGCTCTAAGCACCACCTTAACCTTTTCAAACAGACTCCTTAAATATCTATATACATGCATGTACCATGTAGCATTAAAATAACAACCCCTTTCATTCCTCTGCCATCCAAAATAAGCGAACAAAACGCTATCTTGCCAGACCCCACAAAGTAACATTAAAATAAACGTATCCAAAATTTCACTTTAATAAATTTGCTTGCTGCAGCTCCATCAGGTTATCAGAGACAGAGGGAGATCAGCTCAAGTTTTAAAATGTATGTATTTTTTAAATTGAGTTTACTTTACCTAACATTTTTACATTTTATCATTAGGTCTTCCAGCTGTTTTAGCCACAATGGTTCTATTTCAGTGTCTTACAGGCTGGTTTGCAGATGCCTGGTTGATCCCTCAAGGATACTCTGTGACTCTGCTTTGTGGGGGGATTTCAGAGGGTGTGCCAACACAGGAGTAACACTAGCACTACTATAACCCCTGCCCTCAGGAGCCACAAACCGGTCTTGGGTTTCAGGATAAACAACATGTAAATTAACTGTGCACTTAGACCAAATGTGTCTGATGAATGTTCTTTGTGCATATCCTAAAACACCAGACTCTCAAGGCCGGGAGTTGCCCGCCCTGTGCTAGCACACTGTGATATTAGAAATCTGGTTGAATATCTGGTCTGTAAAGAATCTGTGCTCTGCATGTACTTCAAAAGTATGCACATCAAATAGCCACATTATGTAACCAGTTATAAAAGGTTACCAAGTAATTATTTTTAAATATTTTTTAGCTGGGGTGGGGCAATGATGATGTGTACAGACAGAAATTCCATCACATCTGCATTTGACTCCCATCATATGACTTTGTAATGCCACACATGACATCATAGCCAACATTGGGCTAGTCAGATCTTTTGCAAAGCATGCTTGGACTTCAAGAAGTTGATGATTAACAGGTGATCAGTTTAAAGCATTTTAAGAAGAGACAACAGTAGGCATAACTCCTTGCCATGTATAACTTTAAAATACTAGTTATGTCTTTTATTTATTTATTTATTTTTAGTTTTTATATACCAGGGTTCCTGTATAATATACATATCACCCCGGTTTACAAGGAAATAAAACTAACGTTTAAATAAATATAACTTTTGTGAAACTACAGTTAGTGGACTCAACTTAATCCCTGGTGGACATCTGCCCACATCACAAAACCATCATAGTTGCCCAGCTCTACTGAAAACTGGCCCAGGACAGAGATAGTAGAGATAATTCAAGCAAGGGCTGAGGTGCACAGAAAACTGAAGACACGGTCTTTGCTACAACTCACTCCATGGAAGTGAGAAGAATTAATGATGCTAGTTGATCACTAACAAAGATGACATATAACCATAAAGAAGTTCATTTCTAAGGAGCATAGCATGATATGTTCCCAGGCCATGTCTGCAGTAGTGTGCACTAACAAGCTAAGGCAAGCAAAAACAGACTCTGGAAAAATAGCCAAAGTGTCATTTATTGTACTTTGAATACTAAGCCCACATCAGCTACCCCACAGATGTCTTCTGGGACCTGACTTCAAAGGCACTGTTATCGAAGTCTACAATCACCTCCACATGGTTATAGATCTCAGAAACAAGCATGCTTCTAAACGCACACTTATATTTCAAGTTTTAAACAGGACCTGTCCTTGAGTAGCAGAACAAGCAGAACAGGCTGGTAACAAAAAGTCTGCCTCCATCTGCATCTTAGATCAAATGGGTGTAAGACAGCAAGTCCTCAATGAATTTTCCTGGTGCCAATTCAGCTATGACTACATAAAGGCTGCCCCTGTGCAGGGAAACTAACTGCGTCTGACCACATTTACAGTGACAGCTCTTCCCACTGCAGAGATCCCTTCACAGTGGAGTTGTAACAATAAATCATACAGAAAATAAAGGTGTACAGCATATGCCCAAAACAGATTCAGGACCAGGCAACTTTGTAGGCATGACAAGATGTATATACATTGCCAAAATACTACATACAATTATTTTTAAAAAAGTGAAAACATGCATAATAAAGATAGTACTGTTCAGTATTTTCTCTGATCAGATTATGTTTCTGGCCTGGTGGCAGGATGCAACATTTTACTGCTATAGCTGCTGTTTCACCAAGAATTATACAGAGTTTTTCCTGCTCATTTATTTCTGTGGGAAGTCTTATTTTCCCTTTTGGCTGTGGGAAATGTGATTCTCTCAACTTTTCTGCACAGCACAGGAAGAAATGCTTCTGTTTCTATTTCTCTGATTTGGCACTGCATGCAGAGTCTGGCTTCTTGAAGTTTCCATTTCAGTTTCTGTCTGCAGTTCTAATTTGTGTTCCCTTATTTTGTATATGGTGAGGTTTTGACGCATGTTCTGCATGTGTGATTGAGGTGAGGTATTCTGCTAATGTGTAGTTTCTATGGCAAATCAGGGATTTACAGCAGTCCAGCTTCTTTTGCATTCCAATCTGCATCTCCCAATAGGAGAAGAATTATTTTTTTAGCAGCCTTTTTTTTTTTTTTAATTTATAGTTTATTGATTTATATAATTATCATGAATTATACCGTCACATACATTTCGGATATCTATTTGTTTTTAAGAAATACAATAATCAATCAATTTAACATCTCAACCAATGAAGAGTACTTAAACTTTTAGATATCCTAATTACCATTAAATTAAACAGATATCCAACTTTCAATAAAGAGCTTAAATTAAGGAAACATTTTAAATTTAATTGAAAGTGTAAGCTTCTATCTTTCTTAAGTGACAACATTCTTAATCACCTTTATTTCCCAGTATCTTTTTTGCTTCTAAAAATGTTTTCAAATCCTCTGGTTCAAAATATATATACCTGGTATTTTCATACCTAACTAAACACTTGCATGAACAATTGAGCTCCCACTTGTTCAGCAAGAGCTTTCATTTCTAAAAACTGTTCCGTCTAATTTGAGTCGCTCTTGTTATGTCTGGAAAAATCCAGATTTGATGATCTTGAAATTTTACTGTTCTATTTCTAAGGAATAATCTTAAAACAGTGTCCCTGTCAGAGGGAAATACAAATTTAACTAAGACCGTTCCTTTTTTCTCTATTACATTTTCAGTAGAAGATTCTAACACTTGGGATATATCTAAAGGTGGTACCTGCTCTTCTAGGAGATTAGTTGATTTTATAAAATATATCTTAGAGATAGGAGGAGAGGCCTCTGTTGGAATTTTTAAAACTTCAAACATATACTTCTTAAACTGGTCTTGCAATAAAGAAAATCTAGCTAAGGGAAAATTTATAACCCTTAAGTTTAGGTACCTCGCCTCATTTTCTAATTTCTCCAGATTTCTGGTTTGCGTCTTTTCCCCCTGTATCAAATTCTCTTGTATTTTTTGTATTTGAGACAACTTTTGTTCAATATCTAGCAATTGTTTGTTTTGTTTCTCTACCTTTTCCTCATTATCCACAACACGATGATTCATCTGCAAAGTAATAGTAGTTAAATTAGATATGGCATTTTTGAGAGTGACTATTGCTATCCAAACAGAGTCCAAAGTTATTATTCAGGGTTTCTCTATTTTCTTCATGGGGGATATAGTGATTAATTCTGACACCCCAGTAACCAACTCACTCTCGAGTGTATTGGAGTGACTGTCCATTTCTCCCTTCAAGGATGGAACTTCCCCCACAACTGGAGACAAGTTAGAAGATTCTTCCAACGATCCAGTTGGAGTAATAACACTTGATGTATTAGCTTATAGCATATCTGGACAGGGAGGAGATGGGGTTGTCGGAGCTCCCGTTAGCTTATAACGGTGAAGCAAGCAGGTCTAACCTAGGCTCCTCTGGGTGACCTGCAGCGCTTCTCTCGGGAGGTGTTTCAGAAGCTAATCGGAAAGATTTCTCAATTTTCCCTTGGGTTGGGGATACTGAGGAAGTCGCAGCTGCCATCTCCCTCAGTCTCCCTTTCCTTTTGGTATGAGGCATTGGTTACAAAATTAAATTTCTCTAGTACCGTACACAGTTGGATACTGCTTCAAGATGGGGGGAGAGGCAAGATATTTCAATATATTTAAACTATTTTACTTACATGAGGAGATGTGGCTTGGGCGACGCGTGCCAACATCGACTGCGCGCAGTGGGCGGGGCAATCTTGTAGGCCCCAGATGATGACGTCAGACGCAGGAAATTCTCAATCCCGGCAGGGCAAAATTAACTCTCACCCTCACAGGCTCAAAAAGTAGGATTCCAGGTAAAATGTCACAGTTCTGGCATCTCAGAGTCTCCCACGGGCTGCTTCTCCCTCAGTCTCCTCCTTTAGCAACCTTTTTAATATTTGCAATACTTTTTCATAGGCAGAGATGTTATTTGAGTCTTGGGAGTTAGTGCTGTTTTGGTATTGCAGGTTTGCTACATAGTGCTCAGTATTTTTTGCAGGGTTTTGCATCACAAAGCCCTGTTTTGTATTGCTGTTATTAAGGTGACATCACAAATTGAATATTCTGTTTTGTAAGGGAGTAGTAAGGGGGAAACATCCTAGCTTGGCTCTGTTGGGAGTTTCTGTGAACAGAACATTTGTTGACAGAACTGGAAGTGCAGGATTTTTATTGGGGTTCTGTCCTATTCTGTATAGTTTGGGCTAACGACAGACCCTAGACTTCACTTCCTTATAAGAGAACTGGCTGACTGATTTTAATAGTGGTTTTACTGGAAGGTCAAAACTGGTCAAGGGTTTCTTTATTGTATATAAGGCTCTCAGAGCTTTTTCTTGAAGTGTGTTTATAGCCAGTTTAAATTTCCCAGATTCAGCCGTATAAGGCCAAGATATGCAAGGTCTAAGGCAAGAGTGGCAAACATTTTGGTCTTAGGATCACATTGGTAGCTTTTCCTAACTGGCATACCACTCTGTTGGGGGGGGCACCCTTGGTGAAGCATGGAGTGGAGGCTTACATCCCAGCAAGGTCCGTCCCCTACAACAATGAGTTTTCCCGCTGTTGCCATGATGGGTTGGGATACTTGTACTACCATGAGATGGAAGTGGTCTACAGGCTATAATTTGTTCATTCCTGTTGTAGGATATTCCCTACTTCAGGTGACCAACCTTTCACACACCAAAAGCCACAAAACCAGAATGCACAGTAGCAGAGTGCCTCAACTATAAGGGAGGGGAGGGCCTTCTTTCCCATTTCACCCCATGAAAGAGCCACACTCATCCTCATCAATCACTCTGTCTCCCACCCAGTCTCCACCAATCTCTCTTTTTCTTCCATGCATGCCAGTCTCCCTCTCTCTCAGAGCCCCTTTGGTCACCACTAGTGGCCCTCTACCAAACCCTCCCATCGTCACCAGTCTCCCTATTTGCAAAAACTTCTCTCATCCCCACCAGTCTTAACCCCTTCCCCTTGTGCCCATCAGTCTCCCTTTCTCAACCTACCTCTTCTCCCCTAGTTGCTCACATAAAAGTGAATTTAAAAAGCATTATGCGCGCATGTAGCCGCTATACACGTATTGTGTATTTTAAAAAAGCCACAAGTATGCATGTATATTCGCTTTCATGCACAAATATATGTGTAAAAAAGGGGCAGTATAAGGGTGTTGCATAACTTGCTATTTTAAAAGACAAGTAAGCACTTACTTTTTCCAACTTACTCACATTTTTACAATTGCTAATTATGGGGTAATTTTCAAAGGAGTTATAAGCGTAAATATAACATACTCTCAGCAATTTTTAAAAGCCATTTACTCAAGTAAAGTGCATTTACTTGAATAAATCCTATGGACAATTCAATGGCATATATAGAAGAAACTACTTACCTGATAATTTTGTTTTCCTTAGTGTATACAGATGGACATAGGACTAGTGGGTTATGCTCCCCTGCCAGCAGATGGAGACGTAGCATGCTGACATCACAGTATATATGCTCCTGCAGTGACCCCAGCCTGCCAGTATTCTCTTCAAAAGCAACTGTGGACAGACTAGCAAAAAACTTGATTAACCATAACTGTACTCAACCAACAAGAAACAGTGAATTCACGTAAGAATCTAGGTACCCCAGGGACAGGATGAACACTTACCAGTAATCTCTTGAGACTCGGAGCCCAACAGGAGGGCTATTGACACACTCATGCGGCAGTCAAGGGTGGGAAGCTCAGTCCATCTGTCTACACTAAGGAAAATGAAATTATCAGGTAAGCCATTTCTCCATTTCCTAGCATGTAGACAGATGGACTCAGGTCCGGTGGGAAGTACCAAAGCTACTACCGAACAGGGTGGAAGGCTACCCACGATCCAGTCAGCACTGCATGTGCAAAGGCTGCGTCCTCCCGGGCCTGCACATCCAGATGATAAAAACTGGAAAAGGTGTGTAAGGGAAGGGGGACCACGTCACAGCTTGGCAGATAACGATGGGAGACAACAATCTAACCTCCGCCCATGACACTGCCTGAGCCCTAGTGGAATGAGCCCGAATTTGAGTAGGCAACTGCTTCTCAGCATCCACATATTCGGCCATGACCACCTCCTTAATCCAGCAAGCTATTGTAGCCCGCGAAGCTGGAGCGCCCTGCTTACTTCCGTCAAAGAGGACAAACAGGCGAACTGTCTTCCAGAAAGGTTCAGAAACCTCCAGATACCGCATGATAAGTCTTCTTGACATCCAAGGGGTGCAGGTGGTGATACTCCTCCACATCCCTGACCTTATCCAGGGACAGCAAGGAAATGGATTGATTCAAATGAAATTCCGACACCACTTTGGGCAGGAAGGATGGAACAATATGCAGCTGTAATGCCCTGGATTCACCCAAAGGAAAGGCTCCCGGAAAGACAAGGCCTGCAGTTTGGAAATTCAACACACAGAACATATAACCACCAGGAACACTGTCTTCAAAGTTAATAACTGCAGGGAAAGCATATGCAATGGTCAGAATGTAGAGCCCGCCAAGAAACCAGCACCAAATTAAGACTCCACAATGGATCCGATAACCTTAAGGGAGGCTTAAGATGCTTCACTCCCTTAAAAAAAAAACGGGCCACATCAGGATGAGATAAGGAATCACCATTCACCGGGCTCTGGAAACAGGCAAGAGTCGCAACCTGCACCTTCAAGGAATTAAGGGCCAATCCTTTGTTTAATCCATCCTACAAAAACTCCAGAATGAGCGGGACCTTAACTGAATTAGGAAGAACCCCACACTCCTCTCACCAGGCCTCAAAATCTCTCCAAACCTGCACACAGGCTAAGAAAGTGGAGAACTTTCGAGTGCGACGTAAGGTGGCAATCACCGCAGAAGAATATCCATGCTTCAACAGGCAAGCCCTCTCAAGGGCCAAGCCATAAGACAGAACAGAGTTTGATCCTCGTAAAGAACCGGTCCCTGTGGCTGAACTGCAAGCATGCCAACTGGACTGCCCGGGTTTCTAGGCAATTGATGTCCCAGCGGGACTCTCAGCATTCCAACGCCCTTGGGCCTTCAGCTCCCAACAGTGAACTCCCCAACCCTGGAAACTCGCATCTGTGGTGAGTATCAACCAGTTCGGGGAGGACAAGGCAACCCCCTTTCTCAGTAAGCCTCCTGCAACCACCACTGGAGGTGAGTGCAGATTTCCATTGGCAAGCAGAGCGGAACTGAATAGTCCTGAGACTGCGGGTTCCAATGAGACAGCAGTGAGCGCTGAAGAAGATGCATATGCACCCTAATCCATGGCACCACTTGCAGGGTTGCTGCCATCAAGCCGAGCACCTGTAGATAGGACCATACAGGTGGGCGTATAGTGCTCACCAACTGACGCACCTGAGACATCAATTTCTGAATTCAAACTTTCGGCAGGAAAACTCTGCCCTGTCCTGTGTAGAAACAAACCTCCAGCTACTCCAACGACTGGAACAGCTGAAGACTGCTCTTGGCCAGGTTCACTACCCAACCAAGCTCCTGCAAAAAGGAAATTACCTTGTGCGTTATCATGTGGCTCTCTTCCTGAGGCTTGGCATGAACCAGCCAGTCGTCCAGGTATGGGTGCACCAAGATCTCTGTTCTTCTCAAGGCTGCCACTACTACCACCTTGGCCTTGAAAACATTCTGGGAATAGTGGCTAGACCAAAGGGCAGTGCCCGAAACTGATAATGGTAACCCATCACTGCAAAACACAGAAAATGTTGGTGCTCCAAATGGATAGGAATACGAAGGTAGGCCTTGGACAGATCCAGGAAGATCAGAAATTCCCCTGACTGCACTGCCATTATCACAGAGCATAAGGTTTCCATGTGAAAATGAGTCATCTTCAAATGATGGTTGACCCTCTTGAGATCCAGGATGGGATGAAAGGAACCCTCCCTTCTTGGGCATTACTAAATAAATGGAATATCACCCCATACTTTTTTGAGACGTGGGCACTGGAACCACAGCCCTCAGCCTGAGGAGCCTTTAAAAAGCTTAGATTCCACTGTCTGCTTCTTCAGTGGGCAGTGGCAAGGAGACACCATAAACACATCCCGAGGAATACTGTGAAACTCCAGCACAGATCCTTCTCATTTCACCTCCAGAATCCACTGGTCTGATGTGATCTCGACCCACCTTTGATAAAAGAGAGACAGGCGTCCCCCTATCTCCTATTCCTGAAGGGGGGGAGGGGTGTCGGCAAATCTTCATTGTGAAGCTCAGGAAGATTCGCCCCACCAAGCCCACTCCTCTCTTGGACAGTCAGGGACGAAAGGACTGAGACCTACCAAAAGGCCGAGTCCTCTGAAAGGTTGATCCTCTGTAGGAACGAAAATGCTTGGAACCCTGGAGACGATCCCTCTGCAATTGCTTCCTATTCTCTGGCAACCAAGGGACCAAAGATTCGCCCCACTTACTGGCCAATTTCTCCAACTCGCTTCCAAACAAGGGCAAGCCTTTAAGGTGCATTTTTTTAAGATTATTTATTTTATTTATTTATTGTTTTTGTTATACCGAGTTTCATGATAGGCATCACATCAACCCGGTTTACAAATAACAAGGAGTGTAAAGCATAACGTAACGTAAAAAACAATATTTTCAATAAGAACCTTGAACTTTAAATACAGTGAATCAGAAAAAGGAAGAGGGAAAGTTACAAAAAACAAGGAAAATAAACTTCGGATGGAAGGGGAGAAATTGAACAGCACAATATTTACATTTCAGCCTATTGATACATTAGAATAGCAAGTGAAAAAATAAGACTATGAAACGGTACATAGGTAATCAAATGAATAAATATGACAGTTGTGAATGGTAATAGTATGATAAATATTCAGCAGGAATTAGTGAGAGAGGGTTTGAGGTTGGTTGATTCGTGTTTACATTCCATTATTGCATACGAGTTAGTGCTAGTGAGAGGAGGTTTTAGCCTTGGAGATTGCGTCAGCTGACCAATGTCGCAACCATAGTTGACGCCTGGCCACTACCACTGAAGCCACTCCTCTGGCCGAGGTACGGACCAAATCGCAGCCCGAATCAGCTAAAAAGGCGGCGGTATGTTCTATAACTACTTTGGAATTCACTCCAGAATCAAAGTCCTGAGAGAGAAGCAGACAAGATCATGCCACTAGGGCGCAACAAGAAGCTATTTGTAAATTCATTGCTACTGCTTTAAAGACTTGCTTAAGCAAGCCTCAATCTGCCTACCATGCACATTCTTCAGGGTTGCTCCTCCCTACATGGGGATAGTCGACTGCTTAGAGTTGGCACAGACTAGCGCATCCACTTTGGGAAAACGCAAACGCTCCTTCACTACTGGATCCAAGGGGTACAGGCTTTTGAAACTTGCCTCTGGGGCTCCCCATTCAAGATCAATCAATTCATTAATGGCATCCATAACAGGGAAAAAACAAGAGGCTTTATGCAAGGAAACTAAAATGGGATTCTTCTTCAGTTCAGACCTGGGATCTACACCAGGAACACCCAGCATCTTCAAGGTCTGGGAAACCAGGGCTGGCAGTTCATCTCTATGAAAGAACCACAACATGGTCAGATACAGTTCCAATCCTGGAGGAATTTCCTCATCTGCCAGGGAATCAGGATCTGCCTCATCATCAGTGCTATCCAGGTTCCTGTTGGAATTACCTGCAGCGAACAGAGGTGTGCTCCAGCACCTAAACATAGGATTGGAGGAGGGAGGGGCCACTGGCTGAGGTTTCGACCTGACAGGAGTGAGTGAAACTGCGGACTGAAGAAAGGATTGCATAGCTTGAAAAAACTCCTCATAAGAAAAAGCAGCTGGATCCAAGTCAAACTCAGAAGGAACTAGAGTGGGGCCCAATAAACTGCCATCCCCTGCAGAGGAGCCAGTCAAGGAAGTTCCAAGATACAACAAACCTCCAAACAGATCCTTAACCAGACCATCATCAGGCTGGGAGGATCCAGGCTTAGCGAAATCAGAGAAAGACAACTTTCCCTGAGCCTCTAAATAGTGCTGACATAGGTTAGAAGACACATCAGGCTGAGATGCTCGAATATGACAGGCAACATAGAGAGAAAGGTGCTTAGGTTTCTTGCTCACCAGTGCCATCACTGCACAGGTGACGGAGAATGTGCGTCCAGCTGGCTTGCGCTGAAAAAATTTCAAGCGCACAAAATTTATGCACACAAAAACTAGATGCCCCAAAAGTAAGTGCCACAAAAAACAAATGCACAAACTGTGCATCAAGGCCTGGGCGCACTTCCAGTGCTTAGAAATTTGTGCATGCGAAAGGCACGCCTAATAATGAGTGCACAACATGTGCGCAGGGTCAACGCACTGCACATACTGACCTTCTGTAGGGGGCAGTAAGGGACGCACAGAAGCATGCCATGGCCTACCACGTGGCATGCAGGCAAAAAGCCTATCTGCGGGGCCTAGCCCACCGGGGCTGCTCGACCCACCAAGCTGTCCAGTTTCCCTGAGTCCCATAGGAGTGGGAATGAACGTCAAAATGGCACACCAAACACAGGGACCAGAGGAAGTCCTGCAAACCCCTCTACACTGTCTGTCTTTACAAACTTTTTTTTAAACTTACCGAACTTGGCCCTTACTGGGAAACGGTCTCCGGCTGTGGGGGGAGAGGGCATGGGCTGTCACTGCCACGCTCAGTCTCCTGCACCCGCTGCCTTTAAGCTGTACAATCAACTAAGTCCATGCCGGGAAATTCAGCTACCGGACCAAGGCACATATCTGAGGGACCACGGAAATCACCTCAGGAATTCTCAACTGGCGGAGGGACCATTTGGCATCACTGCAGGA
Organism: Rhinatrema bivittatum; assembly: GCF_901001135.1. Taxonomy (NCBI): domain Eukaryota; kingdom Metazoa; phylum Chordata; class Amphibia; order Gymnophiona; family Rhinatrematidae; genus Rhinatrema; species Rhinatrema bivittatum. The sequence goes on from NC_042616.1 coordinate 177,437,109, forward strand.
GAACAGTGCTTTTCTTCTATGTTAAATTCTCCTTCCAAAATCTGAAGCAATCCCCATAGGGAGTTGCATGTCCACCATCTGCTGGAGACAGAGAATACTAGCAGGCTGGTGACACTATTGGAGTATATATACTGTGACGTCAGCTTGTTCAGTCTCCATTTGCTGGCAGGTGAGAATAACCCACTGGTTTTGAGTCCATCTGTCTAAATGCTAGGAAATATGTGTTGCTAGGCACACCTTCAGGAAGTACTGGAAAACAGTTCTAGTGTCAATACATTTCAGTCAAGATTCTGCCAATCCACTCTTTTTTACGTATTAGATCAACTGCCCAATGGGAAGCCTCCTTCATTCTGCCTGCCCCCGCGCAGGCCAATCGGAAGCCTCCTCCCTTCTACCTGCTAGTGGGAGCAGGAAGAAGGGAGGAAGTCTTTGATTGGCTGATGAGGCAGGCATCGCATAGCTCGGGGGTGGGGTGAGAGGAATGGCAGTGTTGAACCCTGACGAAGCAAGGCCACCATGGGAGCTCATCCCCGTGGCGGCAAAGAGGAAACCCAACCCCGACCAAGGAAGGCCGCCACTGGAGCCCATCCCCGTGGCGGCGAAGAGGAAACCCGACCCCGACCAAGCAAAGCCGCCACGGGAGCCCATCCCCATGGTGGCAAAAAAAGAAGGCCCGCTGGAGTAAAGCCGCGGCGGAACTGAAGCCCATCCCTGCAGTGAAGGAAGAAGTAGTTTTTGGTGATAGTTTGTGTGTGTGGGTGCGAATGAGTGCCTGGGTGAGAGCTTGTATGTCTGTGTGTGTGAATGGGTCCCTAAGTGAGAGCTTGTGTCTGTGGGTGTGAATGGGTCCCTAGGTGAGAGCTTGTGTCTGTGGGTGTGAATGGGTCCCTAGGTGAGAGCTTGTGTCTGTGGGTGTGAATGGGTCCCTAGGTGAGAGCTTGTGTCTGTGGGTGTGAATGGGTCCCTAGGTGAGAGCTTGTGTCTGTGGGTGTGAATGGATGCATGGGTGAGAGCTTGTGTCTGTGGATGTGAATGGGTGCCTAAGTGAGAGCTTGTGTTTGTGGGTGTGAATGGGTGAGAGCTTGTGTGTGTGGGTGCCTGGGTGACAGCTTGTGTGTGTGTGTGTGTGTATGTGTGAATGAGTGCCAGGGTGAGAGCTGGTGTGAATGGATGCTTGGGTGAGAGCTTGTGTCTGTGGGTGTGAATGGGTGAGAGCTTGTGTGTGTGGGTATGAATGGATGCCAGGGTGAGAGCTGGTGTGAATGGGTGCGAATGGAAGCCTGGGTGTGCGTGGGTGTGAATGGAAGCCTGGGTGAAAGCTTGTAGCTGTGAATCGGTGCCTGGGTGAGAGCTGGTGTGAATGGGTGCGAGAGCATTTGTGTGCGACTGAGAGCTTGCATATAAGAGAGCACGAGTGTGATTGAGAGAGAGACTGGTCAGGGAGGTGATGTGTTTCTGTGTGAGAGAGAGAGACTGGTCAGGAAGATGACTGGTGTGAGAGAGACCGAGTCTGGTGTGGGAGAGACCGAGACTGGTCGTGGGGTCTAATTGGGGGTGTGTGTATGTATGTGAGTGAGTGGTTGTGGGCGCTAAGGAAGAGGACTGTGAGGACAGAGCTTCAGCAGCCCTTGCTGCTTCTGGTGAGTGCTATTGGCCTGGAAGGGAAAGGAGTAGGCGAGTTGCTGGAGAGGGTAAGTAAAGGTGGCTTTTTAAATTTATTTTTCTTGATTGACCTCCATTTTAATTGTTGGGTATAATGTGATGTCTGCTGTTTTGAAATATTTTATTGATATTTGGACATGTCTTAATAATTTTTATACATTTTTAATTGTTGGATATTATTCTGTTAAGCAGCTATTTTGTAACATTTTTAGTATAGCTTTACATTTATTTCTGTGTGGGGCTCTAAAGCAGCTTGGCTTATTCGGTTTTCCCAATAGGAAATGTATTAGTGTTTAGGGCCTGGTTTAATAGTTGTATTTCTTAGATAGGGTTGTTACTATTTGAGTGTGTTCCATAATACAGGTGTAACTTTGTGCGGGTTAGTTTGTGTGCATTATTGCAAATCCTGAGAGTCTGTTAGGTGCTATATTTCTCTTTCCATTTCTCCAGGTTTGCCCTGTATGCAGAGTGGCTTTTTTGGTTTTCCATTCCAGTTTCTATCTCCATATTTATAATTTGTGGTTTTTCTGTACTTGGTGAAGGTCAGTTCTGGGTGTGTGACCGAGGTGAGGTATTTTACTAGCATGTAGGCATTTGTATCAATCTTATTTGTTGTGTTTTCTCAATAGGATATGCATTAGTGGTAAATTACTGTCTTTTCATAAGGAAGGCTATTGTGCCTGGTAGTAAAGGGAGTTTGTTTTGCTTTTACTGAGATGTCATCAGAACCAGAATATCTTTTTTGTATGGCGAGTTGTACAGGGTAATGCCCTAGATCTTCTATGCACTCATTGCTGGGGGTTGAGGGGATTCCTGTGGATGCAGAGTGCATGTTTACATTTAGCCCCGTGATGGTCACATCACGTGATCGTCACATCACACATGTTCCGTGTGTCCCGCATGTGAAAACCATCTGTTAGGTGTGTCCCGGCCAAAAACAGGTTGAGAACCACTGGTCTAGTTGATCATTCTGTTCTTCTTAAGACCCTTGATTCTGACACCATTCACAACTGATTCAGTTCTTACCTCTCCAGTCAGACATTCTAGTCCACAAGTACACCTCTGCTCTCTTTTGTTATCCCTCAGGGCTCTGTCCTGGGTCCCTAGAAGGGCTCAACCTGGGGTGTGGCGGGTGTAAGGCCCAAGGCAAATCTGCTGTAGTTGGCTCCTGTTTTGAGGTCAAGGAGCAGAGTGACGGGACAGCAATAGCCTAACAGAGATTCAAAAGGGACAGGGTCTCTCTGCCATTGCAACTCCTGACCTGCTGGTTCTAGGAAATAATGTTAGGAATGGGCCTATTGTGGTGGCATGGGGCCCAGGGCAGTCACCCCGATTCCCGCCCCCATAGCCTTGGTCCCTTGCACTTTTGTAACACTTGCATTCACTGAGTACCTCTGTTAGGCATACTTACCACTTTTTTTTTATTTTAATAGACAATACACAAGTCAAGCTATCCTTTTCCTATCTGTCTTCTGAAGTATCCCCCACATCCTGTCTTGCTGCTGTTGCTTCATGGATGAGTTCGCACTATATCCTGATGAATGATACTGAAACCGAGTGTTTGTCCTTCCTGCAAAGAATCACATACCCCACCCTTGTCTAGGGTTAATTAACATCAGTTCCTCTTCTCTCTCCTTTTTAAGCAGAGATATCTCAAGATATCCACTACAATAAGATGCAGATCATGGGTGAATTAAAATGACTTTGTTAAAATGAACATGGTCATTTTAACACAACTGTGATCTTTCATCCCCATAGCCCACACTAGCTGGCATAGCAATACGAGCCTGATTAGCCCAGGCTGAGGGATCTGGTGTGGGCAAGAGGATGGGGAAGGGGGATGGTGCATCAACACAGGAGCTCTCTGCCACCTTTTCCCCCTCCCTGAGACCTCTGATCCCCACCCCCACAACCTCCCATCTGTGGAAGTCTCTAATCCATACTGCCCCCAGCCAGTATCTTCCACAAACAGCAGAAGTAGAATAGAAGCCTACCTGGTTCTTGCTTCATTGGTCCTTGACTGTCATGTTAACAACAAGCAGGTCAAACTATGAGACAGCATAGCTGCCCTTCGGCCAAGGATCAGAGAAATGGCAGAAGCCAGGTAAGCTGCTCTCCTACTCCTGCTGCTTCCCCAGTCTCGGGAGGGGATGGGGGCTCTAGGACAGCTGGAGGTGGGAGTTGCTCAACTAGGGAGAGTGTTGCACTAGCAGTTAACTATATCTCCAAATTTACTTCAGCAATGCAGTCAAGGTAAATTTAATGCATCTTTGCAAATACCATAATGATGAAAAATGACAAAGGACTATATAAATTGGTGGCCATGTTAAAATATAGCACAGTTGATTTAGTTTTAAAGAGTAGCAACAGGGTTAGTGGATCTGAACTATGGAATACATGTGCTAAGTTCATTTTAACTTGTGTTAGCCATAAAGCAGTTTAGTATATAGACCCCTGAGTCTATTGCAATCATTTTCTAGCCAGGCTCCCTGCCTCTCTAGTTCAACTGCTCAGTCTTCAAAATTTAGCAGCATGTCTCATCTTCCAGTTACTGTATTCCTCCCTGTTACACTTTTTCTGCATTTCCTTAACTGGATACCAATTAAATACTGGGTACTTCTAGAACAGCTTTCGAAGAATCTATGCTGCAGCTTGCCAGGAGCGGATACGTTTGGATCCTGCTTCCGGCAGGGATTTTTAGGGGATGGGGGGGGAGGGTCTGAGGTGGGGCGAGGGTGGGGAGTATATTTAGATGGCGGCAACCTTTCATTTCAATCTGTAGAAGGGGCTTGGTGAGGGAGGGTCATCAGTGGACCAAGGAATATTTATGAGATGTAGGAGGGGATGTGGGGATGGAGGTGCAAAGGCTGCTAGGGTACCTGTAAAATTTGGTGGTGTGGGTGGGGGAAGGAAATTGAACACTATATATATATATTTTTTTTTTTTTTTACATTTTCCCAGCGTAACTTACCTAGATATCTTTTGAAGATATCCGGATAAATAGCAAATTATCTGGCCACACCAGGCTAGATAACTTTATGCTGTTCTGAAGCCAGTCTAAAGTTATTTACTAACTTAGGCCTGGATTTATCAAAATTGATAAGTATCGCATGCGATAGTAAAAGGAGCGTGTTTATGCTAATATACAGTTTATCGCAATTTGCGCTAATTACCTATCCAAAGAGGTAAGTTAGCGCAAATTGTGATAACATTTTCAGACTTTGCGATAAGTGCCATACCTGTTGTATATCCTGCATTCAACCATTGGGGGGGGGGGGAGAGAGAGAGCGAGCGAGAGAGAGCAAGAGAGAGAGCGAGACTAGCGATAATGTCCTCTCCCTAGATAGGTATTTGTATCCCTATGGGTGGCCCACCTAGTGACTCGAGGAGAGGTTTAGGTATTAGTGTAGGGGGTTAGGGGCCACTTTGACATTCAATGTGAGACATACGAACAGAACAGTGGTCTCTTGTGAAGATTTGATGACCTACGGAGAGAGGAAACTCACCCAAAGATGAGATTTGGGCAATGTTCTCTCCACCTAGCTTGATGTTACCCAGGTAGAGAGTCCATCAAGCTAGGTTGAGAGAACCTTGCACAAATATCATCTTGAAGTGAGTTTCCTCACTCAGAAAGTCATCAAATCTTCACAAGAGACCACCGTTCTGTTCGTACGTTTCACGCTGAATGTCAAAGTGGCCCCTAACCCCATACACTAATACCTAAACCTCATCTCGAGTTACTAGGTGGGCCACCCATAGGGATACAAATACCTATCTAGGGAAAGGACATTATGGCTAGTCAAGTCTCTCTCTCTCTCTGCCCCTCCCCCCCCCCACAGATGGCTAGGCTGGTGCTCCGGGATCTTCAAATCTACTAAAACAGGCCTTTCAGGAGACACTGCAAAATGCGCTAAGCCTTACTGCCCCATAAAGCAAGCTATCGCACAGCTTAAAGCTACTGAAAAAGGTGTAGTTAAAATTGGCATTAAGTCTGTGCGATAGCACTTTGCAGACTGGCAAACCCAGCCCACTCCCTGCCCCTAACTCCTCCTCTTTTTCAAATTTGCATCGCACCATACGATATGGTGCTATCGCATGCGTTAACGGGGCTTTTTGCATGCGGTAAGGGCCTATCGCATGCGAAAACGCCTTAGCGCATTTTGATAAATGACCCCCTTAGCTGGTTATAGTTTAAAATCTGTTAAGTTAGACAGATAACTTGACTCATCTTCAAAACACCTTTTTCTTTTTTTTTTTTTATCTGGCTAGATTTCAGCCCAACAAATACTTATTCAACTAAAATCTAGCCAGATAAGTACTGAATATTCCAAATCTTGCCATTTAGATGGATAATTTTAAGTTATCCATCTAAATGGCTTTTGAATATTGACCTATTCCGAATTCAAAATTCTAGTCTTCATCTTCACCTTTAAGGTTTATAATTTGCCTGGATCCCAGCTCCCTTCTCATCCATTATACTTCCAATTTTGGGAGTGATTTGTTTCAAACAAGCCTCCTTACATTTTTGTGCCTTCTTCCTAGCTCTTGATCTGTGGAAAAAACTTATCACTAAAGTTCAGGATTCCTTATTCTTCTCTAATTAATATCCCATTTTTCCAGACTAGCCTTCCATTGATCTACTTAGATTATCATACTCATGCACTTTTCATGTCATGCAAATAGCAAATGTTACTTACCTGTAACAGGTGTTCTCACAGGACAGCAGGTTGTTAGTCCTCACATATGGGTGACATCACAGGATGGAGCCCAATCACGGAACACTTTTGTCAAAGTTTCTAGAACTTTGACTGGCCCCTATTGGGCATGCCCAGCATGGCACTAACCCTGCAGCCAGCAGGGGTCCCTCTTTAATCTGGTTACAAAGCTACAGGCAGTGCTGAAAAATAAAATAAGAAAACGAACCCAACACTGCAGGGTGGCGAGCAGTTTTCGTGAGGACTAAAATCTTGCTGTCCTGTGAGAACTCCTGTTACAGGAAAGCAACATTTGCTTTCTCACAGGACAAGCATTATGGTAGTCCTCACATATGGGTGAGTACAGAGCTCAGGATGTCCGAGAATGCACCAAATGCACCCAAGACGTGCAACAGGCACAACAATTGGGGTGGAATTTGGGAGAGGGCATCCTGAACCCACCGGGCAGGCGGAAGGGTGTTGATACGTCACGTCGTAAATAAGTTACGCAAGTCAGACTGGCCGAAGATGGAATCTTGTCTTCCGGCTTAGTCTAAGCAATAGTGGGCTGTAAAAGTATGGAGAGAACTCCAGGTGGCAGCCCTGCAAATGTCAGGAAGCAGCGCCAATCGGAGGTGTGCTACTGAAGTCGCCATGGCCCTCACAGAGTAGCTTTAACACTGTCTTGAAGTGGAATGCCCACTTGCTGATAGCAAAAGGATATGCAATCCACTAGCCAGGAGGAGAGTCTGCTTACCCACTGGCTGCCCCAATTTGTTAGGATGGAAAGAGATAAATAATTGAGTACTCTTTCTGTGGGCAGCTGTATGGTCTAGATAGAACGCTAGAGCCCGTTTGTAGTCAAAGGTATGCAGAGCCTGCTCTCCTGGATTGGAATGGGGCCTGGGAAAAAAGGTAGGTAGTATAATGGATTGATTGAGATGAAAGTCTGACACTACCTTAGGCAAAAACTTAGGGTGAGTGTGAACTACCGCCTGGTCCTGCAGAAGTTTAGTGTAAGGCGGATAGGTAACTAGGGCCTGTAGTTCACTAACTCTGGGAGCCAAAGTGATTGCCAAAAGGAAAATCACTTTCCATGTGAGATAGCAAAGTTCATAGGACTGGAGAGGCTCAAATGGTGGTTTCATGAGCCGACCCAAAACCAGGTTGAGGTCCCAAGAAGGGGCCGGAGGATGCAGTGGAGGCTTGAGGTGAAGCAAGCCTTTCAGAAATCGTGTGACAAGGGGTTGTACTGATATGGGAACATCCCCAACACCTTTATATGGAAGGCGGCCACCGCACTGACATGCATTCTGATGGAGGAAGTTTTAAGACCTGACTCTGGCAAGTGCCAGAGATAGTCTAGAAACTACGGGATTGGACCGGTAAAGGGATCAAGGGATTGAGAAGAGCACCATGACGTGAACCTGTTCCATTTGTAAGAATACGATTTTCTCGTGGAAGGCTTCCGTGAAGCAATCAAGACATGGGAGACTGGCTCAGAAAGGTTAAGCGGCTGAAGGATTAACCTTTCAACATCCATGCTATCAGAGACAGGGCTTGAAGATTGGGGTGGCGAAGGCACCCGTTGTTTTGAGTGATTAGAAGTGGATCTGTTCCCAGAGGAATGTGCCTGTGAATGAAGAGATCCTGAGGTATTGGAAACCACACCTGGGGAGCCAGTGGGGTGCTATCAGGATCATGGTTCCCTTGTCCTGACGTAACTTCACAAGAGTCTTTGAGAGAAATGGAAGTGGACGGAATGCGTATAGGAGACCGGTTACCCATGATAGGGAGAACGCGTCTCTTGATGGATAATATTGGCTGCGAGTAAGAGAGCAGAAATTGCCTACTTTGCGATTCTGGGGTGACGCAAAGAGGTCTATGTGAGGATAACCCTATTTTTGAAAGAGTTCGCTACTGAGGGGTTTAGAGACCACTCGTGCGGTTGGAAAATGCGACTCAACTTGTCTGCCAACACATTGTCCACTCCCGGCAAGTAGGTGGCCCTGAGGTACATCGAGTGGGAGAGGGCCTCCGCCCAAATCTGTGCAGCTTCCTGACACAGAAGGTAGGATCCTGTGCCTCCCTGTTTGTTGATGTACCACATGGCCACCTGAATGTCCGTCTGGATCAGGATGACTTGATTGGACAGGCGATCCTGAAATATTCTGAGAGCATATCGAATTGCCCGCAGTTCCAGGAAATTTATCTGGTTTTGGCTTCCTCTGGAGACCAAGAACCTTGTGTCTGGAGATCGGCCACATGGGCACCCCACCCATCGGTGGTTAAAGTTATTTGAGGGTTTGGCACCAGGCGAGAGACAGATGGAGTGAGTCGGTGACGTGGACATTGGTCGACAGGGGCTGAAGGGACTGAGTCCATTGCGACCTTAGAGTCCACTGCATGACTCTCATGGCCAGGCGAGCCATTGGGGTGACCTGAACTGAGGACACCATGTGTCCTAGGAGGATGAGAAAACGATAAGCAGTCGTCGAGCGTTGAGACTGCAGCTGATGCGCCAGAGACACGAGAGTGAGGGCTCGTTGTCGAGGCAGGAAAGCCTTTGCTTGTAAGGTGTCCAAGTCTGCCCCAATAAACAATAAGGTTTGAGATGGGACTAAGCAGGATTTGTCGTAGTTGACGAGAAATCCGAGTGAAATTAGAGTGTTTAAGGTGAGATGTAAGATGACAAAGCGGCTTGCTGAGTCGGAGCCCTGATTAACCAGTCGTCTAGATAGGGGTAGACGTGAACACCTTGAGTCCCGAGGAAGGCGGCAACCACGACGAGGCATTTTGTAAAGACTCGTGGTGCAGATGCTAGGCCGAATGGAAGCACATGATACTGACAGTGCTTGGGGCCTACGAGAAACCTCAGGTATTTGCGATGAGATGGAGTTATCGCAATATGAGTGTATGCATCCTGGAGGTCGAGAGAGCAGAGCCAGTCTCCTCTTTGTAGAAGAGGAAGAAGCGAGCCCAAGGTTAACCTCTTGAACTTTTTTCTGTGGAGGTACTTGTTGAGGGCTCGTAGATCCAGAATTGGACGGACGCCTCCCTATCTTTTGGGTATTAGAAAGTACCGGGAATAGAACCCGAAGCCTTGCTGAGGGAATAGTACTGGTTCTATTGCTCTGGACTCAAGTAGGAGGGAGATCTCCTGCTCCAGGAGCAATGAATGGTCGGATGTTTTCCACGTCATTAGAGGTGGGGAATCCGGTGGGATGGAGAGAAAATTGAGATGATAGCCTTGAGCAATTATTGCTAGGACCCAGTATTCCAAGTTGATTGACTGCCATATGTTGTTGAAATGGCACAACCGCCCTCCCACTGGTATGTGTGGTAATGGAATCTGGCTGCTGCTCTCCACGCGAGAGTCAAAAGCCAGAAGCAGGGCCCGGCTGGGGGGCTGTCTGTGGCTTTTGTTTTCAGGTCTGACGAGACTGTGATTTGAAGAACGGTCTCGCAGAATGGCATCTGGCTGCTGTCGGGTAGGACTTCTTTGGTCTGTAGAAAGACTTTTTTAGAGTCCTTCCGGAAAGGCTGTTTGGAAGGATAATCCGAAGGTATCAGAGAGAGCTGTCAGAGTCTCATGATGGTCCTTTAGTTCAACCACTGTCTTTTGAATCTGCTCGCCAAAGAGATTGTCTCCTATGCAGGGGAGGCCGGACAACCTATCTTGGACTTCCGGTCGAAGGTCTGAAGACTTGAGCCAAGCCCATCGTCTCACTGAAATAGCAGCTGCAGATACTCTGGTTGCAGTGTCAAAGTTGTCATAACATGATCTGATCTCATGTTTGCCTGCCTCCAAACCCTTGTTAACTAGGGTGTGGAGTTGTTCTGGAAGTGACTGAGGCATGGAAGCTGTCAACTCCTGTATCTTTTTAGAAATGACACTATTATATTGGGTCATATAGAGTTGGTAAGTGGCAATTCAGAGGATCAACATTGATCCTTGAAAGACTCGGCGACCAATGGCATCCAAAAACTTCTGTTCCTTCCCAGGGGGAAAAGAAGTGTGAGGTTTCGACCTTTTTGTTCTCTTTTGCGCAGATTCAACCACAGATTGGTGATCTAACTGAGGCTTCTGAAAGCCTGGAGCTGACTGCACCAAATAGGTAGAGTCAGTTTTTCTGTGGACTGGTGCAATGGAGCCAGGATGTTCCCAGTTCTTCTTGAGGAGGTCCAGAAGAACTTGGTGGATAGGGATGGAGGTGATTTCCTTGGGCGCATACAGGAATTGAAGCAACACCATCATTTGATGTCTGTTGTCCTGTTCTGTTAGTAATTGGAAGGGGACCAATTCAGACATTTCCTTCACAAAATTTATGAAAGAAAGGTCCTCTGGAGAACGCTTTCTACTCTCAGTGGGTGAAGGAGGTGATGGCAAATCATCGGTGTCTGGTGAGGAATCATCAGTCCAGGTATCATAAGGAGCAGCACCTGTCCCTCTAGGAACTAGAGAGGGACGGGGTAATTGGATACCTGAAGGTCCCGATCTAGGCTCCGAAGGCATCGGAGGAATAACCGGAGGCACCGATGAAGGCAATGAAGGCCCTGGCGCCGATGGAGGTATCGGCACCTATGTCGATGGCTGAGGCAGAACTCCCGATGGAGGGATGCGGAATGATTTTTCTCCTCCCGATGATAAATTAAGTGGGGAGGGCACCGGAGCCATCGGTTACCCGGGGTCCATCGGTGGAAAAGCGGCTATAAGCGCTTCCATCCTCGATAGCAGCAGTGCCAAGGCTGCTGGAATCGGGTCAGTAGTCTGTTCCACTATCGGTACCTTTTCGATGGCCTCCTGAACCATCGGGTCCAGGTCTTCTCGGAGACCTGGAGCAAGCAGCCCCGGCTCCGGAACAGAAGAGAAGGCAGAAGCATAGCCGGAGGGCTATATTAAAGGCGGAGTCGCGGCTATCCACGCCCTGTCAGGCGAGGATTGCCTTGGTGACCCGGTCGCCGAAAAGGTCGGTGCCTTTTCTGGATGGGGTTTCTTCGACGGCGGCTCGGACGATGGCGAGGTCGATGGTTTCGCTCCCTCGATAGTCCGAGACTTTCGGTGCCAATGGCGATGTTTCTCCTTATGATCCCCTCGTCCTGAGGGGGAGAAGAGGTTGTCGAAGGCCGAGAAGTTGTCAATGCCAGGCAGTCACCAGTCGGTGGTCGATGTTAGCACGACGTTGACGGTGCCGGTTCAGATGACGTTAATGCAATGGATGGAGTCGGAGTTTGAGCATGGAAGAGAAGTCCCATCTTCTCCATTCTGGTCTTGCGACCTTTTGGTGTCATTAGGGCACATTTGGTGCAGGTCAAGACATCGTGCTCTCGTCCAAGGCAAATTACACAGACTTTATGGGGGTCTGTAATGGACATGGTACGAGTACAGTCCGGGCACCAACGGAACCCCGACGCCATGGCCATAGAAAAAAATCGAGCCGTGGTACAGTCGACGGCCAGTAGGTCGCGAGGGCCAAACTAGACGGTAATCGATGGAAAACGGGTAAAAACTTACCGGAGTACCGCAGACTGAAAAAGTTAACGGAGGGACCCCTGTGGGGCAATTTAACTTTTAATAATTCCGTGAGGAAAATTCCTGTTAGGAATCCTTGCAGAGCTCCTTAACCACATGGCTACTGCTGCGCAGAAAAAAGAAGACTAAAGAGGGACCCCTGCTGGCTGCAGGGTTAGTGCCATGCTGGGCATGCCCAGTAGGGGCCAGTCAAAGTTCTAGAAACTTTGACAAAAGTGTTCCATGATTGGGCTCCATCCTGTGATGTCACCCATATGTGAGGTCTACCATCCTGCTTGTCCTGTGAGAATCTTTGTACTACTGACACAGTCTTACTCATGAAGGCACTTTGAACACAGTGGTGAGACACCCTCGTCAAGGTCGTCCTCATAAACAAAAATATGGCAATTAGATCTTATATCTTTTAGCGCCACCCACAATGTTTACTTGTTACAAGTAGACTCTTTATAGATTTGGATCTTTTATTAAACCCACATGATAATTATCAAAAAGATGTATATAAGCTTTTGAGACTAAATGGATCCTGTCTTCAGCTTTGTTACATTTTTTCCAGTTTTAATCCAGGGTCAATGTAGCCAACTATAACTCTGCAATGCTCATTACAACAAAAGAATTTCACATCATGCTAGTACCAACATTTACTAGGTTTTTATTATACTCGTATCTGAAAAATCTAAAGAAATTTTCTACAGACTAAAAACTAAAAAATATCATATATCTTTAGAGTTTAGGAAGGGTAAGATAACCTTTTTGTTACTACCTAATTTTATTTTGTAGACACGGAGTTGTGATGTTGCCCCTGTCTCACTTTGGAAATTTTCAGAAGCAGCATTAGGCATGGATGGTTTACAGCAGTGTTTTTCAAAATGGAGTATCCCCCTAGTCAGTCTGTTTTTCAGAATATCCATAATAAATATTCATGAGATAAATCTGCTTGCAGATCTCTCATACATATTGCGGATATTCTGAAAACCTGATTGCCTACTGGGTACTCCAGGACCAGCTTGAGAAAGACTGTTAAAGGATTATGCCAAGAGCATATCAGCCACTTACCAGCAATAGCTCCTGCCAAAAGGAGATAACCTGCACTAACCCGTCCATTTTCACCTGCGAAAGCAGTCTTCATGTGAGCATAACAAGGGAAGTAAATGGCAGAGAAGGGGATGTCACGCAAAAAGCATGCCTTAGCACCCTAAAGGGAGACATTAAAATAGAAATAAATTATGAATGTAAGAATTAAAGAAATGTCAACTAAGATCAATGTAATAGGCCTGGCAAGTGTAGCCTTGTTTGGGTTCTGAAGTACAAAACCTTCTAAACCAATAGGAATATACATGGTGGCCCATATTTTCGTCATTATAAGCCAAACACACCATAGAACTAATTTTTTGTCCCTAAATGCAATAGGTTGTAATAGCAATAGCATAACCGGAGTTTCTGACCAGTAGGATTGCGCAGTCTGAGAAAAAGGAAATTCTACTGATCATTAAAAGGTGAATTTTAAAAGCCCGATACATGCATTAATTAGGGGATGTATGAATATGCAAGACTCACACACACCAAGTAGACTTTAAAAGTTGCTGAGATATGCGTGTAATCCCAGAGCGTGCATATCTAAAAAATATTCAAAAAGGGATGGGGTGAGGGTGTGGTCTCAGTAGGGCATGGGTATTTCGGGGTGTGAACCTGAGATGTGCGCATAAATACATAATCTGGTGAGTGCAGAGGCCCTCTAACGCGTAACTTTACTTATGTTATGCAAGTTAAAAAAATAAAGAAAAATAGGCAGATCTATGGGGTTTTAGGGGTCAGGGATAACTGGGGGAGTGAAGGCTATTAAACTAGGGGGGGTTTGGAGGACCTCTCTCTTCTAACTGGGTGAACTGGGGATGAACTGGTAAAACTGGGAATAGCATTGGTGTGCGCCCCTTTTAAGATTCCCCGCTTTACGTGGTAAAAGAGGCATTTGCGTGCACAGGTGCATGCCTACTTAAAATTTTGCGCACATTTGCATGCAGCCAGGTTATTTTATAACATGTGTGAGTATGTTATAAGATGGTTATGTCCCTAGGGGCAGGCCATGTATTATGTGCCAATGTGCACCCTTATACCGGTTTAAAATTACTCCTTTAGTGACCAGGAAATTACCATCAGGTAACATTGACCAACTAGAAGTTGTAATGTCTATGAAAAGCTAGTATCAACACCAAACAGCAATGTGACAATATTCTGAAAATATTCCATTTCATAACCCCACAGAAAACTTTCATCCTCTAATTCTTACAATTTGGTGCATGATCAAGAATACTCAACATATTATTGATTAAAAATGAAATTTAAAATCTAACATGCAGCAGAAACAAGTCAACTGACATACTCCGAATCTGCACGTACACGGTGAAAAAAAACAAGCTAGTTTCATATATAACCAAATTCTGGCACATGCCAGGAATGCTGACTGCCTTCTCCCTGTCTTTTTTTTTTTTTCCTATAACTCAGTGTTGTTTCATTTCAAAATATTTATGAGAAAAGGTATTCTGGAATCAAGACAGATAAAATAAGGCAAACAACAGCCTTAGAGGAATTATCAGTGCATGCTTAGGGCTAAGGGTGTGAGGAAAAGGCAATGTTCTTGAAAATGATCCAAGGTACCATATTAAGAAAATGCAGGCCTTATATTTTTTTAAATTGACATTTTTAGGTAGTCTCTGCACTTTCCCCCCCACATTGACATAATTGTGTCTATTTTGCTGGACACAAGCACGATTGTCTGAAGGGTTTTCATTAAAGCAATTGTTCCAAACCATGTCTTTAAGGTCTTCTGAAAGTCAGAAGCCATCACTAAGACACAACAGCATGAATGAAGACTTAAGCAAAGAAAACCCATAGAGAAAACCAGTTCTAACTGAAATCATTGGGTTTACAGTATGACCATCATTTCTTTTCCTATTCACATTTTGCTTTGCAAATATGTTGATGGTCATCTCCTGGATGCCACCATTGTAACTCCTATTTTATCACCTAGATAGTTTGTGGATGTTTTCCTGGTTGGGCTTCAGACAGACAGACTAGCTGGCCAGAAAGCTAGGATTGTTGGTAACTGAGAAAAAAAAAATAAAATAAATATATATATATATATATATCAATCATGCACCCAGCGTCTTAGACTGATCTCTCTCGTATAAGACTCCTTTTGTGTGTGCTTTAGAACTGGGAGACAGACTGTCGAGTGAGTTCCCCTTTCAGACAATTTCATAATTCTTACTCCTTAATCAGGGCAACAGACAAAGCAACTGCCAAAGAGGTGCCTCCTGCACTGTGCAAAGCTCGGCACCTCCAGGAAGTTTGTCTCTGATGATAACTGTTTCCCATCTCCGTCAGAATGAGAATGCAGTGTTTGAACAGCTCCCCATTTCCCCTAAGGTATCATTATAATAAGCAACACAGACTTAGTTCAATTTACAGTAATGAAGAAGGAGCCTGATAATAGTAATTTAAATAGGCTGAGCCAGCCTTTAAGCTCAAGAAAGACAACACACATATCTCTTAAAGACCACCATATTCAAACAATTTTACTAAAGCATGTAGTAATGATGGCATAAGCTGCTTTGTCAGAACTCTTTTTCATAAACTACAGTGATGATGCAACACTTTGATATCTTATAGTTATTGTGTTGTCTGAACGATTCATATACTTTAGCTTGACTATGTCTTGTATGAATTGGATACAACTGGTTAAATGAAGGAACTGTTTCTTTGGAAGCAAACCTGCTCACAGAGTGGTTGGCCCTGTAGTATGATAGGGTATTTGTGGAACTATACTAATGATTAAGGGGAAGATTTTAAAAGGTGCACTCGTATGCTATAAAATCGTTGGGCCGCGCGTGCGCATGTGCAGGCAGCGCACGCAAGGGGGGGGGGGGTGTCTATTTTTAACAAAGTACATGCGACGACGAGATCAGGCCTCTCCCAGGTCCCTCCCAGTCCGCTCCAATGAAGGAGTGGACTGGGAAGGAACTTACCAACCCACCTACCTAACCTTCCTTCCCCTTCCCCTCTCTACTCCCCACCCCCTAAACCTAACCTACCTTATCTATTTTTTTTGTTTTTTGTTTTTTTTAGTTTTTAAGTTGCTGCTCCTCCGGAGCAGAAGCAACTTGCGCGTGCTGGCCAACTGCTTGCACGCGCTTCCCCGGCACAGTGGAAAATGGCCGCTGTACAGCCCCGCCCCTCCCCACAGACCGCCCCCTTTTCAGGTCCCGGCACTTAATCATGTCCCAGCACGTGAAAACTGACCCGGCAGCGTAAGGCCCAGGATTTACGCGCGCCGGGGTTTAAAAATTTACCCAGTAAAGGCTAGCAGCTTCTTGTTAATGGCCAGTACTGTGAGTAGAACTGACAGTCTATGCACATATGTCTCTGATGAAGGAAGCTTGCTCAACCAACAGGAAGAAAACCTTCTAATTTGAGAGAAGAATGTTTGCACATGGGATATAGCAAAGGAACAGAGTCAATATAGCTTAAAGTGTCTTATTCAAAGGGACACAGCCTATACTTCATAAAACAATGCTCAGTAACACAGTTGTAGTGATAAGAATAAGTGAAGCAAATTGAAACATTGCTGTTAACTTGTGCAAACGAGTTACTTGCATGCCTGTGATTTGCTGATTTTAAACACCATAGCTTAGAGAACTGATGATGGATGAGTGGAACAGGGCGTCTAGGGGATCATAGTCATCTTTTGGATTCCTCTGTGACTTAAATCTTTCCTAATATTAGGAAACCTGGAATAGGTTCATGAGTTCAGTCACCAGTTTGCAAGTGCCAATTGCTGTTCTGAGGCTATGACAGTGGTAGTGCAAATTATATTTTCAGGGAAGTAAGAGGGAAAGACCACATACAGACACAGTAACATTCTACCTAGTGGCTCTTGATTTTGCTGAATAAGGAAACAATGGTTGCAGAATTAACATAAAACCAAATTTCCAATTAAAAAACATTCTAATTAATTTTAGCACATATATTTGTGTTATCCTATTCAGAGTCAATGGCATTCTTTGTAAGTAATCATCTAACCATAAATTAATTTCATTCAATGCATAGGGGCACCAATATAACAAATGCACTAAGAAGAAAGAAAAAAACAAGCTAGGAAAACAAAATGTGAATTGTGAAAATCTGTGAAAGGTATAGTGAACCTTATTTATCAGAATGACAACCAAGCAAGAAAAAAAAGTAAAGTTATAAGGAAGTTCATTTTAAATACATCATCTAAAAGAGAAATTTTACAAATTTTCAAGATGCCAAGATAGAATAATTGGACCTGCAGGCTTCCACTGAGTGTATCAAATAATCAGGACTTAATTTGCAGACAAAGAAAAAATGAGCTGTGCAGGGAGGAGGTGAGGTGAAGTAAGCTAGGCCCAGGTGTAACCTATACAAAGAGGTGGGACCTTGGCAGAGTGTGAACTCTCTTCCCTCCAAACACACATGCCCCAACAGACTCTTCCTATTCTAAACATGCTCAATGAGTACCGGTGGGCAATGGACAGCTGTGGATTGAGCACTGGTGGAAGCTGGATAAGGAGGAGAATGAGGCCCTTTCTCTCAAACCTCCTCCTCTCTGCCCTGGTTATCCTGGACTCTGTTCCCAGCTCCACATGAATCCTCTAGTGAGCCTTGAACCTCCAAGTCTTTGCTGGTCCACAAGCCTCTCTTCTCCCCAGAAAATTACCCTCTCCTCCTCTCCATTCTCAGCCAGTAAGGCATAAGCCTCCTCTTGAAACCAAAATCAGCTGACTCTTATCTGCCTTGGTGGATGGAGGCAGACTAGCACACAACGCTCACTCTCCTTACATGGGGGTGTGGATGTCTGGAATTCAAAAGCACGGCTTGGTTTCTGCCACCTCGAGGGAAAAGGAAGGAAGCAGTGCTGCATGTTTTCCTCACTTCCTCTCTTCTCTCACTGCTCCAATAGATTCCCTTTCTATCCTTTTCCTCTTCTCACATTTTCCGTCCTTCCAATCCCCTCACTCACAGACTGCCCCCCCCCCAACTCTGATCATCTCCTTACATCTCATAGACCCTACGATCTTTGCACTCTCACGCCATAGCACTTTTGATCCCCTCACTCTTTCTCCCCATCTCTTCCGCGTAACCCTCAGCCCCTCTGATTTCTTTAACTTTTTCCATCCCCACTTACTTGCCCTCCCCATGAACCCCTCCTTCGCTCTTTTGCCCCTCCCCATCATCCTCACTTTACTTCCGTTTCCTATGATCCCTTTACTCATTCTTCCCACACACACACATCCCTTCACTCACACTCTTGTTCTTTTGCCCCTCCAACAATGTGGTCATTAGCAGCAGAGGTGGCAAGCCTGGGATGTCAATATACCCAGTAGTTGCAGAAGCAGTGGGCTGACAGGCATTCATTGCATATCTCTTCAGCTTTGGCTGTTTTTCCCTCATGGCCTCCTCGATTGTGCTAGGAAATCACACAGAAATCAAAAACAGATGGCTGCTCCCATCTCAGGAAAGCAGCTCCAATACTCTCTGCTCTGTTTTGCTTCCGACAGTGGCTGGGAGGTCATAAGTGATCTGTGCCATCATTGCATCTGTTCTATCTCCGCTAGGGAACAAGAACTGATTTACACTACCAGCTCTGCTCCGCTTCCTTGAGTCCCAGAAAAAGGTGGCAAAATGCCATTCTGGGTTGTTCTGCCAGAAATTAAGCTTTTGGTAGCAGACAAAAAAAGGGGGAGTGAATCTGTACAAGTTGAAAACTTGTAAGCAGTAGTGCCAATCAGCATGGCCAGACTTGAAATCTTGACAATTGGCATTACTGTTCACAAGTTTCAGACTTGTGTTAATTCAACCTCTTTTTGTGATTATTTGCTCTCGATGTCTGCTTCAAGATCACTCCCTTATCGCCTATTTCCTGCAGAGTAGGTGGGAGGGAGCAACTGGTGGAGCAGGGCTGGATTAGAGGTCAGAGTGCTGTTCTTTGCTCTGTCTGTCTCTGTTTTTTGTATTTAGCTCACGCCTTTTCATTGACAGCTCAAGGCAGGTTACATTCAGGTACTGTAGGTATTTCACTGTCTCCAGACAGCTTACAGTCTAAAGTTGCACCTGAAGCAATGCAGGGTCAAGTGTCTTGTCCAAAGTCACAAGGAGCGGCAGTGGGATTTGAGCCCTGACTTCCCTGGTTCTTAACTTGCTTCTCTAACTATTTGTTGTATCTGTGGGCCCTTGCATTGAGGCAAGATTAACTCTACTCACAAGGAGGAGCCCTGCGGGTTCCCACCATCAGCAGGTGGACCCAGATGAAGCAGAGACCGGTCAGGACCTTCACCTTTACCAGCCCATGTTCCCCTCGGGTTGAGCCTTTGGGTACCAGGGCTAGCAGGACTTAGATGTGGTCTCTGCTGATGGCAGAAGAGAGGGTCTGAAGTAAGCTAGGACTGTAGGGAGGCGGCAGTCAGGCGTATCCAAGGTCCAGGCAATAGTCAGAGGCAGGCAGCGGTCAGTTATATCTGGGATCTAGGCAATGGTCAGAGGAAAGCAGCGATCAGGCGTATCTGGGGTTCAGGCAATGGTCAGAGGCAGGCAGCGGTCAGGCATATCCCAGTGTCCAGGCAATGGTCAGAGGCAGGCAGCAGTCAGGCATATTCCAGTGTCCAGGCAATAATCAAACCAGGTATCTTTATCTTTATTTAAAATTTGTTAATCACCTATACATTAGGCGATGTACAAAAGGAACCAAAAGGATCCAAAAACATGCATAAAATCTTGTACATATACAGAACATAAACATAACAGTCAAATTAAGAGACAAAATCCCAAACCAGTCTTATAGTTTAATAAATTGCCTGTCTAAATAGCCATGTTTTTAAAGAAATGTTGAAGGACTTTACACTGTCTCAATGATTCGGGAAATGAGTTCCAAAGGAAGGGCACTGCAACTGAAAAAGCACAGTCCCTGGTATTACACAACCTGGTCTGTAGTGGTGAGGGCACATTCTGAAGGCCCCTCTGGGATGAGTGTAGCGGATGAGTAGGGCAGTAAAGACACAACAGAGCATTACCCCTGGGAGAGATAGAAGAAGAAATCAGTTTAAAAGTAATAAGAGCAACCTTGTACTTAATATGCTTGGCAATTGGGAGCCATGAAGAGCGATAAGAATAGAAGTGATGTGGTCACGTCTATTAGTGCCAGCAATGAGTCGTGTGGCGGTATTCAGAAGCAGCTGAAGGAGTTGTAAGGTAATTGCAAGTAGACCCAAAAGAATGGAGTTACAATAATCCGCAATGGGGAGGGACAGAGGCCCGTTCTACTGTAAGGAAATCGGAATTATCAAGCAAATATTTGATGCCACAAAGTACATGCAGTTTGAAGAAGCCCAACTTAATTCTGCTTTCACATGGGGGTCAAAAAAATAACAGGATCAATTAAGACACCTAAGTTGTGAATGCAAAAATTAAGTGAAAAAGGTGTTATCGATTAAAATCGAGGTGTGTAACGTTAGAATGAGGATACTGGATTAGCACTGTGTTTTAGAGAGGTATCCAGCCAAGAGAGAAGAAAAGGGATGGACAGGCAAGGCAGGCAGGCAAGGACAAGAACAAGCAGAAACGTGGATGGAACAGACTGGAACAAAGACAGAAGACAAACCAAAGACATCTAGACAAGGACTGAAGACAAGCGGGATGAAGACTGGAACAAGACTGGAGGTGAAGACTTCGATCAGGCGGAGAAGCACATGCACTACTCATCGTAGCTGGAACTGTTGCTGAGGCAGGTTACATTTGGGGAGCTGCCCTTATAAAGGGCAGCATCAAGAATATCATCAATAGGGCCGCAGGGACTTTTCCGCCATGGTCCCTTTAAGAGAGGCGACGTTGGCACGCACCTTAGAGAGAGGTGTGGTGTGCAGAGGCCGGTAGCATCCTGCCATGTGTGTGCTGGTGGCGTTTTGCTGTATCTCGGGATTAGGATGGGAGGACCGGCTCTAGAGGTGAGAGCAGTGGTTCATAGGGACCGCTGATGGTACCACCACTAAGCTACTCTTCCATTCCTCCAGGCTCCATCTCCTCCCTTCTCTTTCTTGGAAGCAGCCTGAAAGGGAGGAGATGGAGAAGAACACTTCTGCATCAATGGCAGGGGGTGGCAGGAAATTCGAATCAAACAGTTACCAACAAGGGCCCTGAACATGGTGGTTGGTGAAACCGATAAGTATGGGAAAATAAGTGTGGGAGCTTGCTGGGCAGACTGGATGGGCTGATTGGTCTTTTTATGCTGCCATTTCTATGTTTCTATGTATTCGAGGCTCTTTCCCCAACAAATTAAGCCTTGAAAATAATTATCTGAACTTTCAGCTCTCATGACACTCTATATAATTTATAGTTATTTATCTTCTCATGCCCTTAAAGCCAAACATATTTTTGCCCAAGAAGCCAATTCATGTTCAAACATGTAGTGTTCTTTCAGATTTTACTGACTGAAGCTGGATCAAGCCAAGTGTCTCCTCAACTTGTTAAATGCATTCAGTAAATTTAAATGGGGGTCAATCAACATCCGGGATACCTAAACTGTGAACTGGCCTTGCATTATTTTATTCGCTGCAGCAACATTTATAGAAACAGATCTCTAAGCATGTTACACTTACTATAAGGCATGCAATAAAATGCTGCCATAAATAGAGAAAAATAAGAGGCTTTATTGATTACTAGACTCAGCAAAGCTTTTAGCCCAATTGTTGGAAGAACAATCCAAGGTTAGGCTGAAGAAAGATTTTCAGCTTGCATTTGAAAGCCATCAAACAGAAATGAAGCATCCAAGATTTTAAGGGTATAAGGGGCGAAAACTCTTGCAGCAACTATTACAAGACAAGGTAATAGAGCAGTGGAAGAGAAGCAGCTCTTTATCTCCCTACCAGGATCTCCCTCCCCCCTCCTTCCAAACTGATCAACAGCAAGAAGAAGAAGGGTGACATCTCTGGCTGCATCCTCTTCCTCCCTTCTCTGCTGTCTGCCCCAATAGCAGTACTGAGTTCCATGTATTTAAAAGCAACAGTCTGCCCAGAGCTACAGAGGTGGAGGATGCAGCTGATGTATTGCTGCTCTTTTGCTTTTGCCACTGAACAGCTGCTGCCTGGCTGACCCTGCCCAGGTTCTCCTGCAATGAATTTACAGGAAGAGCCAGATTTTAGTGGAGCCATGGTCCTGTGACCCATCCCATTCTGGCACCTGTGCTCCTATTTGCATATAAGACATCAGCACACAAGTGGTGATAAGAACATGCCATACTGGGTCAGACCAAGGGTCCATCAAGTCCAGCATCCTGTTTCCAATCCAGGCCATAAGTACCTGGCAAGTACCCAAAAACTAATATATCCCATGCTACTAATGCTAGTAATAGCAGTGGCTAGTTTCTAAGTCAACTTGATTAATATCAGGTAATGGACTTCTCCTCCTAGAACTTATCCAAACCTTTTTTAAACCCAGCTACACTAACTGCACTAACCACATCCCCTGGCAACAAATTCCAGAGTTTAATTGTGCGCTGAGTGAAAAAGAACTTTCTCCGATTTGTTTTAAACGTGCTACATGCTAACAGGAGTGCCCCCTAGTCCTTCTATTATCCAAAAGAGTAAATAACCGATTCACATTTACCTGTTTCTAGACCTCTCATGATTTTAAACACCTCTATCATATCTCCCCATCAGCCGTCTCTTCTCCAAGCTGAACAGCCCTAACCTCTTTAGTCTTTCCTCATAGGGGAGCTGTTCCATCCCCTTTATCATTTTGGTCGCCCTTCTCTGTACCTTCTCCATCGCAACTATATCTTTTTTGAGATGCGGCAACCAGAATTGTACACAGTATTCAAGGTGCGGTTTCACCATGGAGCGATACAGAGGCATTATGACATTTTCCGTTTTATTCACTATTCCCTTCCTAATAATTCCTAATATTGTTTGCTTTTTTGACTGCTGCAGCACACTGAGCCAACAATTTCATTTGTATTATCCACTATGATGCCTAGATCTTTTTCCTGGGTGGTAGCTCCTAATATGGAACCTAACATCGTGTAACTACAGCAAGGGTTATTTTTCCCTATCAGCTTGCATTTGTCCACATTAAATTTCATCTGCCATTTGGATGCCCAATCTTCCAGTCTCACAAGGTCCTAGAAGATACTGAGTAATGACCAATTCTTTTCTCTCCTAGGTTGTTTCTCCCTCTTTATCAGCCATTCTCTCCATGCCCTTCTCTCTCATCCCTCTTCTCCTGCTTATTCATGCCTGCTTGTAATCCTTTTTCCTCTCTTTTATACATGAACCCCACTTTTTCCTCCCAATAGCAGTGCAGTATCCCAGATCCTCTTCCCACACCTGTCAACCCTTTCCTCTCCCTCCCCCCATTTTGTCTCTCTTATTCTCCTTATTTTCTATCTCACTTTCCCTCCCCTTTTCATTCTGTCTCACTTTTGAATGACCACAGAACAGGGACTTTAAGAAGAGACTCTATAGGCCTAATAAACCAAACATAGTTAGATTGTTAGAAACAGAACAAAAACAGGAGAGTAGAGTTCTGGAGTTGATCTGTAACAGTGTTTCCCAACCGGTGTGCTGCGGCACACTACTCTGCCATGGCTAAAGTGCAGGTATGCCACAGCTGCAGCCTTTATTTTGCCTTTCCCTCTGGGCCAGCAGGCTATCCTCCCACCAGCTAGGGGCATCAGAGATCAGTGTTTATTGGCAGTTGTTCCTGCTTTCCCTCTGCTGGCTCTCTGCAATGGAAATTGAACAGGGCTCTGTAGGCTTGTGAGACTTGCTGCCTCCTGAAGTTCAGACTGCAGGGGGAAGCTAACAAAGGTGGAAGAAGCAGAACTGGGCAAGCCTGCTCCCAGACTTCTGCTGTTCAAGGATTGGGAATGGAGTGGGGAAAAGGGACAGTTGAATGTGCCACCGGTTGTGGGAGAGAGGGGGGAGAGGGAAGAAGATGATGCTTCAAAGAGATGAGGAGTGGAAGTGGAAGGAGAGTGAAGACAATGATGCCAGGGAGTGAGGTTGAGGGAAGGTGATGCCAGGGGATTGAAGGAAAGGAAAGAGAAGGTGATGATAGGGAGTGGGGGATATGGAAGATTATGATGATGATAGTGGGAGGGAGAGAGAGAGAGGGAAAGTGATGATGCCAGGGGGTGAGGGAGAGGGAGGAAGATGATGATGATCATGATGCCAGGAAGTGAGAAAGATGGCAGGTGATTCCAGGGGGTGGAGGGAAAGGGAAGAGAAGGTGATTGGCATAGGGGGGAGGGAGAGAGGGAAGTTAATGATGAAGTCATGGGTGAGGGACAGGTGTAGAGAGGGATGTGATGATGCCAGGGAGTGGAGGCATAGGGAAGCTGATGATGCCAGGTGGAAGGAGACGGAAGGTGAGGATGATGGGAGGTGAAGGGATAGGGAATGTCATGATGAGGACAGTGGGTGGGAGAGTGGTGGTGGAAAGTGATGATGCCAGGGAGTGAAGGAGAGGGGTAGAAGAAAAGGGAAGGTGGTGAGGATTCAAGGGGTGAGGAGGTGAAGAGAGAAGATGATGCCAGGAGGTAAGGGTGAGAGGTGGAGGAGGAAGGTTATGGTGATGTAAGGGGCAGCAGGGAAGAGGTGGTGGCAGAGGGAAGGTGATGATGATGACTGGGGGTGGGGCTGGGGGAAAGAGATGGAGGGAAAGGGAAGGTGATGGCAGGGAGTGAGGAAAAGAGGGAAAAGCATGATGATGATAGCAGGGGAGGTACAGAAGAGAGGGAGGAGAGAGAAGGTGATGATTCCAGGGAGAGAGGGGTAGAGGGAAAGGGAATGTGGTAATGATGATGCAAGGGGTGAGGAGAAGAGATGGAGGGAGAGAGGGAACGTGATGGTGATGCCACAGAGTTGGGGGAGAGAGGTAGAGAGAAAGGGAAGATGATGATGTGATGATGCCAGGGTTGAAAAGGTGGAGAGAGAAGGGGATGATAATTCCAGGGAGAAGGGGGAAGGATGGAAGGAGAGGGAAGGTGATGTAATGGAGATAGGAGAAGGATGGTGATAATGCAAGGGGAGGTGAAGAGATGGTGGGAAAGGGAAGGCGAAGATGATGCCAGAGGATGGTGGAAAGGGAAGGGAAGATGATGATGCCAGGGGAGAGGGGTGAATGTGATGGTGGGGAAAGAGGGAAGGGAGAAGGGAGAAGGTGATGGTGCCAAGGGATGAGGCAGGGAGAAGGTGATGATGATGCCAATGGGATGGGGGGGGTGAGGGAAGAGAAGAGGAAGTGGTTGGTGAACCCTGAGCTAGGTGTGCTGTGAAACAAAAAAGATTGGGAAGCACTGATCTATAAGAATACTGTGGTCTGTGGTGTCAAAAGCAGCACTTAAGTCATGGAGGGCAAACTCTGCTCCTCAAGCTTCACAAATAAATCTGGTTGTCTGACTTCTACAGTGAATGCTCATAAGATATTTGCATGCATTAGATCTAAGATCCAATTTAATATGCATAATTTAACTATTCTAAAAACCAGACCTGTTTGTGGCACTTGAGGACTAGAGTTAGCCACCCTGACTTAAAAAAAATAAAAACAACATTTATATGATGAAAGAAAAAGATCATGAACCAGCTTAATGAAAGATTTCATGTCTAAATAAAATGTCTTCCTCTCTCTCAACACTTTTCTTCTTTTAAATAGAAAATATTAATCCTCATTCTTCCTTTCATAATTTAAAAACACAGTAAGCAGTCTCTTGTACCAGTCGTAAATAATATCAAACAAGAAACAGAGCAAAACCTTGAATAATGCTTCAGTATACAAAAAGAAGAAATATTTGAGATTAAACGTACGGTAACTATAAAACAACCTTATTCAGGAAATGGTATCAGATATAAATGTGCTTGTAATTTTTAATCTGCAGGCTCTTGCCCACGATGGGCTTCATCCAGCATCATAAACCAAGCACCAGAGCTCAGTTCATATACCTTTTCCCAAAAAACCTTTTAAAATTTTAATTCAAAAACTTTTATTATTCCTCTCCATCTTTTGAAAAGCTGAACTGAGCCATGAGAGGCCATTTTCTGATGAAACATTGTCGATGTTGGGATAGTGTTTTGAGCACTTGATCATGAAAGGAGCGGGTTATAAAGATCAGTAATAGTATGTTTTTAATGAATATCTTTAATGGAGAGGAATAATAAAAGCTTTAGAATTAAATAAAAAAAGTTTTTGATAAAAGGTATATGACGCGAGTTCTGGTGCTTGGTTTATGATACTGGAGGAAACCCACTGTGGGCAAGAGCCTGCAGATTAAAAATTGCAAGCACATTTATCTCTGATACCATTTCCTGAATAAAGTTGTTTTATAGTTACATTTTAATCTCAAATATGTTTTCTTTTTGTAAATATAAGAAAAAAATGCTAGAAATAAAAAATAAACAACCTCTGCCTTATACCTACTCAAGAAGAAAAGGTATCAGAATCCAAAGTGTGGTAAAGCTAAATCTCCTGTCTCTTGCCCACAATGGGCTTCAATCAGGATTCAAACCAAAGCACTGTCTTAATGCTGTTATTATTATACCAGTGTTTAATTTTAAAAAAAAAACCTCTCTCCAAGTTTATTACAAAATATTCTGAGTCATAAAAATCTGTTTGAAGTAGCCTGGAAGAGTCACAGGTGCAGCTCAAAACTGTTGTAATAGCCCCAGATAAGGTTAAGAGAAAGATAACTGCTTTCTGGTGACCATTTTGCAGTGGTGTATTTTATGAATGGGAATATTTTCTAATAAACTTGGAGAGTATTCAGTTTTCCTAGGTTATCACCTGTGCAGCTCTTTAAGAATTATATGCAAAAAATGTTAGATTCCACAAAAAGCTTTAACTCCTATGGCTAAATGTTATTTTTTGCCTTCTCCTAAAGTACCTGGGACTCAGGATAATGGGCCAGTCAAGCTTAGACCATGAGTAGGGATCTCACGGATATGCTGGAATCTTCAGTGGTGGAAGACTCACACAGAGCAAGTCTATGACTTTTGTTTTTCTTAAGGATCATGACTTAGTACTTCGGTTATGTTTTCAAAAGTCCCAGACCTCTTTTATGGGCTCTAAAGTTTGGATTTTTCTGGATTTGTATACAGCTAGCCATAATGCGGCGGAAGAAATTTCTTGCTATGCATAAAGAAGTGCAAGCCCTAACAGCATCTTTTCTTTTGTATTTCCCATGCAAATGTATTATGGTTATGGCTGATGTGAAATGTTTTTTTCGAACCAACCCAGCTGAGGTTCTTTTTAGATTTTATGAGGTCTAGTTCAATTTGCGTTAGATTTGTAGATCGGAGGTTGAGATTTTATTCTTAGTTGTTTATGAAAAATTGGTAGTTTCTTTTTTTTTCTCCTCTTTTCTTTTCCCTTCTTCCAGGGTTTTCTTGGATCTCCTCTCTTATATTAGTTCTAAGTACTGCAGCACTATTTGTTTAGTTTCTGTTCTATTATTGCATTGCTTCTCCCCACTCCTTTTACTTGTGCTGTACTTGTTTGTATATTTAACTGCATAAATAAAAGTTTAAAAAACCCCCCACAAAAACAAGGCTGTATTTATACGCAACCTATTGAAAGAAATGGAATCCTGCGCTCATTTAATTCCCTAGGGAAATACTTATGAGCCTTCCAAAGTCTATAGGGAGGGCAGTAGCATATGGATGCTACTGCCCTCCCTATAAATGAACTCAGTTTGGATCTTAAGTTTGGTTTCTTGACATTTTAGCTAAGGGGAGAGGCTATTCAGCTTACTACATTATTTAAGAATATGCATGTGGTCTAATATATTTTGCTTAGTCCATATTACCAATGCTATCTTTTCTGTTGTATGTTTTGACACATCCCTAACAGAAAAAAAAAAGTCATGTATCTTTTTCCTTTTTTTTTTTTTTAAAACATTCCTTTCACAAAGACTGTTTTTCATATTATTCCAACCAGAGCACTTTTATTGTTTTCTAATGTTAACATGTACTTATTTCTCCCAGCACAATGTATTTATGCTTATATATCAAAATACCACATCATTAAAATGGCCAGGGAAATTATTAAAACTGCCTTACCAAATGCAGACTCATCATTTCTATTACTCAAGAAATCACAAATTTCCAGAATAAACTGCATAATTTGTGCATTGCAGGCATGCAGAGATAAAAAAAGGTTTCTCATTAAGGTGGCTGACATGTAAGCAAACAGATCAAAATATGGAACAAACTTTATAATAATGCATTTTGGTCAAAGTCCAATATTACACAGTCTAGAGTTTCTCTCTCAGGATTCTGGTTAAGGTCTGAGAAAGCATGTTAAAAGGCAGGCCTCATTTACCTTCAAGTTAATTGCCCGCAACCAGCTCAGGCCAATTAGAAAGGCTTTGCAAGATTGGCCACAGTATCTTAAAATAAAAAAAAACCAACACATTTATTTTGCTTCTTACACCTTTCTGATGTGGACAGCAGACTGGAAGCCATAAGGTGTTTTAATCAATCCCTACTAAGTGGTTAGGATCATCCACCTTAGTTTATTCTAGTGCCAATCCACCAGGCATGAAATTGTTGGCTCGTACTGTGCAGGGTGAACTGTGCCTCTTAATGAAACTTACAATTGGCTTCCACCTTCAATATCTTTAGTATCCTTACATTTCTTAATCTACAATGGTATCTCCGTGAATGAACCAGGAGAGAAAGAATCCCGGGTTGGTAGCATGCTTGTAGGGCAGGTTCTTTAGCATGCTAATTCCTGCTGCTACCAGCCCTACCAGCAACTAAACAAACTATTTCTAGTACAAGGGGAGAGTAATTATACTCACAAAGGCACCTCTGTGTCAGGTTGGGCACAAGGAGCCAGCAGGTCTGGGAGACGCAGGCTTAACCTCGTCTCCTGCAGTGAATGCACATTGTCTAGTGTAGGGGAAAAATGCCAGACTGGGGGACCTAGCTGTATTGAAGACAGAGGTGCACCTTGTCTGGGAGGGTTATTTAATGCTTCTGGCACCTGTACTTGCACCCACCCCCTTTTTTTGTACCATACAGGTTTAGAATTTATTTGGCATCTGTGATTGTTATTTTGATCCTATGGCTATAAACAATAGGCAGCATGTCATTTCTTGATTCGATAGCATTCTTCTTTACTTTTTTTTTTTTTGTTGTTAGCTGGTTAACCCCTTCTGAGCAACAATATTCAATCTGGTATTGACACATGGCATGCATCCAAAACATAATGCAACACTTTTTCTTTCCCTTCTCCAAAAGCAAAAATAATAGTTAGAGACCGGAGATGTTTTAGTTAATGCACTTCAAAGGAGAAGTTGTTTAAGGAAAAATCCATTGCTCTTGGTAAATATGTAATAAAATGTTAAAAACCAGAAGCAAATGCTTAATGCTAGAGCATATGCTATTTAGTCCAATTCAGACAAAAATTACTTTCTTTGACATCTATTAATGCCTCTGGAAATAGTTCTGACTAGTGCGTGTTATCATCCATTACTCCTGCCCCCAACTATTTTTTGGGCTTAATAAAGATGTGTTCCCTGGGGACAAAAGGCCTTACTGACAAGATCCTTTCTAGTTATATCTCAATATCTTTCCTTCCTAGAGGGTAAATCTCTAAAATATAAAAAGCTGTCACATTAAACAAAAACCATAGCTTGGACGATCACCTGTTTGATAATTTCACTGGTACATCATCAGATAAAGGTATGGAAGTTCTCCTCTCACACCATAAATCTCTCTTTGGAGTCCAGTAAGGATCATTTTTAGCACCAGCACTATTCAAAGTGCATGTGAGCCATTCAGGAGCTGAATGCCTATAATAGACAACTTTCACAGTTATGCTGATGAAATTTAGATCTACATAATGGTAGCATGACTGACTACCTCATGCTGCTGAGTTATCTCATTTAGACCAGGGACAGAAAAGGGATGAAATGAGAAGTTGTACTTGATTAAGGAAATCTATGGCAGAACTCACAGTTGACTTTTTTGAGGAAATCTCAACCTTACATAAAGTGGTCTGCTATTTAGGAGGCATCTTTTACTATTAGATTAACCTGATACCCAAATTAGTGGAAGGATTTAAATGAGCTTTCCTCATTTCAATGCTTCTTAGCATTTTCAGCTTTTTTTTCTGAGATGTGAACTATAGAACAGGTTCACTCTGATTCCTTCCAGAAAATTCAAAATGTTCTCTCTCTGTACCTCCTCTCAGTGACCTTCACAGGAAATAATTTCTTCAGAATGTGTTAAGCTCATTATTAAGTTAAACAAGGGAGCCTAAAGCACTCAGTGTGAAGTATTGACTACAGGCGTGTGTAATTTACTGTTCATATTTTGTATAAAAAAGGACCCAAATCAAATTTGTCTTCATTAGCCTAAAGATGTCTGCAATGCTGTGTTGGCTTATGATGTTTAAGGTCCATTGGAAAGAACATTTGTACCCAGATTAAGCTCAACACAGCTGGCAAACTGTTTCTGACTAATTCTTTTTTGAGGGAGATACAATTCTGACCTACTTTGTTCACCTTCAAGGCAAGTTTAAAAGCCTACTTCCTTCTATAATACTTCATGGGACTCTATAAATTGCCTGCTACATTGATTTATGACACTGTTACTTGATTTTTTAGATGGGAACTTTAAAACAAGCATGTGGATGACCATACATGCACATATGAGCATGCAACACGCTATATATGCTAGAATTTTAAATCGTGCATGCAATTACACATGTATGATTTAAAATATGCCTACCACATATATGCGTGCTCTTAATTTTAAGCTGTTATTCGAACAAATGTATGCAAATCTTGTAAACCGTTGTGATCTACGTTTGGAACGACGGCAAATAAAACATCTAAATAAATAAACAAATGTATTTCACTTTCTTAGGACTTTGTCGGCTTTATTCAAACCTCTCTGGTTCTTCAGCCTGTATTCCCCCCAGCTGACCCAGTCATTTAAGGCCTAAACAGAGATTTATGCAGACTTACACCTCATCAGGAGCACAAGAAAACATGTAGGACTAACAGCCTGCCATGTGCCGCAGCTGCCAGATTTAAAATACGGATTCACACTTGTAACTGTTGGCCTTGTCCTGAAATGCCCATGCCCTGCCTCTTTATCGTCCCTTTGGTTTTTGCTCAAGCACATGCATATACATGCATAATTCACAGCTTTAAAAATATGTGCTGCTCACGTGCGGCCCAGATACTGCCTTATACAGGCCTTATTGAGCGAGCAACATTTTTAAAATTCAAACCCTTGGAGTACTGTACCATGAAACCTGATTTAATCAACTAAAAGCGGTATTGACTATATTTAAATAAAAGTAGAAGGCTTAAAATCAGCAATAAATATTATACTATGTGTTGGGACTTGGTTTTTAAGAGGGTAATCAAAATATTGTATGCATGGAGGCGGCAGCCGGGACCACTGGTCATGCAGACACCAGCCAGTGAACTATGTGACATTTTTGACACGGACTCATCCCAGAGTCCAGAGATGTTAACCCCAGCCAAGGTGCGTTATCCTGTCATTACCAGAGACTTCTTGTTCAAAGCATTGGTTTTGGGAAACAGATGAAGTACACCGAAAATGGAGGTTTCCTTACTGTCGCCAGTCTGCAACACCTCGGGGTGGAGACGGAGTTCAACAATGCCAACAGCTAATACTCAGACCACATCAGGAATGTCCAAAAGAACATTTATAGAAAAAAAAACTTGAGTACAGGGACCTTGTATTGAGAGAGTTTTACCAACGAGAAGATGAAAGTTTGCAAACCTGGGAGTGAAAAACTCTCTTTTTATTGGTTATTGGTTGAGAGCTCAGAGATCTATGGTTATGGCTGGGGTCATTAGGGCTAGGCAGCTTCCTAAGGATTTCTAATGAAATGATCTGAAGGGCTTGTAGGCAAGTGTGCATAACTTTCCTGTAATTTGGGTAGTTGACCACTATAGGGGGATTCTAGAGAAGCCACTGCAAACCAGAGAGGAGCTGTCATCACTCTTGCGAAAAGCTTTCTGGGAGTTGCAGCTTTAAGGGAATATGGCCAGGGAAGCAAGGTGGGTGTAATTAGGAAATTGAGTAAAGAACAAAGAAAAATTATGAAGCTGGAAAAGCAGGACAGAGAGAAACAGGCTGGAACACCATTAGGAAGGCAGACCTCAGTGTCTATGCCGGATAACCTCAGAACAAATATGCAGGTAATAATTTCCATTTAAGAAGCCTGAACATCCAGCTATTAGGGATTTTAAGCAGTTTGCCAGTGCATAGAAGCAAGGCTTGCTTTTTCTCTGCATGTAGTTAAGTGGCTGGTATTTAACCACTTATTATAATAATGTACACCCCCATTTCCAGTGAGGTCACCTTCAGGGGCTGCAGGGGTGGGGAGTGACCCTTCTGTAGTACCAGAAAACCACCAGAATTCAAACTAATCAGGGACCAGACAAATCTGGGAGGCACAAAGAGAAACTTACACATAACAGTGTCCACACCTTAGTTATGTAGTTCCGAAGCAAACAATTTATTGCATAGTTCCAAAATAAACTTAAAAAATCAAAGCAAGTCTCTCCGCATCCAGTAGAATCCCCCGAGAAAAAGACAAAAAAACAAACCCCAAAAACAAGTCATTTACAACCTCCAATCCATTTAAGAGCCCAAATACAGTCTTCACTTCTGTTTCCCAGTTATCTCTCTCTCGTTCTGTTAACCAAGGTTGTCAGGTTACTAACTCCCAGAACACCAATATCTTCAATTTCTCTTCACTGTGGGCTTCTCCAGCAACTACAGAGACTTTTCTTTCTCTTAGAGTTATGGTCCTTCTGGTGGACTCTAGGTGATTTTGGCAGGAGCCCTTCCCTGGTTCCTCCAACAAGTTTTTCCAATGCCACTCTGCAAACCCCTTTTCCTTGAGACTGTATCCCCAAATTCAATTCTCCATTCAGCCCTCCGTGGATTCCTTGGTTAGGAGTTCCCCTGATACTTCTCTCTTTCTTCTCTAGACTCCAAGTCACCTCTCCTTTGGTGATGCATGGAAAGCATTATTTATATACCAGATAAACCCATCCCTTAAAGGAAAGGAAACACCTTCCACCAGACCAGTTCTTACACAAAACTCATTAAACTTCTCATGAACTTCCTCTGCAGGAAAGATTCTCTCTCTAGATAAAACTCTTTTAGTAAACCCAAAGCAGGATAACAATTATGATTTAAGCACTGTTTTGAAAGTAAACTATAACCCAAGGCCATGTACATAGCTATTAATACATTTTTCAAAGATGGCATGCATGAAAATAAATAGCAGGACTGGAGCAATTAAAATAAAGATTGCACATGAGCATCACACAAACAAATCTAATCTATATTAAACAGTACATGTGAGTAAATAACACCACTAACATAGTTAATTGACATTGTATAGAATGACATTACACATAACGCAGAAGATGTTAATGCAAAAGACTAAAGGATTAGTTATTAGCTACTAGTCTCAGTTGCTCCTATCATGGAATATTTGGCCAAAAAGCCAAGCTTTCAGGGGCTTCCTGAAAGGGAAGTAGTTTTCAGTTCTGATAATGAGCTCCACAGGGAAAGGTTATTCTCAAGAAAGACCTATATTTGGTTTTGTCCTTTGGGGAAAGGGTAACTAAGAGGTTCCTTGAAATAAGAAGTCTTGTGAGTGTGTAAACAGAGTTTGTTCTTCAAGTATTCTGGGCAGTTTCCTTTCAAGACTTTGAATGTAAAGTATAAGGGCTTTAAATTTCACCAAGACAATGTTCCCACTTAGCAATCTGCTCACAGTGGCTTTGTGGACAGTGAGGGAGTAGCCTTGAAGGTGTTATGAGGGAAGTGTATGGCTTCTTTGTTGCTGGTCCTCTTTGATGTTGGGGAATGCCTCGTTTCCTCAAACCAGTGAGATTCCAGTAATTTCTTTGTCCATCGGGCCTAAGCACATTTTAGGCTGGGGATGTAGCTATGTAAGAGACCTGGCTTGAGTTGCAGGTAGGTTTGGGTTGTTTGGTATGAGGAAGAAAGGAAGTCTACCTTAGTCTTGAGTTATCCCTGAGGTGCCTTTTGTTGACATATTTAGCTGGTTTTGCTTTGATTGAGAGTGCTAATACTTTCTGGATGATTCAGACATTTTTGGTAGGTTAGGTTTTATATTACAATCAGCATACTTATGCAGTTTATTAGATTGAGCATTATAATACATTCAGGACTGTTAATCATGGTCTCTTTTAGACTGAGTGCTATATTACATGATTATATGCATGCTTGCAATGCCTTGAAGACATAAGCTGTGGAACTGAGTTGTAATAGTAAACTCTGAATGAAAATAAAAAGAAATTGTGCCTACGTGCAACATCTCATCTCTGGGTAGGGGAAGGAAATTAAGTCCCCATCCCAAAGAGTTTTGTGAGGGGAACAGTAACTCCCAGGTTTATTGCATGCCTGGAGGATATTTTGGCAATTGGCCTCAAGCCTTCCAACTTAAAAATGACATTTTTTTAGTTGTAGGTTAACTGCACAGGATATGTTGTTATGAAGTTTGAATAAAAGATTGTTCAAGATTCTAAAATTTCTAACTTATTTGTATTTACAATTTTTTATTCATTTCTTCCCCAGTTTTATATAGTAAGACTGTACAAAGCTGTGTAAAAATAAACATGCATAATATTACATGAGATTGTACAGAGGGACAATGTTGCCTTGTGAAGCCAGGCTGAGAATATGGTAAACAGGATTAAAAATACAAATCTGCGATGTATTAATTTTCCAAAATTGAATTCTAGACATATTTAATAGATATTTGATGGCTCTTTAACCCCGGTTATTAAAACGTTCTATATAGCAGAATGTGAAGACAAGGGTATACTGAGTAAAGGGTTAGGGGAGCATAAATCTCGTGTATCTAGTCCAACTGAAGTTATGGAAATTAGTTGCATTCGTTCTAATATATCGAGAATTCTTCTTTATCATCATCTTCTAAAGCCAAGCACTTAGATGAACTTGCATTTCAATCGGATAAAGATTTAGTGCTGAAAACTTTTAAAACAGAAACAAAGTTATTTTAATGCTCCATCTGCAGATCTTTCTTGATATAACCTAGTTCACATAGGCCAGAAAGAAAATTTGTTTTGGCTAAATGAAGGGAAGATGTAGACTTCTTTTTCTCCAAGGTATTCTGCCAAATATCATGCTGTTTATAAGGAATTAATATATAGCATTTTCAGCAAGATCACATGGATCAGTTTTTGGTAACTTGAAAAGCTGGCCAGCCCCAGCGTAATCAGGAGGAATTCCACTGTAGAGTAATGACTTTGACTGTTAAAGTTTCTGTTCTTTTTTTTTTGTTCTTGGTTGTTTTGTTTTTTTTATTGGGTTTGGCTTCACTTTCCTTTTTTTGGTAATACTGGTTGCATTACAGCCCTAATTTATGTTTCCATCTTGTTCTCTGTTTTGTGTGGAGGTCTTGTATACCTGCAAGCATTATTATTCTCTCTCTTTATTGAAGCTTTGCTTAATCTCTGTATTTGGTTTGGGTTTGTTAATTCTTGTGGGTTCTGAAGACATTTTTGTTATATGTAAATTATAAAATTGGATAAATTAAATATTTTTTAAAAGATAACATGATCCCTACAGAGATAAACCCAAAAAACAAAGTGGAAGCCGATCCAATATCCCTACAGAGATAAGACATGAGTAGCAATGTTTAAGACATTTTAAAACTTGTGGAAGTCAAGTAAGGGTGGGGGCTTACAAAAGCCGGTGCCAAGAGACAAGGATACCCTGAAGGATAGATCTCCACTAAAAGTGAGAACACTATTTCAAC
Organism: Rhinatrema bivittatum; assembly: GCF_901001135.1. Classification (NCBI taxonomy): domain Eukaryota; kingdom Metazoa; phylum Chordata; class Amphibia; order Gymnophiona; family Rhinatrematidae; genus Rhinatrema; species Rhinatrema bivittatum. The sequence goes on from NC_042616.1 coordinate 177,472,875, forward strand.
TTGCTTATTTTGTCTGAAGATTATTTTTTTCATTAGGAAAATACTTTGAAAAAAAAAATATTTGTGAACTTTATTAAAATGTACTTTTCTGGTTATGGATACAAGTTAATTGTTGGATAGCTTTGTATGTATAAGGAGCAATCCACTTTATTTCCAGTGAAAGAACCAACCGCAGAAAAACAGAACAAGGCATCTTCTTCAGAAACAATATTTTAAAAAAAAAAAAAAAGTCAATATGATGACACTTTACATTTCAAGCCTTATTAAAGAATATAAATATATTTTGGTATATAACATAAATCGCTGCTTTTAACACCCCCACCCAGATAAATAGAGATTGGGCCCTATTTCATAAGCATTTTCCCCCACAGACAAAGTGGGAGGAAACTTTTAGTAATGCATATATAGGCAGACAAACATGGGGGTAGTTATCAAATTAGTTTTAAACTTTAACCACGTTGTAAGTTAAATTAATGGATTTTTCTTGAATCCTTCCCCTATCCCATTTACACCAAAGGAAAAAAACTAATTATACAAATGGAAAGAAGATAGCAAAATATATAATGCCATATCATACATGGATATTTCTAACTGATTGCTAGATGCAATAAAATCGGCTATTCACTACTACAAAATGGAAGACTAATCTCCAACTCTCCCATGAAGGAGGAATGCAAAGGAATTAGTACATTACTATTCATAGTTTATAGTGCAAGCAGGGTCACTTATACAATATACAGAGTCCCGGGGAAGCAGGCACCGGCAGCTAGCCGGCGCGCAGAGTTTACTTCTGCTCCAGAGAAGCAGTAAGTACAAAACATTTTTAAAAATTGGGGATAGATAGGGTTAGTTTAGGGTTGGGGAGGAGAGGGCAAGAGAGAGGAAGTATAGGGTTAGGGGTAAGAAAGTTCCCTTCCCTTTATTGGAGCGGACTGGGAGGGAACTGAGGAAGCCTTACTCATGTCGCCGCGCATATTATTCTAAAATTCCCACCCCCCCCTGCGGAACAGGCCACCCGCTCGCACATGAAATTCCGGCACGCATGTGTGCGCGGGAAACGTATTTTATACATGCGTGAGCCAATGCATGTATGTTATAAAATCAGTGCGTCCATGTGCATGCGCTGGGAACCGCATGGCGCCTCTTAAAATAGACCCCTTTGGCAGCTGTGAATAGAAACTACAGATAGATGTTGTTACATTAACTTTCAGGGACAAAGTTCCCTTATTCAGATGTATCTTTAAAAGGGCATATGCAGCCCTGTGTGCAATCTTTTTTGGCTTGTCTAATAAAAGATAGCACAAACTCCATGTCTGATCATTCCTGGAACCAATATGGCAACAAATATTTTCATCTAGAAATTTAGGAGAGTATATTTTAAAAAAATATGATGAAATGATTAGAAAAAATGGTGCTGTCATTTTAGTGGATTACTCCATATGTTTGGCTTTTTGTTTTGGCTTTTTTTTTATTTATTGATTTTTTTCAACATGTATATGCCACATTTTTGCTCATCTGCAGCATATATGAGATTGGAATTTGTAAAAAAATAAATAAAATAAACACACATACATCAAAATGAATAAAACTGAGCATTGATTTTCTGATAGCGGTATGACTAGATGGATATATAAAACAGCAGTGTCAAACTGCAACCTTGACAACTGCAGATTGACAACCCTGATATAAAGTAATCTGGTATCAAGAATCTCTGAAAATTGGGATAAAATATACTGTTCATACCCTTTGAGGAAATGTTTGTAAAAATAACTTCAAAATAGCTATTACACAAATAAATGAAATTCTCAAGTTCTTTAAGTAATGTAGAAATGGTTATTTATAACCTATCTGCATTCTGCGCACTACTAATCACGATCTCTCACTCTACTCACTTTGTCATATGCCAAATGCATTTGCAAATAGAAACAGTCAAATAAAATGTTATTTCTAAAATCCCCATCTTCTAAATCACTTTAGCAACTACTTTTTACCTCACATAAACTTTCAGCACATCACACAATTTATGGCATGAGGTTAAAAGGGGATAGAATCAGGAGTAATGTAAAAGGACGAGCCTCTCAATAGACATGTTGGGATTAGGGTTGCCAACTGCCTGCTTTTTTCTGGACTGTATATAATTTTGAGGTACTGTACTGAAAAAGAGAGGAAGGGCTAAAATGTTTGGAAATGTCCTGATTTTAGCCCTCCAGCTGCAGGTTAACATCTGAGCCTTCCCTGTGATTATACAATACAGTGTGCGCTTTAGTAGCTACACCATATTCGGTATGCTTTGGTGTAAAGGAGTATAGATAGACCCTCCTTAAAAGCCCAGTACCAGGCATTTAGCCTGGTCCCTTTAAGCCATACAGAGGAAGGGCCCCAGAGAAGAGAAGGAACCTAGGGAAGACTAACCCTGTATCCCATGAATTGCATTATGACTTTTGCTTAGAAATTGCTGAAGTAAGCAGATCTGTTTTGGCTTGTTTTTTTTTTTTTGTCTGTAACCAATAAAGGTTTTATGAGAGAACAGCCAGAGTCCAGCCCGAACCTGTCCCCTCTGACAAGCCAAAGACTGTTCAAGGTATCACAGTTGGATACGTTTATATTGTGTCACTTGCTTAGACTTCAGTCCACAATTTAATCATAGAAAATTTAGGAAACAGTAGTTTGGTTCCTGGACTGGTAAAAGCAAACCTTTTTTTTTTTTTTTTTTTTTTTTGGAGTTAAGTCGTCAGAGCTGGTGATCAAAATATTAGGCTCCAAAAGGGGGAGCCTCAAGAGTAAAACTGGAAAATATTTCTTCACAGAAAGATTAGTGGATGCATGGAACAATCTCCCAGGGAAGCCAATAAAGACAAAAACGATAAGAATTCAAGGAAGCACAAGAGAAGAAAATGCATCATTAATTGCAAAGAAGTATGGGGAAGTCAGAGATCAACTGCAGACTATGGCACCGTAGCACCAAGTAAACTGGGAACACTAGATGGGGGCCTTACCTGCTATTATATTCTACATTTCTAATGGTGATGAGTGTCAAGTCACATGAGCATAAACTCCATCAGCAAAGATATTAAATAGTATCTCTGAATGTTCAGAAATTTGACAGTTGAAAGTTGGCAACCCTAGTTGGGATCAACAATCACAAGTAATTAAGAAAGCATGTGACAAGCACAAAGAATGTTTAGTTGTAGGGATGCAAGGCTACAGTCAGATCAAATAACATCCACAGTACTGCAGCAAGAAAATGGGCAGACTAGATGCTCTGTTTATCTGCTAACATATTCTAATATTGTATGCAGAGATACACAAAGAATTTTGATCTCTCTCAAAAATGTGTTTTGTACATGCATAAAAGATAGTTGTGGACAATTTTCTTTCACAAACTGAAATTTGGTTCTCCATGGCCTAGATTCATCATTCCGCTATAAATATAGTGGAATGATGAGCTGCAGCCAGAAATAGCAAGAGGGGTGATAGTGTGCACCTGGCCGCAATGCGGAGGTGCGTTTTCGTCCGCAGCGCACACTATCGCCCCCATATAGCCAGTGGGAAAGGTGGTGTTATTTCCGGCACTACTGCCGGCGATAATGTCTAAAACATCGTCTGCAGCAGTTCCGGAATAAAAAATTTTCTAACCCCGCCCAAACTCCTTCACTTTCCATCATTTAAATCCTAATGTTGTGATGCAGTAGTTATCGCGTGCGTTAAGGCGGTATTACACATGATACCACCGTAACGCGCACGATAATGGCCTATCGCAACTTGATGAATGACCCTGCATGTGTCTTAACAATATTGATTCCTACAACTCTCTTCACAAACATAGCACTATGAACCTTGAACACTATCACCAACCATGACACTGTTGGCCCTCCTCTTCCCCCCCCTAAAAAAAAAAATAAAACAGTATGATGCTCACTTTGGACTAGTGGTAATGAATTCTGATAGGATTCCAGTGAAATCTGCCCATCGGAAGTCTCCCTCACTGCAAATTCCACAAGTATTGGCCCACTTCTGGGCTATATCTATCCAACCAGTGGTTAACTCACTTCTTAAATAAATACATGCAGTTTATACCAATGTACCTATTTCCTTACAACTACCTAAAGTACCCCACTTACCTATTTATCTGCAGTCTACCACATATCTGATTATATATCCATTATTTATGCACTTAGGGCCTCATTTTCCAATATCGCATTGGTAACGCATTAGGGGGCGTTACCAATGCAAATGAGGCTTCTTTCGTGCAGTGGGGAAACATCGCGTGCGGCGATGTTTTCGCCATTCGCGAAAACATTAGTGCCGCACACGATGTTTTCCCAGTGTGCGATGATTCTTTCAGTCTTTTATCGCGGTGCACGATATTTGCCGGTTTTTGGACTTCAATCATCGCAGGCCACGATAGTCCCAGACAGCCTGTTTCAGGCTCCCGGGGGAGGGGGGGAGAGAGAGAGAGAGAGAGAGACTTACTATAGTGCCTATGCCCTAGACAGGTATTTGAATCCCTATGGGAGGGCCACCTACTAACTCGGGGTGGGGATTAGGTATGAGCGTCGGGGGTTGGGGGCCACTTTCGCATTCCACATGAGACCTACGGACAGAACAGTGGTCTCTAGTGCAGATTTGCTGGCCGTCGGAGTGAGGACGCTCACTCCAAGAAGTGGTTTGGGCAACGTTCTCTCTACCTAGCTTGATGGACACTCTACCTGGGCAACAACATGCTAGGTGGAGAGAATGTTGCCCAAATCTCCTCTTGGAGTGAGCGTCCTCGCTCCGACGGCCAGCAAATCTGCACTAGAGACCACTGTTCTGTCCGTAGGTCTCATGTGGAATGCGAAAGTGGCCCCCAACCCCCGACGCTCATACCTAATCCCCACCCCGAGTTAGTAGGTGGCCCTCCCATAGGGATTCAAATACCTGTCTAGGGCATAGGCACTATAGTAAGTCTCTCTCTCTCTCTCTCTCTCTTTCTCTTCCCCCCCCCCCCCCGGGAGCCTGAAACAGGCTGTCCGGAACTATCGTGGATGGCGATAATCCTTTTCTGGCCCGTAGCGCGTCCATAACGCAAATTTGAGGTTGTAGTTATTAGCCGCGATAGCAGCCGCGCTAACACTGTGGCTGTTTCGCCGCACACGATAAACAGGTTCCCGCTTTACATATGCTCCGCCCCAACTCCGCCCCCTGAATACCAAATTACTAATTTGCATTCGCAAATCGCGTTAACAGCTGTTAACGCGATTTGCGAATTTATCGCACGCGGTAAAGTGCTTGGAAAATGAGGCCCTTAATGTCTTATTATTGCATGTAATCTGCCTTGGGGCCTACCATTAGGAAAAGACAGAATATCAAATACTTATAAATAAAATAAAATTGAATCAAGATGACCTTTAATAAGAATTTATGAAATGTGATGAATTATAAAAGTAATATAAAATGTGTATTAATGAGAACCACATAAAATATTTTAAAAAAGCAACAAGAAACCATATTTCCTTGACTGCAGGAAGAATAATCTAAAAAGTACTGCATTTATTCAGTACTCCAAAAAGCAATTAACTTCATTCTCTGACTGGCTGCTGCAAATAACTCCACCATATAATCAGTGAGTTAACGACATTTACGGCTTTAATTTTTTAAAATGTTTTGCCACTGGATTGCTTAATATCTGTCTCTGCTGCCAACCCACTGAATTTAAAAGAAGGCAGCGCATGCCAAGCATATGTATTAAGACTAGTACATGATAGGGAGAGAATCCAGAATCAGAACACCAAAAGGAAGGACATTTATTATTTTGAGTACGTTTTGATAAGAATGAAAGTTTGTGTGCCAATTTTGTTATGGGAACAAAGGACACCAAGATGTCAAGAGATATCTGGGATAACGTTTTTCAAGTGAAGGGGAAAGCAGATGCCAATGACTTAATCCATTCAAATGAGATGCAAAGTGCGAAAGGCTTGCCATGTATAAACTTGTGAATCACTAGGATCTGGCCAGTCTTCGTCCACTAAAAAGATGTACTGTGCTTTTTGTAATCATTATTTTACAGCCTACATTCAGTACATAAGCACTTTTAGTTTGCTTAAACTTTTTCTTACCATATTACATATGTCTGTTTCTACTGTTATCTGTGGAGCAAGCCCTTTTCACCCCAGGAAAGTTTATCAGATCCCCCCCTAAACAGCCACACCCATCCTCTCCATCCTTAGGAGGTTATTTGTAAAAACTGGCCCTAAGCAGCACCACAATGCCATTTAATGGGAGGCTCCAAAATAGGATCAGCTACAGTAAAGCAATTCCAAAAAATTAGCAAATCAACTCCAAGTTAGTGGAAAAAGCAATTCTCCACTAAGCCCTAGTCAAAGCCTTCCTACTGCACTCCAGGCCAACAGACACAAACATAACCATCTCCTCACACAAGCTGATTCACACATTGTGATGTTAATAAACTCAGTTCAAGAAATGCAGATAAACCCTAAACAGGCTTCTTTTTGGGATTCTTATTTTTCCTGGAACGTGTCAGTCTTCATGCCAGTTTTAATTGTTTCACTTACAATTTACAACACCTGGCACTGTGCCCAACAGGCTTAATATTATGCAAAGCAAAAGACTTAGAAATGAAGATCATTAGTTTATTAGCCCTTGCAATCAAATCCAATGATAAAGCATATCTAACATCATTACTGGCAATGGAGTCATTTCCTACTATGTTAAATTAGCAAGGGCATAAAGACTAAAAGCTTGAGGATAATAAATAAAACATAACAATGACAGGATAATAGTTGCAGTTGCAACAGCATTCCTGCACTGAAACACAAATTTCATTTGCTACTAGTGCTTCTGCTGCAGCCAAAAAAAAAAAAAGTCAATTTCGCCTGTAATTCAATATTGAAGAGTAATAAAATCCTATATAGCCAATTTGTAACCCCAGATAAAATACATAAGGCTAAGGGAATAATCTTGAGGGACTGCTGGAAGAATTGTGGGGATGTGAACCCCATCTTCCACCTCTGGTGGATTTGAAGAGCAGTAGAGACATTATGGAAGCAGGCAATTGTGTGCATTAATACTTAATCTTCGATTGGACCCTCTGATAATTTTGCTAGGGAAGCATGTTTCCAAGGTATAAAAGCAAGTAATAGAAAATGGAGAACCAGAGGCAGATTGCAGGAAACTATCCTGGGGGATTTTTTCAAAACCAGCTCATGAGATACCAGTTTGGTTCCCTCATGTCTTTTCTGTGAAGCACATGCTTCAACAGCTCCTGAAAGCACGTCAAGCCAAACCTTGAGGGGTATATCATTTGACCTAGAGCCTGGCAGAAGTGAGCCAAAATAGCGCCAACATAAATTTCACATTTTCCCAAATAACTAAGTAGATCACATCCTAAACCTGAGTGAGAAAAATGAGCTGAATTCTGGCTTCCAAATATTCAATTGGTTGGCCCTCTCCCCCCAAACGTGGGGGGAGAGGGCCAACCCTCTCCCCCCACGTTTGGGGGGAGATATATCTACATTCAATATGTAGATATATCTCTTCAGATATATCTACATATTGTATGTATATATAGATACAGTATATATCTCGTCAGGATTTCTGGTCTGGTATTAAATTCTTCTGCCAACCAATCAGCTCTTCAACCAGTTGTCAAGCGCACGCATTCTGCTGTTGCACTGCTGCTCATCTGCTCGCTCATGGGCCGATATTGTACCTGCCATTGGACGCGCGTTTTCCCTTACCCCTTATTCAGTAAGGGGCGGAAAACGCGCGTCCAACCCGCCGAATTTAATAGCGCCCTCAACATGCAAATGCATGTTGAGGGCTCTATTAAGTATTCCCACGCGAATTAGTAAGTAAAATGTGCAGCCAAAGGTAGGCGCTAATTTCTGCTGGCACCGGGAAAGTGCACAGAAAAGCAGTAAAAACTGCTTTTCTGTGCACCCTCCGACTTAATATCATGGCAATATTAAGTCGGAGGTCCTGAAGGGTAAAAAAAGTAAAAAAAAAATAAAATAAATTTTTAAATGGGCCGGCGGCTGTCGGGTCGAAAACTGGACACTCAATTTTGCTGGTGTCCTGTTTCCGAGCCCGTGGCTGTCAGCGGTCTCGAGAACCGACACCGGCAAAATTGAGCGTCGGCTGTCAAACCGGCTGACAGCCGCCGCTCCGGGCCATAAGGAGGCGCTAGGGATGCGCTAGTGTCCCTAGCGCCTCCTTTTGCCTGTTTCTACCGCCAGGCCTCATTTAAATACTGAATCGCGCGCACAGGCGAGTAAGCCTGTGCGCGCGCTGGGAGAGCGGGCGTTTGCCCGCTCTCCCGCGGACTTTACTGAATTGGCCCGTCAGTGAGTGCTCCCCACCTGCATCATTTTTTAAAATTCTTGCTTGCCAGCCCCTTCCCAGTCTGCAGCAGCCCCCTCCCTTTCCCATTCTCCAGCAGACTCATTGATTCCACAGGCAGCTGTACATTTCAGAGCTCAGCCCAACCAACTCAGTAAGAAGTCTCACTAACACTGCAGAGGTACATCCCCCCTGAAACTAATAGCGCCCACAACATGCAAATGCATGTTGTGGGCGCTATTAGTTATTCCCGCGCGAATCAGTAAGTAAAATGTGCAGCCAAGCCGCACATTTTACTTTCAGAAATTAACGCCTACCCAAAGGCAGGCGTTAATTTCGGCCGGCAATGGGGAAGTGTTCAGAAAAGCAGAAAAAACTGCTTTTCTGTACACTTTCCGACTTAATATCATAGCCCCAAAATTAAAAAAAAAAAAAAAAAAAAATTAAATCGGCCGCCAGCCTGCGGGTTGGAAGATGGATGCTCAATTTAGCTGGCGTCTGTTTTACGAACCCGTGGCTGTCAGCGGGCTCGAGAACTGACGCCGGAAAAATTGAGTCTGCTTTCAAACCCGCTGACAGCCGCCGCTCCTGTCAAAAAGGAGGCGCTAGGGGCGAGCTAGTGTCCCTAGCGCCTCTTTTTACCGCGGGCCCTAATTTATATCTTCTTCCCCCCTGAATCGCGCGCACAGGAGAGTGGCCTGTGTGCGCGCTCGCCCGCTCTCCCGTGACTTTTACTGAACTGGCCCGCTTGGTAGTGGTGGGGGAAAATAGGCAGTGTCCCCGAATGGGTGGGCTGCTAGTTAATGCTTTGGGAGGAGATTTTCCTTGAAGTAGGAAGGGCCGGGTTGTAAAGCACCATATTGTTTTTTTTCTTTTCATTTGCTGTGGCCGGAGGATGAGGAGGCCCATTGGCAGAGGATAATAGTAGAGGGCCTTGAGGCAGAGAGGCAAAGCAGATGCAACGGGAGGCAGCTGAATGTTTCTGCCACTGCCATGGGTCTGAGAGAGCAGCAGGAACAGGTCCAGGGAGCCCCTACCGCCATCGAGAGGAAAATGAAGGCAACTACAAGCAAGCTGAGAGCTTCATGGGAGGCTCCCACTCTGTAAGAAGAGCTACCACAGGGGCCTGGTGTTGACTACAGCAGCTTCACAGGCACTTGAAGCCCTAATAGGCTAATCTGCCCTGGCAAGAACTAAAAAAAAGTTTTCTTTTTGTAAAAATGGTGAGAGGGGCAGTGGCAAGGGTAGGCAACACCAATCCTCGGGTGCAGCAAGCATGTCTGGATTTCAAGATATCCATGCTGAATATTCATGAGATACATTTGTATGTATCACCTCCACTGCATGCAAATGTATCTCAGGCATATTCAGTGTGGAGATCCTGAAAACCTGACTGGCTTGTGGCACTCAAGGACCGGCACTGTCTACCCCTGGTCCAGCATAACCATCCACAGAGGAATGGTTTAAATTTAGTGCACATTTTCTGTAGAAAGTGAAGTTGCTTGCCTGTAACAGGTGTTCTCCTAGGACAGTAGGATGTTAGTCCTCACATGTGGGTGACATCATCAGAAAGAGCCCAGCACAGAAAACTTCCCAGCATGCCACTATCCATGCATCCAGTCTCATAAGTTAATGACAAAAAAAAAAATAAAAACAACTAGGAGAATCCAACTTTGCGGGCTGGTGGGTAGGTTTCCTAAGGGCTAACATCCTGCTGTCCTAGGAGATCACCTGTTACAGGTAAGCAATTTCACTTTCTCCTAGGACAAGCAGGATAGTAATCGTCACATGTGGGTGAATTCCTAGCTACTGGCTTGCCCCAAAAAATAATGGGACACTAAACAGGTCCCAATGGGCACAACAACAGAGGTGCTGTTGGTAACAGTGGGTCAAGTCTGAATCTAAACCAGGGGCCTCAGGTAGGAAAAGATGGGTTCACAGCTGGAAAAAGTTCCTGAGGACAGACTGGCAGAAACTGCTATCCCAGTGGCTGTCCCTGACCAGATATTAATGAGCTGCAAAGGTGTGGAGAGAATTCCATGTCGTAGCCTTGCAGATCTCCCCCACTGGAACTGCATGTAGGTGAGCCACCAAGGTCGCTATGGCTCTAACAGAATGAGCTGTGACATGGCCCCCCAACTGCAGTTCCTCCTGGTCATAGCAAAAGGAAATGCAGTCTGCTAGCCAGGTGGAAAGAGTCTGCTTAGTCATAGCCACCCCCAACCTGTTGGAGTCAAAAGAGACAAAGAGCTAGGAGGACTGCCTACAGCCTGCCATCCGGTCCAGGTAGAAAGCCAATGCCCTCTTACATTCGAGTGTGTGCAACACCCTTTCCCCTTGGTTGGAATGAGGCCTAGGGAAGAAAGTGGGCAGGACGATGGATTGGTAAAGATGGAAATCTGTCACCACCTTCAGCAGAAACTTAGGGTGCGTGCACAGAACCACCCTGTCACGGAAAAATCTTGTGTAGGGCGGATAAGTCACCAAGGCCGTGCAGCTCACTGACCTGCATGCCAACGTGATTGCTACCAAGAATATGACCTTCCAGGTCAAATACTTGAGCATCGAGGAGCATAGCGGCTCAAATGGTGGTTTCATCAGCTGAGCCAACACCATGTTAAGGTTCCAGACCACCACTGGGGTCCATAGAGGATGCCGCAGCTGAAGTAACCCGTAACCCACCCATGAACTGCCTCACAATCAGCTGTATCAAGATGGGCGAATCATCCATCCCCTGGTGGTAAGCTCCTAGGGCACTGAGATGCACCCGAACATATTTGGTTCTAAGCCCAGCCTCCGAGAGGTGTAGCAGATAAATCAGGAAGTCCTAGATCAGGCAGGAGAAGGGGGGAGGTGGGCGACATTTTTCTGCTCGCACCTGACAGTAAACCTCCTCCATTTCAATGCATAAGATTTCCTCGTGGAAGGATTTCTTGAAGCCATGAGGACTCGAGACACCTCTTCTGAAAGGTCAAGAGACTGCAAGATCAACTGCTCAGCATCCAGGCTGTGAGGGACAGGGCCCGGAGGTTGGGTGGCGCAGCCTGCCCTGATCCTGCATGAGAAGGTCCGGGATAGTCCTGAGATGGACTGGGTCCCGCAAGAGCGGAAACCAAACCTTTTTCAGCCAATGGGGGGTCCTGGCAAAGCTTCAAGAGAGTCTTCACTGCCAACGGGAGTGGAGGATATGCATACAGGACACCCTTTCCTCAGTGGAGGGCAAAGGCATCTGTAGCAGGCTGGCCGTCTTGTCCTAGACAGGGAGCAGTACTGAGGAACCTTCCCTGTTGCAGGGGGCGGCAAATAGATCCATGTTTGGGGATCCCCAGAGATGGAAGATTTGATCTGCCACCTCCTCCTGCTTCAGGCACCACTCTTGGGGTCGGAAGGTGGGACTCAGCTTGTCTGCCAGCTGGGGCAGAGAATATTCTAAGTACACCGCCCGGAGCAACATCTCCTGAGCCAGGGCTCAGGACCAGATAATGCACCACCTCCTGACAGAGGAGGAAGGATCTAGTGCCCCCTTGCTTGTTGATATACCACATGGCAACCTGGTTGTTTGTCCGAATGAGGACCACGTGCTTGGCCAGGCGATCCCAGAAGGCCCACAGTGCGTACTGGATTGCCCTCAGTTCCAAGACGTTTATTTGACACTGGGCTTCTTGGGCGGTCTAGAGACCCTGGGTGTGTAGGCTGTTGATGTAGGTGAGACGTATCTCTGGTAAGAATAATCTGGGTTGGGGGAGCCCGAAATGGCATACCTCGCTCCAGAATGGATGGGGATCTCCACTAAGCCAGGGAATCGCTGAGGGAGGGGGAAACCTGGATGCAGACCCGGAGATCTTGGGTGGCCTGCTGCCACTGACAACGCAGGGACTACTGGGCTCGGCGCATATGCAGATAGGCAAATGGGGTGACGGACAGTTGCGGCCATGTGCCGCAGAAACTGCAAATGCATCTTACCAGCACTAGTTGGCTCTCCTGGATTTCCCCCACCAGGGACTGCAATGCATAGACCCTGTCGAGGAGCAAAAAGGCCTTCGCCTTCGTCACGTCCAACACGGCTCCTATGAAATCCAGCCATGATGATGGAGATGGGATTTTGGGTAATTGATTTAAAACCCCAGATGCTACAATACCTGAATGGTCTAGTGTAGCGACTGCAACGCTCCCGCTTGAGTGTCACTCTTGACCAACCAGTTGTTCAGGTATGGAAAGACCTGGATCCTCAGCTGATGTAAACAGGCACTCACTACGGCCAAGCACTTTGTGAAAATCCTTGGCGTGGAGGCCAGACCAAACTGGAGTACACGGTATTGAAAATGCTAGTGGACCACCACAAAGTGGAAATATTTCCGGGAGCAAAACCAGTCCCCTCTTTGCAAGAGGGAAATTAGGGTGCCCAAGGATACCATCTTGAATTTTTCCTTTTTGAGAAACCTGTTCAAGGCTCGCAGATCGAGAATGGGATGGAAGCCTCCAGTTTTCTTTGAAATCAAAAAACCATGGGAGTAAAACCCCCGCCCCTGCTGCTCCCGTGGAACGGGCTCTACTGTCCTGGCCATAAGAAGTGCAGAGAGCTCCGCTATTAGGAAGCCTGCATGCTAGATGGGACCCCAAAGTGGGCATGGGGGAGAATTTGGTGGGACAGTCACGAGATTCAACCTGTAGCCATGCTGGATGATTGACAGGACCCACTGATTCAAAGTCACAGATGGCCACCAGTCTGCAAAGAAGTGGAGCTGGCCCCATGACCAGCGGGGTCTTCTGGCACTGGTTGACTCCACTGGTTTATGCTCCCTTGTAGCCAGTCAAAACCCCATAACAGGGCAGGCATGGGGCACTGGCTGGGGCCTGGGATCCTGCAGCTGACGAGATCTGCCCCTAGCGCTTGTCTGCTCTGGTCAAGAGCGAGGGGCAGGAGGGTAGTACTTCCACTGCCTGTGGAAGCTGACGGAGAGGGCGAGCCAGTAGCAGACAATTGTTGGAGGCTCTCATGGTAATCCTTCAGCTGTGTGACCGCATCCTTCACCTTGTCACCGAAAAGGTTATACTTGGTGCAAGGCAAGTCATCCAGCGGTCCTGAACCTCAGGGCGAAGGTCCAAGGCACAGAGCCAAGTGAGATGTTTTGCTGAGATGCTGGTGGCAGCTACGTGGCCCGCCGTCTCAAAGATATCGTAGGCAGCAAGTACTTCATGCTTCCCACACTCAAGGCCCTGGTGAACAATAGCCATAAGGGCTTCTTGGGGCTGCTGGGCAAGGCCATCCGCAACCTCCTGGACTTGCTTCCAGAGGTTAATGGTGTATTGGGCCATGTATAATAGGTAGGAAGCAATATGGGCCACCAACATGGAGTCCAGGAACACTCTCCTACCCATGGCATCCCATGCCCTATTCTCCTTGCCAGGCGGAGCAGAGGCATGAGTCTTTGACCTCTTTGCTTTCTTCTCTTTGCACTGGGCACATCCCGGGGCAAAGGCAACCAGGGCAAAAGGGGAACCTGATGGACCAGGCATCGGCCCCAGCAGCACAAGGCAGGGCACGGGGGGTTCCAGTGGTGCGGAAGGCACTGCGGTCCCCTGTCCCTGGAGGAGTCCCTGATAAGGACTGGCTCGGACGCTTTATGCTTCGGTGCCTGCCAGGCCACTGAGGAATTGTGAGGTCCTGGCAACAATTGATTCGGGAGGATGCAGAGGAGGACGTCGAAACAATCCAACAATGGTTCCAAGCTGGATACCACAGGCATTGACAACGGTGCAGGCATCGGCATTGGCGATAACACCGGCGTCGGGGAAGACATCGTCTCCCTGTCGCACAAAGCGTATTTCGCTGCCAGGTGCACCCGATGCTCCAGCTCTGCCTCGAAAGCCTCCACTGATGGGGGTCAATGCCTGATACTGGGATCAGTGTGGATGGCCTTGGGCCACCGGACTCAAGGGAGGATATGGCCACCTCTCGCCGGGGCTGCTTCAGGGCAAGGTAGCAAGCGCAGAGGCCAGACTGAGTCCGGCACCATGTGAGGACGGAGACCGGTGGTGGTGTTTCCAAGACTTCCCATGGTGCTAGGCCCCGTCTTTTCCCGGCGCTGAGGACGATGATCCAGAAGTCCGCAACTTCGAGGAGCCCGACATGGGTCGATCCCCAAAGCCTTTCTCCCCAGAAGGATCGATGACGAAGGGTTCCCCCTGGTCCTTGGCATCGATGCCAGAGTGGAGGGGTTGCACTTACCTGAACCGAAAACTTTCTCCATCTTATCCAGCCTGGCCCAACAGCCCTTTGAAGTCATCTGCATGCACAGATCGCAGCCCCGAACATTGTGCAATGCCCCCAGGCACATAATGCATACTTCGTGAGGATCCGTTAAAGACATAGCCCGGGGGCACCAACGAAATCCCTATGCTGCCATGAGGCGCACAGAAGACAGTAAGGTTACGACGACTGGCATCACCGAAGGAGAGGAAAAACTCACCAACTAAAGAGAAAACTCGACAGGGAACTGGAGAGAGACCCAGCGCAGAACAAAAAACGAACTTTATGGAACTTTTTCCACAAAAAAGAGCAGGAGCTCCACCACCACGAGGCAGTAGCTCCGCGGAAGAGACTGAAGAGACCCCCCCCCCCCGCGTGAATACATGGATAGAGGCATGATGGGCAAAAGTTTTCAGTGCCAGGCTCCATCTGATGATATCACCCACATGTGAGGACTACCTGCTTGTCCTAGGAAAAAGGTTACTTATATGCACAAGGTAAAGAATTGCATACTGATTTGGTAGTCCTTTTTGTATCCTGTGTATACCAAAAGAGAATGGAAGTTGTAAAAGGGAGACAAATGATATAGCTCAGACACAGAATAAAGACCTGCCTATGTTATGGTATTGTTTTATTGTGTTGCATTAAGTGGTTGACTTACAAAACACAGCTGATACCATCTGTTGCTATAAACATCATGTCATCGGTTTGTAATTGTATGGCCTGAGTTTTCAGTCAAGGTCTATAGAGCTTATACGCTCCCAACCCCCTCAACCCCATGAAACAAATCCTTCTTCTCACTTAAGAGTCAGGAAGGTGGGACAGGCTAAATAAATTTGGCTACTGCTGTGCTCATTTTTATTAGAATCCCATGCAAGCTTCACACTGATACATGAAAGCCACAAATATAATAACAGTTTGGTGAAGTCAGGGAGGTGGATTTTTAAAAACAAGGATGTGGCCATAAAATTGACTGAACCCTGACAAGACTGGGGAGAAAAGTAGTGCAGACAGTGACATCCAAGATTTGAGAAGAGACTTTGATGTCAATCAGTCATATATGTAAATCTAAGGGGTTGGGGCAGGGGTATTAAAAAGTTATTAAAAAACCAAAACAAAAAAACAACTGACTATATATAGGTGCTGAACATCAACTGAGGATATTTTGTCAATACTTTGGAATCCTCTGACCTATATTTTTACAATCTTTCTGTGTTTTACATAATTGTGGTGAATTATCAAGGAAGTACATTTGCTTATGCAGCAATATTAAGGAAGGGTGCTAGTTTATGGTTGTTGAGGCATCTAGAACGCCAAGATCCTCCGAGTTCTGTATGTTTACCTAATAACCCTACTGTTCATTTAACACAGCTTAAGCATGGAATATTAGCATTCATATTAAAATTAAAAGCTGGGACTTGATCCTTGTGTAGCACACCTTACGGCTGAACTTTATAAAGTTTATTTTTCTAAGTATGTTGATAGGTAGAAGATGAAATGCATTTTATCAGCAGATAATCTATTGTATTATAATTGTGACGTGCCACAGTGTACAAAAATAAATGGGCTGTGAAAGTTAAACATATTCAAACTTGTTGCTGCTAAGCTGCTTAATGCTGAAAATATCTGTGCCATGTGAGAGAGAGCAGAAAGAAATGAAGACTGGTATCCATGAGAAAACACTAGAGGGCCACAACACACTGTACCACCTGCCTCAAGAGCAGATATGCCCCTTCAACTTTTATAACAGTACCAGGTAACTCCACCCTCCAGAAGTATGTAATACATCATGCTACATACAGGCATGCACTAGCACACAATTCGCTGGCCTGGATTCAGAGTTAGCCTTGTAGAAAAAAATTAATGTTCTCATCCCATTCTCTAAACGGCGTGAAAAGACAAGAAAAAAATAGCACTGGAGCCGTAGTGTGTGCTAGCTGATTTTTCCTGCAAGTACGCAGTAGTTAGCTCTCAAAAGAGTCACCCACTATACCTGGTTTATTGCTATTAGCCGCACATAGTGTAACTCTCTGTTTTATAAGCAGTGTAATTTGCCATTAAAAAGCATACATAGCACGCACTCCAAGTCAACACTAAGGGGCCGATGCAAAAATGTTGCGCTGAAAGTGGGCGCTGAGTGTTCAGCGCCCGATTTCCTAACGTGCCCCCAGGCACCTCTCCTGGGGGCGCGATGCAATATTTAAATTAGGGCTCACGCTGTCGAGGAGGCGCTGGGGCGATTGTATGCCCCTAGCACCTCCTTGACAGCATGTGCCCAAGAGAGGTCCGCTGTCGGTGGCTGTCCGCTGGTTAAGAAAATGGACACTGAATTTAACAGCATCCGTTTTCCTAACCAGCGCACATGCACAAGTTAGGAAAATAGACTGATAAATTCAGCGTCCATTCTCCTAACCTGACTACCAGCACCTAAGGAGTGTATAAATCAATATTAAAGTGTCGGGTACTTAATATTAATTTATTCATTCCTTCACTTATTGCCGATTAATCCCTTTCACTGTCACATGTCAGTGAAAGGACCAATCACTTTTCAGAAGACTGCCCTGAAAGGGGATTAGTCCTTTCACTGACATTTGTCGTTGAAAAGGACCAAATGGGCAATAAGTGAAGGAGCGAATAAATTAATATTAAGTGCCCGACACTTTAATATTGATTTATTCACTCCTTACAGTGCGGGCAGTCAGGTTTGGAAAATGGACGCTGAATTTATCAGCACCTGTTTGCCTAACCCGTGGATGTGCCAGGGGTTCAGGAACCGGATGCTTATAAAACTGAGCATCTGCTTCCTGCACCCGACTGCCAGCGCTTTTTTTTTTTTACTTTTTATTTTTTTTATAGAGCTGTTCTTCCAACTTAATATCCCAACGATATTAATTAGGAGGCAGTACAGAAAAGCAGTTTTTCTGTACTAGTTTTAGGAGCACACAGCAATTAACACCTGCTCCGGGCAGGTGTTAATTTCTGATTGCTAAAATGTGCATCCTAGATGCACATATTTTTTTGCATTGGGAGTGAATAGCTAATAGCCTCATTCACGTGCATTTGCATTTGATGAGCGCTATTAGTTTCACTCCGCATTGGATGCACATTGTAGAGGCGCTAATCCCCTTACTGCATAAGGCGATTAGTTAGCGCCTATACAACCCGCGTCCAATTGCAGGTTATACAGTGCGCTCGGCTGAGCACACTGTATTGCATCGGCCCCTAAATTCAGCTGCAAAGTACTGCAGAGTTGGTTGCATCAGTTGCAGAACATTCAAATGTGTAACCATTAGGATAAGACTAAAGCAGACGTGTCAGCTAGATTCTTCAAATAATCAACTTACTTGTTTACTGCCTCCATTATTTATTTATTGTTCCATTATGATTTATGTCTTAGAGTTGTTGTACTTTAGAAAACTTCAAAACCATGTTTCTTTTTAGCAGACCTATCCACACTGCTTTAAACTCTCCTTCGGAGATTATGCCTCTGCAATCCTGGTTTCCGCACATGCCCACCAGTCTCCCATCCTGGGCTATGTTTTCACCTTCTTAGGGAGGAGGAGGGTGGTGACATTGAAGTGCCTGATAGTGACTAAAAGCTAAATCGCTAAATACATTACAGCTCTTTTGCTACTTCTACTATGTACCTTACATTTATCAGTCACATGCATACATGGAGAGATGAATAGGAGCAATTCATCTTCATCTCTGGTTAGCATATTCATGATGGTGGAAGTGGCTAAGCAGGAAAAGCATTAGGGAACTTTAAACATTGTTTTCCACAGGGATAAAATGTAAATCAAAATATAAAGGGGAATCATAATATTAACCATCAAAGGAATTAACAAAATAAAATTATTTTGATAGTATCACTGTTTTAATACAGTTAAAATGATTTGTTATATTTGTCCAATCTATACTTTTAACAAGAATCTAGAAAATGGTCAGTGGCATACCTGTGGAAGACTATATGTTCACAGTCGCCAGCTGGGTTCTCTTAAAAAAAACAAAAAAACCCAACAAACTCCCGAGTGCTAGCCAAGAGACAAGAAGGGTACAACAGTAGCCACTTATAAGCGATTCATGTCAAAATTAAATAGTTTTAAATGTTCCTGTTATTAATTGAATCTCGCCGCTGGAACTGTTCAGGTTATATACGAAGCAAGTCTTAAAACTACCAGAATCAGCTTTGCCTGTTGTTACGAAAGCTTTTTATTTGCAGCAGAATGTCATGATGGAAGAACAAGATCCTCCTTTGGATATTACTAATATACTAGAAATGTCCTCTGAATTTGAGGTTAATCGAAGAAAGCCAATGCTCGTGTCCTTTGCCTTTTTGACTGACCGTAACCATATACTACGTCTTTTCTTTAGATATAAACAAATTCTATTTTATGGAAAACCTATCTGGATTTATCCAGATGTCGTTACAGCGACACACACACGCAGAAAATAAATTCTAACAAATTAAGAGTAAAATTTGTTTTGAAATATCCATGCAAGGCCTGTGTTTTGTACTTAAATGTTAATTACGTTTTTCAGGAGCCTGACCAACTGAGGGCATTTCTGGCTGGGCGAACCCTCACTGTACCCTCAACAGAATCGGAGGCATAAATAGTAGTTGTGGTAGCTATCCTGGCGCGTTTATCATATGTTTATTAATATTATATTTTTTCTGATGAAAATTGCTCCTTACAGCCTCCTAATTAGTATTATTTTCTTATAATTTAAATATTGGTATTACTGATGGATTATATGAATATATGTTTATGTAAATGTAATAATTCTTTAAGTGACATTGAATTTTCTGTATAGGGTTTTTTCCCTGGTGTATTTCAAAAATTTGAAAATAAAGAATTAAAAAAAAAATTAAATAGTTTGATTTAGAATCACTCTAGTTTAAAAGGGGTCCTGTAGCTTATACTTTTTAAAACTTTGCTGAAGCTGTTCGTCCTACTCTTTTCTAAGGGCAACTTTACAAAGTTTTATTTTCTTGGAAAAGCGAGTGAGAGGAAGTTTGTGGGGTGGGCAGAAGGGGAGGGAATAGAGGCAGAATTTCATGCTTGCTTTCATACAGAACACCAAAAGAATTTCCTGTAACACATAGCAGTCAGGTGCAATGCACATGTCCTCACGCTGCCCTAATGTACCTTCAGCCAGCTCTAAAGTGACTCACCAATGGCCCAAATATATAATTCCTTCTGCTGTGACTGCCCGCAATGCCACTTATGATTAATTTTCAGTAATAAACTTCCCTGGTAACCAGAGTGGGTTTTATTGCTTCTAGTGCCTAAAATAGCTCTAAAAGGTTCTGTTTTCAGCTTTGTTTACTTTCTTTTTAAAGAAGTTACCTTATATAGGCCAAAAAATCCCAGATCCCGCAGTACAGTAAGGGCGCTGACACGAGGGCCGGTGGTGATTTCTCCAGCCACTTGTAATCGAATCTTGACTATCTCTAGCGGATTTGTGAAAATCACCTGGGAGCCACCAGCCTAAAAAAAAAAAAGAGAAAAGAAGATAAAATAATTTGTTGTAAATGATGCAGTTAAGAATAAAATCAAGGTCTCTATATGCCACATTTAGGAAAAAAATTGATCTATTTGACTTGAGAGCTCCAAGTAAGTTGGGTATGGAATACACACAACTAAAGAGCCTGCTAAGCCAAGCCCTTTAAATCTGAAGCACAGTTATATATTTTTTTCATCTGTTTCAGATACTTATATCCAAGACGCAAGAAAGCACATTCAGGTCACTGTTGCACTGTAAATACGGTCTGCTCTTAAATGATATCCCTGATCTCATCCAACTCATTCAGACAGGCTTAATTAATAAACTAAATTATCATGTCATATTGCTTAATCATAATTAGTCCTTCAACTCTTAGATTTGCCACTTCCCCCAGTGGAAAAAATGTTATATACACTGGTGGAGGTAAATTATACCACAATCCACTAGGTTCCCATTAAGAGAAAAAAAAAAACAAAACACCTGAACCAAACACCACTCCATTAGTATAACAAGTGTTCCTATTTAACCAGTCGAACACTTGCACTTTGCTTGTAAGAAGACAAAGCAGCAGTACTATCAGCACAGACAACAGGAAACAACCAAATTCACAGTAAAAAATAAATAAATCAAAAAGAAAGAGTAAGTAATAAAGCAAGGAAGTTAACTGGTAAGTAGCTCACCTCCTCACACTCCCCCCATACATACAATTCTTGGTAAAGAACTGTAAAAGGGTTTGGCATGCTTTATTATAGAATGCTAACTAAATAAATGCAGGAGAAAATAAAGAGTTGGTACATTATCAAATTTCTGGTCTTATAAAATTATAACAATGTGGCCTGTGCAACGGCCGAGCATGTCTGTGCAGGAACAGCCAAGACTCAACCGTCTGGACCTAGCAGAGACCGTGCCAGCTGCAGAGGCAAGAGTTAAAAAGACTCCAGAGAGGGTGCCCCAGTCATTGCTCTATAGTGACACCCATTGGCAACACTCAAGAGCGCACACTATCCACGCTTCAAAGAAAACCATGATCTTTGCAACTCTAAACCACAGGACTGTTGCTGCAATGGCTGAGGTACATGGGAGGCAGAGGCGGGAATAATAGTGGGCAGAGGGAATACAGAACAGGGAACACCTACAGGCATCTGCAACCGAAAAAGGCTCAAGTCGCCGTAACCCAAGTCGCAGCAGCTTTCCATTGGGTTATAAGCACAAAAGAGGTGGAGGAAGATTCCAGAGTTCTCCCCCTTCTCCCTTGAAAAAAAATTTTTTTCAGTGTATGCCAATTTCCAGATATCATTTAAAGGGAAAAAAAAATAAGCTGAAGGCTGATGTAGTAAAATGAAACAATATGGGCTGTTAACGTGCGTTAATTACCTTACATTAACAGCCCATATTAATAACATGTAAATCAATTTGGAGGCACAGCTCTCGCATTAACACAACACTTGATGTACCTCCCTGAGATGTAATACAATTTTCAAAATAATGTACAGAAATAAGCGTTAACAAATATAAACAAAATTATGCATAATCAGGTGATAAAAAGGTATCACTAGATATACACAATTTGTTTACATCTGTTAGCCTTTGTTTCTTTGCATTCAAATGAACTAAAAGTGCCAACTGCACTACTTTATTACAGCAATGGATCTGCATTAACATTCACACATTCTAATGCTCATTTTACGGAGCATTCATAGGAAATGAGCTGATTTGCCTGCAGATAGTTAAAAAAAAAATGCACGTTAACCCATGTTATCTGTGCTTCTATTGACGCAACACTTTAACAGTGCTTGTAATACTTGTTGACTCTTGCAAACATCTTCACACTTTAGCACACTGGATAACTAACTGGTTCTGTACAGATACATACCATCTAATTTATTTATTTATGTATTTGATTGATTTGTTTACCTGGCATTTTCTTCCAGCTCCTTTGGGCTTCCAGCTCAATCAGAGACCGTGCTGGGATCTTGCGCAAGGAAGGCTCATTTGCAAATACCCAATGACTTTTCTTCCTATTTCATATCCTCTCTCCAACTTACTTTAGTCCAGTCGTTGCAGCGATTGTCCTCAACCAGGGGCCCATGCACCAGGTCTCCTTCCCAAATTCCTGCAATCATGGGCCCTGAATCCAAGGTGTTGCCATTGTACGATGAAAACCTTCCATCACCCCAAGTCCCAATCAAGGATCTGTGAGCACTACCTCTGCGGCATCCTGGGAATCAAATCCTCAGGGCAGTGCCCAGTCCTGCTACTGTTCCACAGGGCTGGCCCTACACTTACACCATTATCTCTAGGCCTGGGAATATTGCTTCTGTTTCCAATGTAATTTTCTCTATTGCCTCTCACGGTACAGCATATCATGAAGAGCTGTAACTCCTTAATCATCACTGCTTGCATTTATTTAATTTTAGCCCTACTGCCAGATTCAGCCACATTTAAAACTAAGCAGATGTGAGATGCAGCCAATGGCTTTTAAAATAAGTGATTTTTTTTTTTCAGAGACTCAAAAGGTGGTGCACTCTGTTGAAATGAACACTACGGTATGTGCATTGGCAACTGTACTGTATAATCTTTTTCACAGACTAAAACCACAAATATGGAAAGAAAAAAACTTGAAAAGAATCCAACTGTACAAAAATCTATGAACTACTATATAACGTCATTCAGGCAGATTCAAGCATCACTGATTACTACAGTCATACAACATTTACAATACTGCAAGAAGCAGTCACTACTAATTTACAAGAAGTTTTCTTAAAAGAAAAATTTCTCTGCATCAGGTAGTGATTTAAGGCATTTTTATTTAAGGTAGAACACTCCTTACAAATAGATGATGGGGCATGCACCCAAATTCACAGATTTGTAGAAATCATGAAAGGGGTTGAGATGTGAATATTTCTGCTATGACCTCTAGAACTGGACTGAGGTTACCAACTCATTTTATGTAGGCCACTTTTTAAAGTCCTTGCTGATGGAACTGGATTTGATCTGGTAATCTGGTAATGCTCTGATCAGTCCCTTGCACCATTCAGTCCCCACTATGGGGAGGCAATGGGAGTATCACTACCCAAACAGGGAAATGTTAAATTCAGGAATAGCTGAGCTCTAGGAAGCTGCCATGGTAATCTCTCTCTCATTCTCCAAGATTGACTTATCACCAACACACTTGCCAAAAAAGAATCAAATGGGATCCAGTTTTATGGAGATGAATTGATCTTCTTACCAAATATGGTTCTTCATCCAGAGCAATGACCACTTTAATGCAAGTTTTCACTTTGCCCTCCCACTCCTGGCTGCCCGATCCCAGATGACAACAGGCACACACAATGGGCCTAACAGTGAGCTCTGAACCAGTGTTTTACACTTCTGTTATTTCTTCTTTCCTGTGCAGCCCTGATGCTCACTTTAAATGCACAGCACATCTGCAAAGAAGGAAGCACCAGCATTTCAATCGCTGACCTAGGCTGTCCTGTCCATGGGGGCCCCCTTCCTGCATTCTCCTCTCATACTGTCCAGGGCTATTGATGCTGTTGTGAAATGCACTACGGAGCTGCTGGCAGCTCCATCCCTGCATTGGCTCCGATGCAGCTGCCCTTCCTATCCCCACTAGAAATGGAAAGGAATTGTTGAGAATCTACATAAAGATATTAAAACTAAAAATAACTTTCTTAGTTTACAGTGTCTATCTAATCTCTGTTGTGTGTGACATTCTGCCCCATTGTTTTGGCACTTCTTCCCAATAATTGTTTGTTTTATGAAGCAAGCACTGCACAATAGTTTTAGTCTCTCTTACATTTTCTATGGAACTAAAACAATAGATAGGATGTAGTGGTTAAATACATTAACATGCTTTCCTGCTACAAAAAAAAGTCACTACTGCTTCACCTTCCACGAATTACTTTCATACAGGTTCATTTGTAACAGTCCTTTTCAGACACACCCAGAACCGAGACAGTGAATGAAAGGAAAGCAGAGGCATTTTATTCAAACCTTTGTGACATTCTTGGTGGGGGTGGGGACTAGGATCTTCTTTTTGAGGGACACTAGGGCCTAATTTATTAAAGGGGGCACGGGAAGCAGAGTAAATCAGACCTTAAAGGGAGAGATGAGCTATAATATAGGGCACAGAGTTCAAATTTCAAGGGGCATGTTTTAGCAGGCCTATTAAAATCACTATGATTTAATGGAAGTTTTGGGCTCTCTCTCTAAAATGGAAAATTACAGAATATTTCCATTTCAGATGCTGGGCTGTATTTCTCGCCTATATAATGACAAGTTTAAGATTATGCCTTCCCTCTGATGGCACTTTTTCTTCCAAATCTAGCACCCATAACATTTTTTTGTACTATGAATTTGGGCAAACCATCACTAGGTGACATGAATTCTTATCAAAGAATAAAGAAATAGTTAAAACTTGGTTCTTATGTGGAGAGAAGAGTGTGCATTTTCCCCACTGGGAGAGGTCAATTTTCATTATGGCATGGTAAGGTTTTAATGCAGAAAATGAACGTTATTTACCATACATCTCATTTTCTTCAATGGAGGTTATTCATTAATAACATGCAGTTTCTGCATTAAAATGTTACCATATCTTAAGAGAATAAATCTCAAAATGAAAGGAGGAGCCTGCGTTTTCCAAAAAAGAGTTGGCTAATGTGGCATTACTACTGTAACCCAAACCCAATGTTACTAGCTGACATGGCACTAAAGCAGTGGAAATTTTTAATGTTCTGTTCTGCTTGATCTCAGCATGCTCCAGCATTAGTTGGGTCACTCCTTGGAGAGAACTGGAATAAGCAACATCTCTAGCATGCGGCTCCAGAAGATCCGGCTTCCTGTTGAGCTCTTGTAAGCTCCAGGGAGGAAATGTTAATTTTTTTTTTTTTACTAGAACTTCTCTTGCTGAGGCAATTGCTAGCTCCACTAATAGTTACGTCTAAGAAATCTAGCTCCACTAATAGTTACGTCTAAGAAATCTGCTTCAGATATTAACATCTATTGTTGTGCTGGCAGTTCTGGAACTGTATTGAATGCAACAAACTACCTCTTACCTGAAACCTGGACTTTCTGTGTTGTTTGTGTGCAAGAAAATAAACGGGACGGTTCAGAATCCATTTGGTGAATTCTCTTGTGTTATTTGGAATTGCATGGGAGCACAGAGGATGGAGGAATCATGATGGAAGGTACACCTAAAGCCTACCCCTTGGAGTTTCTAGCTGATTTTTGAGAGACAATGTGGTAGCGGGCTACACCACCACATGTGGAAGTCTTTCAGAGCACCACTTTCTCTCCAGCTGTTGAAAGAGCCGTGTCTGAGCATCCTGTACCAAACACCAGTTAAGATGAACTTTCTCCTGAGGATCTTGTTTTGGGTTTCCATGCAGTTGATAGCAACAGCGTATCTGAGGGTTAGTTAAGGATTTGTTGCCATTGCCCCTCATCTAGATTTATCCATTAATGTGTCTATGTGTGGGAAGGTTTGAGGCTGGGGGAGGGGAGCTTGTCATTGGAGCATAGTGAAGACCCATATTTTAACTCACATTAATAGAATATCTTTATTAGGAAAGAAACGTCTCAAAATAACATCTTCATCCACTTCCAAAGTCCATGAAACTAACAGGATAGTCCAGGATACCACCCAAACCTCCTGCTCTAGGAAATAAGTGAGATCCAGTTTAACCAGTGAAAGCTGACCCTGCAGCTCATCTGTGTGGTTAAATTAAGATAAATAATAAACCTTTGTAACAGATGGCACAGCTTCCTGAGGTATTTTAAATGCTTCATGTAGATATTTCCTAGACATTGTTAATGGACAAACAGTATACATATGCAGAAACGGAACAGTTTATTTACAAGTTCAGACTAGTTCAGAAGTGTAAAAACAGTGGATTTGATATTTCATCAATTTATATCTAAAGTATTTCTTCAGAAGCCTGGCCAAGCCATCAAAACTGGAGCTTGCTTGATTGACATTACAAAAGCAATTAAGTTACAAATCTGTCAAATGTGTTTGAACATTTTGGCTACGCCTGGTGAACACGTCTACTTTGATGGCTACTTGTATCATTTAATGATTTACAGCCCCTTACACTCCTAAACAGCCTGAAAATTGTAACCCAATCACTTCTGATAACTTCTCATCGCCATACATTTTACACAGTTTTCCATTAGATAACTACTACACTCAGTTTCATAATTTTGACCTGTAAAGTTATATACTATAAATGTCAAATCAGAGGGATTTGCAAGGGGGTTTAAAGGAAGAACATTAGTAGAAAAATAAGTTTATTCTTATCTACTGGCTCATGCATAATTTTCAGTTTAAAATACTTAATAGGACAATTGTGCTTTAAAATTTTAATAAAGTACTATTTTAAAGCACATGCCCTTACATGCCAATGATCTGATTTGGCTCTAAAGCAACCTCACTTCATATATATATCCTACAAGCTACTTGACTTCAAATTCAAAGATTTATTTTGAACCATTTGTAAACACCAATGCTTTTTTTTCATTGTCTATATTGGCTTTAAGCTGGTACTAGCGTTTAATCCGATTCCAGGAGACAGCATGTCTCTGGGAGGAAAGGTTTTTTTTTTCCCAAACTTATTTTAATGGGCTGCCAAAAAGTAATGCCACCATAGATGTACACACCCATGCCAATTTCATGACAGCTGTGGTGTGCATGTGTTTTTGAGTATTTAAAACACATGCAAGATCATTATGGGGTAACCAGGATACAGAGTATTATGCAGGGATGCCATAATTAGTGGACATTGTGGCAGCTGAGAGAAATGGTACCAGTGTCATCCATCAGCTCTCCAGTTCAGCTCTAGCATACCAAAACTAAGTGGCCTGCAATGTTGTTTTTGTTATACCTGTATAATGTTTTTTCCTGCTTTTTTTTTTTTTTATCCGTGTACACACTAAAAGGTGAACTTCAAAAACAGAATGTGTGCAAAATTAGGGAATGTACAAAAATGTTGCGCCAGTGCGTGCCGAGCGGATTGTAAAAGCTGGCCGGACACGTGCGTACTTGCCACTGCACGCACAAATGAAAAGTTAAAAACAAAGGGGTGGGGTGCGGATGTGGATTTAAACTTGAAATTTGTACATAAATACTTATGCTCTCTGGTGTGTGCCGGGGTCCCCTGTCGCGTAACTTTACTTCTGCTATGGATGGTGTGTAAGTAGTAAAACAAAAAAATATAGGCAGATCATCAGCAGGGTTTTAAAGGGAAGGGCTAACAGGGGGGAGGGGAGGCTATTAAACTAGGGGGGTTTGGAAGTCCTATCCCTTAACTGGGCAAACTGGGAACGAACTGGGAAAATGGCCCGTGGCATTGGTGCATCCGGCCTTTAAAAGTCCCTCACTTATGCAGTAGACGCAGCATTTGCAAGCCCAGGCGCACATCCACTTAAAATTGCACAGTCAGACTATTTTATAACCTGCAGGCATATATACATATATGTTATAAAATGGCTGCATTCCTGGACGCTAGGACGACGAACATGCACACATACGCCCGCGCACCGCTATGAAAGTTACCATCTAAGTTTATGTATATAAATATGCAAAGCGCCTTAAACTATACAGAAAGTGTGGTTTAGAAATTTTAATAAATAAATACTGTAAGGAAACAGTAGCAGAGAGAGATTTTCTAGAAGCAGGGCCGATGCAAGGGTAATTAAGCACCCTAGGCGAACCTTCTGACTTGTGCCCACCCTCCCCCCCGTCGCGCCGCCCCCTACCGGCTCGAATCAAACTAGAGAAGAGACAGCCGCTGCCGCAGTGGCGGTAGTAGCAGCTCAGCAGCTGCTGGCAGGATATTTCACCGACGAACGAACCGTCCGTCCTCACCTAACCCAACTACTGGCTCGAGTTAAACTAGTTTAACTCTAGCTGGTAGGAGGAGGCGTGACGACAGATGGGTCACTTGTCGGTCGTTGGTGAAATATCCTGCCAGCAGCTGCTGAGCTGCTACTTCCGCCACTGCGGCAGCGGCTGTCTCTTCTTTCTTGCTTATGTGGCTGCTGCCCCTGGGACGTTGGCGCCCTAGGCCCCCAACTAGTTCATCCAGTGCTTTCGCTGGCCCTTGTCTAGTAGGCATGGTTATTGAAAGCTATTCCTCACTTGAAGCATTTTTGATGATGAAATGAGTCAAATTAAACTAAATAAAGAAAATGTTTGAGAAATGGATTAGTAGAAATCAAGTAACTGGCTGGCTGGTGACTATACTGGGCGCACAGTTTTGTCTAAAAGCCCCCTCCCACACACACACACACACACACACTGTAGGCAATAACTTTCCCACTATTTATTTATTTTTATTTTTAATTTTTATATACCGAGGTTCTTGTATGAAATACAAATCACTCCGGTTTACATAAAACAGTGAAACGCCCAAAACGGGGGTAGGGGCTTTACATAGAACAATAGAACATAGAACAATAGAACGTATGTTCTATGTTCTATAGAACATAGAACATAGAAAAATAGCCACTGATAGTGGCTATTGTTCTATGTTCTATGTTCTATTGTTCTATGTAAAGCCCCTACGCTTTACATAGAACAATAGAACATAGAGCAATATGATAGAACTTTCCCACTATAATATGATAGAACTACATATTATGTATGTAGTTACTACATACAATATGATAGAACTACAATATGTAGTTCTATCATATTGTATGTAGTAACTACATACATAATATGTAGTTCTATCATATTATAGTGGGAAAGTTCTATCATATTGCTCTATGTTCTATTGTTCTATGTAAAGCGTAGGGGCTTTACATAGAACAATAGAACATAGAACATAGAACAATAGCCACTATCAGTGGCTAAATGTGTCAAATGGGGTTTCTGATGTTTTAAGAGTTAAGTTACTATGAGACCAATGTAATAAGCAGCGCTAAAGCTGCTGCAGGCTTTGCACGTACTTGCACAGGATTTTTGCATGCGTTTTTCCCACGCTAGCCTTATGCAGGTATGTACTAAAGCATTCAATGGTGGGAAAAACACACACATAAAAACCCACTTTAAAACACGCAGCTAGTTTAGCTTGAGTGCATGCAAAAGAGGCAATTAACTATTCACGGGCTATGCAGGGAGGCGTGCAATTGTTAGTGCGGGTTTTTGAACTCACATTTTTTAGCACCTGGGTCAGGGCAAGACAAGTTAAAGTGCTTGTCTGGAGACCGGTTTATTCTGGGTTAATCATGGATTACCTTCACTTTTTCTGGATGTTTGTAACATTTGTAACATTTTTGTAGGTCAGCTGCAGAAATCTCTGCTGCATTCCAGCACCTGTTGGCATCAGCTGATACAGCTGTCAGAGACGGAATATGAAGGGGTTAGACACCGTCCTACCCACCTTCGGTCCCCACTCCCGGACCACAAACTTCTTCACTGTTTTATAAAAAGGGAAGTCTTTCGCCTCAAGAATCACTTGTGGGTTTCAGTGTGGGTTTCTGCATGGTTTCTCACATAGGGCCATGGGCACACATGTTCACGCGGGTTTCAGTTTTCCACGGATTTTCTGCATGCATCTCATTTGCATGCAGGCCCTTTATTACATCCTGTGGGAGTGCCTGTTTTGTTGCGCGCACTAAAAAAATATGCGCTGACAACTAGCGCCGATTTCACAGCGGGTCTTATTACATCGGCCTCTACCTGTTGTACACAGGGTCAGAAATGCCCTCCTTCCTACCAAGCCTCCTGTTCGGAAGAGCTGTCCCAGAACCCACTTGACCCGTCTCGTTGGGATTAAGAAAGAAGGTAGGGTTTAAATAAAATCAGATGGAATCAAAGTAAATGATATTTCAAAATGCTTATCTTTATTTACAACAGTAAGCTGGCAACATTTACATTTATAAAACAAGATATATTAAAATACAAAGAAGCAATTAAAATTAATA
Organism: Rhinatrema bivittatum; assembly: GCF_901001135.1. NCBI lineage: Eukaryota > Metazoa > Chordata > Amphibia > Gymnophiona > Rhinatrematidae > Rhinatrema > Rhinatrema bivittatum. The sequence goes on from NC_042616.1 coordinate 177,502,903, forward strand.
AGAACATTTTTTCCTTTATAGATCTTTAGAAATTTACTCAGAACTGGTTCTGTAACCTGAGAAATTATACTATCAGATAAGCATGAGTTTACTTTTTTTTTTTGGTCTGAGTTACAGTAAAATTGAGCAGATTGTAAGAATTTGATTCTTTTTAACTTTTCTTTAATGATGTCGCCAACTTCATCAGGTGTAATGGTAGGTGAGTATTGTAGTATTTGTCTGTCCTTTTCTTGTACGTTTGAGGTCTGTCTGTTCTCCTCTCTCTTTCTCTCAAGCAGGCTGATACTGTAAAGTGCGCTCCGCTGAGCGCACTGTTTTACCAGCAGTTGGACACAAGTTTGACGCGCGTCCACTACCCCCGTATACAGTAAGGGGTTTAGCGTGTCCAAAACGTGTGTCCACCCCCCCCTCCCAAGCTAACAGCGCAACGTTGATGAGGTTATTAGTAATTTGCCCAGGTTACTGAAAAAAAACTGTGCGGCTGATCCGCACATTTTATCCTCGTAAGTAAATTTATGAGCAGTCCAAAAAAGTGTACAGATAAACAGAAAATACTGCTTTTCGGTACATCCTCCAACTTAAAATCGTAGCGATATTAAGTTGGAGGAACAAAAGGGTAAAAAAAAAAGATTACAAAAAAAATTACAAACAAGAAAAGTGCCAGCGGGTCAGTCAGGAAAATGGATGCTCAATTTTACCAGCGTCCATTTTCCTAACCTGTGGCTGTGCACCGGTAAGGAAAACGGATGCTCGTAAAATTGAGCATCTGCTTTCCTAACCTGCGGACCGCCGACCTCTCCTGGGCGCCCACTGTTAAGGAGGCGCTAGGAGCACGCTATTGCCCCTAGCACCTTTTAAGCGCAACCTCTCATTTACATACAGTATCGTGTGCCTAGGAGCACGTTGGAAAGCGGGCACTCAACACCGAGCGCCCGTTTCCCATGGATCTTACAGTATCGGCCTGTGTGTAAGTGAGTTGTCCTCTCTTCTGTCCTTTACTCTGTTTCATCTATATTTCTATATAGCTATAGTTTTCTTTATAGTTGTATTTCAGTTTTGTAAAAGTAGCTTGTGAAGGAGAGTATGTTAGATCCTCCTTGAAAGCCCGGGGGCCAGGCATTTAGCCTGGGCCATCTTAAGCCACAAACTGCAAAGGAGTTCTTCTCCGAGGGTGTTCTCCTTAGAAGGGGATAAGAAGCTAGGACCAGGGAAAACAGGGGGTCCCAGGGAAGAGAAGGAAGCCTAGGGAAGGTTAATACTGCTGAACTGTGAGTTATATTGCTGTCTATTTTTAAATAATGTTTCTCATTCACACACATTCATTCATACAAATGTGCTTTCTAAGGTCCTTCAGTTTTTTTTGTGAGCGTCTTCACCATTTTTCTACCTCTGAGGCTGAGCCTGACTGCAGCATTTCTGACAAGTACTGAAACAAATGTCTCTTAGTGTGATTCTAAACTTTCACAAATTTGTCTGTATAGTGATATTCTTGCTTTAATGATGTCGCTAGGAAAAGTAGTGCCTATGAAGTACTTTAAAGTTCTACTTATGGTTTTCTGTACTCACCGGTACCCCCCTGCTACAAGTGGTATCAAGATGTTTGGTGTCATTAGAATTAGTTGAAATGCTCTCCCAAACCCCAGGGAAGCCAGTGACAGCATTCCTCTGGTGTTCTGCTGGCTGTCTCACCCTGTTGTTTTCCTACTGAGCCATGCTTCAAAGTAAAGAAACCCGGACTGGATTACCTGCTTCTGTCCAGAAGCGATTCATGTTGAACAATTTCTTGTACTTTTAACATTTTTTTGCCCTTAAAAATGTTTCTTAGGTCTCCTAAAAGTGGTCAATGCTTTCCCAGCTGATTTTAGACACTATTTTGCCATAATTTATGTTCAAAAATCCAGCGATCTTAGCTGGTGCTGAATATACTTTCCTCTTTTCAAATGTGGTGGGGCCAATGTAGAGACATCACTATCACTATTCTATTCACCTTTGCTTAATTTTACATATTTTTATGTATTTTGTGGTTTTTATTCACCTTATATTGGCGCTGGAATCGCTGATGATTTTGTCCTCTATGCGCTTTTAAAACCCTATCTGGGGTGTGGTCAGGCCTCCCTGACATTTAGTCAGTCATCCTTTTATTTTATTTTCACCATTTGTATACTGATTTTTATTCCCTCTATTGGGCTCCGCAGCACATATATGACCTCTTAGTGACATCTGCAGAAATGTGGCTTGAACTTGCAAATAGTGTCAGGGAGTTTTCCACTGCCCCTGGACGTCTACAGCAGCTTCTTCCATTGTAACCGCAGTGGTGAAAACATTCATGCAGCCACCGTGGCTGGGAAAAGGTGGCAGCAGTAACATTTCACACTGCTCAATTGTTCCTCTTCTCCCTTCAGCATTGGATCGTGGCAAAAAAAAAAAAAAAAAAAAAGCATCTCCATAGTTGCCCATTAGAGAGCTTAGGGAGGGCTGTGGGACTGATCACAGTCCCGCAGCTAATCTCTCCCCCCCCGCCCCCCACAAGCCCCACCAGTATGATGCTGCTTGCCTCTGCAGCCTAATGCTGCTTTAAAATGTTGCCTCCTCTCTCTCTCTCTGCAATAGGCCCTTAGTGCCATGGGGCCTCCTGAAGCAGCATGATGCTGTTGTCTTTCACCTGTCATCAGCCTAGCCCCTACAAAGTCTTATGACTCAGAAGGAAAAGGAAAAGAAAAGAAAATTAACAGCAGCTCTGCACTTTCAAGACAGTCTGCAACAGCACTACCCTGCCAGTCATATGCGCCAGCTAGGGGCAAGGGTGATTTTAGTTTTTTTCCCCATTTTGCCTTCTGTGTTACATATGGGTTGAGAAGTGAGTGTTTTATAGAGAGAAAGATGAATTTTGGAATCAAGATAATCATGATCCCAAAAGACTGAGCCCCCATTTTCAAAGAGTGGATCTTTTTTCAATTATTTTTCTTTTGTTTTAAAATGGATGACAATGAGATATTATTACTTACCCTGATAATTTTCTTTTCTCTAGTGAAGATAGATTAATCCACTACCAATGGGTTATGCACTTCTACCTAGACAGAGGAGGAGCAAAGCTGACATCACAGTATATATACCCCCGCACTGACATCAGCCTGTCAGTATTCTCTGAAAAGGCCAACTGTGGACAAACTAACAACACTTGATTATAACTTTTAACAGACAATTACTCAAGTACTCAGTCAACAGGAAACACTGAGCTCAGACAAAGAGGATATCATCATTAATCTAGGGACTAAAACTGACACTTACCAGTTATCCCCGGATATGCAGCCACTCAGGGCCACCATAGAACCACAAACCGGCAGTCAAGGGCGAAAAGGAAATTATCAGGTAAGTAGTAATTTCTCATTTCTCAGCATTCAGACAAATTAATCCACGATCAGTGGGATGTACCAAAGCTACTCCTGAACAGGGCAAGAGGATGCCCAAAGTCCAACCAATACCACACGCACAGAGGCTGCATCCACCCGGGCCTGCACATCCAGGTAGTAATACCTGAAAAAGTGTGCAAGGAGGAGCATGTCGCAGCTTGGCAAATCTCGACGGGAGAAAACAATCAAAGCTCCGCCCATGACACTGCCTCTAGTGGAATGAGCCCTAACCTGTTTAGGCAATGGCTACCCAGCATCCACCTACACGGCCATGATAACCTCCTTAACCCAACGAGCCAATGTAGCTTGCTATGCTGATTCACTGTTTACCTCCACCATGGAGAGCAAACAGGCGTCAGTTTTCCTGAGAGGTTTCAACAACCTCCAATACCGCATTAGATGTCTCAACCTCTAAGGTCCGCAACAGACAATATTCATCCACATATCTCTCCATATCTAGCATTGGCAGGAAAATTAAATGGTTCAAATGAAAATCCGAGGCCATTTTTAGCAAAATAGGATGGAACCCCAAGAAGCTGGACCACCCCTCTAGTCACCCTCAGGAACGGTTCCTGGCAAGAAACAGCCCGCAAATTGGACCTGAAATGTGAACAATTCACCACGAGAAACACAGTCTTCAAAATTTTAACCTCAAGGAGAGGCTACGCAGTGGTCAAAAAGTGGAAATTTGCCAAAATTCTAGAAACAGATTAAGGCTCTATGAGGGCACCGGCAACCGCAAGGGAGGACAAAGAAGCCTCACCCCCTACAAAACTGGGCCACATCCGGATGGGCCAACCAGGATCTGCCATTCACCTGACCCCTGAAAACAGGCAAGAGCTATCACCTGCACCTTCAAGAACATAAGGGCCAACCCCTTAAGTGCCCCATCCTGTGAGAATTCCAAAATGAGCGGGATCTTAACCGAACGAGGAGCACGCCTCGTTCCTCACACCATACCTCAAATGCTCTCCAAGCCTGAACGTAATCTAAAGGGGGGAGAACTTTTGTGCTCGAAGCAAAGTGGAAATCACAGCAGTGGAGATTCCCCACTTCAGCAACCGAGCCCTTTCAAGGACCACACTGAAGGACAAAATCAAGACAGACCTATATGAAGAATAGATCCCTGTTGTAGCAGGTTCCTGTGGACTGGAAGAGTCCACCAGGAGCCTCCAAAAACCTGCATACCACAGCCTCCTGGGCCAATCTGGAGCCACCAGAAGCACCAGTTCCATGTGTCCTTTGATCTTCCAATCACTCTGCCCCAACATGGGAAGGGGAAAAAGCATATCGAAGCTCGTCTTCCGGCCATTTCTCCTCAGAAATATCAATGCTCAAGGACTTTGGATATCCCCGGAGACTGAAGAAGGGGAAGATGTTCGCATTGAGAGATGTTGAAAGCAAGTCTACAAACGGTAAGCCCCAGTGGCCCACTATGAGCTGGAATGCTTCGTCTGACAATTCCCATTGTCATGGATCCCGACTGTGTCTGCTGAAAATCGGCTCTTACATTGTTTTTTCCCCACAATGTGGGAGGCAGAGATTTCCTGAAGATGTACTTCTGCCCATTCTGAGAGCTGGACTATTTCCTATGACACTTGCTGGATCTTGGTGCCTTCCTGGTGATTGATGCAAGCCACTGTCATCACAGTGTTTGACGTTACTCAGAGCGCTTGACTCTGCAAGTAGTCAATGAACTGCAAGCATGCCAACTGTATAGCACATGCGTCCAGATGATTGATACTCCAAAGAGATTCCTCTGCAGTCCGGCACTCTTGCACCATCTACTCCTGATGGTGAGCCTCCCAACCCTGGAGGTGCGTATCCATCGTGAGTACCAATCAGTCAGTGTTCGTAAGGAAATGTCTTTCCTTAGATGATCATCTTTCATCCACCACTGCATTTGGATGCTAGTCTTCACCGGTAACTGAAGCTGTATCGAGAAGTCCTGACTGTGAACGCCATCATGCAAGCAGTGGCCCTTGCCCACTGAACCACTTTTAGGATGGCTACCATAAACCGAACACCTGCAGGTAAGACCATAACGCTGAGTGACTTGCTTCTATCCATAGCACCCTACCTTGCTTCGTGTCAAAACGAACACCAAGACACTCCAGCGTCTGAGACGGCTATAACTTGCTCTTGGTCTAGAAATTGCATCAAGGAAACCACCTTGCATGAGACCTTGAAACCCTCTCCATGCTCTTGACCCAAATTATCCAAATGTCTAGGTATGGGTGGATCAGAATACCATCCTGTCTTGACACTGTTGCTACCACCACTAGGATCTTGAAGAAGGTTCTGGGCGCAGTTGCCAAACCAAAAGGTAGTACTCGAAAACTGATATCGCCCCCAAAACATCGAACTGCAGAAGTGATAATACTCCAGCCAAATGGGAATATGTAGATACACCTCTGACTAATCCACAGATGTAAGAAACTCCCCTGACTGTACTGCCATTATCACCAAGCATAAGGTTTCCATGTGTAAAGGAGCCGCTCCCAATGACTATTGACTCCCTTCTAGGACCAGGATGGGCAAAAGGAAACTTCCTTCTTGGGTACAATGAAATAAATGGAATAACGGCTCATACTTTCTTGTGACTTAAGCACTGGAAACACGGTCCACCAGCTCAGCGGCCTCAACAATATAACCATCTCTGCCAGCCACTTTCTGTCGAGTCGCAGGGAAACGCCATGAAGTCATCCTGAGGAACAAGAACTCCAGAGCATGCTGTTCCTTTTCACCTCCAGAACCCACTGGTCTGATATGATCTTGACCCGCCTCTGATAAGAGGAGACAGGCGAACCCCTATCTCCAGTTCTAGGAGATGGGTCTGCACACCTTCATTGAGGAGGCTGGGATGCATTGCCACTTGAGCCTATGACCAACTTTGCTATCTGGGCAGAAAGGACTTAGACCTGCTCAGAGGTTGAGTTCTCTGAGAAGGCGCTTCTCTGTAGGGTCAAAAACATCTGAAACCTCTAGCACGACCCCTCACACTGAAAGAGCAAGGCACCTGCTTTTAATCCTCTGGTAAACAAAAAACCTGGACTTTACCCCACCTATTGACATTTACTCTAATTCACTCCCAGAACAAGAGTGATCATAAGATTACTTTGAAATTGTAGCAGCCGACCAATCTCAGCCACAGCTGACACGTGGCCACTATCACCGGAGCCATACCTCTGGCAAAGACACAGAGCAAGGTGCAGCCTGCATCCACCAAAAAGGCAGCAGCTGGTTCCATCACTGCCCTGGTATTCAAACCAGTCTCATCGACTTCCTGAGACAGAAGCAAACAAGTGCGAGCCACCACGGAATAGCAAGAGGCTAACTGCAATTCATTGCCATCGACTCAAGGCCTGCATAAGGATAGCTTCAACTCTCCTATCCTGCACATTCTTCGTGCCGCTCCCCCTTCTGCAGGAAAGATTGCCTGCTTGGAAACTGCACACCCCAGTGCATCCACTTATAGAAAATACAACTGCTCTCTCGTTGTCAGATCTAGGGGGTACAGCCCTACCAAATTTCGTCCCCCTTTAAAATTAGTTTCCGGAGCACCCCATTCAAGGCAAATCAAGACATCAAAATGGGATTCTTCTTTGGTTCAGACATGAAACCAACACCCAGCACTCCCAGCATCATCAGTGTCTAGGAGATCAGAGAGGGCAACGCATCTATATGACTCCAAAACCTGGTGAAATTTCTCTATCCTCCAGGGAGTAAGGATCACCCTCACCATCGAGCCAGCGGGTTCCCCATCAGAGGAACCTGCAGCAGGCCAGGGCGTACTCTACTGCTTATCCGTGGTACCAGATTTGCGGGATTCCACAGCCTACAAAAGGATCCGTACCAAAATCAGGGGGTGTTGGAGAGGCATCCACTGAGAAATCCTCTCCTACTGAAATTCCAGTTAGGGGAGCCTCAAAACTAGGCAAAACCTCTGACAGATCCCACTCTGGTCCCATTCCCGCATCCTGCCAAATCCGCAACAGACAACTCTACTTCAGCCTCCAGGCAGTGCTGACAAGATTAGAAGGGACACCCTGCTGTGATGCCCAAATATGGGAAGCAGTGCAAATCGCAAGGCGCTAAGGGTTCTTGCTACTGGCGACATGGATAAGATGTCCACAAACAGCACGTTTACAAACAAGCATCTGTCAACTGTGTGTCCAACTGTGCATCCTGTACAAGGCAAGCCCGGACAAGACACCCAAAAAAAAAAAGGATGCCCATAATTAGGTAGAACATATATTTAAGGTAGAACATCCCGTAAGTATGTACTCTCTTATGATAAATTGCTTAGACGCTAGGATCAGAGGAACACACGAACTGCAGACGCCCAAAATTTGGACGCTCAATCTGCACGGTTCAGATGGATGCCCAACCTGGACGAGCAGGCGTGAACCGACATCAGTCATTGTTTTGCAGCAGACTTGCGCAAAAGGAGGTGTGCAAACACTGCTACGGCCTACCATTCGGCGACTCAGAGAAGCCTGAGAATGGGGCCTAGCCAAGACTGCTTAACCTGCCAAAACTACCGCGACTCCCCAAGCCCCTCATAGAGCTGGGAGCAAACACTGCATCAACACACCGAGGCTCGGAGACCAGACCAGAAGATAGGGAGAGGAGTCCCTAAAATTATCCCTCTCTGTTATGTATGCATTATTTTACTTTATTTTATTTTTGTACATCCCTTTACCTGAGTTCAGCCCATCCCGGCCGAGTACAGAGTCAGTTTCCAGTTGTGGAGGGAGAGGACTAATGTCTTCACCACTGAGCTTGGCTTCCTGCACCTACTAGCCTCTCAGCTGATTGTCTCCTAGCAGCTAAGTCCACACTGGAAAATCGGCTACTGGACTGAGGCAGGGATCATGAGATATCACCTCAGGAGAACTTGACTGAGGGAGGGACCACAAGGTATCTCTCTCTCTCTATTTTTTTTTTTTTTTAAAAAATCCCCTGTGTATGGAGATGCATGTCCACCATCTGCTGGAGATGGAGAATACTGGCGGGCTGTCAATGCTGGGGTATATATATATACACCATGGTGTCAGCTTTGCTCAGTCTCCATCTGCTGGTAGAGATGCATAACCCACTGTCGTGGATTAACCTGTCTGAATGCTGAGAAACTGGAGCTTAGCAATCAAATGAAACTGAAGGAATAAATTAGAGACGCATTCCTCAACACTTGTCCCGTCCCAAAACAAAAAACATGGTTAAAATTAGGAGCTTTATCATTTTTCTCTGGACTCCCAGGGTTTGTATAATTCTGAAACAGTTCACCTGAGGTCAAATGATTACATAATGCATGATCTCAACTATTATATTTAAGAGCTGGACTGAAGTTCTCGCTCTGATTTTATCCTGGCAATAGGCCAGTAAGAGTCTTGTTTTAGGGGAAAAATGCAGCTGCTACTGAATTAGAGAGGATATGAGGGGGGGGGGGGAAGCCTTCACTACTCTTCTTCCCTTTCTCTTCTTTTCATTATGTGTTGAGGAACCTATCTAGGTGCTTCTAACTGGTGCTCCACAGCACGATATAAAAGAGTATAGGGAAAGACCATTGACCAGATCTTCCATTTTATCCCTTCTCAGGCCATTTCATTGAATTATGATTTTTCTTCTAGAATGGAACTTGTAGGGAAAATAGCATTACAGTGTTTTTGTTTTTTTTTAAAGCAGTTTTAATGTCCCTACTCATGGAAACTCTTTCACAGGAAAACAGGAATAATGCAAAATGGCTATTCAGCAAGAACTATATACTGCGAGCGACAGCAGGAATTGCAACACTAGCAAAAAGCCTGGGATGATAGGTTAACCTAGAGATTTTCAGCAGTTTTAGAAAAGTATAGGACCCTCCTCCTTTCATTTCAAAGTTTTGGTTCATTAACCCTTATGTACCCTTTTATATTTTTCTTATTGTTTTTAATAATAAAAATATAAATGAAAAATATCCCTGAATAAGACAAAAATAATTCTCTTACTATTTCCTCATCTGCGATCTTTCACTAGTACCCTACTCCCAGTGGGACATGGTAGACAGTGTATACTAGAAGGGATGTTGAAGGAACAGATTTACCTGCACTTGCTGTCCCCGCAGTGGTCCTGCCACTTTCTCCTCTACTAGTAGTGCCTATGCTAGCTTTTAGAAGGAGAAATTACTATTTCCCTGATAATTTCCTTTCCTTTAGTAAGAGCAGGTCTATCCCAACAAGTGGGTTATGCACCTCTGCCCACAAATGGTGACGAAGAGCAAAAGCTGACATCATGGCCATATAGTCTCACCCCGACGTCAGCCTGCCAATATTCTCTGGAAAAGCCAAACAGTGGACAAAACTGATTACCCTTGAACATTATCATCAACTGTCAACTATTCATGTTTCTCAACCAACACGAACACTGAACTCAGCCAAAAAAGGAACATATCTAGCAAACTAAGGTGTGTCGCGATACACCAGTGTGTCGCCAAGAACACGCAGGTGTGTCGCCACACTTCCCGGTCCCCTGCTGACCCAGCTGCTCCCCCGGTCCTCCTCTGCCCGGGCTTAAAATGCTGTCAGCCTGGGTGGAACGTGACAGAACAGCTGGAGTCAGCAGCACCAGTATGGTGTCTTCTTCCCGCACCCCCCCCCCCCCCCACCCCGCGGCCCGGAAGAGGAAGTGGTGAGCAGCAGGTGCGTGCGCGGGAAGAAGAGACCATGCGAGTTTGGTCAGCATCGGCCCGAAGACCAGCAGAGAGGCGCGGCCTGAGGGATAAGCAGCACGGCGCACAGAAAAAAGATGAAGAACGTCAACCCCCGCGGCCCATGGGGCTCCTTTCTCCGCGCGAGGGCTGAAAATGAAGGAGGTTAGGGTTGGGAGGAGGCTGCTGCTGCCGCTAGTTCCTGGGAGAGAGGGAAGGAGAGAGAGTGAATGAGCAAGCAAGCATGTGTGTTTGAGATCCTGTGTGTGTGTATGTGTGTGAGTGAGATAGCATGTATGTGAATGATTGAGAGCCTGTATATGTGAAAGAGAGTATGTCTGTGATTGAGAGCCTGCCTGTGAGAGAGAGCATGAATGTAAATTTACGATTGGGAACCTGTATGTGTAAATTTGTGATTGAAAACCTGTTTGAGTGAAAGAGTATGTGTGTATGATTAAGATCCTTTGTGTGTGAGAGAGATCATGTGTATGTATGATTAAGAGCCTGTGTGTATATGTAAATGAGAGAGCATGTGTGTCTGTGTGTGATTGAGAGATGGTTTAGGTGAAGGAGCATGTGAGTATGTGATTGAGAGCCTGTGTGTAAATGAGAGAAAGAGAGAGAGCATGTTTGTAAGCATGTGAATGAGAGTCTGTGTGTGAGAGAAAAAGACAGCATGTATGTGTGTGATTGAAAGCCTGTGTGTGTAAGCCTGAAAAGATAGACAGCATGTGTGTAAATGTGTAATTAAGAGCCTACATAAGTGAGAGAAAAAGCATGTGTATATGTGAGTGACTGAGAGCATGTGTGTATAGGTGTGTAATTGAGAGCCAGTGTGAGAGAGAGTGCTGGTATGTGACTGAGAGAGAGAGGAGAAAGTTCCAAGCAAACCACCCCTCCTCCTGCTAATTCAAAACAATATCAGGAGACCTGGATATCAAACGTTCCCAGGTATGCAGAGCAAAAACATTTTTGTATCCTTATTTTTCATTACTGGGTCTTTGTGTCTGCTATTTTGAAATATTTTATTAGTATCTAGAAATTTTTTATGAGTTTTTAATTATTGGATATTCCACTCATCAGTGTTTCGAAATAATCAGTTCTTTTTGTTAGTATGGTTTTACTGCTACTGATTTTATATTTCTTGATTTGTTTTATAAGGATAGGTGATGTTTCTTTTTTCCTTTATTACACTGCATACACAGACTCTGGCTTGTTGCAGTTTCCAATTCAGTTTTTGTCTGCATGCTTCTAGTTATGCATTTTGGTCTCTTTATTCTTTGTTAGGTGAGGGGCAGCACATGTGATTCAGGTGAGGTTTTCTGCTGGCGTGTAGTTTCTGTGTAGGGCTCTATAGCAGCCTGGCTTGGTCCGTTTTCCTAATAGGAGGTGTATTGGTGTCAAGGCCTGGTGTAATATTTTCAGTGTTGCCTTTTCTTAGGTAAGGTAGTTACTGTTAAGTGCTGGAAATTGGTGCTGTTTTAGTGTGGGAAGTTTACTATTTATGTAATTTCTGTTCAGACAGAATACATATCTTTTCCTTGTGTCATTTTAAACAATAAAAATAATTACCGGACCTTTACTTTTTATTTCCGCCGTGAATTGTAATGAGCAGTGTGTCACACATGTGAGTGTGGCCTGTCAGGTGTGTCATGATGGGAAAAAGGTTGAGGACCACTGGTCTAGAGAAACTACTTACAAGTTTTCAACAAAGAACAGGAATCATATTCTGCACAGCTCATTCAGAGAAAGGCTAACCGCAAATTCAAGCATCGACAGCAGAGGGTGGGTCTGGGACTGACATGCTCTTACTAAAGGAACGGAAATTATCAGGTAAGTAGTAATTTCTCTTTCCTTAGCATTTGGGCAGGTCAGTCCTAAAGAGTGGGATGTACCAAAGCTAATCTCAAAAAGGGCAAGAAACTGTCAGAGGTCCATTCAATACTGCCCTTGCAAACGCAGCATCCTCCCTAGCCCTAACATTCAAGCAGTAATACTTGGAGAAGGTGTGCAAAGATGACCATTTTGCTACTCGGCAAATTTCAGCAGGAGACAACAAAGTTCCGCTCATGATACTACCCGAGCCCTTGTAGAATGCTGAGGAAGCCTTCAGTAAGGCTTCCTCAGCAGCCACTTAATGACTTTCTTAAGCCAGCAGGCAATCATTGATTGCGTCACTAGTGCCCTGCTTATCTCCACATGGAGCATAACCAAACAATCAAACTTCCGAAGAGCTTTAATCATCTCCAAATACTGCTCTATCAGCCCGAATCGGAAAAAGGCATAAAATCACCTTGTGGCCTATCACACGCTAGAAGGAGAGAAGCCTGGAAGCAGGGCCTAGCCAAATGGCTGCTCAACATGCCATGCCTGCACTACCTATTGCCTCCCTGAACTCACCAGAGAGCGAGAGAGAGGTAATAGACCCATTTCTCCTGCTTTCCTCTTGCTGTTTTTTTTTTTTTTTTTTTGTAAAAAAAACCCCCAAAAAAACTTTTACCTGAGGTCAGCCCTCTCTGGCTGAGAGCAGGAATAGGTCTTGCTATGGGGGGAGAGGGCTAAAGTCTTCACCGCTGAACCTCTCTTGGCCTGCAACCGCTATTGACATTTTTTGTCCATGCCAGTCAAGGCTACTGGATTGAGGGCAATCTACTGCGGGAGGGACCGCACTGTATCACCTCATGAGGCAAGCAGTGTTATATAGACGTCTCGTCTTTATCATCTCCTTTTGATTCCTTTTCTTCTTTTTACTCTCAGGCAATCCCCCAAAGGGAAATGCATGTCCACCATCTGCTGGAGACAAAGAATACTGGTGGGTTAATAGTCAGGGCGGGATTATATGGCCATGATGTCAGCTTTTGTTCTGTCTCTATCTGCTGGCAGAGGTGCATAATCCACTCATTGGGCTTGACCTGCCGAAATGCTAAGGAAGCCAATGCTGTGAATCAAATCAGTGGCAGGAATGCTGCAGAGGCAGCGAGTATACACCGTTCATCACTAGTACTGTGCACCTTTGCCATATTCTGCACTGGGGGAGGATTATTATGGCTGGGTGGGATGCACTACTGGTCACCGCTGCCATCACCTTTAAAAGGCCCAGGATTGGCTCCAGCTACAGGAAGAAATGCCCTCAATGATGGCAGCTGCAGCAGTTAAACGTTTTGCAGTCTAGAGGTTGGCTGATAGTGTTATGCTCAGGATACAATATGGAGTCAGTATTGGTGGCTTTATCAGATGATATCCTGTGCATTTTGGATTCAGGTCAATCTGCTTTTTTAGTGTTTCTGGATTTGTCCAGTGTTTTTGATTTGGTTGAACACCAGATATTTCTTGAAAAATGTCAGGAGGTTGAGTTTATTGGGGATTTTTTTTTCTTTGGATTACCTCCTTTTTGCAAGATCAGCAAAGATCATACAATGAGTGATGCTTTTTCTTCTCCAATGGTAATAAGCGAACACCTTGAAACACTGGGGACACCTTATGCACTGGTCCTAAAGCCAGTCATATAGTAACTTGCTTCATCCCAGAGAGATTGTTTACAACTACATTATATACACACAGAAATTACGACATATTATATGGTTTTAGCAATTTTTCATTTTCACTCCCACTGGCCCCCATCCCACCCCAACCGTACCTGTAACCTGACTGGAGAAAGGGTCAAAGGCAAAGGAAACAAATACTGGAAAAAACTGTTGCATATATAAATCCTATTCCACCCCCCCCACCCCCCCAAAAAAAAAATGCACACATGGTACATTTAATCTGAAAGTCAACCATGAATGTAAGACAGATACATTGTACTGTCACTGTGGCTCAGTCTCCACTGACTTACGCAGAATAAAGATAGTTAAAGACCTTGTAAAACAATACCAACAAGTCATCTATGTGGCTGTGCACTGTGGTGCAGGAAATTCTAGGTCAAGTCATCTGGTTTTCAGGGCTCAGGTGCATCAGAATGGATGTACTCAAGCACCAGGAAAGAAAGGATATCTTCTGCTAGAGAAGTGAATATCCCTGGCACTAGAGGGGCATGCAGAGTTCAGTTTCATGGGTCCTTTCCTTCAGTCCTTGGTCAGAGGAAATCTGAGTGTCAATAGGTCATGCTGTTTGGAGAGGGAGTGTAGCAATACAAATTTCTGTTTACCAGCCTTTTATGTTAGCACATCCCATATCACAGAGGACTAAGCAGGAGTAAAACATGCTTTACTTATAAATGTCTTTGGTTGGATCAAGTTGGTGAAATGGATAGCTTTTATGCTGTAAGTAGGCATTACCTCAGATATTAATCTATACTCTGGGTTTATAATCTGTGCACAGGACCACCCGCACTAAGCAATACGAGTGACAGCTTATTTGGCAAAAGCTACTATTTACATGTCCTAGGGATGTTTCCTATACATCCTGAATCTTTTCCATAAATACAAAATGGTATAAACCTATTGTTAAACAATGATCTAGGTGAATTTGCAGGGCTATAGCAAAGGGATCTACCAGAAAATCCAAAGACAATGTCTCCTTATGTAAACCTACGCATTTAATGCCAACTACTTCAAAAGATAAACTGATTTTATATGGTCCTAAAAAATAAACATGACTATAACACAGCCCATAATAAGCCAAACTTGATTCTTCAATAAACCATTGTTTCTCAGGCAAGCATCCACTTGTATACTGGAGCCTATAGGACTGATTTACAATCTCTGAAGAAGTAGAATAAGAGAGGCAACATTTGTTTATGCTCTAGCACAGCAGCAGGGTAAAAGCAGGGGTCTGCAGGGACACCAAAACAGAATCCATAACATATGAGCTGCATCCATGGATTTTTTGTGATCAAAGAGTAGTCAGGACCTCTCACATAATATCTCATCCAAAGGATAGCACTTTTAACAGGGTGGTACTTCCTGCATAAGAGTTGACAGCACAAGATATAAGATTTGATGTGGAGAATGAAATAAGCCCTGCTGGCATTGTAAAATGTTTTCAGATATTGTTTTGTGTATTGTTTGTTGTTGAATATTGTTGTGTGTTCCTTGGTTTGTAATCTGCTGAAGATAATGATTTTAGGTTCAGCAGAAAATTGTGTTTTAAATAAATAAAAAAAATTAAAGATTCTCAGGGGCCTACAGTTGTGAGCACAGATGTGCAAAATCTGCACATTTCATTTAAGCAACAAAAGGTATAGAGTAAAGCCTTGCTGCATTCATGTGAAGTCAGCCCTGGTTAATCCATAATTGGTACAGCCAGAAGTCTGGCTACTAATTAGGTGTTATGTATCTCCTATTTTCCTACATGTAATATAACACTAATTTTTATGATTTTTTTTTTTTATCTGAATACAAATGAAGCCCACAAAAACATAGAGATTAACTAGGTCTACCGCAGCTCTATTTTGTTTAGTGAAAAATAAAAAAGTCAAAATTAAATTTCTCAAAAAAGGTGTTAAAAGTGAATGAAAATTTGAGTCCCTATGCAAAATAAAAAGAATCACTTTCAAGCTATGCCTCAAATGTTCATTAATATATATGGACCTGGCTCATCTAGAAGCATTGATAAAATTAAATCCATACTTAAAAAAACAAACAAAAAAACCCCCAAAGTCATAAATCAGATACTATCAATTACATATAAATTCAGAGTTCAGAAAACTTGTGCCAATTCTAACAGGGAAAAATATTAATGCACTTTGCTTCTGAAATGCTAAATACAAAACTAGAACACAAAATGTGCATCATTTTATGTAAAAAAAAAATAAAAAAAGTTACTTATTAAAATAAAGGCCTGAAAATACATTTGTTGAAATTCATAAATGTGAACATGACAGCAGCCATTTCTTTGATGTTTGATCAGCATAAACGGATTTCCTACATATTTCTAGAGTGGTTCAGGTTCATACTAAAAAGTTTACCCACTTTTATTTATTCAATTGAGTTGAGAAAATGTAAATTAGGTGCACCAACATTTTAGGAAAATATATTCAAGAACATCGAGGGAGGAGGAGAGCAGCTCTCTGCACTTTATTGCATTCCTGCTTTAATGTCCTAAAAGAAAAGGCACAGTAATCAAAGACTCAAGTGTTTTTTTTCCCTGAATGCTCCTAAAGTTACAGAACTAAGGGATCCTACCTGGCACTCTATGACAGGTCAGTGATCAAACACAAGGATCAGTCAGACAGCAGCCAAACCCTGCCATCTCCTGAGAATTACAGAGAGCCAGCATTTCTCAACCTGCTCTGCCACTCAGCCCCACATGATCTGACACTTGGATAAATTCAGCAGGGTTTGCATACATGGCTTGAAATTTCCCGACCTACTGAGAGAATACAGCGAGCTCTAGTAAAGTAACAATGTAGGCTGTTAAATGAATCGATGGAAATAGCAATAAAAATATGGCCATCTCTCTTCTGGGCCAGCAGAGACCCAAAGCTAGTTTCTAAATGCACTAGCATCGGATCTACCCCAGTGATCAAAGCACCACACTTACACAACTTTTAACTTTAAGTGCAACTGGGCTTTTTAACAGACACTCCATTCTCTCACTGTATTCACATGCACTGTACAAAAATCAATAGAATGAGTGGAATATGAATTATTACGTGAACTGGCAGGGTTGGGGGTCCAGAATCAAAAAGGATTCCAGATGCCTTGATTACAGTCTAGTCAAAGACATGTTTGCCCAATATAATAGCGGAGGGAGGGGAGAACGGAGGAAGGTTCACTTTAAATACATTTTATATTTGGATACGTTGTCTTTGGTGAATTACAGCATACAACTTAGATTCAGATAACTTTATTGGCATGACAATTTAGCATGTGTTGCCAAAGTAATAGAATAATTAAAACAAAAGGGTAGGAAAAGGGGGGGGGGGGAATTACTTAATACTAATAAGTAATGTTAATAGGTTACAAAAAGTACAGCATAGACGACATGTCTCAGGTTTTGGTGCTGGTCTGCATTTTCCCTGGTGAGGTTTCATTTCTGGCCACATATTTTGTTTCAATAGCTGCTGTTTCTCCTCTTTCCCCCCAGGATTATAAAAAACTTTTCTTGCTCATTCTTTTGTGGAAAGTCTTAGATTTTCTCTGTCAGCTCTGGGAAAAGTACATCTCTAATATCTTTGTATTTTGCATAGCACAGGAGGAAATGCATTTCTGTTTCTATTTCTCCAGTGTTCCATTGCATGCAGGGTGTATTTTCTTGGGGTTTCCATTTTAGCTTTTGTCTGCATCTTTATACTTCTAGTCTGTGATCACATATGAGGAGGATCTGCCTATTCTTAGCATTTATGACTGAGGTGAGGTACTCTTATCTTTTTCTGTGTAGGGAATCTGTAGCAGTCTGGCTTGTTGTTTTCCGATTTGCTCCTCCCAAAAGGAGGTGTACTGGTGTTCTCAGGGCATGTTGAAGTATTTGCATTGCCTTTTTGTATGCCAGAGTGAGCTGTTTAAGTTCCTGGTTTTAGAGCTGGATTGATGAGACAGGTTTTCTACACAAGTGCTGAGTGTGTTTTTTTCCCATAGTTTTGTGTTACTTCACATAGTGCCTGGTAGTGGAAGGAATTGTGTTATTATAAAGATGAACTTGAATATTCTTTTAAATTTTTTATTTATGCATTTACATGTTACAAATATGACTTAAACAAATGAATACAGATCCATCTCATCAAGGTATATAATTAACCACAGTGATTATCCAATATTCATAGTTATTGTAAATAAAAAGTGGCAATATTATTCACATGAAGATTATGTAATTGAGCATTATTAGAGGAAAAAAGGGCAGGTTAACCCTTACCCAAAAAACAATTGAAATATTGAGAGCTAACGGATAACATTCTTTTACACCCCAAGATCTACTGCGACATTTACTTGGGGTATAGAATCTAAGAATACACGTAACTGAGAAACCTAAAAAAATACTTTTTTTTGTTGCTGTATTTCAACCTCACATTTGCAAGGAAATTTTGTCAGCATTTTTCCTCCTTTTCTTTCTACATCTGGTCTAAGATCTAGGAATTTTCTTCTTCTATCCTGAGTTTGTTTGGAAAGATCTGGGTAGATCCAAATTCTGCTACCATGAAACATACTCATTCTATTCCTCATATATAATCTAAAGATATTATCTCTATCTATAGCGAAAGAGAATGATACATGTAATATAGATCTGGTAGATATAACTGTATCTATATTTGACTCAATCACCCCAGTTAAATTTAAAGAGGATTCTATATTATGATTTTGCTGTGCTACTAATCCTTTTGATTCAACATAATATATCTTTGATACAGTGGGGGTAGCTTTTTGAGGGATTTTCAATATTTCTATCAAATATTCTTTAAACATTTCGTAAGGGGAAATAAGATTATGTTTGGGGAAATTTAATATTCTCAAATTCAAATATTTGAATGAGTTTTCCAAAATTTCCAGTTTCTTATCATACACTATTTCCGCTCTGGCAAATTTCTGCTGCCACGCTTCCAAATTCTCAAATCTTTTCTCCACTCGTTCTGATTCTGTATTCAACTTTGATATTGCTGTTTCCACATTATTGAACCGCTGATTAGAGTCAATAGTAATCTTGGTCAAATTTAACACTGCTTTTTCTAATGCTTTGATAGCTTCCCACAGACTTTCCATTGTTATTGGAGATGATTTATCCAGATGTAGAGATAGTTTCTCAGGTATTTCAGATTCCAACTCCCCTGATGTGGCAGACGCTCCTTCTCCTAACCCATAACTAGCAGGTTGTAATTGTAAAGATTCTGTGGAAATCTGTAATGGTGGAGGAGGGGTACTTGGAGCTCCGGGGCTTAAAGTTGTTTCGGCCAGGGAGGCAGGTATTTGCTCTATACCAACGCCTCCAGCGGCCCGTTCTCCCGGTTCTACTCCTGTTATAGGGGCAAAGAAGACAGGTATCCGAGATTGGGAGGCAGGCAGTACAGGGGATGAAGTAGACATCTCCCTGACTCTTGCCTTTCGCTTAGTATGAGGCATCACAGTCAAAAGAAAATTTTCCTCAAATATACGTCTCTTAACCCTTCTTCGCAATATAAACAGTTCTTCATGCAAAAAGGGGCGGGTGAAGTGACCGAAAACAATTTGTTTACTCACTGTTTGGAGTTGAGGCTTTTTCTCACTTTGTGGCTTTCTCCAGGAATAAGCCGCGTGCGCCCGTCGACGCGCCGCAGGGCGTCGATTTTTATACGCTTTGTTAGTCCCTCCTCCTGACGTCAGGCACCCGGAAGTCCCTCGCGGTTATCCACTCGCAAGGCAAAGTCAGCTGAAACAGTCAATTCTCCGCTCACAGCTCTCAGAGGAAATAATTCTCAGGAAATTGCAGGTGAGTAGATATTTCTCCAACAATGTTATCCTCCACCTCCACCTACTTGAACAATGCAGGGCGTCGATTTTTATACACTTTGTTAGTCCCTCCTCCTGACATCAGGCACCCAGAAGTCCCTCGCGGTTATCCACTCGCGAGGCAAAGTCAGCTGAAAAAGTCAATTCTCCGCTCACAGCTCTCAGAGGAAATAATTCTCAGGAAATTGCAGGTGAGTAGATATTTCTCCAACAACGTTATCCTCCACCTCTATTCTTTTTTACATGATGATGAGGAGGAGGAAACGTCCTAATTCTTCTCTGCACCCATTATTAGGGGTGTAGTCTGTTTCCAGAACTGGAGATGTAGGATGTCTACTGGGGTTCTGTCCCATTCTGTATAGTTTGGGGTTAAAGATAGACCCAGACCTCACTCCCAGACAAGAGGATTGGTTGAATGATGCTATTAAATAATGTTAATAGGAGGGAGGAAGAAGATGGCGGCATAGAGAGGACATGCAGCATTTGCTTTCCTGAGTTTTCCTCGGTCCTCTTTCACTTCTGATCAAGATGCCTCCCCTAAGCTCAAGGGAAAGGTTCGGGTCTTCTCTCCTGACCCTCTTCCTGACCTTTCTTCCTGGACAGCAATTGGTCATCACCCGCTTCATGTCCTCGCCAGCGTTATCAGGACCAGAGTAGCCTGATTTGCGGCGTGGTTTGGGAGAACCACGTTCGCTGACAGAGGCAGCATCCCTGAGCCTGGACTTTCATCTGCCTCCTGCACATAGAACCTCACCGGAGAGTACCTCTGCGGCACCTTGTGATGATGTGTCTTCGGTGTCTGCAGTGGAGGGGGCTTCTCTCCGTGATTTGCTGCTGGGACAGGACTCTCCTTCTGTGTCCAACACTGCGAGGGCTTTCTGTGAATGATCTATTGAGGCCATTTCGGCGGCTGGAGCATCGGCTTTGGAGTTGAGCTCGGCCCCCAGGCCAGGATTGTTTCTACCTCTGTTTCCCCGGTCTGCAGTGAACATCGAAGGTGGTGAGTTCCTTGCGGTACCATCTCGCCCTGAGGCGGTGACTCTTAAAGCCCTATGAGACCTAGTGGCTGGCTTTGGGTCTCCACTAAATTCAAAGATGGATAATTTCTCCCTTAATCTCCAACAAAAATTGGTCGGAATTACAGACCCAGTTTAACTATGTCTTCTAGAGTTTCTACAGTTGAAGATAACATAAAGACAGTCCAGGAATTCAATGTAGCCACTGTTAAGGATCGTGTGGCCCTTTCTAGACAAATTGAATTTCTGGAGAATAATGTTAGACATCTTAATTTGCGGTTCTTAAATTTCCCCAGAGTTATTGGAGAAATTCCCTAAAGAACTTTGAAAAAATTTCTTCAAGAGGTCTTGGGTTTTTCACCTGAAAATTTACCATCTGTTAATACATGTTATTTTCTTCCTAAAACGAAATCTTCAGGATCTACAGCTAATGTTCCCTTTCAAAATGATTTGCCAAATTTCCTTGAAAATTCTTCTATGTGGATCGAGGTACTTTATTAAGTCTTCTTTATCTCTTCATCCAATTTAATTGTAATATGAAATTATTTCAGGAATTGTCCAGTCACTTTTTTGCTTACCTGTTAACATTTTCCTGATTTAGCTGCTGTTACTCAAATTTGATGAAAAGGTTTTTTTATCTTTTCGCCAGGAAGTTGTTTCTTTAGGTTTTTTTGTTCTTCATTTTCCATGCAAATGTGTAATTAAAAAAGGAGAGATGTTTTATTTTTTTTTCTTCCTGAGAAGTTAAAAATCTTTTGTTGAGTCCCGTAGGCCACTTACTTCTTCACCTATGCTTCATTCTTCTTGAGCTATTAGCAATTTAATGCTGATTCAACTATGTTATGCCTTCACTTTCAAGTTTACTTGTGTATGCTTCCTTAAATTTACCTTCTCCTCCCTGTTTTCTTTTTAATTTTTGCTTGGTGTGGATATTTTTGCTTTATTGTGATTTTTTCAAAATTTTCAGTAACTTTGTCAATCCACATATTTCTGTAACAAACTATTGTTTTTTTGTAAATAAAAAATTCTATAAATAGTTAAAAAAATGTTAATAGTTTTACTGGGGTGTTATATTTGTCTAGAAGTTTCTTTGTTGCATATTGGGCTGTTAGAGCTTTTTCTTGTTGTGTCTTTATAGCCAATTAAAACTCTCAGATGCATTTTATCTCAAGCCAAGGTAGGGGTATGCTCAACTTCTTGTTTATTTAGGAAGAATTTGAATTTATGTTAGAGATTTTTTGGCCTACAACCTAAATTCAGATTCTTCCTAAATATAAGTAATGCAAGACTGGATAAATATTTTTAAATATGTTTAAAAGAATATATAGTTTTACACATATATAATTATCATATATATACATATCTTTATAAATTAATGCAAATTCAGTATATATAGTTGCAGCACAGCAGATTTATCTAAATTAGCATGTAAAGTACAGCAACAGAACACAAGACAGTAGATAGAGTATGTGCTACTACACAATAACACACTAGCAAACTGCAGTACCTATAGAGGAGTTAGCATGAATCCAGCAGAGGCCACACGCTGTTATTTGTTCAACTATGTCACAAGTGAACTATGCAGCAAAATTCAGCTCTTTTTGCAGTTTTCCCCAGGGTGAAAGCCAAAGGCAAAAGGCACAGAAACTGTATTACTTTTCTATAGCAAGAGCAATTGGCCTATCTAGGTAAGAATATACAGTTCCTCTAGTGGATTCAGTCCTTTGAGTCAACCTACAGTTAATAAAGAAGTCTTAGTGTGAACAATTTCACACACTATTATATGTATTTGCAAGAAATATTTGTGTGCTAGAGGAAGGGTTCAAATTTAGTGATGGCCAGAAACCAATTCCCTTTTTACTACTTAAAATTCTTGTGGTTACATGCTATATTTTTATTTTTTACTGTGGGTCTCTCTGCTACTGACTAGAGCATGAAAATAGAAAATGCTGCCTGCATACATCCATTCTCCCTGTGGAGTGAAACGAGCACTTTGATTACGATGTTCTTAAGTGGGGGAAAATTTTCTCCTGCTGCTTTACCCTCCAGCATGTCTTCCTAGGAGATCTTGCCACTACCACTGCCACTGGAGTCCAAGAACTAAGCCAACTAGCCTAGAAATACCACTATATAACTTTCCCTGGAGACCTGGAGCTTACTTATTGCAGGAGATCCTGCTGTCACTAAAGACCAGGGAAACTACTGTATTGCTACTATAATCCATGAGTTAATCACCAGCCAAATTGATTACTGCAAGTCCTTAACAACAGCATCTCTCAACACAGTCTGAAGCGACTCCAACTCCCGCAAAGCACTGCTGCAAGAGTGTTGGTAGGTGCACACGCAACTGATCATATCAAGCCTATTCTACATCAACTTCAGTGGCTCCCTGTAAAAAGCAGGATAAAATTTAAACATCTCTTTGTCTACTAATGCTTGAATAAACTGCTCCAGAATCTCTCCCTCAACTTATCGCTCCTTAAACATCCTCAAGGGAACTACTCCCCTGAATGCTGCAAGATTGTCCTGCAGGAGACTCCGTGCTTTCAGCTGTTCTGCACCAAAAATTTGGAACAAAGTACCACTAACTCTGTGCCTGGAACCATGTTCCCTTAAATTCAGAAAAAAACAAACAAAACCCCCAGGCCTAAGATCCACCACATCTTTGATTCAACTACCATACCCCTCTATGAAGGAATGTGTTATACACAACTGGGTCTTGAAACTATTTACAAATGGGATTTCTTTGATCTCTTGACCATTATATCTCCAAGAACAGAATGCCATCTCCAGCCCCTCCATGTGAACCTGCTGCTTGCAGTTGTGAATGCAAAATAACCTTTTTAATATCCTCCTTAACCAATAAGATATTTATAAGTCAAACAGGAGGGAGGGGGAGAAGGAGGAAGCAAGGGAGAATGCAAGCATGTGTGTAAATAAGAGGCAGCAAATGAGGCAAATGCAGATTAATTGTAAAACAGTTACCACTCTGACAAATTATCACTATACAGAGACATGTGCCAAGAGTTGTCACTTGCAATTTTGACTGATCTCAAGCCATGATCAAAAGCACAGTAGCTGGAATTCTGAAACAGTATCAAAATAAAAAATATCTTAAGAGGTCACCAGACCAAAATATTTTCTGTTTACACAAGCACCAATTTACAATTAGCAATATCTAACATATAGCTTTTGGACATCAAAAATTTATAGAATCCAATCTATTTTTATTTATCTACTGCTTTTCTTTGAAAGCACAAAGAGGGGAAACAACAAAAGTAGAATACCCAACCGCATAAATAGTTTGAATTATGTCCATCAACATTTGTCTGCTTTTTTTCTATTTTTCCCCCTAAACTCACATTTGAATTTGGATTTTATATTTAATTACTTGCCTTTCCAAATACAAGTTCAAAGTAAGTTACAAATTCATACACAATTGGTAGGTCCCTGCTAACAAGGGCTGACACTTTGTATCCAAGGCAATGGAAGATGAAGTGACTTGCTCAAGATCACAAGGAGCATCAGCGGGAGAAGTGGGATTTGAACGCCAGCCTTCCTGGTTCTCAGACAACTGCTCAAACCACTAGGGCCACCCCTCCACTCCAAATGCACATGTTGTAATTTAAGGAACATTTATTTCCTGATTTTTTTCTGCAAAAAAATTATACTCTGTGCCTGAAACTGATACTTACACATCCTCCAGCCAGAATTTCAGCTGCTAGCGGGACAGTGCCATCTCTGCTATTTGTGAACTTATCCCTTACAAAGTCATTCACCTGGAAAGCAAATGTATATGAAAACAAGTTAGTCAAGTGCCATAAGTGCCAATTTACAATTCTGCTAGAAATAAATTCAGTTGCCAAGCTTTCCTGATACATTTGCTTAACTTGAAGCACAATCTTATCAAATACGATCCTCACCAAATAGATACAGTAAATTTAACACAAACAATCCCACCCGGTGTTTTTATTTTTTAGTATATGGATAATTTTCTGTATACCCGCTCAATATTTCCTCTTAATAACATCCATCATTTTCTTTAATTTATTCAAAATTTGTTAGGAGAGCAGGGGATGGTTTCATATGTTAATAGGCTACCATCCAGGTGCCACTGTTTTTTTGTAATCATTAACGCATCCTCCCGCCTCCAATTTTTTATTCAAACTACTAATATTAAAAATCTATTGAGCTGGATTACAAAATATAACCCCTTTTTTTATATTTTTATTTTTCACCTAACTTGTTCAATAAAATCCTCCTTTTTGTGACTAACACTTTTCTATTTTTTACTTTTAAAGCCATCAACGGAAGAGTTACTTGTACTTAACTTTAAAGAATGTCTCTAATGATCCCGACTTGCGCAAGTTTTGACAATTGCTGTCTTCCTCAGGGTCTGTTCATTCTTTAGTTGATCCTTTTTTTTGAGATGTTATTTAAATTCTCCGGTGCTCCATCAAACCTCCGTATTCGTTCAATTCCTGACGGCGTTTGACTCCATCTTACTTCCTGTCTGTTTTCTAAACCCACTTCCTGGATACTGGCCTGACCTATCAACAGCTTTTAAATCAGAGAAAACCAATCTAATTGGTCATTGAGTCCTGTAGGTTGTTCAGTATGTAGTCTAAATATCCATGCCTGTTCCCGATGATTGAGAGCTGACTGGCCCCCTTGCGCAAGTCGGGATCATTAGAGACGTTCTTTAAAGTTAAGTACAAGTAACTCTTCCGTTGACGGCTTTAAAAGTAAAAAATAGAAAAATGCTAGTCACAAAAAGGAGGATTTTATTGAACAAGATATGTGAAAAATAAAAATATAAAAAAAGGGGTTATTTTTTGTAATCCAGCTCAATAGATTTTTAATATTAGTAGTTTGAATAAAAAAATTGGAGGCGGGAGGGTGCGTTAATGATTACAAAAAAACAGTGGCACCTGGATGGTAGCCTATTAACATATGAAACCATCCCCTGCTCTCCTAACAAATTTTGAATAAATTAAAGAAAATGATGGATGCTAATAAGAGGAAATATTGAGCGGGTATACAGAAAATTATCCATATATAAAAAAATAAAAAATAAAAACACCGGGTGGGATTGTTTGTGTTAAAATAACCTGAAGCACAGGCAGGGAGAGACTCATTGTTTTGAACATTTTTGTTTCAATACTGCTTCCCTCTGTGGACCTTATTTTGAGGTTTCTTTTTTTTTTTTTTCCTTTGCCCTCGTGTGTCATTCTCATAACTTATGGTTTTGTTTATTTTGGGGGTTTTTTTTCAGAATAAAAGATGTATATTTGCTTCTGGCTAAGGCTGACTCTTTCAAGGAATCTCACAGTCTTGTTCATGGAGACTATGATTCAGCAGCTGGATCTTAACATGCATCAGTGAAAGGACAGCAAAGGGTTCAGATCAGGGGCACCACAGCAGAACCACAAAGTAACTCAGAATCATAAATGTCTCTGTGGGTACAGAAGGACGGGAGCCTGGCAGCAGACAAGGAGCTCAGGGTCCATCTAGTCTGCTCAGCTCCATTGATGGTCACAGTGGATGATCATTGGCTTTTCTTTGATTTTTCTCATAACCAGGAATCCTCTGTTATGCTGGAGGACCTTTCAGAAAACTTTAAATGTTATAATCTAAACTCAATCCCTCCACCCTCCTGAAGAATGCTTACAAAATCAAAACATAAAACCATGATCTAGTAATTTTGCTGGTTTAATAAGCTGATAACCAAATAATCACAATTTGTATTTTGTGAAATTCTGCTCCCATCTATGAACTGGGAATAAAAACTGCATTTGTTTTATTAATAAGAGGTAAGTTAAAATTAAATATAAGTTGACTGAATTAAAGAGTCTTTAATTAAATGATTGGTTATAATTAAAACTTGATGTTTTGAGGGAATTTTTTTTTTAAACTATTCACCCATAACTACTGGGAGTAAAATCAGTGAGTGTGAGATCTTTAAACTAAGGCCAGATGATCACTCCATATTGGACAGGGAGTATTTATGCCAAATGTTTTCAGTAGCATGACTGCAATGCAAGGTGAATCCTATGTAGTTATGGATCAAAATTTTAGAGCAAACTTAAAATAACAGAAAATTATTAAATACACAGTTTTTAAATCTGTATGGATATTTTTCCTCTGCTTCTCCATCTTAGTTGGGTATAATCTGTTTCTTTCATTTGTTTTTACTTGGAATCATGCTTTTGTTCTTTCATATCACCTCTGCTGTCTATTTCCCCAGTTCCTCTTCTTTTTTCAAGCCATGGGAAGGGAAGGCATTCCATGACCATTGCTGCTGTTCCTTCACCTCCCCTGCATCTTTAAATTGGGGGTGGGGTTCCTTGGCCAAGCAATACAGCCTTCCTGCCCTAGCACCGTCTAATGGCAAGAAGACTACATTGCTTAGGGCGATATCAGGGTAATAAAATAGGGTTTTTGGAGTGGCTTTGATGTGTACATTTATATTTTAATTAATTTTTTTGTAATTATGATATTAATTAGTAGTACAATAAAAGCTTTATCTTATTGTCATGGCTGACTCAGTCCTTACTGAGATTAAAGCATGTGAGCTAGATGAGCAAGAGGATTATTAACTAGTTATTTTTATGAGTTGTCTATGTTTTTATATTTAAACTGAATTTTGTATTATTCTATGAACTGAAATTTTAAGCAATTAACATTTGTATTTATGATCTTTTGTAAACTGCTTTGGGTGAACTTTTGGGTTTGGTAATAAAAGGTGTAAGTAGGCATTTGTTTGCAAACAAAAAGAAGTGGAACTGTGAAAGGGGGTGAGCTGGGCAGGTCGAGGTGTGACCTGTGCAAAAGGGCAGGACCAGAGGCAGGTATGAATTCTCTCTCTCTCTCTCAGAGACACATACCTGATCACATTCTTCTCTCTCAATATGCTCAATGAACCCTGATAGGTGAAGGGCGGCTGGGGCTGGGGATGCAAGATCACTGGGATAAGGAGGAAAAGGTGAATAGAGAGAATGATCTCTTTTTCTCTAACCCCCTCATCCTGTCTGCCCTGGTGCTCCTGATCCTCCATCACCAGCCTCCCCATAAATTTCCCAGTGGCCCTAAAGCCCCTAACCTAAGCTCCTCCTCTCCCTGGGAAATTACCCTCTCCAGCAACTCTTCCCTCTCCCTCCTTGACCAGTAAAGTACAGGCCTCCTCCTCAAGTAAAAATCAGCGGCCTCACCTCTGCTTTAGGGGGTGGGAGCAGACTAGTGTGCACTGTCCACAGTCTCACTGGACAAGGGTGTGGGGCCTAGAATTCAAAAGCATGGCTTGCTCTTTGCTTCCTTGGAGGTGGAAGGGAGCAAGGCCACATTAGAACTTACTCACTCTCTTCCCTCCCCCCCCCCCCCACCATACCCATTCCTATTTCTTTCACTTTTTCTCCAACAACTCCTATCACTCACAGACTGCCCCCTCTCAGATCATCTTGCTCACATCTCATACTTCCTCTCAACACCTTTGATACTTTGACTCAATCTTCCTCCCCTCTCCTCCCCATAACCCAGACTTTCCAATCCCTTCATACACTCTTTTGCCCTCCCATATCCCATCATTCATTTCACTCCTCCTTTAAATCCCCTCCTTCAATCCCTTGGCCTCTTCACTCTCATCAGAATAATCACCAGGAGCTAAGGTGGCAGGGCCTGGGATCAGGGCCAGTGCAAGGGGATTGGCCGCCCTAGGCACCTTCAGCATTGAACCACCCCCAGCCCCACCCCCAGCCACAGCCCCGACTCCAGGGGCAGGGACCACATGCCGCCACTCCCCCAACCTCCCCCCCACCCAAAACAAAAACATCACAAAACACCTGGTCCAGCGGGGAGCCTGGGAGCGATCTGCTGCTCCCGGGTCGTCGGCTGCCACTAATCAAAATGGCGCCGTGGCCTTCAGCCCCTACCATGTGACAGGGGCTACCGGTGCCATTGGTTGGCCCCTGTCACATGGACGCCCATGCAATACCGGGATTAGCGTGTCCCTAGCGTGCGTGCAAACTCAGCATGTAGCAAATAGCACCGATGACATGTAAATCCCATTTAAATGGGACTATTATCTATTACTACCCGATCCAGTAATGCGCGTCCAAAACTTGTGTCCATAACAAATTTAAAATTTTGCGCCTGCCTTACCCTGGCATTATTGTACGGGAGCTAGTGATAGCTGGCGGTTTGTAAATGCTTCTCTGCTTTTCAAGCATGGAAACTCTTTACTTCTTTGTTCTGCTGACTTTTTTCTTGCATGTGCAAGCAAGAATAAGGGCAGCCAGATGAGGGAGGGCAATTGTTAATGCAAACAATCCTGCCAACGATAGAAGACCAGAGGACCATGCGGCAGCGCAGGCATAGGTTGGCAAGTAGCTCATTTAAATAAATCTTGTAAATGTCTTGTCACTGAACGCTCTTGAATTTATAGCAAGAGGATGTGGTTATGGTGGTTGGTCTAATTGGGTTGAAAATAAACATCTGGCAGTTCCTAGAGTGGAAGTCCATAAAATGTTATTGACCAATAAGGAATAATGGCTTGTTTGTGTACACTTGACTTTTGGATTGGCCGCTATTGGACTTCATGGGCCCTTGGTCTGACCCAGTAGGCATGTCTTATGTTGTTATGTTTTCAGGTGCAGCTAGAGCCATCCATAGACCCTGCAGGCACTGTCTTATTCGGCCACACACAAAACCCTCCTTGGATTGCCTGAGGCAGAAGTGGTGCGAAGCTACTGTCTCAGCTTTCAGCAATTGAGACCCTTTATGAGGACCTGCGCAATGATATTGATCTATTCGCCTCCTGCAACCATGCCATCCCTGGACTGGCAAAACGTCTGTGTACCTTGCATTTTTTCACCACAGAAGTTTCCAGAATACAGTAGGTTTGCGGGATGAATCAGTCCTCAATCTTGCGGCACTTTGGACAAGTCTTGAGGGCTAGGATGAAATGCATGAGGCAGTATATCTATTTCCCAGTGGACCCAGGGCATCTCCAGGAGATCCAGCATGGATTCTTTGAAATAACTGAGATACCCAATGTTTTGGGTGCAATAGACTGCACCCATATTGCACTGACCCCCAATTCAGAACAGGAGAGTGCATTCTGCAACCGCAAATCATTCCATTTGATGAATGTGCAGGTGGTATGTGATGCACATCAATGAATCCTGAATGTAGTATCAAGGTTTCCTGGGAGCTGCCATGAGTCCTACATTCTTGCCCATTTGTTGCTTGGAAACAATATCCCAGAAGAGAAATATGGCGATGACTGGCTGCTCAGTAAGTACCAATTGCTATGGGAAGGCATTATAGACAACTAGGTGGGAAGGAGGCATGCAGGACCCAGTACAAGTTCATTGTTATATCCAGAAAGTATTTTGGTAGAACCGTATTGGTAAGGGGGTGGGATATAAAACGAGAGAGGTATATATATGCCATATGGAGTAGTGTATGTGTTTGGTGGTGTTGCAGCAGTGTTTTTTGATGCAATATTGCTTATCCCTTTTTTAGGTGATGGCGGCTATGGTTGTAAGCCATGGTTGCTGACTCCGCTCCTGGCCCCACACACTGAGGCTGAAAGACATGAAGCACATACCAACACAAGGTCTGTCACCGAGTGGACATTTGGTGTGCTGAAAGGACGATTCAGATGCTTGGACTGGTCTGGTGGTGCCCTGTAGTACAGTGCCAAAAAGGTTGCATGCATTGTTATAGCCTGCTGCATGCTACATAATACTGCATTGCGCTTCGGGCTGGAAGCGGTAGTCCCTGAAAACTTGCCGCCAGATCCACCTCTACAACCAGCAGCAGAAGTGGACAACACAGTGCGAGCCACTGAGGTTCGCCAAAGGGTCACTGCAGAATATTTTTCATGTAAGTTCTTATCAGTGATACAAATAACCCCTCTTCTCTTTCAAAGGTATTGATCATGTTTGGAATAAGCTGCTTAATTGTGCACAAATCTAAATCCATTCTTTTGTGTTTTCTATTTCAGGAGTTGCAATTGGAGGCTGATGGAGGAACTGAAGGATGTACCAGGATTCCAAAATTTGTTTTGTTTTCTTTAGTTTTTTTCTTACTTTTTGTCAAATTAATTGTGTTTGTCTACCAGAATGTTTGTGTGGATTAATGTAAGTCCTTTACATCCTTGCTGGCCTGCATCCCCTCACCCTCTCACCAACTCCCATTGCTGGCCTGTGTGCTTGTGAGAGTGTGAAGGGATGCACGCAACCAACTTCAATCGCTGGCGTGCATCCCCTTACACTCTCACAAGCACCCAGCATTGGCATCCCTCTCCTCAGCCTATCACAGCCAATGGGTGGGATCCAAAAGCACACGATGGATACCGAAATCCTGAATGTTTTTAAACAGGTCCAAGACTTGAGTGTTCATAAATGGCCCTTGTTAATTAAGGATGCCCAAGACCTGGGCCTTTCACAGATGCCCTGGACTTAGGCATCGTCTATGTAACAGCCATTCACTGATGTCCAAGTTCCTGACGTCTTTATTGGGTCAAGTCTCTGGCATCCTTGTGACAAATATAACAGATGCAAAGTCTAGGGAGTCTTGTTACGGCTCAAAAAACCTCTTCACTTGATTTTGCCTTAAGGACCTGCTCAAGTATCCTCTCCAATAAACTCTGCCAGCAACTCTCTCTGTGGACGGTGCCTTCCCTCTCAATCTCTCCTGACTCATGAATCTTCTTCCCTCAGTTAGGATTCGTGGGTTCATGGACCCTTGGCCCGAGGTGAAGGTTGTTACAGCCTGAGGGATGGAGTCCCACAGGTCCATACCGTTGGGAAGCGAGGTCAGCTGCAGCAGGGAACCCGACTGTAGTTCAGTAGAGAGAAAGAACATCCAACGTCACGCTACGTGATCACAGAGTAGCCAAGAGCTGTGCCGTGAGGCAGACCCCGAGGAGCGGGAGCGCAAGGACAGGGTCTACTGTAGGTGACACGCAGAGACTGCCCCGAGGAGTGGGGAAGTGCAGAGCAAGTCTCCGGTGGCAAGGCAGATACGACCCTGAGGAGTGGGGAGAGTAGAACAGCAGTCTCAGCTAGGCAGTTTTTAAGGCAACCCCGAGGAGCAACACTGAAAAACTTTGTGTCTCCCAGGAAGCTCACGCAGGCCCCCGAGGAGCGGATACCTGAGCCAGAGTCCAGAACAGAGGTTAGAGATCCAAGTCAGGCCCCAAAATCCGAGGAGACAGGAACAAGCACCAGAAGCAAAGGAACTCAATGCCAAGTCGACTAGCAGAGGCCAAGGGAGGTGCTTAAGAATCCCAGCTAGTGATGTCATCAATCGGGGTGACCCCTGAGGTTCCTGCCATAGTGTCTTTAAAGAGAGACTCGGTGGTGTGTGAGCGCCTAGGAAGGCCTGAAGGAGGCATGGAGGTCGGCGGCGTCCCAGCCACCATGAGAGGACTCAGGAGGCAGACGGCATGTGGGACAGCGGCTAGCCACCACCGCAAGTTTGCCCGGAGAGGAGAGCAGGGCAGCATATGATGTTGAGTTGGGTTGGCCGCAGCCGACGGTCATAACACCCTCTGACTTCTGCACATGCTAGGTGGCAATTTATACCACTAAGACCCATCCCAAAAAGGAGGATGGCCCAAAAGCAGAGGGGGTACAGGATATGCTAAAATAACCCAAAAAAACACACAACTAAAAAACTACCTTCAAAAATCCCAAGATGATACCTGAGGAAATATTTGTGCAGGTTCTTATCCCTGCCACACATACAAAGGACAAGGGTGCAAAACTCCTGCCCTCACAAGGCACAAACTGGTCTAGTGTTGAAAGGTAACAAAAATCTACAAATGAATCTGGTTCTTAAACCTAATGTACAAACATGTGTCAAACCGTTGTGGGTACCCTGTTTTCAAGTCCTTGAGGATCAGATTTCCATAACCCTGATCTAACTGGCACTGCTTCTTAAATGCATTTTAACAGCAGAAATCAGAGAATCGTTGTATTAGTCTAACAAAGTACTCAGGTAGTAATTAGAGGGCAACTTTCAAATTGTACACTGAATTGTAAAGTCTAAGTGCATTTTTTTACCCACAGAATTTATATCAATTTTTTAATGGAAATCTTTCACTTTGAAAACTGTTGGAAAAAGTATATGCAGAGACTGAATTGTAAAGTCTAAGTGTATTTTTTTACCCACAGAATTTATATCAATTTTTAAATGGAAATCTTTCACTTTGAAAACTGTTGGAAAAAGTATATGCAGAAACATGCACCTGCTATTTGTGCACTTATTTTCCAGCAAAATTACATGAATATGTTCTTATGTTCTTAGTAGTTTGAGTTTGAGTCACTCTACATTTTATATCAGCAAAACTGGCCCTATTAAACAGATAAAATGTCCTAAAATATATCTATCTTCTTAATTATAACAGGAGGTATTATCGGTGAAAAGCATTCAAATCTCATTCAGTTGCTGGTTCTGCCCTATTGACCTCCCTATCCTCAATGTAAACAAACCTTAATTTAATGCCTGAAAAATTATTTATGAAGTATTAAAAAACACATTTATCTTTTATCAGAGTACTGTCCCTGGGTCACACCATCAAAGATCTCCAGGGCAAATATTCAACACATGGCTGGGGCAAAGTCAGGTCAGTGCCATTTTGGAACATGGTGCCAACTGGGCCAGGTGCGACAGTGCACCTGGTTCTGATGTGGGATCAGTTTTTAAGCATGTTGAGGGGGGGGGGGGGGGCGGGAGGCAGGTTGGGGGGATGGGACACTTTTTTTCCTTTGGGGGGGAGAGTAAGTGGGCTGGGGATTGGGAAATTTTTTTTTTAATTTTTTTACACAATTGGGGGGGGGGGTCCATTGCTGTCACTTGGAGGGGGTCGCTACTGTCACTTGGAGAGAGGGGGCTGTCACCGTCACTTGGGGGGGGTGTATGGCAGTGGGTGGAATCTGTTATTTGGAGGGGTGGGGGTATGGCAGCAAGGGGGTATCTCTTTCACTTGGGGGGGGTGAGGGAGCATGGCAGCAGGGGACTAAGGACACATTTTCTGTTTTAGCTTTGGGGAGAGGAGAAGGGGGGCTAGGTCTATCGCCACACAGTTTTGTTTTTTTTATTCATATTTTGGAGGGCTCGGGGTTGCCTTAACTGGTGGCCCCGAATTGAGATGGGGTTCAGAACTGACCCCTGCTCTTTCTTCCCATTTGCATGCGACTTTTTTTTTTCCAGGCCAGCAGCTGCTTGCTGTGGTTTTTCCCCCCATAGTGTTTAGCCGCAAGACAAAAGAATGTGCCATACAGCTGCAATGCTTTTTCAGGGGAGGAGCCCCACTATCGCAGAGACACCCTCCTTAGTCCATCTAGGGGTAAGACAGAAGGAAAGGCTGGAAATGATCAAACTGCTATGTAATAGAAATCTTAAAATAAGCACTGTGCAAATTTTGTGACACAGACTGAATAAAGAGCATGCACAAAGCATGTGTCTTATCACTGGGTTACCTGCATCATTTCTGCAAGAGATCTTGCTTCAAAACACCAACAAGGGTAAAGAAATGTTTTGAAAAGAGATGGAATATACAAAACTGTTTCAATCAAAAACTAAATCAAGCAAATATACTCTGTATTAAAATACATACAGATGTATTAACTTACAGTAAGTTTTATGGCCTTCTCTGGAGCTACTCCCAACCACTGTGGTAAAAGACCTGAAACAAAAACAAAAAAATACTTGAACTTCCTTAATGCATTTTAATAAATTAGCAGCTTTACACAGGGTCACCAATTAAAACGGGGGTCAAATTGTAAGCAATTGGAGGCCAGCTCTGTGACTTGCCATACATTGCAGCACATGTGACTCCTGTTTAGATCTCCTGTTTGACAGAGCCCAAGCCTGCTGCAGTGCTGATGTGCTCAAGTTTCATGTAGAGATAATCGGTAGACATTGTACTAACCCCTGCTAATAAATGTAAGAGCAGTACTAAATGCCTAACAGTTACATGACAAGGGGTACAAACACATTTCTTCCAGGGAGGCATTTTGTATATCTACTTGCAACCAGTAGTAGCAATGAACCATGGCATGCTCTGTAGTGAATGTAAAATACCACAATAATCATATTGTTCTTTTTGTAGTCACATAGCAAGATGGGTGATAACTATGAGTTCAAGTAGGCTGAGACTAGAGGGTTCAGTCTCTTGTAAGATGGTAAAAGCTACTCCATGCTAGTCCATGGAAAGTCATTGTGGTTTAATGTTGTGGATGCTTTCAACCCTCAGGTCATTTGATAACATATGCAGAAGAGGCCTGCAGCTATTCATACAACTCTTCTTTCTTTTCTGATATCTTTGACTTAGTGCGGCAGCCGTGCTCAATATGACCCTTCTCTTACAAAGTAACCTCAGCATTCTTGAATGTGGACCAAAATGGAGTTTGTATTCCTTCTTTCAAGGATGACAAGCAATTTAATTAGTGACTGTTGCAAAATTGGAGTATTTCTAACAATTGTTAAAATGGATTTTGTTTATGTGCTGTAACATGTTCTCAGGTGCAATGATTTTTTCAAGTGACTATGAAGGAGAAATTACTACTTATCTGATTATTTCCTTTCCTCTAAGGAAGGCAGGCCAATCCCCACATATGGGTTATGCACCTCTACCAGCAGATGGAGACGGAGTAAAAGCCGATGTCCGGATACATAGCTCTGCCTCTACATCAGCCCGCCAGTATTCTCTGGAAAAGTCAAACTGTGGACAAACTGATTATACTTGAAAAGATTATTAAAAATCATTCACTCATGCTTCTAACCCATAGAGAATATTGAGTGTAAATCAAAGAAAAACTAAACTGAAGGATCGGGGAAAACACCAATCCTCCAACGAATAGATGGAACAACACTCTGCAATGTCTGCACCTAAAGAGCAAACCAAGGCAAAAAACTGGCAGCCAAGGGTGGGTCGGGAAATCCTTAGAGGAAAGGAAATTATTAGGTAAGTAGTTATTCCTCCTTCCTCTACACTCAGGCAAGGTCAATACCCACAAGCAGGTAGCTACTCCTGAACAGGGCAAGAAGTCTAGTTAAGACTGCACGCATAAAATCTAGAGTCCAAATGGCCAAGTGGAAGGCTTGGGAAGGTATGTGAGAAAGACCACATCGCTGCCTGGAGACGATAATCAAAGCTCTGCCCACAATAGCGCCTGAGTCCTAGTGGAATGAGCTCTAAGTCATTTTGAGAAAAGAATCTTGGCAACCAAACAGGCGGCCGTGATGACATCTTTTTTGCAAGGGCTAAAGTTTCCCATATTTTCAGTTCCCATTTACCTCCACCATAGAGCAGAACAATTGAACAGACTTCCTGACATGTTTAGTAGCTTCCAAACATCATCTCAGATGCCGTTTGACAGCCAAGGTATGCAAGAAACAATAATCATGGGCAGGAGAAATAGACCAGATTAAATGAAACTTTGAAACTATTTTCCGCAACAGAACGTACAGTCTGGAACTGCATCACTTCACTGGTGCGCCCAAATAAAAAAACATGTTCAAGCACAGTTACAGCATGCTTGTGCTTAAGAAGGCGCCCAGCGCATGCTATCAAGTCAGAGTGCACTCAAGTCGGCACTCAAGACAGGTGCTAAAGCAGGCACCCAATATGCACTCAAGCAGGCGCTCAGGGCACGCTCAGGTAGGTGCTCACTCAGTCTCAAGCAGATGTGCCAAAATATAGGATGCACATAAATGCCACAACTTTATACGCACCAGTAAGCGCACACATGCACATCTACTTCACCATACTGCCACACTGTAATCGTGCGCACAAACAACATGAAAGTGCTGCCACGGCCTACCACACAGTTCGAAAAATAAAGCCTGGAAGCAGGGTCTAACCAGAGGCTGCTGAATCCTCCGCACCAGCACTGCCATCGTAACTCATTAAACTCCACAGAGAATTGAGAGGGAGGAAAGAAGATGCCAATCATGCTCGCCGAGGGAGGAAGACCTGGTAAGAAAGGAATAGGGGAATAAAACCTCCCTACTCTGCCTTCTGCTCATCTTCATATACATTTTTTTTAACCTGAGCTCAGCCAGTCCTGGCTGAGAATATGACCGGGTCTCCGGCTATGGGAGAAGAGAGCGAAAGCCTTCACCATCGAGCCTCCCTCGTCCAACAACCGCTTCGCCTATTTTTTTTTTAGTCCACGCCTGAAAAAGGCCACGGAACTAAAGGCACTCAACTGAGGGTGGGACCCATTGGTGTCCCCTCAGGAATACAAGTGGTGCAATAATAATCTTTTTTTTTTTTTTTTTTTTTTTACTACACTTAATCCCTGATAGAGAAAATGCATGTCCACCATCTGCTGGAGATAGAGAATGCTAGTGGGCTGATGTCGGTGCAGAGCTATATATTTGTCACGTCAGCTTTTACTCTGTCTCCATCTG
The DNA here is from genome assembly GCF_901001135.1 of Rhinatrema bivittatum. NCBI lineage: Eukaryota > Metazoa > Chordata > Amphibia > Gymnophiona > Rhinatrematidae > Rhinatrema > Rhinatrema bivittatum. Next base: position 177,539,804 of record NC_042616.1, read on the forward strand.
TTGGTAGAGGTGCATAAACCTTTTGTGGGTATTTGCATTCCTCTGCACTCAGGCAGGCCAAGTTAAGTCTTGGGGAAGAAGCAACACTGAAAAACTTTGCCACAGATTCCACAGCCAAGACCTTGTGTCTCACCTTAATGTTTCACAAAAGCTGAAGAGCTCTGTCAGCTGAAGTAGTTCAGTGATATAATTAAAACACCTTTGTTGGTCTGTTGCTTCCTTTTGTAAAATGGAATTTTTTTGGATAATTTCAGACAGTCTGGATGAAAAATAGACTTTCAACTCAGCCACAATCTCATCCTAAGATTTATGTACAGATGACACTGAATAAATGTGAGTGCACAATCATGTACGTGACTAATTCAACAACACCGAACAGAACTACTTTTTGTGTTTATTGTCCATGGTATTGTTTACAAAGATATAAAAAGTAAAAAATCTCAGCATATTTGTTTCATGCTGTAGTTCGATGTATCAAATTACAACTTAGGCCAATGCTACCATTTAAAAAAATCTGTAATTATAAATTCATTTTGTAAGAACTTCTTACTGTGTTAATGTGAAAATCACACCTGTACAACAATGCTTTTGGCTAGGTTAAGGCACTTCCTACATTGCTGCCCGCTTGCTTTCATAAAGTTGAATCTCTTTTCCTTATACATTAAAGTTGATATCAATTAATCCCATCTCATTCTATATAATCAATTCAAGTTTGTGTGTACCTCTTTTGATGCTAATCCTAAATGATCTCACCATCTCCTTTCAAGAGTTTGCTTCTTGGCACAAAACATGAAGACATAGCCAAAGATGTAAACTAGTTACTGCAGGCCTGCAGTGCTCTGCTCTCAGTGGTAGCCTGCCCCCATAAGGAAAATGTGCTCTAGAACAGTGGTTCCAAATCTGTCTTTTGGGATCCCTAATCAGTTGGGTTTTCAGGATATCTGCAATTAATATGCATTAGAGATTTGCATCCACTATATCTATTGCATGCAAATTTATCTCATATATATTGATTACAGATAGCAAATGTTGCTTACCTGATGTAACAGGTGTTCTCACAGGACAGCAGGATGTTAGTCCTCACAAATGGGTGACATCGAGGATGGAGCCCACCACGGAAAAACTTCTGTCAAAGTTTAACAGAACTTTGACTGGCCCCTACTGGGCATGCCCAGCAAGGCACTGACCCTGCAGCCAGCAGGGGTCTCCCTTCAGTCTGATTTTCAAAGCTACAGGCAGTGCCTAAAAAGTAAAAAGAAAACGAACCCAACACCGCGGGGTGGCGGGCGGGTTTCGTGAGGACTAACATCCTGCTTGTCCTGTGAGAACACCTGTTACATCAGGTAAGCAACATTTGCTTTCTCACAGGACAAGCAGGATGGTTGTCCTCACAAATGGGTGAGTACCGAGCTGAGGATGTCCTGACTTGCACCAAATGCACCCAACGGTGTGCAAGAGGCACAACAACTGGGGTGGAATTTGGGAAAGGGCATCCGCACCCTACCGGGCAGGTGGAAGGGTGTTGGTACATCAGGTTGGAAAAAGGTTACGCAAGACAGATTGGCCGAAGATGGAGTCCTGTCTTCCAGCTTTGTCCAAACAATAATGGGCTGCAAATGTATGGAGGGAACTCCAGGTTGCAGCTTTGCAGATGTCCGGAAGCGGCACCGATCGAAGGTGTGCCACTGACGTCGCCATGGCCCTCACAGAGTGTGCTTTAACACGGTCTTGAAAAGGGATGCCAGCTTGCTCATAGCAGAAAGCAATGCAGTCCGCCAACCAGGAGGAAAGAGCCTGCTTACCCACAGGTTGTCCTAACTTGTTAGGATGGAAAGAGACGAATAATTGAGTGCTCTTCCTGTGAGAAACTGTACGGTCTAGGTAAAAAGCTAGAGCCCGCTTACAGTCTAGGGTATGCAGGGTCTGTTCTCCAGAGTTGGAGTGGGGCCTGGGAAAAAAGATAGGTAGTATGATGGATTGATTAATATGAAACTCCGAAACTACCTTAGGTAAAAATTTAGGGTGAGTGCGAAGTACCGCCCGGTCCTGCAGGAGCTTAGTGTAAGGCGGATAGGTAACTAGGGCCTGTAATTCACTAACCCTGCGAGCTGAAGTAACAGCCAAAAGGAATAACACTTTCCAAGTGAGATATTTCAAGTCACAGGAGTGCAGAGGTTCGAAAGGTGGTTTCATTAGACGACCAAGAACCAGGTTAAGGTCCCAGGATGGGGCCGGAGGACGCAAGGGTGGCTTCAGATGGAGCAAGCCCTTAAGAAAGCGTGTTACCAGGGGTTGTACTGAAATAGGACTACCCCCAATACCTTTATGGAAGGCAGCTACCGCACTGACATGCATTCTTATAGAAGAGGTTTTAAGACCTGATTCAGAGAGATGCCATAAATAGTCCAAGAATTTCGAGATTGGACAGGAAAGGGGATCAAGGGACTGAGAAGTGCACCATGATGTATACCTTTTCCATTTGTATGAGTAAGATCTTCTTGTGGAAGGCTTTCGTGAAGCTATTAGGACACGAGAAACGGAATCTGAAAGGTTAAATGTTTGAAGGACTAACCTTTCAACATCCATGCCGTCAGGGACAAGGCTTGGAGGTTGGGATTGAGGAGGCATCCGTCGTTTTGAGTGAGCAGATGCGGGTCCATTCCCAGAGGAATGTGCCTGCGGATGGAGAGATCCTGGAGTATTGGAAACCATACTTGGCGTGGCCAGTAAGGTGCTATCAGGATCATGGTTCCTCCGTCCTGGCGTAGTTTCACGAGAGTCTTTGACACAAGAGGAAGTGGAGGGAATGCATAGAGCAGACCGGTTGTCCACTTGAGGGAGAACGCATCCCTCGGCCGAGAGTGCTGGCTCCGAATGAGAGAGCAGTAATTGTCCACTTTGTGGTTCTGAGGGGACGCAAAGAGGTCTATGCGGGGAAAACCCCACTTTCGAAACAGAGAGGTCGCTACGAGAGGGCTGAGTGACCACTCGTGTGGTTGGAAGACACGGCTCAGCTGGTCTGCCAATACATTGTCTACTCCCGGCAGGTAAGTGGCCCTGAGGTACATAGAGTGGGAGAGGGCTTCCGCCCAAATCTGCGCAGCTTCCTGACACAGAAGGAAGGATCCTGTGCCTCCCTGCTTGTTTATGTACCACATGGCCACTTGGTTGTCCGTCTGGATTAAGATTATCTGATGGAATAGATGATCTTTGAAAGTTCGGAGCGCATAGCGGATTGCTCGAAGTTCCAGGAAATTTATCTGGTGTTCGGCTTCCTGTTTTGACCATAACCCTTGGGTTTGGAAGTCGTCCACATGGGCTCCCCAACCGATGTGAGAAGCGTCGGTGGTTAGGATTACTTGCGGATCCGGTGGGAGAAAAGGTAAGCCCTGAAGGAGGTTGACCTGAGTCGTCCACCAGGTTAAAGACAGGCGCATCGCTTGTGTAACAGTGACTATGGAGGACAGAGGCTGAAAAGCTTGAATCCATTGGTGTCGTAGAGTCCATTGTGTTACTCTCATGGCTAGTCGGGTCATGGGAGTGACTTGGACCGAGGATGCCATGTGACCTAGGAGAATGAGGAATTGTCGAGCCGTGGCAGTGTTTTGAGACTGGAGCTGGCGAGCTAGGGAGATTAGGGTGTGAACCCTCTGATGAGGAAGGTAAGCCTTTGCCTGTAAGGTGTCCAAGTCTGCCCCAATGAAGGATAAGGTTTGAGATGGGACTAAGCAAGATTTCTCGTAATTGACAAGAAACCCTAAGGAAAGGAGTGTTTGAATTGTCAATGTTAGGGAGGATTGGGCAATCTGTTGGGTGGAGGCCCTGATTAGCCAATCGTCCAGGTAGGGGTAGACGTGGACACCTTCCTTCCGTTGGAATGCTGCTACCACTACGAGACATTTGGTAAAGACTCGTGGAGCAGATGCCAGACCGAAAGGCAATACCCGGTATTGATAATGGTCGCGGCCTACCAGAAAGCGCAGATACTTGCGATGGGATCTTGCGATCGCAATGTGAGTATAAGCGTCCTTGAGGTTGAGAGAACACAGCCAATCCCCCCTTTGTAGCAGAGGGAGCAGCGCGCCAAGGGTTACCATTTTGAACTTCTCTTTTTGAAGGTATTTGTTGAGGGCTCGAAGGTCCAAAATGGGACGTAGTCCTCCTGATTTCTTTGGTATTAGGAAGTATCTGGAATAGAATCCCTTCCCTCGTTGAGAGGGAGGGACGGGTTCTATAGCATTTGATTGCAGAAGAAGAGATACTTCCTGTTGTAATTGAGCCAAATGGGTGGTTAGACTCCACGCTTGAAGAGGCGGGGAGTCTGTCGGAAGAGTTATGAAGTTGAGGTGGTAACCCTGTGCGATAATTGCTAGTACCCACTGATCTGAGGTGATCTGCAACCAAGCTTGTAAAAAATGGTACAGTCGACCTCCTACAGGGATGTCTGGAAGAGGGGTTTGGCATGTGCTCCCTACAGGAGAGTCAAAGGCCAGCCGCAGGCCCAGGAGGAGGGGCTACAGTAGGCCTTTGTTTCCTAGGCTGACGTGGCTGAGGTCTGGTAGAGGATCGAGCTGGACGAGGCCTGGCCGATGGAGGATAGTAACGACGTGGCCGAAAGAACGACTTTTTAGAGTCCTTCTTAAGTGGTTTGGAGGAAACCTCAGACGGAACAGAGGAAAGCTGTTTCAACATCTCGTGGTGATCTTTTAATTCAGCTACAATTTGCTGAATTTGTTCTCCAAACAAATTGTCCCCTAAGCAGGGTAAATCCGCTAAACGATCCTGGACCTCTGGGCGAAGGTTGGATGACTTTAACCAGGCCCAACGTCTGGCCGAGATGGCAGTAGCTGAAACTTTTGTGGAAGCATCGAAGATATCGTAAGCCGTTCTGATCTCGTGCTTCCCCGCCTCAAACCCTTTGTTAAGAAGGGCTTGAAGCTGTGGCTGGTACTGGTCCGGTAATGTGTCAGCGTAATCTTGCATCTGTTTAAGGATGGCTCTGTTATATTGAGTCATGTAAAGTTGATATGAAGCTATGCGAGAAATCAACATAGCTCCATGGTACACTTTCCGTCCCGCACTATCCAGGAATTTATTGTCCTTGACAGGTGGAGTGGAAGAGTGTGGCTTTAGACGCTTGGCCTTTCTTTGAGCGGACTCAACCACAACAGAGCGATGATCCAGTTGAGGCTTTTGAAAGCCTGGTGCTGACTGGACGAGGTATGTGGAGTCAGCTTTCTTGTTAACTGGTGACACAGATGAAGGAGATTCCCTGTTTTTCTTTAAGAGATCCAGAAACACCTGGTGAATGGGGATGGAAGCGATGATTTTTGGAGCATCCAAAAATTGGAGCAGTTCCATCATCTGGTGTCTGTCATCGGTCTCAGATTGCAGCTGAAAAGGTACAATGTCTGACATCTCCTTTACAAAATTAATAAAGGAGAGATCCTCTGGAGGAGATCTTTTTCTACTCTCTGTAGGAGAAGGTGGTGATGGTAAATCTGTGTCAGAAGATGTATCATCACCCCAGGTATCGTAGGGATCACTTGGGGGTTGAAGCCCTGACGGACCTGGCTGAGGATCCGAAGGCATCGAAGGAAACCTTGAAGGAACCGGTGCTGCAAGCGGTACTGGGAATGGCATCGAGGGCTTCGGTGCTGCCGATGGAATCGGTGCCGGTCTTGGAATCGATGGAGCCGAAGGATAAATCGGTGGAGATATAGAAGAAGGCACCGATGGGACCACCCCGGAAGGGGGAATCAGGAACGGTGTTTCTCCTGCCGATGAGAATCCTGTCGGAGACGGTGGCGCTGTCGGTGCTACTGGAATCATCGATGGAAGGGCATGTACAAGTGCCTCCATGCGGTGTAGTAGCGGTGCTAGCGCCTCCACCAGAGGCTCGGTGGACGGTTCCCTCCTCGGTGGCGGAGTTGGTGCCGGAGTCGGTGCCAGAATCGGTGCCGGTGGAGGTTGGAACCTTTGCATCGCTTTCTCGATGGCCTCCTGGACCAGCCGGTCCAGTTCTGCCCGGAGACCAGGGGTAACAATACCCGGCTCGACGGGAGAGGGAGGCTGAGGCAGAGCCGGAGGGACCACCGTAACCGGTGGGATCACGGCTCCCACACCCCGAGAGGGTGAGGGTTTCCTCGATGCCTGCGAACGAGACGTGGACAATGCCAAGTCTGATCGAGGCCTCTTAGTCGGTGGCTCGGCTTGTTCAGAGGTCGATGACTGTGGATCCTCGACAGGCCGAGACTTGTGCCGTCGATGGCGATGCTTGTCCTTTCGGTCTCCTCGCCCATCCGGGGAGGGGACAGGAGTCGACGGCCGAGAAGTCATCGATGGTGGACGGTCACCGGAGGGTTGACGATGGTGGTGCAACTTCGACGGTGCCGGTTCCGATGACGTCGATGCTATCGATGGCGTTGGGGTGGGTGCATGGAAGAGGAGCCCCATCTTCTCCATCCTGGCTTTGCGACCCTTAGGTGTCATTAAGGCACATTTGGTGCAAGTCAGGACATCATGCTCACTACCCAAACACAAAACACAAACCCTATGGGGGTCTGTGATTGACATAGTCTGGGTACAGTCTGGACAACGACGGAACCCCGTCGCCATGGCCTAGGGCCAAATTTAGCCGAGGGATCGGTAAGTGCCAACAGGCCTCGAGGGCCAAAATCGACGGCAGTCGATGAAAAATGGCAAAAAACTTACCGGAGTCCGCGAAGGTGACAAAAATTTGTCGAAGGGAGACCCCTGAGGGGCAAATTTTTCTTCGGAAAGAAAAACCGAATTCCTGTCAGGAACGTGGTAAGAAGAGCTCCTTTCACCGCGTGGCAACTGCTGCGCGGAAAAAAGAAGACTGAAGGGAGACCCCTGCTGGCTGCAGGGTCAGTGCCTTGCTGGGCATGCCCAGTAGGGGCCAGTCAAAGTTCTGTTAAACTTTGACAGAAGTTTTTCCGTGGTGGGCTCCATCCTCGATGTCACCCATTTGTGAGGACAACCATCCTGCTTGTCCTGTGAGAAATTCTGAAAACTTGACTGACTGCCAGTCCCTCTGGACAGATTTGGGAACCACTGCTCTAGAACAAACAGGCATGGTATGAAGCTCCAGGAAGGTGCGCTCCTCCGTGCATCCTCATCTTGAGTACTGTGTGCAGTACTGGTCACCACATCACAAAAAAGTTATAATGCACATAGAATAGGTAAAGAGAAAGGCAACCAAAATGATAAAGGGGATTGAATGATCCTCTTATGAGGAAAGGCTAAAGAGGTTAGCACGCTTCAGCTTGGTGAAGAGACAGCTGAGGGGAGACATGATAGTGGTTTATAAAATAATGAGTGGAATGGAACGAGTAAATGTTAATCAGTTGTTTACTTTTTCAAAAAGTGCAAAGACTAGGGGACACAAAATGAAGTTACTAATACATTTAAGAGAAAATATGTTTTTAATTAATGCATAATTAAGCTCTGGAATTCATTGCCAGAGGATGTGGTGAAAGCTATTAGTGATTCTGCATTTAAAAAAGGTTTGGACAAGTTCCTAGAGGAAAAGTCCATTAATCATTAAGGTGGAAGTGCAGAAATTCATTGCTTATCCCTGGGATAAGCAGCTTGGAATATATCTACTTTTTGGGATCCTGCCAGGTACATGTGACTTGGATTGGCCACTGTTGGAAACAGGATACTGGACTTGATGGACCTTTGGGCTGACCCAGTATGGCTAGTGTTATGTTCTTAGACTTAGAAGCAACATCCAAAAATATTTCTTCATGGAAAAGATGGTAGATACATGAAATGCATTTGTCAGAGGAAATGGTGGAGGTAAAAAAGATAACAATTTTAACAAGTGTGGTATAAGCACGGAGAACCCTTAGTGGCAAACAGAATGGTATAGAAACACTGTGATAACTTGTACAGAGTAGTAGCTACAAATCTAAACAGTTGCATGACTGCACTGGGCTTTCAAAAAGGCTAGAGTAACCGGCATGGACTGACTATATTTAAAACCCAAACTTAAATGACTATGAGAAGGCTGAATTTCTTTTTTTTTACAACAATCTATTAATTTTGGTGGCTGTGGGAATTATTTCAAAACTTGGTAATAAGATATTGAAGGGGGCCTGCATGTTGGATTAAGTATTGACCTTGGATGAATCAAAGTTAAAGGCAATGCCTGAATGGCCTGTCACCAGAGGAGCTGGAGGCCAGCACTTTTAAATGATTTTTGGCATGCTTGGCACAGATGTGGAAGGCAATGGTAGGTAAAGGGTTGTAAGGTCAGATAAAAGACAGGACTAGCTGGAGGGAAAGGGATAGTTTGTGTTGGTTTGCATATAGCAATTTGTATGCTCATCTACTCAAATTGGAATAATCTCAAGTGGGCAGAATGAGTGGGCAAATTTGGTCTTTATCTTCCATCATCTACTATCATTGATATGTTACTATCAGCCTGTAACATCAACCTGGCTAGGTAATGTTTCAAAAAATCTGGTAGCCCTGCTCTTCCTTCTCCTCTTGGTCTTTGCAATAATTTCAAAATTAATCCTCGCTTTTCTTTCCCCCAGATAAGCCGTCCCACAAGCATATTTATTGTACTAAAAAAGGACCTGGGCAAAACCACAGGTACCATCATAAACAAGTATTATAAATGTGGCAATAAGTTCATATGCCCTGCATTAATCCTACCTAACCAGCATATATATTATCCCTGCCATCCATTTATATTCTCCTTAATCAGATATCAACTCTGTGTAATTTAAGGAAAACAGTCTTCTAAGGTCTGCAGGTACGTAGATACCCAAATATTTAATCCGATCAAATGATCACTTAAGAGGACCCACCACCTTAGACAGCAAACCTTCCAAATTCAGATTTATGTAAAACAAGAATCTCCTTTTAATCTATATTAATTTTATAACCAGACTATTCATGGAAGTCCTCCAACATCTTCAAAATCTTTGGCAGGGAGGATTCCAAACTCAGCACATAGAGCAAAATGTCATCAGCGTATAATGCTATCTTTTGTTTGAGGTCTCCAACCTAACCTAGATCCCCTTGATGTCCTTATCCACACCAATCCATGCCACCAAGGGCTCTATAACCAGAGCAAACAAAGGAGGAGATAAAGGGCAGTCCTGTTGAGTTTATCTCCCCAATATAAAGGAATCCAAGCTCACTCCATTCACTGATATCATTGCCTTGGGACACTTATACATGGCCAGGATCCATTTAATAAAATTATCACCTAAGCCCATCTGCTCTAATACCACATCCATGAAATCCCATTACACCCTATTGAAGGCCTTTTCAGCATCAAGAGACCAAAGAGCTGTATCCTTTGGACTCAAGGTTGCCAACTGTCTGGATTTTTTTCAGACAGTAAAGATATTAGACCAGGTGGGAAACTAGGAGGAAGGCTAAAATGTCTGGATTTTAGCCCTTCAGGTGTAGCTGCAGTCCCCTCCGGTTAATCCTTTACCATATCTGCCATCTTAGTTGTCTGCAAGCGCTGCTCCTCCAGTGGTGCCTTCAGCTAATGCTGTCATAGCTGGCTGTGCAGGATTCCATAGCCTGTGTGGTTCAATCAGCTGACATTGAACTGTTCCCCAAGAGGAGTCTCAAAGCATGGGTAGTAACAGTGGCTGGGTCCTCCTGGCTGAAGAGAAGAGCCAGAACAGCAGTGACTGGGCCCTACTGGCCTCAGAAAGGATGTAGGGAAGCTGGGCCCTCCTGGCCAAGAAGAGAAGGTGGAGAAACGGTGACCAGATCCTCCTGACCAAAGAGAGGAGCTGGAGGCTGCAGCAGTAGCCAGGTCCTCCCAGCTGAAGAAAGGAGGAGGAGCATTAGTGGCAGGCCGCGTAGCCAAACAAGAGAGCAGTGACAGACTCAGAAATGGAAGCAGATGGTATCCCATTTCTGTCTGGGCCAATGGAGGAGACTGCTGCTACCAGCATGTTTAGGGAGGAGAGAGAATGTGCGTGAGGGGAAGGAGGAGAAAGCATATATGTATGGTTGGGGACATACATATTTACTCTCTCACTAGAGTGCATGTATATGTAGAGGTGGGAGAGAGAGCATGAATGTATGTATAAGGGGGGAGAAAGAGAAGGTGAGCGTGTATATGTATTTAGGAGAGAGAGCATGTGTGTGTGTGTGTGTGTGTAAATGAGGAGAGAGCATCTGTGTGTGTGTAAATGAGGAGAGAGCATGTGTCTAAGAGAAAGAGAGAGCATGTGTGTGCATATATGGGGGAGAGAACGTGTGTATGTAGAGGGGGATCGAGAGCATGTATGTGTGGGTATATATGGGGAGAGAGAGCATGTGTGTGTGTGTATATGGGGGAGAAAGCGTGTGTGTGTGTATATATATATATATATATATATATATATATGGAGAAAGTGCATGTATGTGTGTGAGTATAGGGAGACATGTATGTTTGTGAATTGGGGAGCGAGAGCTTATATGTGTTTGTGTTTATTGGGGAATGGAAGCATATGTGTGTGTTTGTGTATGAGAGAGAGAACAGGTGTATGCATATAGGAGAGAGAGGAGAAAGTGTCTCCCCTTCCCACCATAAAAGGAAAACGATGGAGGTGTTTTGGAGGGTGAGATAGTGGGAATAAGGTTGAGGTGGTAAAAGAAGGGTACTTTGATGCTGGATAAAAGGTAAAAGAAAGGGGCAGGAGGTAGGGGATAACATGAAAAATAGAGGAGGAGAGAATGCTGCTGAGAAGATTAGAGAGAAAGGAAAATGGTTGTGGACTGGAAAGAAATTATGCATAAAGGTGCAAATAGGGAACTAGATGATGGGGACTAGGAGATTTGGGAAGAATGCGAAAGCAGGGAGATGGATTGGGAAGGTGGTGGGAGGGTGTGGGAGATGGAAAACTGGTAGTTAGGTGAGAGCTGAAAAGAAACTGAGGATTGAAAGGTGAGGAGAAAAAGGAGGGTTGAAATCTAGCTGTGAGTGGCTAGAGGCAGAAAAAAGAAAGGATGACAGGAGATAAAAGTGAAATAGCAATCACAGAAACAAATAAAGATGAGAAAGTAAAAAAGAGTGATAAAGTGAAAAATAAAAGGAGACCCTGGACAAGGTTGTAGAAGAAGCAGTAAAGAGACTGGGATCAACACAATTTGAAAAATAAGATGTTCAGATAAAGATAGAAGAAAAAAATAGATTAATTGGAATATGTCTGTTTGGAAATATGCATCTCTTATCCTTTCATTTTGCTCAGCAAAGGAAGAAACTGTTTTGAGTTTTCCAATGTTACACTGTATGTCAAGTCTGGCTTCTTGGAATTTCCTTTGTAGTTTTTCTTTCAATATTTCAAATTTCTGATCACAGAGGATCTTGTCTGTGTTCTGCATGTGTGGCAGAGGTGATGTATACTGCTAGTATGTAGCTTTTTTTTATAGGGATTAATAGCCATCTGCTTTCTTCTGTTTTCCCAGTAGGAGGTATACTGATATTCTAGAGCCCACTGCAATATTTGCAGTGCCACCTTTTCATAAGTAGGATTATTGCTGTTTGAGTTCTGGGTGTTAATGCTGTATGGCAGGTTTGCTTGCTGAGTGTGCTTTTTGTAAGGTTTTGCGTTGTCTCAGAGTACGTGGTACAGGATGGAGATTGTGCCATTGTTACTGAGATGATGCCAGAATTTGAATATTCTTTTTCGTATTGTGAACAGTAAGGGGAAACATCCTCTTCCTGCTCTGCATTCTTATTGGGGTTTTTCTATGGACACCGAATATTTATTTGCAGAATCGGAGGTTCAGAATTTCTATAGAGGTTCTATTTTGTAGAGTTCAGGGTTAAAGATAGATCACTTTCACAGAAGAGGATTGATTGAATGATGCTATTGAATAATTGGTCTTTATCTGCAGTCATTTATTATGTTAGTTAACAGTGTTGTGGCAATAACAATTGTGTGTGGGGATGTGGAAGGACATTTTCGGTAAAAATTGTACTCGGCACTTTTATGTATTCAGATTTTTCACAGTTGAGTTGGCATCCCTATTTGGGCCTCCTCTATTACCATATATCACCCCCAGTGTCCTTAAGAAATTATGAAATGAGTGTAAGTCTGAAATGAACCCCACTTGATCTCTATGAACTAAAACCAGCAAATAAAAAGAAGAAAAGTTAATAGGGTCTATGGGTTCCACTTTTCTTAAATATGAAGTATCCTCGGCCTCAGAGCAGGTCTAAAGTTATCCAGCCTTGTGTGGCTGGATAATCTGCTATTTAACCAGATAGCTTCAAAACATAAGTGATGCTCTTATCTTTAAAAAAAAAAAAAAAAAAGCTTGACCGTGGGCCACCCCCATAAATTTTAACACCCCTTCTGGCTGAGCCTTCCGCCCCCACCCCAAGTTATTGATGAAAAATATAAAAATTAAGGGGACTGTCGGTGCCAGCCCTCCGCCTGCCGGTAAATGGAATTCAAAAAGGCTTACACTATTCCCCTGCCCCAACCCTAACCCTCCACCCACACAGTATCTGCCAGAACACCAGGGACCTCCATTTGCAGTACCGGGATCACAGTACACTGCAATCCTGGGAGCTTCCAGCATTGCTTTGGCAGCAGGGCTGCAAGGAACTGCAGGGTTTAGAATCCCTGACCTTGTGAAGTGTGGGTCGGGAGCCCTGCCAGGATAGCTATGCTGGCACAGTATCTCCTTTGTATTTGCAGTGAGTTTTGGATTGTAATATCACCAGAAGGCTTGTTGGCTGGTCTGGATCTCTTGCTCTGCTCCTGGGTAAGGGAAACTGTACATTTTTACCAATTTAGGAGTTTTCCCCAACCTGCAGCCATAAGTCAGGAAGTATTTGTTTGTTTTTGCCTTGGTTTCTAGCATTAAAGAACCATTGTGAACATTGCTATGTGGACTGACCTTTTTTTTCATTTTCTTCCCTGACAGATTGTGTCAGCCTCCTTTTTGAGAGACTCTCAGCTTAGAATATTTATTTTTTTATTTTTTTTTTTTTTTTAAAGATATCCTCAATTTAGGGAAGCATTTTTCTGTTTGTTAGAGCTTAGTTGAGCCAGGATTTCTTTTGCCTTTTTGAGTTTTTTGTACTGTGAACAGTTAGCCTGCTTGTGATAGAAAGGGAACCATGCCCTCATTTGCTGATCTGGAAACTGCCATACATAGGGCTCCAGCATAGAGTCTTGGGCAATTTGCCCTAGGGAAAAGTAACCTTCTCTGCCCTAACTATGGCACCATTTGAGGATAAAATTTAAAGAAAAGCACCAACAAATACAATTTTTAACTGGACAAATACCTGTACTCCAGGAGCAGTATTCAGAGATTGCCAAGACATGGGAGCAAAAGTATCAGCAGTTGGAAAAAGCCCACATCTTGTTGAACGCTGTCCTGGGAAAAAAGTGTCCAACCCTTAACTTGTTATACTTCAAGCGCTTTAACGGGAACAGGGGACTTATTCGGGGTTCCTGCATCAATATAATTTACTCTTCCAGCTTTATTCAGACTTCTTTGCAGATGACGCAAGCAAGCTGTGTTGGGTAGTTACACTACTGACTGGAAATACCCTAAAATGGGAAACTACATGGATGGAGTGGGACCCAACCATCACAAAGGGGATTTTCCCCCAGGAGTTCAAAAAAATGTTTTTTGACCCCCAGAGACATACAGTTGAATGGGGGCTAAAGCGATTAAGATGAGGAATGGGCTCTGTTTTGTCCTACACTGCCCATTTCTGTCAACTTCAGGCAGATGTGAGATGGGGTAAGAAGAGCCAATGTGGCATCAATTCCTGTTAAGGCTGGAAATCAAAGAGGAAATAGCCTGGACTGAGCCTTCCTCAATTTTGGAGGAGTTAATCAATACCTGCATAAGCACAGATACCCACTTGGGAGAGCGGCAAGGGGAGAAGGAAAGGATATTTGAGTTGGTCACACCTTTCCCCGAAGACTCCTTCTGTTGATGTCAATGGACATTATGTCTCAGAGCCAATACAAGTCTGTACCGCTCCCTCTGGGAATTTGACCAAAGGTGGCAAGACTACACCGCCACAAACATGGCCCTATTCTTGCTGTCTCGGATGTGGAGACTTGGGACATTTTGTGGCATGATGCCCCTACCTGGACACCTTTTTTGTCCGCTGAAGATACGAGAGTCTGCGAAACAGAGATTGGGTGGAAAGAATCGCCTCTGTAGTACAACAGGTGGTCCAATTCTGACAATGACAGAGTTTTAAACTGATGGAACAGATGAAAAAAATACTGTATTCAGGAAGTAGGAGAAATAGTGAAACCACTAATCTCTAGGACGGATAAGCTGGATACAGAGGTTCTACCTGCCTTAGCCAATCTGGACGAAATAGTCGATTACATACAGAAAGATCTGTGGGCAGTATCCCAAGGCCTACAAGAAGGGTTGCTATCTGAGCCTGAAGAGAGTACCAACGGAAATTTTCTGAGTACAACCCTTGTGAGTGTAAAAAAGAAACTTCACTGACAAGGGGCCAGATATACTGGGAAAAAGACACCCAATCGGATTTCCAGCATGGAGTTATGTGACTCATCTGACCAATTCGACAGTGAAAAATAGCTACGATATACCGAGATGGGGTCAGAGGAAGGATAGCAAAATGTTGCTTACCTGTAACAGGTGTTCTCACAGGTCAGCAGGATGTTAGTCCTCACATATGGGTGACATCATAGGACGGAGCCCAATCACGGAACACTTTTGTCAAAGTTTCTAGAACTTTGACTGGCACCTACTGGGCATGCCCAGGATGGCACTAAGCCTACAACCAGCAGGGGTCCCCCTTCAGTCTTGTTTGAAAGCTAAAGTAAGTGCCAAAAATAAAAATAAGAAAACGTAATGAACCCAACACCGCGGGGTGGCGGCCGGGTTTCATGAGGACGAACATCCTGCTGACCTGTGAGAACACCTGTTATAGGTAAGCAACATTTTGCTTTCTCACAGGTGAAGCAGGATGGTAGTTCGAGCTGAGGATGTCCGAATATGCACCAAATGTACCCAAAGACGTGCAACAGGCACAACAACTGGGGTGGAATTTGGTAGAGGGCATCCTGAACCCTAACGGGCAGGTGGAAGGGTGTTGGTACATCAAGCTGCAAAAAGGTTGCGCAAGACAGATTGGCCAAAGATGGAATCTTGTCTTCCAGCCTTGTCTAGACAATAATGGGCTGTAAAGGTATGGAGAGAACTCCGGGTAGCAGCCCTACAAATATCAGGAAGCGGCACCGAGAGAAGGTGCGCTACAGAAGTTGCCATGGCCCTGACCAAGCATGCTTTAACACGGTCCTGAAGTGGAATGCCTGCTTGCTGATAGCAAAAAGAAATGCAGTCCGCTAGCCAGGAGGAGAGAGTCTGCTTACCCACAGGTTGACCCAATCTGATGGAAGCAAAGGAAACAAACAATTGAGTACTTTGCCTGTGGGCAGATGTACAGTCTAGGCAGAATGCTAGAGCCCATTTGCAGTCGAGGGTATGCAGAGCCTGCTCTCCTGGATTGGAATGGGGCCTGGGAAAGAAGGTGGGTAGTATGATGGATTGATTAATGTGAAACTCCGATATTACCTTAGGCAAGAACTTAGGGTGAGTGTGGAGTACCGCCCAGTCCTGCAGAAGTTTAGTGTAAGGCGGATAGGTAACTAGGGCCTGTAACTCTCTAACTCTGCGAGCAGATGTTATTGCCAAAAAGAATAACACTTTCCATGTGAGAAAGCGAAGATGACAGGATTAGAGAGGCTCAAAAGATGGTTTCATGAGCCGACCCAAAACCAGATTGAGGTCCCAAGAAGGGGCCGGAGGACGCAGTGGAGGCTTGAGGTGAAGCAAGCCTTTCAGAAAATGTGTTACGAGGGGTTGTACCGAAATAGGAACGTTCCCGACACCTTTATGGAAGGCAGCCACCGCACTATCTTTTGAAGATATCCAATTAAGTGGCAGATTATCTGGCCACATAAGGCTGGCTAACTTTACATCTAACTAGCCATATTAAAAAACTGGCCATTTAGTTTTAAAGTTATCTGGTTAAAATTAGACAATTTTAATCAGTGATATTCAGCGGAACAATTCAGGACAAGTTATCTAGCTAAGAAGCTGAATGAGAAAAATGTCATTGTTTGTAAGGATGACAAATGATGAAGCTATGTAATTGATTACTGGAAGAGAGAGACAGTTTGCCCAGATTTCTTATTTTTCTTTTGAGGTATTTCCCCTCTTAATCTGAAGTATCTCCTTTCTTATTAGGGGCTTTATAGAAAGTAATACAGGAGGTAATATTCAGTAAGGTGGCTTAGACCAGTGGTTCTCAACCCTGTCCTGGGGACCCCCCCAGCCAGTCGGGTTTTCAGGATATCCACAATGATATGCATGAGAGAAATTTGCACAAACTGCCTCCATAACATGCAAATTTTCTCTCATGCATATTCACTGTGGATATCCTGAAAACCCGACTGGCTAGGGGGGTCCCCAGGACAGGGTTGAGAACCACTGGCTTAGACGGATAACTTGTCCTCCAGAATTACATACCTTCATCAACTGGCATCCTCAGAAAAAGTGACATTTTTCTCTATTTTTAAAAAAATGCACCAAGTAGATAAAATTAATTACAAAGATTAAATATACAAATAAATATTAAATAACACATTTACAGAACATCAGGCTACAAAATAAAGTCAAACAAACAACTTTTTGTATTCTGCTAAATTTCACTGAGAAATGTCTCAAATGTTATTACAACAACAAAGCAGATACAATTCTTTCTGGCTGCACCATCATAGATTAGAAATTCTATGAGAGAAACCATTATTTTTGTTTGTACTATATTCTTTGGGGAAGATGGAATGCAATATATTTAGCAGAAGGACCATTCACATAAACTTATTTTATTTGGTGATAGTTAACTGACCTCTATACAATCCAAAGAAACCTTCATAGCGTAGAACTTTCTTAAAGCAATCAAAGCTGTTCTTATACATCAGTTCTCCTACAAAAGATCCACTGGATCGCTGGTTTTGCATTCGAGTTTTGACTAGATCAATGGGATAAACGGCAGTGGCTCCAACAGCTGTAAACCAAATTTTACAGAAATACAAATTGGTTACTTTGAAAGAGTGAATGAAGACATTTCATTATAGCAATATATTGCTAGCTTGATCTTTTTTTTTTATTACACCTTTTAACTTAAGTTGGATACATAAAAGGGAATGTTAGAACAGGTTTAATTAAAAGCACATCACTGCAGCACTACCTTATTATTAGCCTGTCTCTTATGAAATCAGTCTGGAGCCAAAGAAGGCAGAAGCACCATCTGCACAGCATCTGATCACTTGCAGGTACAAAGAGATCCATACAAAATGTTTCCCATGATCTCAGCCCATCTCATACATACAGAAGGTAACTGGTTCCAAGAGAGAAAAGAGCAAGAGAAATAGACAAAAAGGTCTTTTTGTTTCCCTACACCAAGAGGAAGAAAAATCCTAAGTAATGGATGGAAACTCTGAACGCTCATCCATGACTAACCTCCAGCAACTGAACCGAGCGCAAATCTGTAGGCAGACTCAGCCACCTGGATGAGAATGGGTCGAGAAACGTCACCCATACCTTGCTGTTTGGGAAGGGATGGAGAAGGAAGCAAGGAGAGAGAAAAAAAAAAAGAACAAATGAAAATCAAGGCCAGGTCGAAGTTTACTTGCTTTTTTTTTTTTCTATAGACATACTCATTACATTGAAACCAAGCTTTAATTTCACTCCAGCTCCCCCCACTTTCAGCAAGCATAGAAATGAAGCAAGAAATTAAATATAATGAGGAACTCTAGAGTTTAAATATGGTTTCAAAAATCTCTCATGCAAATGTGTTTTTAGCCTGGAAGAAGAATAAATTCTCCCACCTTAACCGGAAAACTTGCTCCATGAAAAGTATCTCCTCAGCAGATAAGTGACCTACTACACCTAGCATGCACAACAGAAGAAGATCTTATACAGCTGTAAAGAGCAGAACACCCAGAGTCAGGTGGCTATATCCAAACTCAAAGCACCACAGAAATCATATCAGCTCTCATTTTTGGCATAGCAGCAGCTGTAAAGTTTGAAATGAATTACTGAACTTAGAAGATTACACTTTGAAGACAAGCAAGTGGGAAAAAGCTTAGTGGGCAAAGGAAGAATACTCATGGACTATATCCTTAACTGTGCATAACTAGTAAATCACTTTGCACATTTCCTAAGACATTGCATTAAATGTCTTTTTTTGTGTTTGCATTGTTTCTTAAAAGAAGAGTACACCTCTCATGCAATTTTGTTCAAGCTACTCTACTCTACTTTTTAAGTGTTCATGTACAATGCACAGCAAAAAAAAATACCTTAAAGCATAATTATTTTTAATTGCTCTCTGTGTCCTTTGATTTTACATAGTTAGTGCAATGCAACTAGCTTTTAATGTATTAAATGAGGGAGAGATTACACCCTTGTAGAGCATTTAACTACAATACTATTGTAAGTAAAAGTTAATTTTCAAAGGTGCATCATAACTCTATGACTTCTTTTACCTGACAATTGCTTCTTTGCTCTCTTGCTCTTGTAGGAAACAGTCTGCTTTGTAGAATCAACGAGTCACAACTCATTGTTGCACTCTTCCTGCTCTGCTTACACATCACTGAGACAGAAGTCGGCACCACATCTTGGGGTGGTACAGGTTGGAGAAAAAAGGGGGTGAACTTGAAAAGGGGCAGGACTTCAGTCCTAAAATATGGTCAAACTGGCAACTCTGCACAGAACTTTAGCAAAGTTTTAAGCTTAAAAAATTATTGTATCTATCTATAGCAGAGTTGCTTACCTGTAACAGGTGCTTTATAAGGAAGCAGGATGTCAGTCCTCACACATGGATAACATCATCAGAAGGAGCCTGGCATGGAAAATTTATGTCAAAATTTCTAGAACTTTAACTAAGCCTCATTGAGCATGCTCCAGCAGGCCCTGCATGAAATATACAATTATAGGCTGTACAGAGATGGGCGTACCATTTACACCCTACTGGTATGCGCCAATTGCACTTAGATGAACTCTAATGGAGTTGGCCTTCAAATTAGCCTCTGATATATGTAGAAGGTAATCAAGCATTTTTAGTGGGAAGCAGGAAAATGGATCTAGAGCCTTCTGCTCACACAACATGGAAAATCTCCTCCACTTCAGTCCACAGGATTTTCTAGTAGAAGGCCTTCTGGAAACCACCAGCATCCGAGACACATTCCGAGAGATCAAGCAGTTGCAATATTAACCTCTGAATATCCAGGCTGTGAGTGACAGGGCCTGGAGGTTGGGATGTTGTAACCTGCCTCGATCCTGTGTGATGAGATCTGGGGAAGTCCCTAGTCTGATCAGTTTCCAGATGGACATCTCCCTGAGGAGTGGAAAGCAGACTGTCTTGGCCAATGAGGGGATTTGAGGACCATAGTTTCTTGAAGCTTATCAGGGACAAAGGGAGTCTTTACTACCAATGGAGCTTGAGCATACATATACAGAAGACCCTTGCCCCAATGCTGGGTAAGGGCATCTGAGGCTGGTTTGCTACATGTCCTTACAGGGAGCGTAACTGAGAAACATTCCTGTTCCAAGGTACTGTAAAAAGATCCACATCCAGGTTTCCCCAGAGGTGTAAGATAGAATTTGTAACCTCCTGGTCCAGAGACCATTTGTGGGGTCTGAAGGTGCAACTTAGTCTGTCTGCTATTATGTTTTCCCGTTCTGGCCAGGTACAAAGCCCTGAGCACTAATCCTTGGGGTAGGGCCCATGGCCAGATCTGGACTACTTCCTCACACAGAAGGTAAGATCCTATACCTCCCTGCTTGATGAAATATCACATTACTACTTGGTTGACAGTTTGTATTATAACAATTTTGTTGGACAGCAGATCTCTGAAAGCCCATAGCTTGTACCTGATCACCTGGAGCTCCAGGAAATTGATTTGATAAAGACTTTCCTGGGCAGACCATAGACAAAGTGCTGAGCCCGTCTACATGAGCTCTCTAACCCAGAGTGGATGCATCCAAGGTGAGGACAATTTAGGTAGGAGGACTTTGAAAGGAGATCCTCCTTCCAGATTCAAAATTACTCACCACCAGGACAAAGAACACAGGACAGATGAGGTGACTTGGATGCGATACTGGAGGTTCTGAGTGGCCTGACGCTACTGTGACCTTAGGATACACTAGACCTTTTGCATGTGAAAACGTGCCAAGGGACTTAAATGAACTGTCACGGTCATATGGCCCAACAGCCTCAACATGTGCCAAGCTGAAATCTGCTGAATCTGTTGAGTCCCTGCCATGATGGTCATCAGGTTGATGGCCCTTTGTCGAGGCAGGAAGGCCTTGGTGTGCCGTGTGTAGCACGGCAACAATAAAGTCCAATTGAGGTGATGGACTGAAGTGGGATTTGAGGTAGTTGATGACGAACCTTAGTGTCTCTAACATCTGGATGGTCGTGCGCATTGACTCATTAGCCCTCGCCAGAGAGGTGCTCTTGACCAGCCAATCGTTCAGATCTGTGAAGGTGTGCCACCACAATGGCTAGGTATTTCGTAAAGACAAGTGGGGGCTAATGCGGTCCAAATGGCAGCACACGATACTGGAAGTGCTATTTTCCCACCACAAATCAGAGATACTTGCAGTGACCTGGGAAGATCTCGATATATGTGTACGGGTCTTTTTAGATCCAGGGAGCATAGCCAGTGCCCTTTTTACAAGAAAAGTTTCTTGAACTTTTCCTTTTTGATGAATCTGTTCAAGGCCCTTAAGACTAGGATGGGATGGAGTCCCCCTGCATTCTTTGGTATCAGGAAGCACTGGAGTAAAATCCCCACCCTCTTTGCCCTGGGCATTTTACTCTGGCCATTAAGAGGGAGAAGAACTCCACCAGAATGGGCTGGGGGGGGGGGGGGGGCGGGCATTTCGGCAGGGCATTCAGTACCCTTGGCGGACGATGGAAAAACCTCTCTGATCTGAGGTTACATTGGACCACCAGTTCACAAACAACCCCAGCCTTCTCCTGACCGGCAAATCCATCGCCTCGGGTACAGGCAACTGGGCTATGCTCCTTACGATCCAGTCAAAACCCCATCCCTGTAGTTGACTAAGGAGCCAGCTGCAGCTTCAGGGCTCTTTGATGCCTGGAACGACCATGAGAGCCTTGATAAGAATGACACGAATGAGAGGGAAGAGTATAGTACCTCCTCGGGTGGAAGGACGACTTCCTCAGACCTGACTGAGCCGACCATCTGCATGAGGAGGGTGGGTCCAGGGTGGTGGTGGAGAGCTGCTGAAGGATTGCATGGTGGTCCTGAATTTGGGCCACCACATCCTTGATCTTACCTCCAAAGAAATTCCCTCCCAAGCACGGCACGTCAGCGAGTTGCTCCTGCACTTCCGGTCTGAGATCGAGGCCCGCAGCCATGCAAGCCTGCAAGCAATGATTCTTGCTACAGAGACCCTCAATACCATCGCAAAAACATTGTAGGTTGAGCGGACCTCATGTTTCCTGCACTCCAGGCCCTTATGCACCAGCGACAGGAGTGTGTCTTGCTGCTGCTGCTAAGGCAGTTGCTTGACAACATCCTGCACCTGTTTCCAGATGTCCTGTTTATACTGGCTCATGCAGAACTGGTAGGCAGCTATGCAGACAATAAGTATAACACCCTGGAAGACCTTCCTCCCAAGAGCATCCATCGCTCTGTGATTCTTCTCTGGAGACACCAAGGAATGGGTCCGAGAGCACTCGACCTTCTTGAGAGTGGATTTGACAACCACCGATTGGTAGGGCAGTTGATTCTTGTCGAATCCGAGAGCCTTTTGGACAAGATAATCAGCGTCTGCCTTCCTGTCACATCCTCAAACAGCAACTCTACAAGGATCTCATGTACTGGGACTGCCACAATCTCTTTGGGAGACTCCATAATTACAGGATATCAAGCATTTTGTGCCTGGTATCCTCTTCAGTCATTAACTTTGGTCCTTTTCTGCCATCATTTCTATGTTTCTATGAAAGAGCATGGCCTCCGACATCAACTGAACATACCCTACAAAGAGAGGTCCTCTGTTGGGGACTTCCTCTGCTCATCTGGAGGAGATAGATCTGAGGGGACACCATCAGAAGCATTATCAGATCATGGATAAGTCATCATTCCAAGGGTCATAGGCACCCTTCATCCCCCCATTTGCAGGGGACGCGGCCAAGGCACTTGGTCTTCATCCAGGAGTGCAGGAATTGGTGGAATTGAACATAGGGTCTCAGTTCCCAGTGTCATCTCCGGCCTTGGAGGAGCTTTCACTCCGACGATGACAACCAGATCTGCAGATGGAGGCAGCAATGCCCTGCAGAGCATAGATGCCACTCTGGAAACAGACACCAGCTGGGTCAGTAACATGCCGATAAGCGTATGCAGGGATTCTGACAGTGGCTCAAGAAGCAATGGTGCCAGTGTCGTTGGTGCTGCAATGCCAAGGCCACACATCGATTTCTTGACAGCCAGCTGCACATGCCTCTCCATTTCCTTCTCAAACATAGACGATGCGAAAACCAGCTGGGATGCAGGAGGTATAACCAGATCCTTTTTGGAACCAAGAGGAGAATCTGTGGCTGGCATCAGGACTGATGGAGTCCATGGCACACTCCCAGTATCGAAGGAGGACTGGCTCTCCTCACTGCAGCGTCGTTTCGGGGGCATCACAGCAGAAGTTGGGTCATCCCCGTACTCGGCACTATGCATCAACAGGGACCATTGCCGATGCTTCTTCAGCTTCCCTCAATGCTCAGAATGGTCCTTCCCTGGTGCCGAGAATGACAAATCCAACATCTTCGCTCTGGAGGAACCCAATGATGGCTGGTCTCCGGCGTCCCTTTCAGCCAATGACCTCAACGGAACTGACAGCCCTGTCAATGTCAATGCCAATACCTCGATGCTCCTAGATGCAGATGCCTCCAATGCCAATGGATCGGTCTTCTCCAGCCCAAAGAAGCACTCCATCTTGTCGAGCCAGAACATAGGTCCCTTTGGGGTCATCCTAGTGCACTTACTGCAACCTCTAATGTCATGCAATGCCCTAAGTCAGAGGACACATATCATGGGGTCCATGATAGACATGGTCCTCATACACCTGGGGTACTGCTTAAAATCCGAAGTGGACACGTCACTAAATAATAGGGATGCGAGATCGAAATCAATGGAGGTGGCTGTCGATGGCCAGTGGGCATAGAGCGCACCACTCCCCTGGGGGTACTGACAACCAAAGTAAACACCGCTAAATGTAGAAAAATCTATCTAGGATGCTAACGGGAGAACCAGGGGGCTCCCGTATCAACTGTGTGAGGCGGTGAAAAAAGAATCATGAAAAAGTAGAAATTGAAAAAGTAGGCCAAAAAGTTGGCAAAGTGAGGCTGTCACCCGACCGTAAGACGACAGGCTCCATGGAAAAGAAGAAACTCAAGGGGACCCTGTGTAGATGCATGGTATAATGCATGCCAGACCATGCTGAATAAGGCTCAATTTTCCATTTTGGGCTCCATCTGATGATGTCACCCATGTTTGGGGACTGCCATCCTGCTTGTCCTTAGGGAAATATACATATTTTTAAACATCTAGCTCTCTTTTCAATCAAGGAACACATTTCTTATTCCTCTCTTGCAGCCCCACAGCCTCCCTTAAAACTCAGAACATCTCTGCGTATTTGTAAAAGCATTTAATGAAAGCAAAGATTTTTAAATATTTTTATTCAGAATTTTGTGCATCAAGAATGAGATTTCTAAGAGGGATTTTCTTTTCAAGTAATTAAAATATTGACTACCCTAAACAAAAACCTGACAGATCAGAGCTCTTGAAATTCTTTCCATATAATTTGTGAATCCATTGTGCAGAAAACAGTTGAAAACTTCTATAGCACAGCTGAGAATCAAACAAAAAAAATAGATTGCCAGTATATTTTAACACTCAGTTCAAACAGTAGTGCATTTTCATTTGAAAATGTATAATAAATTCAGTAAAAACACACAAGCAATTGCACTGATATTCCTTCAGAGGACAGAGGCCTGCGATTTTGTTGAAGGCTTGTTGAATCTGGATATTGATGGCTATACTAAAATTTAAAACATACTGCCCTAAGTGATTTACATAATTTGAAATTATAATTTCATCCTTCCTTGGACCCCACTTTGCTAGACAGTATGAAACTTTATGATTTGCTAGAAATATTTCAAGAGCTGACAAATGCTAACCACTCATTGTGAGTTCTCCAAAATAACTAGATATGACTATTTCATGACTTCAGAGTCATACCTGCTTAGTATACTGTTACAATTAACCACCTCCAAATCCCTTTTTTTAAATCAAATAAAAGAAATTAAAATATTAGACTCAAGTTATGTTCTTTTCCTACGGGGTGGTTACATGAAAGTATTCCCAATCATGTGGACAATGATTATCAATGAGTGTCAGGCCCTAAAATTCAAATCTCAAATACTGAGTTTACTATTCCATGTTCACTGTGCAGCAGCAGTATAAATTTAAATAATGAAAATGAGCAGAGAAATCACACAGTGATCAACAGCTCTTCTCATTAACAAGCAAACGGGCCGATACAGTACAGTGTGCTCCGACGGAGCGCACTGTTAGTCGGCATTTGGCCGCACATTTTGGCCGCGCTAGCTTTACTCCTTATTCAGTAAGGGGTAATAGCGCATCCAAAACAAGCGTCCAACCACCCCCCCCCCCCGAACCTAATAGCGCCCGCAACATGCAAATGCATGTTGATGGCCCTATTAGGTATTCCCGCGCGATTCAGAAAGCAAAATGTGCAGCCAAGCCGCACATTTTGCTTTTGGAAATTAGAGCCTACCCAAAGGTAGGCGCTAATTTCTCCGGGCACTGGGAAAGTGCACAGAAAAGCAGTAAAAACTGCTTTTCTGTGCACCCTCCGACTTAATATCATGGCGATATTAAGTTGGAGGGCCCGAAAGTTTAAAAAAGTTAAAAAAAAAAAAATTTAAAATGGGCCCGCGGCTGGTGGGTCGAAAACCGTACACTCAATTTTGCCGGCGTCCGGTTTCCGAACCTGTGGCTGTCAGTGGGCTCGAGAACCGACACCGCCAAAATTGAGCGTCGGCTGTCAAACTCACTGACAGCCACCGCTTCCGTTACCGCCGGGCCTAATTTAAATAAATTAAAATACTGTATCGCGCGCACAGGAGAGTGGCCTGTGCACTCGCCCGCTCTCCTGCGATTTTACTGTGTCGGCCCGAAAATTAGAAGAGGAGCATTAACAAAACAATTTCGAGCTAACAGAAGGCTTGGCTCTACTGGTACTGATCACATATTTATTAAAGTTTATTTACATCTGCTTATTTGGTCTTCACCAGCAAAATCCTAGCAAAGAAATCGCCAGGATGACAAACATTACTTAGGTAAAGAATCTTCATTGCTAGGACTACCCGAATTATCTTCACATATGGCACCGCCCCCCCCCCATTTTAGGGTTAACATCCCACCCCTTTTTTTTTTTTTTTTTTTTTAAATCTATGATTCACAAAAAATTAATTTGGGGGAAAATGACTGCAATATTTACATCTTCCTCAGCGTCAAAAGCAGTGAGAGCGAGGGTAAAGGTCTAAAAGTTTATTCTTTGGCTACCAGTTTATTTGGAAAAAAAAAAGATCTTGGAAATTCTTCTGTATGCCTTACCTTATCTGTTTCCTACTTATTGCATTCTTTAACAGTCACAAGTAGGAGGCAGCCATGCATTAAAATAACACAGGCCATGAAGTCTGAAAGTTTTCTTTTTCTGCTTTGAAAGACTTTTGCATTTTTAAAAGATTTTGCAAAGAGGGTAGAGATGGGGAGAACCACCAGAGAGGAAGGATTAACAAAAATAATACTGAAAGGATAAAGATATTTAAAGACCTCCTTTTCAGCTTCTTTCCTTACCTGTCTCTGAGCGACTGCCAGATTGTAAGGCAGTGCCCCCTCCTCCAAGGGAGCAATTCTTTCAATGTCAGCCAATGTCATGCGCCTGTGGAGAACCAGCAAATCCTCAATCAAATTTACAGTTAGCAGAGGAAGGTGGACACGCACCACCAGCAATACTGCTCATAATTCTGTGTAGTATATTAATAGTTTCTCCTATCCCTAACATACACACATACAGTTTTTTTTTTCTATTTAAACAGAATCATTTCCTACTTACCCCCGTGGCTCATATAAATCTGCTAACTGAAACAAGATGTCAACTTCCATGGGTGTAACCTGACCAAACTTCTGGGCTGCCAGAACAAACTCTTCTGCAACAGAAAAAAAAAAGAGAAGAAAAAAATTAAAATAAGGCAAATAAGAAAAGGAGTGTTTAGCATCCCAGGGAACTATCCTTAAATTTAGCATCAGCTTTGGGAACCTCTAAATAGAACAACATTTACTGAAGAGCTCTGGGCTACTGTCAGTAGCATAAAAGTAAACATTAAAACAAACAGAATTCATACAAGCTCAAAAGGTCTTTCCAAAACAAATATCATGCAATTCCAGAGGGCTTCAATCTAGCCTTCTAAATCATACTAGATTAAGTCTTCTGCTCCATGTCCGTACTGCACAAGTGTGCTTTGCTTTCATGCCTAGTACTATAAATGGAATATGAAATAGTCGCATGCAGCATGTTGAATTAATCAGCTGTGGGTCAGTAAAAAAAGAAGGGGGAGAGAAAGGAAGGGGGGAGAAGTTGTGGAAATTTGCATGCATCCATCCCCAGTAGGCCACACTAATGAAGCTTCTGAGTTACAGTGGGAAAACTCTGCAATTGCGGTCAAGATAGAGCCGATAACATCTTGTTCTGAGCTTGTAGACAAACTCACTGTGCCGCCACTACAAGTTTACAGAATTTTTCAAATACCCTTGAAGGTCACTTTAAACACATTGCCAATTTGGCAGAAAGCCTAGTGAGACCTTTAAAATTCTTTCTTCCCAACAACCCCTGATTTTAGTTCACTTGATGTTTTTTTTTCTCTAAGTACTAATAGAAATAAATATATATATATATACACACACACAAAAAAATAGTAGCGGGTAGATTCACAGAATCATAGGAGTAAACTGATATGTTCTAGCCAGTGGAGTATGCAGACACACATTAAAAAGAAACTTTTAAAAAGCAAATGTATGTGCTCCCGCCTATTTCACCCTCCCTTACAGATATCAAGAGAAGCATCAGGAAAGCATCTGCAGAAAATTCATCCTAACCTTTGGTGACTTCCACATCTTTCCTACTGCCAGCCAAAGTACTGTAGATCTTTCTAATGAGCTCCATGTTGTTAAGGAGGGAATTAAATCCATTAAAATAGGAAAAGCTGACCTGATGGGATATGGTACCTCCAGCAGCCTTATATAAAAGGAAGATAAAAAAAAAGATTAGGGAGATGCTCAGATATTTCTCGAATACTACGCATTAAGGTGAACATTTTGGAAAGAAAATGAACATTTTCCCAAAATTTACTAAAACAATGAAAACAGTTGAGGAAAAACGTTATTGCTTGACAATAAGCTTCATAAAAGGCTTTATTTGTAAGTGGCTTTGAGACTAATCATGACCAGAAAGCAGGCTTATTACCAGGGAACCTAAACAAATACATATGCAGTATTAACGACATAACCAGTAGTAATTTACAGAGGTCAAGTTTCAAAATCTTTCAGTTGGAAATGTTTTATAAGTCAATTTATTTGATTTAATGAGCATGAAAAATGTAGTATTATAGCCCCCTAGATGGAATGACATTTTTTCATGCAAAAATGAGGCAATACAGGAAGGCATTTTCATTCTGAAGCTATGCACTGCCGCAATTTAGAGAAGATTTTTCTTTGAATCCACATTAGAGAAATGTGTATTGTGAATAGTGAAAACATTTGTCCTAATATTTTAGGAATAATAGGACATCTTGTGCCATCAAGCATTTACAATCATGGTAAAAAGTGGATTTAAATATTGCTTCCCTCCTCCCTTTGCATTAGAACTTAGATGCCCCGCTACATGGTCATATGCTGCAGTGAATCACCTCCAAGACTTGCAACTTCTGATCTTCAGACATGTCATCATATCTGACCTCTCACACATTTCTATCTTGTAGGGGCAGATGACAAGGGGAGCCAGAAGTGGGGCGGGTCAAGTAAGTTAGCCTGTCATATGTCAAACTAAATCATATGATTTGTTCCACGGATTTAAAAATAAAACAAAAATCACACCCCTTTCTTTGCAATCCCCAAGCACAATTATATATATAGTATACTCTGACTTGGCATAAAGTATACAAATGTTTATGCAACATTCTGAAAACTAGCATGACAAAATGCTAAAGGTCCTGATTTACTAAACCTTTTCTCCCATCCTGTGTCCATGGGAAAAAATGCTTAGTAAATAACCCCCAAAGACAGCAATAGGTACACTATATGCCATGTCAGCCTAACCAGGATCTCCCAAATATGTTGTATATTCAGGATTCACTTTAGCCTGTTTATACCAATCCAGAATTTTTTTTTTGATCGGGCAGTTTTCCACCTAGGTCACTGAGTTTTCAGCTCAATAAAAACAAGGCACCATGAGCCTTTATTTTCAACTATGCAGGGGTCCTCCTACTATTAGTATATATCTTCCTTGGGGTTCATCACCACATCTCCCTTCAGAGCCATGCAATCTTGAACCCTAAATCTGGCCACTAGATGTCGCTGTTTACCCAATGACAGACTCCCTCTTCGCAGGGGATGTGAACCCTGCATCCTCAACTGGCCTGGATAACACAAGATCTGACCCAGGAATCGGAACCAGGTCCTCCACATGACAGCAAATAACAGTGCCACTTTTATTTATTTATTTATTTTTTAAGGGTTTTACATGGCAAAATTACTTCAGCTCCCTGATAGCCAAAGCAGTAGAGAAGTAGGAGGTTAAGTATTTCTCATTTGATGAAGCATTAAAAGGAAGTTGCACCCTCTTTACAAATATTACTGATAAGTCAACATTTTTAAAAATTCTTTTAAGCAGCTCTTGCACAAATTCTGATTAACTACTGGCAGCAGCCATGTTTAGAACAGTATCAAAAACAATCTCACATTGGGCGTGATGCACTCTAGGTATTTTCAAATTTTATATCTATGGGAAAATATTTAGTATATAAGCCCCTTGGAATAGGATCCAATTGGTTTATGGAGTATCCAGTAAGCGACAGTCACATAAGCACACACAGCAAAACCTTTCAGGAGAACTGGACGGTGGAGCAAAATAGGGATGTACAAAAACAAAATCAAAGAAACAGTTACAAAAACAAATTAGTCATTAAAATCTGGGGTAGAGTGTGGGTAAATGACACCTCTGTCCCCTCCCTCAGGATCCAGTGGATAGTCAATGACTCTTTTGCTAATATGGCTGCTCCCAGAACTTCGGGGGAATTATAAATCAGTTGCTTACAGAATTTCAAAGATAATTTGTCAATAAATTGCTCAAATGATACACAGTGATTACTGCTACTTGTGATCTACTTATGAAATTGCATACAATACACTGAAAATTTTTAAAAGTGAATTATCTTTTCAAGGATGACACGGGAGATGATAGAAGGTGTAATGGAATTTGAGCTTTAACATGATTTAGAGGGGCAGGATGACACCATAATGTAGTTTTGGGGGTAGAAAAGAATAGTGGTAAAAAGCTGAGTACTAATACTTTACTGTAAAGGCTGATGTGCTCTTGAGGAAAAGCATTTCCAGATTTCTATCACTCTAGTATTTTCTATCAAAGATCCATTTTCTGATATCCCTTCATTCAAAATCTACGGAACACCATGGAACACTGAAAATTAGTTGGTCACTTCCCAGCTGTACAGATTTACAAAGTTCTAAATTAGGGACTTTGGTTAAATCTCTGTCAGGAATAACACATAAAAGTTGTAGAAAATAAAACAAGACTTTACTAGTTCTAGCTCTATTCTGTAAGCCCCTTCCCAAAATTTAATACATTAGAACTCTGCACTGCATAATACACTCAATTCTTAACACCTTCTAAGAGCTTGGGGGTGGAGGGGAACAAGTGGTGTTTAGGAAACCAGTTGAGAAATCAATTATAATAAAGACTTTGTATGTCATTGCACTTTGTAAGAGCAACGTTTTGGGCGTGTGAAATTTCCTTTTATCTGAAAACCTGCAGATCCTCTTAATGTGTATTGAAGATGATTTCACTACAACCTACAACTGACAAAAATAAGCAATGATTATAATGTTTTGTTAGCCTTAATCTTCACAAAGCACCAGTGATCCATGATTATGATGAGGAAGCAAATGACAAAACCTCAGAACTTTACAAATACTAGAGTGGCCTATTTGAGGGAGAAAAATAAAGATAGGATTTTTTTAAAACCTAAGTCATGAAATTATGCATAAAGTCTGTTGACAGTCACAATTACCAGGCTACAGCAAGAGAACTAAGTAGGTCATTCGTAACTTACAGCTACAAGACATTCCTCCACAAATGGTGTGAGCACATGTGGTCGGATAGTGACCATGATATCCCTGAAGTCCATTGCATTAATTGTCCCAGTGCGATCATTATCCCGCTGCACAAAAGCTTGTCTAGCATGTTCCAGTTGTATCTCCTGTAAACAAGGAAATCGATCACTCAATTATAGCAATTATATGCTTCATTACAAAGACAAAATATTATTCAGTTCATCGGAAGTTTGATATCGATACTTGCTACTAGCACAGAAACAGGGATGCAATCTTGCCCCATAAAAATATTTTAAAAATGTAATACAGTGCAAATATACTATGAACATCAATAGTGTTGTGGTTCTTTGAAAATAAGAATGCTTAAAGCCACTAACTGTAGAGAAAATGTTTTTTATTAAATGCTATAAAATTATGTCTTAGACATTATTTAATAAAGGTACCTTATGGAGAGGCAGATTGCCACATAAAGCACTAGCATAAACTCCCTCTCAAATGATTTTATGGACAACACAGCATTATATAGAGCTTCAGTTGTATACTGCCAACCCTTAAACTAGGTTACATAATTGTCACCTAGTGTTTATGCCTTATGTGGCACTCTGCCTCTCCAAAAGGTACCTTATTGAATAATGTTTAAGATTTTATAACATTCAATAAAAAAACTTTTCTCTACAGCTAGTGGTTTGAAGCATTCTTAGTTTTAGAGAACCACAATAACATTACATGGAAGCACTTCCCTCATCTCAAATATTTTATTTTATACTCTTATGAACAAATGTTAATTACAAAACACATTTTTACAAGAATTAAGAATATTCTTCACATTAAAAACAAATTGCATTCTGAAAGTACCAAGTGAATTGCAAAAAGAAATTTAAAAAACAGGGAACCACAGCAAGACCTCCTAAACCATCATTTATTTTTAAAATGAGAACCAGGTACATCATAAAATTAAATATTTCAATTCACAAACTCACCGTCTCACCATCATTCCAATATAGCTATTTTTCAAAACATTCTTACCATAAAATTAGAAAGGGTATATTGGAAATGCCTTAAAATCCAAATAAAATTATACTTTTGTTTGATAGAAATCTATAGCGTTTCTCAATAATTAAAATTTAGGTTTTATATCCCACCTTTGTCCAAAATTTTGTACAAACAGAACACAAGTCTTACTACTCAATTACAGTTACTCATTTTATCTACTGCAGAAGCATGCACAACTGAGTTGACCCTATCGGGATATAAACCTTTGAAACACACTTACACAGATATTATAGATAGATGCTTTAGTTAGCAGAACTTTCAAGTACAACGACTTCCAGCAGATCCAATTTTCACAAGGCAGCAAATAATTTAACACAGGGCATTGCATATACTGACCAAGTTCCATCTAGTACTAACAAAGTGAACTTCAGCTGAGCTAAGCAATGAAAACAGTTCCATTTTAATTTTAAAGCACTTGCTCACTACCTAAGACTTTATGCTGCCCAGTCTTCAAGTTCATCACTTTTTTTGACCCTCTGATTGGTTCAGTGAAACTGGTTTGTGATCCACGGCATCAATTTGTGTCTGATTATCGCATGATGTTATGACAGGTATAAAGCACAGTTGCTTACCTGTAAAAGGTGTTCTCCTAGGACAGCAGGATGTTAGTCCTCACATGTGGGTGACATCATCCGAAGGAGCCTGGCATGGAAAACCATTGTTAAAATTTCTAGAAACTTTGATCAGCAGACTGAGCACGCCCAGCCTGCTACTATCCTCGCGTCCATGTGAGGTTCCCCTTCAGTCTTGTAACACAGCGAAAAATAAAAACAACAAATCATAAAGAGAACCCAACTCCATGGGGAAGTGGGCGGGATTCCTGAGGACTAACATCCTGCTGTCCAAGGAGAACACCTGTTACAGGTAAGCAACTGCCCTTTCTCCTAGGACAAGCACATGTGGGTGAATACCAAGTCCAGAACCCCCTGCTAACAGGAGAGGCCAACAGCGACTGAACAAGGTGCCAATGAGCACAACACAACTGCGGAACTGTGGACCATTTGGGGACTGTCTGGTTACCACAAAGGCACGAAGAGTTGGGTTCAAGCCTGGAACAGGTTGCACAGGATGGATTGACCAAAAACACTGTCCTGAAGCCCATCTTTATCCAAGCAATAATGAGCTACAAACACGTGAAGCGAACTCCAGGTTGTGGCCCGGCAGATCTCGACAATGGGGACTGCAAGCAAATGTGCCACTGACGTTGCCATAGCCCACATAGAGTGAGCCTTTACTCTGCTGGCTAGCAGGTGGTGATACAATCCGCAAGCCAGTTTGACAAGGTCTGTTTACCCCACTGCCACCCCCAGCCTGTTGGAATCAAAGGACACGAAGAGCTGGGTGGACTGTCTGTGGCTGGCAGTGCAATCGAGGTAGAAAGCCAAGGCCCTTTTACAGTCCAAGGTATGAAGAGCCTGTTCCCCCGGGTGGGAATGAAATCTTGAAAAGAAGGTGGGCAAAATGAACTGGTTGATATGAAAATCAGTCACAATCTTGGGCAGAAACGTAGAATGCGCATGCAAGATCACACGATCATGAAAGAACTTCGTGTATGGTGCGTATGTAACCAGAGCCTGAAGCTCACTGACCCTACGAGCCAATGTAATTGCCACCAGGAATATAACTTTCCAGGATTGCAGCGGCCAGGACAACATTGAGGTCTCAAGATGAAACCGGAGGCTGAAGAGGAGGCTTCAGCTGGAGGAGGCCCCGCATGAAATAGCCCACTAAAGTTTGGACCAAAAAGGGCATGCCAGCGACACCTCGATCGTATGTGCTGATGGTGCTGAGGTGCACTTTGACTGAGCTAGTCTGAAGCCCAGACTCGGACAGATACCACAGGTAGTCCAGCAGCCAGGGGAGGGGACATAAGAAAGGGTCCAAATCATGACCCTCACACCAGATGGAAAACCTTTTCCACTTCAAGCTGTAGGAAGTCTTAGTGGATGGCTTTTGAGACGCCACCTGGACCTGCGAGACACAGTCCAAGAGCTCCAAAGGCTGAAGGACTACATGCTCAACATCCAAGCCTTGAGGGCCAGTGCAAGGTGCCTTGATTCTGCGAGATGAGATCAGGCGCTATCCCCAGACGGATGGGTGCCCACACCGACCAGTCCAGATCTGTCGGGGCCAAGAAGGCGCTACGAGTATCATGGTCCACCTGTCCTGCTGAAGCTTCAGCAGGGTCCTCAGGAGGTGTGGTAGCAGGGGGTACACATAAAGCAGGCCCGACCCCCAATGGAGGGAGAAAGCATTGCAGGCCGAATGGCTGTCCCCTGATACCAGGGAGCAATACCTGCTCACCTTGTGGTTGCTGTGGGAGGCGAAGAGATCCACATCCAGCATATCCATTGGCGAAACAGTTCGGTGCCACCTCTGGGTTGAGGAACCACTCGTGTGGCTGGAAGGAGCAGCTCAAGCGGTCCGCCAGCATGTTGAGGTGGCCCAGCACGTAGATCACTCACAGAGACATTCCCTGTGAAAGGGCCCAGGCCCAAATCTGTACCGCCTCGTGGCAGAGGAGGAACAAACCCGTGCCGTCCTGCTTGTTGATATTCCACATCGCAATCTGGTTGTCCGTCCGAATCAGGATGTCCTTGGACGATAACAGGTCTCTGAACGCCCGCAGAGCGTACCAAATTGCTCGAAGCTCCAGGAAGTTTATCTGAGAGCGGGCTTTGGAGGCAGTCCAGAGACCTTGCGTATGGATACCATTCACATGGGCTTCCCAGCCTTGAGGGGAAGCATCGGTGGTGAGAATCACCCGAGGAGGAGAGGGTTGGAAGGGAAGTCCCACCACGACAGAGGTACCCTTCGAGGGTCCTTGACTGTGGCGGGTGCCTCGAGATTCTGGGAAGCCTGCTGCCACTGGGACCATAGAGTCCACTGGGCTCTCCTCATGCAGAGGCGAGTCAGAGGGGTCACATGGACGGAGGCAGAACGGAAGCTGGCACCCTCCAGCTGTTCTGGATGAGGGTACGCGAGGCAAGGGCAACCGCCCAATCTCGGGCCAAAAAAGCTTTCACCTGCACTGTGTCCAATCTGGCACCTATGAAGTCCAGTTGAGGAGATGGGCAGAGATGAGATTTTGGGAAGTTTATGACAATCCCCACCATTGCAGTGTCTGTACAGTCAGGCAAGGCTCTGGAGCAGGAGTCGCTCTTGACCAACCAGTCGTCCATGTAGGGGAACACGTGCACCGAGAGACGCCTCGGGTAGGCAGCCACCACTGCTAGGCATTTGGTAAAACCGCAAGGGGCCGATGTCAGCCCAAAGGGCACCACTTTGTATTGGTAATGTTCCTTCCCCACCATGAAGCGGAGGTAATTCTGGTGGCTAGGGACAATTGCAATGTGTGCGTATGCCTCCTTGAGATCAAGGGAGCAAAGCCAGTCTCCTCCTCTGAGGCGTGGGATCAGTGTGCCCAAAGAGCCCATATCTTGAACTTTTCTCTTATAAGAAATGTGTTCAATGCCCGGAGGTCGAGAATGGGGCTTAAGCCACCATTCCATTTTGGAATGAGGAAATACCTTGAATAGAACCCTTGGCCTTGCTGATGGCGAGGGACCAGTTCCACCACACCTGCTATGAGGAGGGCAGCGAGTTCCATCCAAAGTATGGCCTGGTGGGCAGACAAACCTCAGGATGACATGGGGGAGAGGTCTCTGGGAGCCGAATAAAGTTTAGACAGTACCCCTGGCAAATGATAATAAGGACCCTGCAGTCCGGCGTGATCTTTTTCCAGGTATGGGTGAAGCTCAAGAGCCTGCCTCCGACTGGGGGATCTGACGTTAGGGGTACAATCAACTGATCTTCTCTCCCTCGCCACCAATCAAAAGCCTGTCGCCAGGACTTGCTGGAGGGATGGTTGAGTCCTGGGTGCTTGCTGTTGGCGAGGGCGGCCCCTGGAGCCAGTGCGTGATGTACGTGCCCGGGAGGCTGGAGGTTAACACTTCCTCTACCGATAAAGGGGCTTCTGGGAGCTCAGCCTGGAGGATTTCTTGGCCGAGGTAGGGCCTTCAGAGGCTCTAGCGGACCGCTGCTGAAGGGAATCATGATGGTCCTTCAATTGTGCTACCGCATCCCGGACCTTATCCCCAAAGAGGTTTTCACCTGTACAGGGGAGGTCGGCTAGCCTATCCTGGACCTCCGGCCGGGGGCCTAGAGCCATGCCATTCTCCTGGCGCCAATGCCCACAGCTGCCACATGGGCCACAGTCTCAAAAACATTATAGGTGGAACGCAGCTCATGCTTCCCCGCTTCAAGACCCAGCAGGGTAATGGCCGAGAGGGCCCCTTACTGCTGTTGAGGCAGGCCCTCGGCAATGTCCTGTATCCGTTTCCAGAGACTGTGGTTATATTAGGTCATATAAAGCTGCAGGCGGCGATGCAAGCCACCAGTATGGCACTTTGGAAGGCTTTCCTGCCCAGGGCATCAAGCTCCCTGTACTCATGACCCAGAGGGGCAGAGTCATGGGTGTGGGAGCTCAGGGCCTTTTTTTTTTTTTTAAGGTGGACTCCACAACCACCGACTAGTGGGAGAGGTGCCACTTGTCAAACCCCACAGCCTGCTGCACCAAGT
Source organism: Rhinatrema bivittatum (assembly GCF_901001135.1). Taxonomy (NCBI): domain Eukaryota; kingdom Metazoa; phylum Chordata; class Amphibia; order Gymnophiona; family Rhinatrematidae; genus Rhinatrema; species Rhinatrema bivittatum. The sequence continues at coordinate 177,575,959 of NC_042616.1, forward strand.
AGATGGCGTCAGCATTTCTATTGATGGAGGAAATGGAAAATGGGGTGCTCCCACATGCAGATGAGGAGTTCCTTAAAAATATCATGGATAGTTACTACTACGATCTCCTTAGAAGCGTCGATGAACTGGAGCACTTCCAGAATTTTATGCCGCACTTCCTCCTCCGTAAGCAGCTAAAAGGGAGACCAGTGCCATTCCTCCAGGCTCTGAAAGGGGGTCGTCCAAGTAATCTGAAGATGAGTCTGTGGAGTCATCACTCCAAGGGTCATAAGGCCCTTCTTCCTCACTGGACCAGGATGCCATGGGCGAGGCCCGTGAGGGGTATCAACCCTGGGCTCCGATGGCTTCGGAGGTCTCAACGGCACCGTAGGCATCGATGGTTCCCCTGGTATTAAGGGGACCAGAGGACTCAGTAGGCCATAAGGACCCGGCAAGGGCTTGGGGAACCATGGTCTGGAAAACATGGTGCTGGCCGTATCTTTCTTCTCTGAGGACCCGAGAATTGGGATGGCTCCAGTGGGGGGCATTGATGGTTGCTGTGGAACGGACGGTCCCTCGGGCACTGGCTGCATCAGAAGGGCGTCCAGGAGGATGTCCAGATGCTCCAGCAGGGGTGCTAGCATCGAGGGTGGAGGCTCGGGCACCGATGTGAGGGCCGGTGCCACCGGCAGTTCAACGCTCTGGAGAGCCTTAAGCACCATGGACTGCACCCTGCGGTCCAGCTCCTCCTGGAAGTCCTGAGTGGTGAGGAGTGATGGAGGGAGATGAGGCACCACTGGCCCTTCCTCGGGTGTCCGAGGTGACACAGTGCCCAACACCAGTGTTGGTGGGGAACGTCTAGGACTACCAGGGCATCAGAGGATGGGGCCTCCGATGGCTGATGTCGCTTTGATGGTGGCCCGGCAGCTGCCATTCCGGAACCGGAGCCTTGTGTTGACGGCAACCAGTGACAATGTTTGCGGGATCTCTTTCGGTGCTCAGCCCAGTCTTTCCCTAGTGCCAAGGAAGCGGATGATCCCGATGTCCGAAGAGATCGGTGAGACCATTGATGATCTATCACCATCCCCTCAATCCTTGGTTCTGGAGAGAGGAACAGCCAGGGAAAGCGTGTCAGAAGGATCCCCGCAACCTCTTGGCGTTGATGGGACCGATGCAGGAGTAGATGGAGCAGACTTCGGGGCCCCGAAAAGTTTCTCCATCTTATCAAGTCGCGCCTGACGCCCTTTGAGGGTCATCTGATTACACAGATGGCACCTACGGATGTCATGCAAGGCCCAGAGAATGCCATGAAAAAATAACTGGCGTGCAGTCGATGACCGGCGGTCACCTTGGGGCAAAAGTTGGGAATTGACCGCAAAGTTGGTAAAAATTGCAATAGAAAACCTACCACACCGAGGGGGCACCAATCTCGAAGGGGGACCCAACGAGACAATGCCCAGGAACCCAAAATTTATTGAGAAAAAAAACAAGAAAAAAGTAGAGCTCCACAATTGCGAGGCCACTACATCGCAGAAAAAAAAGAGACTGAAGGGGGACCTCGCGTGGATGTGCGGATAGTAACAGGCTGGGCATGCTCAGTTGCTGGTCAAAGTTTCTAGAAATTTTGACAAAAGTTTTCCGTGCCAGGCTCCATCAGATGTCACCTACATGTGAGGACTACCATCCTGCTTGCCCTAGGAGAATACAGTTTAAGGATGAAAAACTGGATTGGCATCACAAACCTGATTCGATACAACAGAGAAGTCATGAATCAAGGACACACAAAATCTGTGTTGACTTTCCCACAAAACAACATTTCTGTAGAAAGAGCAAATTTAACAGATTAAATGTTTTTAAGACCAGAAAAACCGAAGACACATCCATGGAATAGACAAAAAGTAAGCATCTGGTAACGATTCATCTGATGGCAAATCAACAACTCAGGATACTTAACTCCATGAATTTCTATGTTTTTGGCCCAGAGGTTTCCTCATGTCCTTTTGGCCTTCCAGTTTAATTAGATCCAGCTCTCCATTGGGGTAAGGTGCCATAAGTTTTCATTCACAACTACCCAGAAGTTTCCCTTCTTTTTAAATCCTCCCATTTCAACCCACACTTTTGCCTGGTAACTCAAGGTGAGTTACATTCAAGTACGGTAGGTATTTTTCTGTCCCCAGAGGGCTTACATTCTAAATTTGTAGAAATGACAATGAAGTATCAAGTGACTTGCCCAAGGGGCGGCAGTGGGATTTGAACCCTGGTTTGAATCCTGGTTCTTAGCCTGTTGCTCTAACCACTAGGCTACTCCTCCACTCCAGGAATCTCAGTGACAGAGATCGCAAACCACAGCTTCTTCCAGAATCCGGCTAGCGTGGCCTCAGCCTGACTGCTAGGTGTCACTGGTGAACAATGACTAGGACTCCTTCCCAAGTGTTATGATTGCTGCCTTCGCAGCATCCCCAGCAAGCAATAGCCTGGCCCAAGAACTGAACCCAGTTTTTCTACATGTAATGAGCAGTGAAGGTATGGATAGAAGACAAAGTTACTGTCTTCAGATATCTTCAATGGAAACAGAGCACAGATGAGCTAAAGACATTGCTGTAGCCCTGACATGATGGGCCTTTACTTTGAAGGTGAAGTCCTGCCTGACTAACAGTAAGTGATGCAATCAGTGATGCAAGTAGAAAGCGCTCTCTTTGTAAATGACAAACCCCATTTTATTGGATTAGAAAAAACTAATAGTTGTGAATATTTTCTTCTGGTTGAATATCTCCTCAAAGCAAAGATAAATTCCCTTATTCCCATAGGAAACTGCATGGATGAAATTGTCTTTCAACATCTAGGACATCAGAGCTAGATATTGGAGGCTGGAATGTAGAAGATTTCCATTTTACTGCATGACAAGGGATGGGAATATCTGCAATCATAATAGTAGCTGAAAGTCAAAAAGGGCTTCAATATTATTTGATCTCCCTTCCTTCTCAGTTTTTGAACAGTTCTTGAAATATGAAGAACTGAGGTAAATGTGTAGAGAAGCCCTAGATTTCACCAATTTGAGACTTCATCCACTGCTAATTTGCTCCTTTGCTAGTTTCCTGGAGCAGTATGTGGGAACTTCGTTGAAACTTGTTACCAAAAGGCCTATCTATGGAGTGCCACAAAACTGAAAAAGCTCCTTTGCCATGTGGTTGTGTAGTGATAATTCATGTAGTTGTAGCTGATTTAGTCTGTCTGCTATCTAAGTCTGTTTCCCTGGAAGATACAGTAGCTAATAGAAAAATTCCTTGGGAAACTGCCCATTTCTAAATTTTGGAGGTTTCTAGGCAAAGTTTGTAAGAATCTGTTACTCCTTGTTTGCTGATATAAAACATTGATAACTGGCTGTCAATAATACCTTGCTCTTCCACCTTGTAATGAACATTTTCAGAGCACTGAAGACTGTTGTCTACTCTAGGTGGCTGATATGCAGGAACTTTTCATTTTGGAGCAAAGCACATAAAAATAAAAAATTGAAAATCACTTAATTTGATTAACCTACCTCAATTTCATTGATTCCAAGATATTCATTCCCTTTTTAGGTAAATTACAGGGCCTTAAATGAGACTTATTAGCAATTTTCCCTCTAATATTTTTATTTTAGGGGTAGGGGAAGGTGGAGAAGCATGCAGGTGAGTGCTAGTATTGCAATACTTTGAAATCCACAGCTCAGTGTGCAGTGGAGTTCAAAAAAGTAAATGATAGGAATTATTAGGAAAATAATGGAGACATTATGGAGAAAAAAATGGAGAATCTCTCTGTAATTGCTCCATAGTGAGACCATGTCTAGAGTACTGTATGCAATTCTGGTCACTGCAACTAAAAAAAATATAGCTGAACTGAAAAAGGTACAGAGAAGGATGACCAAAAAGAGAGATGATGGAATGGCTCCTTTATTTGAAAAGGTTAAAGAGGTCAGGGCTGTTCACCTCGGAGAAGAGAAAGTTGAGGGAAGATATGATAGAGGTCTATAAAATCATGACTGGAATAGAACAGATAAATGTGAATCTTTAAATTTATTAAAATTTCTTGATTGCTAATACCATTGATTTAAGAGATGTTCAAAAAAAGATGCATAATTACAAATTACATAAAGCAGACATTTCAACCCTAGAGGAACATAAAACAAAAAATAAAATGTAGGCTTGTATCAAATCAACAAAGTAACATGTAATAAAAACATCAACAGTTGCCCATAAAACAATGCCAGCAGAAATATTTTGACCCTGAAGGATATCAATTCAAGTAGGCCTGCTAAAAGAAAAATATTTTTCAAATATGAAAACTAGAGGACTCTCTATGAAAGTTATTGCCATAATTACCAACCCGCAGGAAGGCCCCATGAGCTGACGGCCTCTCCCCAACAGGACAGGGAAAAGTCTCTGCATCGTCCAGGACCTGGCCTCCATTGCAACTCCGATGTTGCCTGAACACCGCTACTCTCCTCCTTCCTCTAGCTGTCCCTTAGGCTTGCATGTGCACCAAGTTTCCTTTCTTAAAGAAACAGTGGCAGGAAAACCCCAGTGGCACCTGATGATGACCTCACTATGGCTGCCTATTTTAACCTCATTCTCCTTCCAGTCCTTGCCTTAGCAACAGGTCTCCTGGCGCTCCTGTGTTCCAGTGAATGTTGCTACTCCTGTGTTTGTCTTGCTGCCCTACTTCGTCTCACCTACATTCCTGTCTTGTCCGTTCCTTGTCTCACTCCTGCTTATGCTTGCTCTAGCCTTGCCCCCATTGGTTCCATTTCTCTCTTTACCTGTCCTTGTCGGTTCCTGCCTGTCTGCTTGTTTTTATTTCCTTGTCTCTTTCCCTCAGTTTGAATCTTTGGCTTGACCTCAGCTTCGATTGGACCTCACCCGACGGCTGTCTTGACCTGATCCCTTGCTTTGGACCTCACATCTTTGTTTGCCGCCTGCTCCGACTTCTGGCCTGTTCCTTGTTCGTGCTGTCGGCCACCTGCCCTGACCTTTAGCTCGTCTACTGTTTCTGCTGATTGCTGCCTGCCTCGACCCATGCTTGCCCAGACTTACACCTTGGATTGCCCTAGGGACCCACCTTTCTGCTGGCCCCCGGAACCCAAGGGCTCAAACTGCAGGGAACGGGGTTGGTACAGGCAAAGCTCCAGCCAGTCCCATTACAGGGCACCTCCGCCAGCTCATGGGGGTGGACCTAGTGGGCTTGCTCACTAGATGGCGGCAGCCACCTCTCAATCACAAGGGTCCACATACCCAAAAGGCTTTACAGTTAATAAGTAGCACATTTAAAACAAGTCAAAGAAAATTCTCACACACTCAAGACACAATTAAGCTCTGGAATTTATTGCCAGAAGATGTGATAAAGGTAGCTAGCACAGCCGAGTTTAAAAAAGGTTTGGACAAGTTCTTAAACCTAAAGTTATTAACCAGATAAACTCAGGATAAAAACCACTATTTATCCCTGGATATTAGCAGCATTGGATCTATCCACTGTTTGGGATCCTGACAGAGACTTGTGACGTGTGTGTGTGTGTGTGGTTTGTGTGTGTGTATGTGTGTGAAATGGAGAAATTACTTACCTGATAATTTCGTTTTCCTAAGTGTATGCAGATGGATTCAGAACCAATGGGTATAGTGTACTCGTGCTAGCAGTTGGAGACGGATCAGATTTCAATCTGACGTCAGCCCCTAGTACATATACCCCTGCAGGAAGTGCAGATCCTCAGTATCCTTCCTTGCAAAGCATTGTGGATATATGTTTGACAGACCGATTGGTTAATTTGATTAACTTGTATAACTTCGTAACTATATAAACGTTATAACTTGATTAACTGGAATAATTTGAACTGGTCAATTGAGTATAGCTGGAGACCGCCAGGGAGCTCAACCGGAAAGCGTCGACACCCAGCCGGGTGGAGACCTAGGTAAACGAAAGGAGGCTTACCCTTGAATCATTTGCAATACCATGCGTGACGGCAGCCAAGGGTGGGCTGCTGAGTCCATCTGTCTACACTAAGGAAAACAAAATTATCAGGTAAGTAATTTCTCCATTTCCTAGCGTGTAGCAGATGAACTCAGAACCAATGGGATGTATAAAAGCTACTTCCGAACCGGGTGGGAGGCTGCCTGTGACCCACTTAGTATTGCCCTTACGAATGCCGTGTCCTCCCGAGCCTGAACATCCAGACGGTAGAATCTGGAGAAGGTATGGATGGAGGACCATGTCGCCGCCCTGCAGATCTCGGCAGGCGACATCATTCTTGTTTCTGCCCAGGACGCTGCCTGGGCTCTGGTTGAATGGGCCTTGACCTGTAGAGGTGGAGGTTTTCCTGCTTCTACGTAGGCCGCATTGATAACTTCCTTGATCCAGCGGGCTATGGTTGCCCACGAGGCTGCTTCCCCTAGTCTTTTCCCGCTGTGAAGAACGAAAAGGTGGTCCGTCTTCCGTACGGGTTCTGACATTTCCAGGTATCTGGAGAGGATTTTGCCAACGTTGAGGTGACGCAGGTTACGGATTTCTTCTGAATTCTCCAGGGCTCCCGCCGAGGGGAGCGAGATGGTCTGGTTCAGATGGAAGTGGGAGACCACTTTGGGAAGGAATGACGGTACCGTGTGCAGCTGGATGGATCCTGTGGTGAACCTAAGAAAGGGCTCACGGCAAGACAGTGCTTGTAGTTCAGAGATGCGTCGAGCTGAGCAAACTGCCAGGAGGAAGACAATCTTCAGGGTCAGCTGACTGAGTGATAGGCCTCGAAGAGGTCTGAAGGTGAATCCAGATAGGAAGTTCAGGACGAGGTTGAGGTTCCACAGAGGCACCGGCCACTTCAGCGGTGGGCGAATGTGTTTGACTTCTCTCAGGAAACGTGACACATCCGGGTGAGAGGCTAGGCTATCACTGTCGTCCCTGGTGCCGAAGCATGCCAGTACTGCCACCTGTACCTTAATGGAATTGAGGGACAGTCCTTTCTGAATTCCACTCTGTAGGAACTCCAGCATCACGGGAACTTTAAGTGAGCGTGCCTTGATGTCGTGATCTTCGCACCAGGCCTCAAATATTCTCCAGATCCTTATGTATGTTAGCGATGTGGAGAACTTGCGTGCTGGGAGGAGGGTGTCTATTACAGCCCCCGAGTATCCGCTCTTCTTCAGGCGAGCCCTCTCAATGGCCAGACCGTAAGAGAGAATTGAGTCGGGTCCTCGTGGACGATCGGACCTTGTTGTAGCAGGTCTCTGAGAGGGGGCAGGGGTAGAGGGTTCCCTGCCAGCAGTCTTCTCATATCTGCGTACCACAGTCTTCTTGGCCAATCCGGGGCCACCAGAAGAACTAGTCCCTTGTGTAGCTGTATCTTGTGAATCACTGCGCCCAAAAGGGGCCACGGCGGGAAGGTATATAGTAGGGTGCCCTGTGGCCAGGTTTGCATCATGGCATTGATCCCTTGGGATTGTAGATCCCGCTTGCGGCTGAAGTATCTGGGTACTTGGGCATTGGTTCTGTTCGCCAGGAGGTCCATTTCTGGTGTTCCCCACCAGTTTACTATCATCCGGAAGACTGCGGGAGATAGTTTCCATTCTCCTGGGTCTAGACTTTCTCTGCTGAGGAAGTCTGCCGTGATGTTGTCTTTCCCGGCGATGTGGGCGGCGGAGATCTCCTGTAGATTTGCTTCCGCCCATGCCATCAGTGGGTTTATCTCCAGTGACACCTGTTGGCTTCTGGTTCCCCCTTGCCTGTTGATGTAGGCAACCGTTGTGGCGTTGTCGGACATCACTCTGACCGCTTTGCCTCGTAGTCTTTGAGCAAACCGCAGGCAGGCGAGTCTGACTGCCCGCGCTTCTAGGCGATTGATGTTCCATTCTGCCTCTTCTGCGTTCCACTGCCCTTGGGCGGTTAGTTCCTCGCATTGTGCTCCCCATCCCCGTAGACTGGCGTCTGTCGTTAGCAGAGTCCAGGTTGGGGATGACAGTCTTGAGCCTCTGTTCATGTGGCTGGGCTGCAGCCACCAGCGTAGTTTGGTCCGGACTGTACCCGGGAGAGGTAAGCGTCCGGTGTAATTGTGCGACCGTGGGTTCCAACGGGACAGCAGTGAGTGTTGTAGAGGCCTCATGTGGGCCCTCGCCCAGGGGATTACTTCCAGTGTGGATGCCATCAGCCCTAGGGCCTGCAGGTAATCCCATGCCGAGGGGCGAGGGTTGCTCATCAAGGATTGCAACCGGTTCCACAGTTTTGATCTCCTTGTGGGAGTCAGGCTGACTTTGTCTTCTTTGGTGTCGAAGTGGACCCCCAGGTACTCCAACGATTGTGAGGGCTGCAGGGAACTCTTGTTTGTGTTGACCACCCATCCGAGGCTCTCCAATACAGACTTGACTCTGTTGGTTGATTGGATGCTTTCCTCTGGTGACTTTGCCTTGATCAGCCAGTCGTCCAAGTAAGGATGTACGAGGACTCCTTCCTTCCGCAGTATTGCCGCCACTACCACTATCACCTTGGTGAATGTCCGTGGTGCTGTGGCTAGCCCGAAGGGTAGGGCCCGGAACTGGTAGTGATGGCCCAGGATCTTGAAACGTAGGTAACGCTGGTGTTCCTGATGAATTGGAATGTGCAGGTACGCCTCTGAAAGGTCCAGGGAGGTGAGGAACTCTCCCGGCTGTATTGCCTTTATTACGGATCTCAGGGTTTCCATGCGGAAGCGGGGGACCTTCAGGTATCGGTTTACGGATTTGAGGTCCAGGATTGGTCGGAACGTTCCCTCTTTCTTGGGAACGAGAAAATATATGGAATAATGACCAGAGTTTATCTCCTGAGGAGGTACCGGAGTTATGGCCTCGAGGTTCAGTAGCCTGGTCAGTATAACTTCCACTGCCGCCTTTTTGGTGGGGTCGTGGCAGGGAGACTCCACAAACTTGTCGGGGGGGGGGGGGGGGGGTGCATATGAAGTCCAGGTAGTACCCTTCCCGGATGATGGCTAGGACCCACTTGTCCGAAGTTATCTCGACCCATCTTTGGTAGAATAGGGCCAGTCTGCCCCCTATGGCTTCCCTTGGATGGGTCAGCTGATTCTCATTGCAGAGCGCGGCCGGGCCCTGAGCCCGAGCCGTTTCCCCTCTTGTTGTGCTTGCTCCGAAAGGACTGGTTCCTGCCCGGAGGGCGGGGCGCCTGGTAGCTGCTCCTGTATGGTTTGAAGCGCTGTGGGCTTCTGCCCCTGGAGGTCCTGGAAGGCTGTCGCTGGACTCTCCTTGACTTGTCTTCCGGAAGGCGCGGTACTGGGGATTCGCCCCATTTGCCCGCCATCTTTTCTAAATCGCTGCCGAACAGAAGTGATCCTTTGAATGGCATTCTTGTGAGGCGTGTTTTGGAAGATGGGTCGGCCGACCAGCTTCTGAGCCAGAGCTGTCTCCTGGCCGCCACCGCCGATGATACTCCTCTGGCCGCTGTGCGTACGAGGTCTGAGGCTGCGTCCGTTAGAAAGGATAGCGCTGGGTCAAGGATATCTCCCGGTGTGCCGTTCCTGGCCTGGGATAAGCAGGCACATGTCATCACGGTGCAGCAGGCCGCAATCTGAAGAGACATAGAGGCCACGTCGAATGACTGCTTAAGCATAGCTTCCAGCCGTCGATCATGCGTGTCCTTGAGGGCTGCTCCTCCGTCCACCGGGATGGTGGTGTGCTTGGAGACTGCGCAGACCATGGCGGCCACTCTTGGGCAAGCGAGCATGTCTTTGGTTGCTGGGTCCAGGGGGTACAAACTGGCCAAGGCCCTTCCCCCTTTAAAGGCAGACTCTGGGGTGTTCCATTCCAGGCCAATAAGTTGTTGCGCGGCTCGCAAGAGCGGGAAATGACGGGAGGTCTGTCGAAGGCCTTCCAGAAATGGGTTCTCCTCGGGATTCCCCTGGGTTTCTGAAACCGGGATCGCTAGTTCTGCCAGGCATTGGGAGACCAGGTCCTGGAGCTCCTCCCTTGTGAAGAACTGCCTCATGGTTTGGTGGGGTTCTGTCCCCGGGGGGAGTTCTCCTTCTTCTAGGGGTTCGTCTTCGTCTTCTGAGAAGTCCATGCCCTCGAAGGTAGGACTACTTGGTGGTAAGGGCCTATGCCTGGGTCTTGAGGGGCCTGGGGCATAGGGGTCCTCCTGCGACGTATGTGGTTGGTCCGCCCGGGAATCCGTTTGCATCTGGACAAAGGCATGAAACCCCTTGAAGAGTTCCACCCAAGAACTAGACGAGTGGTCCACATTGAGTGGCGCTGTTTCCCTGGGAGCCTCCGGCTGGGAGGCTTCCCTGGGAGCCTCCGCAGAAGACGACATTATGTGCTCTTTATCTGATTTTTTAAACTTTATTAGACATTATGTGCTACTGTTTTAAAATTCCTGAATTTGTTTTAAAATTACTTTTTTGTAAACAAATAAAAAGGTATAAATAGTTTGTCATTTGTAAGCTCAGTACTGCAGTGCTCATCTAACCTGCATCAGCAGATGGTGGTCTGGGGCCATAGCATTTAACCATAAGATAACCGTTTTTTGTTTCTGTATCCTTCTTAAATAACACTTGATCAATTCAACTCAAAGAATATATGTGCATGTACTCATATATGATAGATAAGCATATTCTTTTACTGAATAATCTCTTTGTCCGATTACTGAGTTTCTCTACCTTTATAAATAATTATTGCTCTCACTAATACATTATCTCTTAGGAGCAATGATGCATTACTCTTATATGACATGGGCTTGGGAGCAATGATGCCTTTGGAAGGGAGGAAGTGGGAGGGGATGGGGATGGGGACAAGAGTGAGGAGGGAATGGGGGTTAGGGTGAAAGAAGGGGAATGACAAAGGATCATTTGGTGTTTTAAGAAAGGCTTGGATTGAAGGATGATCAGGTAGGGGGATGCAAAAAGAGCTAGTGGAGGAGAGAGGATGAGCTTGAGGAACTGGAGATGTAAGGGGGGATCAGTTGGAGCTGGCAGTTGAGAGAGGGGAGTAGCTAAAGGGGAGGTGTCAAGTTCATACTCAGTCAGGCATTTCTGAGTTAGAAAATCTTTAATAAGAGGTTCCCTTATAATTCACTCTCTGATCCCAGGATATGGTTGACTGCTGTGTGTTAGATGTCATCTATGCTAAGTTATTGTTATTGATTTACGATGGTGTACTTATTTTGCTTTTTTTTAATGTTTTATTTATGATTGATTTTATTGATGTATGAATTGTATTTATATTTTATTTGGTTTGCATTATTTACTTTGAAAACCACCTTGGACAACTCTCAGACACCAAGAAAATGCTTAAGACTTTTTAAATAAATCAGTCTAAAAATACCTCCCCCCCCTCAAATAGAACACTCTCCCACAAAGAAGTAAAAGCAAGGTTCCGATCTTGGGGAACCATTTATAAAGTCCCAGATCTTAGCACAATTGACTTCCAGTTCAAAGATCGTAAGCTTCCTAGCTAGAATAATGATCAGAATCCCTCCCTCTAGGTCAGTAGTTCGTTCTTTCAGGAAATATTGAGATATAATTCAATAGAAATTTCTCCTGCACTACTGTGTAGGTGTTAAGATCAATGGGACTTGAACCAGCAACCCTAGAAGGCAGAGGCTGGGAACATGCAGAAGAGCCATTGAAGATACAGGGGCAGAGAAAAACCAGGGGACATTTACCTTTCAGTTGCCAGGTTGTCAGACATACCCTTGGAAGGTCCCACTGGCTCTTCATGGGACATTCCATGATTGGTGACAGAACATATGTTTGCTGTTAGACTTTTAGGATACATCCTCTGGAGCCTCTGTTCATCTAGTATTTGTTCCTGCACTACATTCAGCTCTTGTACTACTTTCAGCCCTATAGTCTGTTCCAGGGTTCTTGCTCTGTATCTAGTTCTGCACTCCAGTTCCATGCCTTTCTCCTGGGTTCCTGATGCTGAGTCTGCTTCAGTATTAAAGCTGCATGCTGAAACATCTCCCAAGCGAGTCCTGGCTTTACCAATCTTGGATTAACTTTCATCCAGACTCTTTAAGTATGCTTCTAACAAAGCATTTGCTAGCAAACTGATGTAGTTTGACAGCAGAGTAAAGGAAAAACTGTTTCCTTTCCTTACCACTCTCTGGAAAACTCTAGGGGTAACTACACATTATAAAACAGGAATGATCCATTTTAGCAACTTCATATTGGGGGGAAAGGGTACCTTCTGAAATTATACAATCCACTTGTTTATACTCCCTCAAAATATCATTTCTCCAGGTACGTATTGCACTGGTAAGGATCCAGTCAGTCCTTACATCAGTTAAAAAAAAGAAAATACCTTTGAAGGTGTTACAGATATTTGTATTAAAAAGTTATAAAACTAGAAACTCTCTATAAAAATATATCAATAGAAATGGTAAAAAAATGGAAACTCAACTAGCTGCTATTTTCACATTTTGGAAAAAAATTACTGTACAAAGATAATGAAAACTAAGATGTATGCTTTAATTCTAGTATAGAGGCTATGACCACAAGCTAAAGAAGATAATTTGTGGGAAGTAAATAAAAAAGACAAGAAAGACCTATTTGGTTTTGAAAGTTAAAAGGAAAAAGAAGGTGTGTGTGTGGGGGGGGGGGGGGGGGGGGGAGTGCTGAGGGAAAGCTGAAAACAACTCAATCCATCCTTTGGGTACTATAACTAGATTCTTTGCAGACTGATAATTCTTATACTGATTAAATAAAAGTTATCAAAAGCTAACATATATGTATATGAGCTTTTGAAACCACATAAGGGATTTACATGGTCTTAAAAGCTCATATGTCATCTCTGGAAAATTCATGTGTTAGTACAACAAAATGCATCACAGCTTAGAAAGAATCTGTTCCCTCCCCCAAAGAGCAATGTAATTAACACACGACAGCTTTTTAAATGACACCCTGTTCTGATCTTTCTCAACTAAATAAATATATTTTTGTTTCATACAACTACATAACAGCTGCACACAGTAGTGATCAACCATGAGGAAGCATTGGGCAAGAATTGAGCCTTTTTGTGGGCTCTGCTTCCAGTGCCTGTCAGTCTCCATAGAGGAAGCAGAACCTTAGAGTGGAGCATAAATGCTGCAGAAATTTTGGGTACTGAGGAAAAGAAATAAGTTGCTGGGGAGGCCCGTCTCATACATACCTGCTTCAATTTTTTTTAAAGTGTGCATATATTTGAAAACCCATGCTCTAAGGGGAATTTTAAAACCTGCGCGCGGGCGCAGATTTGTTTGTGCAACCCGGCACGAACAAATCTACGCCCGATTTTATAACATGCGTGCGCAGCCGCACGCATGTTATAAAATCCAGGGTCGGCGCATGGAAGGGGGTGCACAATTGTGCAACTTGCGTGCGCCGAGCCACGCAGCCTGCCTCCGTTCCCTCCGAGGCCGCTCCGAAATTGGAGCGGCCTCGGAGGGAACTTTCCTTCCGCCCCCCTGCACCTTCCCCTCCCTTCCCCTACCTAACCCACCCCCCAACCCTACCTAGAACCCCCCTTACATTTGTTGAAGTTATGCGCGCCGGCCAACGGCTGGCCCGCGATCCCGGGCACAGCGGCAAATGGCCGCTGTGCCTGGAGGCTCAGGCCATGCCCCCACCCCGCCGAAGACCACCCCCGCCCCTTTTTGCAAGCCCCGGGACATACGCACATCCCAGGGCTTGCATGCGCCGAGAAGCCTATGCAAGATAGGCTCGGCGCGCACAGTGGCAGCTTGGGGCAGCTTTTCTGGGGTTACGCGCATATCGTACACACGTAACCCTTTGAAAATCTGCGACTAAATGTTTGTCATATCTCTGCTTTCCATTCTTTCCTCTAAAGAACTAGCAAACTTCAGTAAGGTATCAGAAGGTAACACTTTTCACACAATGAAAAGCTGAAGGACAAGGGATCAGCATATGAATATGAAGAGAGGAAGCTTAAAAGAAACAAAAAATTGTTTTCACAGTGTGGTGGACACCTGGACCAACCATCCAGCAGAAGTAGTAGGAGCCAATACAGTGGTAGAATTCAAGCATGCTTGGGAAAGACAGCAAGGTACCTTAGGAGACTGAGTAGGGTCTATGGTGGCAACGTAGACAAGCAGAAATGGGCAGTCTGCGCAGACTAAGTGGTCCTTATCTTCCAATATCTTCTGTTTTTACTTTTTGTTTTTTGTTTTAGCAGTTGAGTATTGTTCACAACACTTCAAAAATGAAATTCAGCAAAGCAGAATTATTTAAGTGTAATATACAAAATATGTCCAAATACAATGAAAATAGATATTAGAAAAAGATGTAGAAGCAGAAATTATGAAAGTGAAGGAGAGAGAAGAATGTTAACCGCTCAATGGAAGCAGCACATAGACTGCCCTAAAACAACAAAAGTAAGAGATGGGATTAATAGATTTTTCTGACTCACTTTTTAGTCATGTATTTTTGACTGGCTCAGTCTATCAGTATCTGAATCAACTAGGACTCCCAAACTACAGAATTTGTCCACTGGGTGTTTCCACTGTGATGTATTTAAATTCACAATCCTCGTTATAAAGAAAGCCCACAAATGGGTCCGAACCTTTGGTTCCATAGGCACATTTCTTAGTTCCACATTCCAAGTTCTTTGCAGATGTGAGCTGGAAGATCGAGAGCAAACATAGAAGCAACCTGCAACTTCAAAGTTTTCACAGGATATTCTATCATAAGAGGAAGACTAATGGTAGATTGCTTAATTCTGGATCAGAAGAATATACCCTTTGTTCTTAGGCTTGGTATATTAGAATTAATAACAACTTGCTGCTATACTAATATATATATATACTGAAATATATTTTTTAATCTACCCTCCTCAATTCTCCCACTCATCTCAAACCTGGTGTAAACCTTAAAGATGACAATACCTTAACTTTTTGTGGTATGTCATTTACAGTATAAAAAAATCCAGTATTTCAATGAAACAAGAAAAATCCTCTCAGTTCTGTATTAAATGTTATTCCTAGAGCAAGCCACTGAACCTGCTTAAAGGTATATTTAAATTAGAAAGTTGGATTATACCAGTGGATGCTGCTACACGACAAAATCAAGTGACTGTAGCTCAACCAGCTGCTGGCTAATATGCAGCATTACAAGCTGCAAGTCAATATTTTTCTTCCTTAATTTATGAAACCGTTTTAAAATTCTAAATTACAATTTTTTATGAAAGTGAATACCATTTTTTTTAAATTTTACCTGCTGTTTTTTGGTACAATGAATAAGCAAATGGAGCTTTTACAATCTTGATGATATATATATCTTCTAACAATATGCAGTATGACTGATGTAAGTCTATTGCTGTAACATGATCAATGACATCACAGTGTTAATGTTTTTAAGTATGATCATAGTAGTGGCATGGACAGCAGTTCATTAGCACATTCATGCATATTGTCCTTGCTATCACTACCTACAATACATTATCAAGATAAAGACTGAAATAAAGGGTAGGCCTTGAGTTTTAGGTGACCTTTGCTATTGTGGCTTGGACAAGTTGAAGTGCCAAAGGCTAAAAAGCAGCAAGGGAGATTTAAGTTGGATATTTGAAAGAAATGTCTAAGTTTTAAAGTTAGGTAAGAAATGGATTAGGTTATCCAGCGAGGTGACAGAATCTCCATGATTGGGGTATTTTCAGAGCAGATTACATAGACATCAGTCTAGGATGTCTTTAGGTAAAAGTGAAATAACGAGAATGGATTAGCTGGCTAATTCAGGTCTCTATGACTTTGTAGTTAAAAAAAAAAAAAAATAGACTACATTACAGGGATATTCATGGTGATATAATATGGCCATGAAAATACCATACTGTAATGAATATTGATATCAAAGCATTACTGAAAACATCTTTCTACAAACTTCGGCTTCTTAAACATATAAAACTGCTACTTGACTCGAACCACTTTCGCACAGTACTTCAGTCTCTCATTCTTTCTGGCCTAGATTATTGCAATTCACTATGGGGCAGATTTTCAAAGGGGTACGCGCGTACCCCTTTGAAAATCTGCCCCAAGTTCCCCCTGCGCGCGCCGAGCCTATGCTGAATAGGCTCGGCGGCGCACGCAAGCCCCGGGACGCGCGTAAGTCCCGGGGCTTTCCTGGGGGGGCGTGTCGGGGGCGGGGCATGTCACAGCGGCGCATCATCTGGGGGTGGGGCCGCGGGTGTGGTTCCAGCCCGGGGGCGTGGCCGAGGCCTCCGAAACTGCTCCCAGGGAATCGCGCAGCCGGCAGGCGTAACTTTTAAAACAAAGGTGGGGGGGGGTTTAGATAGGGCTGGGAAGGTGGGTTAGGTAGGGGAAGGTGCGGGGGGGGGGGGTGTGGAAGGAAAGTTCCCTCTGAGGCCGCTCCGATTTCAGAACAGCCTCGGAGGGAACGGAGGCAGGCTGCGCGGCTCGGCGCAGGCAGGCTGCCAATTTTGGGCAGCCTTGCGCACGCTGACCCCGGATTTTAAAGGATAAGTGCGGTTACGCGCGTATCTATTAAAATCCAGTGTACTCTTGTTCGAGCCTGGTGCGCGAACAAAAGTACGCGCAGGCGTACTTTATTAAAATCTACCCCTATATGTAGACCTTCCACAATCTACTAACCGACCACTCCAACTTCTACAAAACTCAGCAGCCCAACTCCTTTCCAACAGCAGGCCCTATGATCATATATCACCGGTATTAACATCATTTGCACTGACTTCCTGTTAAATGGCGCATTCAATACAAAACTCTGACAATTATTCATAGTCTAATTTACAACAATAATTCCATCTGGTTGTCTACAAAATTACACATATACACCCCTTGCAAGATCCTTAGATCAAAAAACAAGCTCCTTTTACTACTACTAATCTCTTTTCCGATTTTTCTATATTGTAGTAGTCTTATTTTCTTAATTTTTTATTTCTCAGATCTATTTTACTATTTTTATCTTATTTTAATATTTATGTTGTCCAATTTATTTCTTAATCTCATGTCATCAATTATATTACCGGTATGTATATTTTTATTTGTAACCCGCCCCAAATGTCGGAGGACACAAGAAATAAATACTTTTACATAAATAAATAAATAGTATATCAATATGAATATGAAAATGCTATTTATAAAAACAATTGGATGTTCAATTAAAAGAACTGTTTGAATATTATAATTTTCAAGTTAACACAGAAATAATAATTTTAGTATAAGCATTGCTCCAGCAGCCATAATTCTGCACTTTGTATCATGACATCAGAAATGTTTTTTATCAATACTTGCAGATATGTGTCATATATAGTGTTAGTTTCTGCACTTAGAAATATAGAGGCTAATTTTCAAAGCCATTTTCTGTCAGTAAAACTGTGCTTAGCCAGCAGAAATGGACTTTTTGAAAATTGTCCACCCTATATGTGGGTTAAAAATACACATGCAATGCCACAAGTGCCAAAGGATAGGCTTGAAGATGTCTTTGACAGACTTCCATCACTTCTCCATGAGATGACTCGGGTATTCCTATGATATGTCGAACTACACTCATTGTGTCTCTCTCTTCCTGATGCTCAGGCTCCAGGTTTTCTGCAGCAATTTTTTGCAAGAACCGTTCAATTCTGCACAAAGGACTAGCTTTTGTAGCCTTTCCTATGGCGACAGAATTGTGAGAAACTGGGGGCCCTAAGTATAGGTTGAAGTTCAAGATCTTATCTGTTGTGTTCAAGTGTCTGTAATACAGCTACTCCTAGGCTTCTGACGAGTACTTTGAGGTGTTATGAATCTAAAAGACTACTTAGGTCATCTCAGCAGGCACTACTGGACACTTGTCTTTGGTTTCCATAAGATGGACAGTGATGCATCAGTCCATTTACAGTTGTGCTTGTGAGGATCCATTGCCAACTTCACCTCCGGTGTTCAAGTGGTACTGTGAGTTGCTTGCACTACCTATCCAGTCCTTCCAGCTTACTGCCTCTATTGTATTCCAAGCCTTTATGAATGTTGACTTTCAAGACCTCCTCTTTCATTATAGGCAGAATGTAATAGAGGTCCTCTCTCATTTTCATCAGCACCAGTTTTCCTCAAGTTTGAGAAAAGTGTGTGTGAATGGCATTACGGTCACTTCTTGGTATATGTAATTTTGGCTCAAGGTTTTGAGATGGATAAGGTAACTGCAGTACTTAACTAGCCAACTAGTTTGTCCTGCTCGTGGTGAAGATGAAGGCCCCCGGCGTGCCATGAGCGAAGCTCGTCCCGCTTGTGGAGAAGATGAAAGCCCCCGCGTGCTGTGATTGGAGCATTTATTTATTTATTAATTTTGAATTCTTATATACCAACATTCCTGTATAGTATACAGATCACACCGGTTTACAGTACAACAGAACCGTCGCGTGAGGGCAATACAATAAACATTTGAACATTAGAAAAAAAAAATGACAATGCTAAGATGAAGGCCCCAGTGAGTGTGTGTGTGTAGAGGAGGGGGCTGAGTGTGTGTAGGAGGAGAGGGGAGTGAGTATATATAGGAGGGTGTGTTGGGGTGTGTGTGTAGGAGGGGAGGTATGTTGGGGGTAAGTGTGCGTAAGAGGGGAAGTGTGTTAGGGGTAAGTGTGCATAGGAGGGGTGTATGTGTAGGGGGGATGTGAAAGGGGTAGGTGTAGGTGTGAGGTATTGTGTAGATGAGGGGTGTGGCGGTGTGTGTGTGTGTAGGTGGGGGCTTGTTTGTGTAGGTGAGGGGTGTGTGTAGGGGTGTGTGTATGTGTGAGACTGCGAGCCTGGGGGGGGGGGGGGGAGATGACAGCACATATGAGGGTGCCAGAGAGGGGGGGGCCTATGTGAGGAGAATGTGAAAGTGTGTGTGTGTGTGTGTGTGTGAGAGAGATTGGGAGCTGGTGTGTATGAAAAAAGGATTGTATGTATGTGAGTGTGCTTGTTTGTTTGTGAGAGAGGGAGCCTGTGTGAAGGGGTGTGTGAGTGAGTGATATAGATATCCTGTGTGAGGGTGTATGCATGAGAGAGGAAGCCTGTATGAGGGGTGTGTGTGTGTGTGTGTGTGTGTGAGAGAGAGTGAGGGAGCATGTATGAGGGGGATGTATGTGCACTAGAGAGAAGGAGGGACAGAGGGAGCCTGTATGAGGCACAGCACAGAGATGGGTCAAACTCTGGGAGTGGAAACAGAGTGGAAGGGGTTGAGCCTACAGGTAGAGAGGAGAGATACTGCCAGGTGGAGGAGTCGGGGCCCGAGAGAGCAAAGTGGCCAGGGGAGTAAGAAGAGAGAGTGGAAGGAACACTCACAGTAAACTTCTAGGGAAATTCAGCTCAAACTATTTAAAAATTATGCATCTTTAAGTAATCTTTTTTCTGTATTACATTTTAAATTAATTACTTAAAGACTGTCATGTATATTGAATTATTTTTAGACCAATATAAATTATGTGGAATTTTAAGTTTTTGTGCGCAGAATTTTACATTTTTTTATGCACAATTCCCCCAGGAGTAATCTCTAAGCTGCCTTTGATCCCTCAACTAGGACGTGGTCTCAGATGTTTCACCTCTGCTCATCAGAATTATGGGGCCAGATTGCTCTGTTAGGTTGAGTTTTTGTAACAATCATGTTAGCAAATCTACGGGGGGGTTTCTCCATTCTTCACAGTCTATGGCCAACACCCTGTTTGTCTACCTAATTGCACTCTGGCTACTGAAATTCCTGCAGCCAACGACTTGGTGCAACACTTCCAGAAAACCTGGGTATAGGTGTGCAATAATTTGGAGGGAACCATGATTTAGCAACACTTCCAGAAAACCTGGGTATAGGTGTGCAATAATTTGGAGGGAACCATGATTTAGCAGAAGAAATTCATTGACCGTTATCATAGATATAAATCCCAGTTTCTGGTCAGTGATAAGGTACAGTTGTTTACAAAGAATCTAAACTTGAGTCTCCTTGTGCAAAGCTCTGCTTCAAGTACATAGGTGGGAGGGGTGTAGGGCCGTATCCATTACTGAGAAATTCAATCCAGTAACCAGGAGTCTTCAGCTTCCCAACTCTCTTAAGATAGCATCATTATTTTACATCTCCTTGTTAAAGCCTGCAATGCTAGAGTCATCAAAAGGCAAGGAATGCCATCGGATCTGGTTCTGGCTGATGGCAAGCCTGAATTAAAGACTGAGGGGCAGGTGGCTATCATAAGTGGAAGACATTTTACCATCAGCTTCCTGGATTTGCTTCTCCAGACATTAGCCATGGATTACTGGGGCAACCCAGATGATTGATGTCATAGTGCTGCTCCTTTATTGTATAACAGTGTTACCTTTGATGTTTACTTGGAAACCAATTATTTACGATTCAGGAAAAGTTGAAATGTTGGTTTATTGAGCAGATATTTGGTGGATAGGGAATGATTAGGACCTAGAGCAGCATAATTGCAACTGTTTCCTTGATATTTAAGAGAAATTCAATAAAGACAAAATTAAACTCTGGAATTCACTGCCAGAGGATGTGTTGAAAGCAGTTAGTGTAGCTGGGTTTAAAAAGGGTTTGGACAAGTTTCTGGAAGGAAAGTCCATAAACCATTATTAAGGTAGACTTTGGGAAATCTACTGCTTAACCCTGGGATAATGAGAATGGAATCTATCGACCTTGTGGGATCCTGGCTTGAGCACCATTGGATACATGATACTGGGCTTGATGGACCTTTGGTCTGAACCAGTATTATAAATATTATGTTCTTATTTAGTGTTTTTATATTTGAATTACATATGTTTATTAAATTTGTAATTTGCCTTGAGGTATAGGATACAAGGAAAGGTAAGTCATCAAGCTGAAATAAATAAAAATAAAATAAATACTTGTGCAAAAGACCTCTTGAACTTCATTTTTTGAGAAAGGGAATGCTTCTGTTGTAATTCCCCCTGGAACATGCAAGGTGTGGAAGACAGATCAGAAGTGAAAGTGGTGGGGGTCTTGACAGTAGTAGGGTAGTCTTTGATGATATCCAATCTCCTGTACTCTCTCTTCATAGACTAATCTCCCAAGTATGGTATATCCAAAAAGCTTTTCCTGCACATCTTCCCTACAGCCCAATGTCTGCAGCTATTCTTACTCTGTGGGTGTCAGTGGCTATTTATAATCCTCTGCTCTGAAATGACTGCTCCCAACAAATAAAAAACACAATCATAATGAGACACATTGATATACAGAACAAAAAAAAAATCATAAAACCTAACCCCAATGCCTGAGACCAGAACTAAATTACAGAGCTATCCATATGCACATCGAGGAGCACCCTGCAGCGCTTCTCACCCCACAACCATGAGAAGAGAAATGAAAGAAACAGCTTAATTTTCATCAGGAACAGGGAAGAAGCAGAGATGTGAGTGCTGCAATCATGAGACCTGCCCCCTCATGATGTCATTACCATCGGACCATTAAGCCCGCCTCAACACCAGGCATCACGCGCCGAAGGGGCGTGACAAAGGGGCACTCCCCCTTTGTGCACTCCTTCGTGCAACCCTTTGTGTCACCTTTTCATTTTTTAACTTTTATGTTTCTTTCTCTTTTGTTTACCTTTCTCCATGTTTTTCTTAGTTATCCCTTGTTTTTGTTTTTTTATTTTCTCTTTATTACATTTTTCATTTTGTTTACAAAGTAAACGAACTTTGCATCTGAAATACAATAACTGACATATTGCTTAATATTTTACAATTCAACAAATGAAATATTACATAAAAGAAACCACACCATATTTAAGCATATATCATTCAGCTAAATCATCATGGAGGTAATACTTGCGAGAGCCTTTGTGTAAAGTTATAATTTGGGGAATTAATAAGGAATTTAATAAATCTTATGTCAACAAATTGGGCAATATGAGGGAGGGCATATATTATTTAATTACCTCTATTCACATTTTCAATTGTCAGAGCTTGTCTCTTAGCACTCAGGAATTCTTTTAAATGATTCATTTCAAAGAAAATATATATTGTCCCTTGAAGATTTAACACACACTTACAAGGATATTTTATCATTGAAGCAGTTGTTATCCCTTTTTAACAATTTCTTTGCTATTAATGTTCAATGTATTAGACAAAGGAAACATTTTTCCTGCATCTTCTGTTTTAATGTAAACCGGTATGATTTGTATATTATACAAGAATGTCGGTATATAAAATTTATTTTTTTATTTTTTTTATTTAAACAAATTTATATACCGTTTTCCAGTAAAATTTACTGATCAAAGCTGTTTACAATAATAAATAACCTTGAAGTTAAATGGTTAAAATAAATTGTAATAAAATAAAACTTAAAGAAATAAATAGGTATGAATAAAAATACAGCATGTTACAAGATCAATAAAAATAATAGTGACTGAAACAGAGAGTGGCCATTTTCCATTAAAAATTAAAAGCAGGAATAAGTAAAAGTAATACTATATCAATCAAACATAATTAGTCTTATTTATTTCAACTAAGATATTTCTAAATCTTTAAAAGCTTCCTGAAAGAGATAGGTTTTTAAAGCCTTCTTGAAGTCCTTCCGACTGCTTATTAATCTAAGTGGGTCTGGCAATGCATTCCACAATATAGGGCCAGCAACCGAGAAAGCTGTATTCCTAGTCATACTCAATGCCGCATTCTTCACTGAGGGGATTTCCAATAGGTTTTTCCCTGTAGATCTTAATTCTCACTGTGGTTTGTAGATATGTAGTGTAAAACACATCCAAGTGGAATCAGTGTTATTCAACAGAGAATGAATTAGCATTATAATTTTATAACGAATTCTATGTTTGACAGGGAGCCAATGTAATTTATACAAGATTGGTGAAATGTGTTGTTTTAGTGGAGTACCGGTAAGAAGTCTAGCTGCTGAGTTCAATATCAGTTGTAAAGGCTTAATAGTAGAGTCAGGTAGTCCCAAGTATAGGCCGTTACAATAGTCTAGACCAGACAGAATCAGTGTTTGAAGCACAGAACGGTAGTCATGAGAAAATAGGAGGGGACATAATCGTTTGAGAACATGTAATTTAAAGAATGAGGTTTTTACCACTTTCGAAATGTGCTGTTTTAAGGATAAGTTAGTATTAAAAATAAATAAATAAATAAACATGCCAAATGGAAGAAAAATGTATTGTCCTTTTTTCAAAATGACAAATTCAGCCTCAAGATACAAATCCATGGGAATGAGTACTAGAGAATTGGGCCATTCCCTGAAAAGGTCCAAGCTCTGGAGTCCAGCAAACACACTTGGCAGATTGAGAGCTATCACAGACATGATAGGGGCTCTCACTGCTATGTCAATTCCAGCACAGGTGAAACAAACCAGATGCATCTCACTCTCTTCCTCCCCCCCCCCCCCCCCCCCCACCCCAGTCAAAAGGGAGTAAAAGTCTTCTAGCTTCTATTGATAGAGAAACTGGTTTACACTTCCTTTTAAAGTATATGCCACTAGTTGATCATGTAGATTTCAAATTCGAGAAAAGTAGTCCTCTTCAGCCCACTTTTAGATGTATTATAGCCAAAAATGACAGGCTCATCAAATAGCTGAAGGATAGAAAGAACAGGACATTCAGGCACCACATATACAGATGGCACAAGTTTTATGGTCAAATGGCTTGGAACTGAGGATGAAATAAACTGGAAAAACCACTTGCATTGAAGCGACCAACTCCACCTTTGACCTGATAATTTTGTTTTCCTTAGTGTAGACAGATGGACTCAGGACCAATGGGTATAGTGTACTCGTGCTAGCAGTTGGAGACGGATCAGATTTCAATCTGACGTCAGCACCTAGTACATATAGCCCTGCAGGAAGTGCAGATTCTCAGTATTCTTCCTTGCAAAGCATTATGGATATATGTGTGACTGACCAATTGATTAACTTAATGTGTTTATTCTGATTTAATTGAATTGGTTGATCGACTATAGCTGGAGACCGCCAGTGTCCTCAACCGGAAGGCGTCGAAACCCAGCAGGGTGGATGCCCTATGATGAGTAAAAGCATGACTTACCTTGATAGGATGAACGACCATGTGTAATGGCAGCCGAGGGTGAGCTGCTGAGTCCATCTGTCTACACTAAGGAAAACGAAATTATCAGGTAAGTAATTTCTCCATTTCCTAGTGTGTAGCAGATGGACTCAGGACCAATGGGATGTATAAAAGCTACTCCCGAACTGAGTGGGAGGCTGCCCGTGGTCCAATAAGGATTGCCCTTGCAAATGCTGTGTCCTCCCGAGCCTGAACATCCAGACGGTAGAATCTGGAGAAGGTATGGATGGAGGACCACGTTGCCGCCCTGCAGATCTCGGCAGGTGACAGCATTCTGGTTTCTGCCCAGGAGACCGCCTGGGCTCTGGTGGAATGGGCCTTGATCTGTAGAGGTGGTGGTTTTCCTGCTTCTACGTAGGCCGCCTTGATGACTTCTTTGATCCAGCGGGCGATGGTTGCCCGTGAGGCCGCTTCCCCTTGCTTCTTCCCGCTGTGCAGGACGAACAGATGGTCCGTCTTTCGTACCGTTTCTGACATTTCCAGGTATCTGGATAGTAGTCTGCAGATGTCGAGATGGCGTAGCGACCGGCTTTCTTCCGACTTCTTCACACCTTCCGTGGTTGGTAATGAAATGGTTTGGTTGAGGTGGAAGTGTGAGACCACTTTGGGTAGGAAGGATGGGACCGTGCGTAGATGGATGGTCCCTGGGGTGATTCTGAGGAATGGATCACGGCAGGACAGTGCTCATAGCTCTGAAATGCGGCAGGCCGAGCATACGGCCAGTAAGAACACCATTTTTAGGGTTAGTAGACGGAGAGACAGGCCTCGGAGGGGTCTGAAGGTGGGTCCCGCTAGAAATTCCAGAACGAGGTTGAGGTTCCACAGGGGCACTGGCCACTTTAGTGGTGGGCGAATGTGTTTGACCCCTTTCAGGAATCTTGATATGTCCGGGTGCGCGGCAATGCTGTCGCCCTTGTTCCTGGGGCCGTAGCATGACAGCGCTGCCACCTGTACCTTGATTG
Source organism: Rhinatrema bivittatum (assembly GCF_901001135.1). Lineage (NCBI taxonomy): Eukaryota > Metazoa > Chordata > Amphibia > Gymnophiona > Rhinatrematidae > Rhinatrema > Rhinatrema bivittatum. The sequence continues at coordinate 177,600,908 of NC_042616.1, forward strand.
AGTTGAGGGACAGGCCCTTCTGGAGTCCATTCTGTAGGAATTCTAAGATTATTGGGACTCTAGAGGCGTGTGGTTCGATGTTGTGATCTTCGCACCAGGCATCAAAAACTCTCCAGATCCTTATATATGTTAGCGATGTGGAGAACTTGCGTGCTCGGAGGAGGGTATCTATTACTGCCCCGGAGTATCCCCTCTTCCTCAGTCGGGCCCTCTCAATGGCCAGACCATAAGAGAGAATTGAGCTGGATCCTCGTGAAGGATGGGACCTTGTTGTAGTAGGTCCCTGTGTGGGGGCAGGTGCAGAGGGTCCCCTGCCAGTAGTCTTCTCATGTCTGCGTACCTGGGCCACCAGAAGAACTAGACCTCTGTGTCGCGAGTCATGTGAATGATTGTGCCCAGCAGGGGCCATGGGGGAAAGGCGTATAGGGTCCCCGGTGGCCAGGTCTGTACCAGGGCGTCGATCCCTTGTGACTGAAAATCTCGCCTGTGACTGAAGTATCTGGGTACTTGGGCGTTGGATCTGTTTGCCAGAAAATCCATGTCTGGGGTTCCCCACCGATCCATTATCATCTTGAAGGCTGTGGTTGACAGCTTCCATTCTCCCAGGTTTAGGCTTTCTCTGCTGAGGAAGTCTGCCGTGGTGTTGTCCTTCCCAGCGATGTGGACGGCAGAGATGTCCTGGAGATTTGCTTCCGCCCAGGTCATCAGGGGGGCTATTTCTAAGGATACCTATTGGCTTCTGGTTCCGCCCTGCCTGTTGATGTAGGCCACCGTGGTGGCGTTGTCCGACATCACTCTGACCACTTTGTTTCGAAGTCTGTGGGCAAGCCGCAGGCAGGCTAGTCGGACTGCCCGTGCCTCTAATCGGTTTATGTTCCACCCCGACTCGACTTCATTCCACCGCCCTTGGGCGGTTAGCTCTTCGCAGTGTGCTCCCCATCCGCGTAGGCCGGCATCTGTGGTGAGCAGGGTCCAGGTCGGGGAGGATATTCTTGATCCCCGGTTCATGTGGTTGGACTGCAGCCACCATCTTAGCTGGATCCGAACTCTGGTCGGTAGAGGAAGATGCACGGTGTAGTTCTGGGATCGTGGACTCCACCGTGATAGGAGAGAGCGCTGCAAGGGTCTCATATGGGCTCGCGCCCATGGTACCACTACCAGTGTGGATGCCATTAGACCGAGGACTTGGCAGGGAGATTCCACGAACTTGTCCGGAGGGGTTCGGAGGAAATCCAGGTAGTACCCTTCTCTGATGATGGCTAGGACCCACTTGTCCGAAGTTATCTCGACCCATCTGCGGTAGAATAGGGATAGTCTGCCCCCTATGGCTTCTTGCCTTGGATGGGTCGGCTGAATCTCATTGTGGGGTGCGGCTGGGGCCTGGGCCCGAGCTGGTTAACCTCTTGCTGTGTTTGTTCCGAAAGGACTGGTTCCTGCCCGTAGGGCGGGGTGCTTGGAAGTTGTTCCTGTAAGGGTTGAAGCGCTGAGAGCTTCTGCCTCTGGAAGGCCTGGGGAAGGAACGCTGATTTCTCTTCGTCTTGTCCTCTGGTAGGCGAGGAACTGGAGAGTCGCCCCATTTGTTAGCCAGCTTCTCTAGTTCGCTGCCGAACAGGAGGGATCCCCTGAAGGGCAGTCTTGTGAGGCGTGTCTTGGAGGAGATGTCGGCAGACCAATTTCGTAGCCAGAGTTGTCTCCTGGCTGCCACTGTGGATGACACTCCTCTGGCTGCTGTGCGTACTAGGTCGGAGGCAGCGTCAGTGAGGAACGAAAGTGCCGGTTCCATGTCTTCCCCCGGGGTGTTGCTCCTGGCTTGGGATAAACAGGAGCGTGTCACCACGGTACAGCAGGACGCAATTTGTAGGGACATGGCCGTTACCTCAAAGGCCTGTTTCAGTGTGGCTGCCAGGCGTCGGTCGTGTGCATCCTTGAGGGCCGCTTAGTGACCACGCAAACCATGGCGTCCGCCTTGGGGCACGCCAGAAGCTCCTTGGTTGCTGGGTCCAGGGGGTACATGGCCGATAAGGCTCGACCCCCTTTGAATGAGGATTCCGGCGTATTCCACTCCAGGTCAATTAGCTATTGTGCCGCCTGTAAGAGGGGAAAATGGTGGGACGTCTGTCGAAGGCCCTCCAGCAGGGGGTTCATTCTAGGTTCCCCTGGGGTGCTTTGGCCCGGGATGGCGAGCTCCGACAAGCATTGAGATACCAGGTCCGGAAGCTCATCCTTTGAGAAGAAGCGTCTCATGGTTCGATGCGGCTCCGTCCCCGAGGGGAGTTCTCCCTCCTCGAGGGGCTCAACTTCTTCCTCGGAGAAATCAGTGTCCCCATAGGTGGGGCTTCTGGGTGGTGGGAGCCTGTGCCTAGGCCTCGAGGGTCCTGGGCATGAGGGTCTTCTGGAGCATATGGATAGCCGGCCCAGAGTTCAGTCTGCATCTTGACAAAGGCATGAATCCCTTTAAATAACTCCACCCAGGAGATCGATGCCGGGTCCAAGTTGAGGGGTGCCGGTTCCCTGGGGGTTCCCCGTCTGAGGGATGGAATCACTAGGGCCAGCTAGCTCCGGGGTGCCTCCCGAGGAGCTAGTACTGGGACCCAGGTGAGGCTGGCCCTGGCCTGGGTCTCCCAGGGCCTCCTCACAGTGTGCGCATAGGGCGTCCACTTCCTCGCTCTGTGCGGCTCTGAGGTGGCATGCAGGGCAGAGGCCTTGGGCTTTTATGCCTATTATTGGAGGTGCCGCTTCTGTGGACGCGTAAGCTCTTATGCGCTCCATTGCGTCTGGTATATGCGCGCCTGTTTTGCTCTGCGGCGTAGGTATGTGCCTTGCAGTGTGCGCCTAAGGAGGTGCGCCCAAAAATTATGTGCGCCTATAATGCGTGCCCAACTATCGGCGCCTACAATATGCGCCCAATTACTGGGCGCCTAGCTTAAAACAAGCACCTAGCTTAATTTATGCGCTCGATCGGGCAGCGGGCGGCAAAGAAAGACAAGATGGCGACGGCGAGCGTATGGGCAATATGGTGACCTCCTTAGAGGGTCTCCACGTGGGCAGACCCTGCTCCTCCTCGATCTTCGGAGACCGTTTGAAAAGGAAAATGTACACCTTACCTTGTCTTCGGCGCTTCCCGGTTTCGACCCGGGCGGTCTCCGGCTGCGGGGGGAGAAGGTAAGTACCTTCACCGCCGCGCTCGAGGGGATGCACCCGCTGCCTTTCAGCCGCGCCCGAACTCCTCTCGCTCGGGGGCTAAGTCCTCGCCGCGATTCGGCTCCGGACCGAGGCTGCCTCTGTGCCGCGCCCGAGGCCTTCTCGCTCGGGGGCTAGGTCCCTGCTGCGATTCAGCCACCAGACAGAGGCTCTCACCTCCGAGGGACCACGGAAATCACCTTGGGAAACTCAACTGGGGGAGGGACCCAAGGGTATCACCGCAGGAGTGCGGGGCTCGTCTTCAGGATGATTTGTTCTTTAATTTTGTTGTAACGCTCGGTGAGCGTGAAGATAGCTCCTAACTGCTTTGGAGACGGAAAAATATTGAGAATCTGCACTTCCTGCAGGGGTATATGTACTAGGTGCTGACGTCAGATTGAAATCTGATCCGCTCCAACTGCTAGCACGAGTACACTATACCCATTGGTCCTGAGTCCATCTGCTACACGCTAGGAAATCCATAATTCTAATGGTTCCTACAGATGGGTGTCAACTTATACCCAGGTGGACAAAGCTGATTTACCAAAAGATCAGCATCTGTTAGCCATTTGTTTGTTTAATATAGCGAGATCAATATTCAAACTTGGCCATTTAAGTAACTTAGCCAGATTTAACTTATTCGGCTAAGTTAGAAAGTATATTCAGCGGCATGGCTAAGCCACTAAATATATGCTAAGCTAACTCACTCCACTCCAGTCTGCCCATTAGACACCCACAAATTATGTGGTTAACGTTTTAGCCATATATGGGATTTATACGGCTAAGCGGCAGCTGCTGAACATAGGCGCATATTCAACGGCAGCTACTTAGTCACATAACTCTCGCTTATGCGGCTAAATTGTCCTGAACATGTTTTGAATATTGACATCAGAAAGTCCAATGATCTATCTTTAAGTAGATAAAAATCACAAGAGCTTCTTATGTACTGATCTGGAACTGATCAACATAATTGAAAACCTATCTACTAACCTTGAGGAAGTATTCCTCGTTATAATGGGAACAATAAATGATGGGGGGTTTTTAAATTTCCACCAACAATGGGGTGGTTATTCCCTGCATCTGCCATGCCTAGTAAAAACTGGGATCCTTCTGTGCTTAGATGTTTAGCGTTTCCCCTCTTTGACTTGCAAGTTAAGCCATTCGTGCCTTTGTGAGTGGGAAAAGGTCATCTCTACTTTGGAGCCTATCTTTGGACTAAGGACAGGAAGCAGCTGAGGACTGCTTTGATGTGGCCTGGCCACCAGCATGACTACGGTTGGGTCCGTGGGCATTTTCCTTGATCTTCAAAAGTCAGCTTTCAGTTTGATTTAGCAGGTAGAAGTGAAGCCTCTCCTGCAGGGCACAAAACACTCAGCAACATTGTGGCATAGAAGCTGCACAAATACCGGTACATAATGGAATTTGCCCAGACAGTTATAGCAGTCAATATGATGATCTATCAATAATATTTGTGAGCACTTCAGATACCTTCTTTAAAATTCTCCGTCATGGTGTGAAAAACAAAACCAAAAAGTGGAAGGAACTTTGAAACAAATATGAAAGAAAAAAGTGTGGTAACCTCTAAGACCAACCACAGATCAGTAGTCACAGCTGAATGGTAATATAAAACATATAAAGAAGTCAAAAGGCTTACCTAAGGAGTCTAAATGGATCAAAACAAAACCTATCTGGAAGAGATACTCAGCTGTGAATGGAAGGATAGAGAGCAAATATAAATGGCTTACAGAGCCAAAATGACAACAGGAGCAATACAGTGGGACAACATGAGATGACTGAAAGAAGAAACCTTAGGAAGAGCAGGTCTGGTGGCATGCTATTCCTAGAAAGTTCTGGAGGAATCCTTCAAAACTGGCACAAGATAAGAGTTATTTCATCAATTTGTGGCTTACTGTAACTGCTTGCCATAAGATAATAAATGACCTTCCTTTGTATTATCCTAAGCAACTGAACAGTTTTCCACATCATACAGAAAAACGAATTTCATACATTTTTTTTAGTCTTTAGCTACACATCAAAATGTGCTTCCTTCAATCAACTGGAAATAGAAATTCATTTTCTAATTATGGTTACAACTATTTCCAAAAATATACACTGCTTAGAAATAAGTCATTAAATTAGCTTGTCATACATGAAGAAATTGCCTGGAGCAAATAACATTTATAAGGGGGAAGAACTAGAGAAAGATTTAAAAATATTTACTGGGATAAAATGGAAACCCCAAACTATTTATTCCATGCATTAGAAAATTTGGAAAGAAGGCCAATTGACTATCAGCATGGTTAAAAGATGAAGTGAGATGAGCCAGAAGAACTTCTTTCCAGTTCAAATCTCTTTATTTAGTTTACAAGTAAAAAATTATATAACCATTCTAACCATAACAAACAACATAAAGGGAGAGGTAAGAACAATCTTACATTTCAATATAATGTGTACAGCAAATAAAGAAAAAAAAATAGAAGTCATCATAGAGCACAGAATAAAAGTCCCACTCCACCAAAGATCAAAAATCCAATATATTTCGTCTAAAGGTGTCTAACCTTTAGACGAAATATATTTACCATCTTGAATGAAAAAACATCGAAAGAATTCAAAATCCCATTCGACTTAAAAATGACAAATCAGTAGAGTTAACTGATAAAGCTAGAAACCTAGGAGTAATAATAGACACTGAACTGAGCCTTAAGCAACACACATCAATAAAAGCAAGAGAAGGCTACGCCAAACTAATGGTCCTTAGAAGACTAAAACCCCTATTAAATCAGGAACACTTTCGTACAGTACTACAAGCACTAATATTTGCCAGCACGGACTACTGTAACACACTTTTCTTAGGATTACCATACACCACTATCAGACCACTGCAAATACTACAGAACTCGGCTGCCAGAATACTTACTGGTAAAGGCAGAAGAGATCATATCACCCAAACACTTGCAGATCTACACTGGCTCCCAATAAAACAGAGAGTTCAATTTAAAACACTATGCACAGTTCATAAGCTAATTAATGACGAAAATTCTGACTGGCTAAACACCGCATTACGATTACATGTCCCTCAAAGAAATCTCAGATCAGCCAATAAAGCTCTGCTAACCATACCCTCAGTCAAAACAGCAAAGTTAACCCAAGTTAGAGAGAGAGCACTATCTTTGGCAGGACCATTATTATGGAACACATTACCACTGGAATTAAGACTAATGAAGGACTTAAAACTCTTTAAAAAAGGCTTAAAAACATGGCTCTTCAAAAAAGCATTTCACAGTGAGGTAGCGGAATAACACCACATACACAAAACAGGAAGTCACCAAGAAAAAGCAAAATTGCTTATTTTTTATTATTTTCTCACAATTAAGTATTAAATTAGAAAGACAGATAATCATAAATGGTAACCACACCCATTCCCCATTTAGAGTATATTATTGAACCATGTAACGTATAATAATGGCACCCTATGGATAATCGAGAAACCACATATTTATGCCTAACTGTAAACCGTTGTGATGGTGCACTACTAAACGACGGTATAGAAAAGTTTTAAATAAATAAATAAATAAATAAATAAATAACCTGAAAGAATAAGATATCGATCCACTGGGCACCACATTGCTACCCAGTTATCTAGTCTATTATATTTAATAGCTGCTATTTTCTCATATTTGTAAAACAAACATACAGTGCCACCAAAAATGTTCATTAAGATGTGTTATTCTTCCAACTGGGAGTACCATTTTTATAGCAATAGAAAGCAGAGTTGCTTATCTGTAACAGGTTTTCTCTGAGGACAGCAGGTTGTTAGTCCTCCCACATGGGTGACATCAGATGGAGCCAGATGTGAAAAACGTATGTCAAAGTTTCTAGAAACTTTGATGGCACACTTAACATGCCAAGCATTCCCTTTACCACGCGTCCACGTAGGGGTCCCTCTTCAGTCTTGTAACATTGAATTACGATAAAATTAAAAAAATAGGAGAAACCCAACTCCGCAGGGTTGCGGGTGGGTTTTGTTGGACTAACATCCTGCTGTCCTCGGAGAACACCTGTTACAGGTAAGCATCTCTGCTTTCTCCGAGGACAAGCAGGATGGCAGTCCTCACACATGGGTGAATCCCTAGCTCAGGCTGTTCCCCAACTCAAAAAGGGGACCAACAAACACCTAACCAGGTGCCAACGGGCACACCACCAACAGTGATGTTGGTTACAGAAGGGGAGACTCTCTGAACCCAAACAATGGGCCCTAGGTTGGGAGAGTTGGGTTCCACACCTCAAACAGGTTCTGGAGGACAGACTGCTGAACCTACTGTTGTATCGGCCATCCCTATCCAGACAGTAGTGTGATATGAATGTGTAGAGAGAACTTCACATTGTAGTCTTGCAGATCACCTCCATGGGAACTGCTTGCAAGTGGACCACAGACGCTGCAATGGCTGACAGAATGAGCTTTGACATGACCCCCAAGATGCAGTCCCACCTAGCATAACAGAAGGAGATGCAATTTGCTTGCCAACTGGATATTGTCTGCTTGGCAACGGCAATGCTCAACCTATTCCTATCAAAAGAAATAAAAAGGTGAGTGGGCAATCTATAGGCTTCTGTCCACTCCAGGTAGAAGGCTAAGGCTCGCTTGCAGTCCAAACTGTGCAGTGCTTGTTCACCTTGGTGCGAATGGGGCCTGGAAAAGAAAATTGGCAGGATGAATGACTGGTTAAGATGGAAAACCTTTACCACCTTAGGCAGGAACTTAGGATGTGTATGCAAGACCTCCCTGTCATGATGGAACTTAGTATAAGGTGGAAAAGTCACTAAGGACTGGAGCTCCCTGACCCTGCGTGCTAAAGTGACTGCCACCAAAAATTTTACCTTCAAGGTCACAGGTGCATAGCGGCTCAAAAGGAGCTTTCATCTGCTGAACCAATACAACATCGAGGTCCCAAGACACAGTGGGAGACCTTAGGGGAAGTTTCATATGAAGCAGGCCCTGTATAAAATGTACATCTATAGGCTGTACAGAGATGGGCGTACCTTCTGCACCATGGTGGTATGCACCAATTGCACTAAGATGAACTCTGATGGGGGTTGGTTTTTAAGCCAGCCTCCGATAGGTGTAGAAGGTAGTCAAGCAGTTTTTATGTGGGGCAGGAGAATAGATCTAGGGTCTTCTCCTCACCCACATGGAAAAACGTCTCCGTAGGACTTTCTAGTAGAAGGCTTTCTGGAAGCCACCAGGACCCGAGACACATAGTCAGAAAGATCAACAGGCTGCAGGATTAACCTCTCAACATCCAAACTGTAAGCGACAGGGCTTGGAGGTTGGGATGCTGCAGCCTGCCCTGATCTTGCGTTATGAGATCCAGGTAAGTCCTCAGACTGAACGGTTTCCAGATGGACAACTCCTGCAGGAGGGGAAACCCGGCCTGTCGCAGCTAGAGAGGGGCTATGAGGATCATAGTCCCTCTGTCCTCGTGAAACTTCAATGAGTCTTCACCACTAAAGGAATAAGAGGATACACTTACAGAACCCATGCCCCAATGGCAAAGGAGTCTAAGGCCGGATTGCTGTCTGACCTGGACAGGGAGCAGAACTGAGGCATCTTCTGGTTATAGAGAGATACAAACAGATCCATGGGGGTAGTAATTGGAATTGGGGTAGTAATTAGAATTGGACCCCCTGGTCCAGGCTGAGTCGAGTCTGAAGGCTCGACTCAGCCTGTCCACTATCACGTTCTCCATTCCGGCCAGGTACATGGCCCTGAGCACCATCCTGGATCCAGAGACCAGGACCAGATCTGGACCACGTCCAGACACAGAGGAACGATCCCATGCCTCCCTGCATGTTGACATACCACATGGCTACATGGCTGTTGGTCTGGATTAGGAAAATTTTGTTGGTGGACAGCTCATCTCTGAAAGCACATAGTGTGTAACTGATTGCCTGAAGCTCGAGGAAGTTGATTTGACAAGAACGTTCCTAAGCGGACCATAGTCCCTGGGTGCCAAGCCCATCTACACGAGTTCCCCACCCCAGGGTAGATGCATCTGTGGTTAGCACAATTTGAATAGGGAGACTCTGGAAGGAAATCCCCCATTCCAGATTGGAGAGTACCCACCACCAGGACAATCCTGGAAAGAAAGGGTGACTTGAATGCAATTCTGGACGGGAGTGGCTTAGAGCCACTGCAACCTCAGGGTCCATTAGGCTCTGTGCATATGTAAGCGTGCCAAGGAAGTAACATGGGCGGTTACAGCCATGTGAGCCAACAGCCTCAACATATGCCAAGCTGATATCTACTGGCTCTGTTGCGTCTGTCGCAATGGTCGCTAGTGTGACAGCTTTCTGGCATGACAGAAAGGCCCTGGCTTGAGCTGTGTCTAGTAGGGCTCCGATGAAGTCCAATTGAGTTGATGGACTGAAATGCAACTTTGGGTAGTTGAGAACGAGCCCTAGTGTCTCCAGCACTCGGATGGTCAAGTGTATGGACTGGATGGCCCATTGCTTGAGAAGTGCTCTTGACTTCTTGTCCAGATACAGGAAAAATGCACTCACAGTCTGAGAAGGTGCACCACCACCACGGCTAGCCATTTCATGAAGACTTGTGGAGCAGATGTGAGCCCGAACAGCAAAACCCGGTCCTGGAGGGTCCACCATTCCGGGGATGGGCAACTGGCTTACATTCTCTATGGCCCAGTCAAACACCTGTCCCAGAGTTGACTGAGGAGCTGGCTGGGGCTTGGAAGCTTTCTGTTTCCTGGAACAGCCATGAGAACTCTGTTGGTGTGTATGGGATCGAGAAGGCAGAGGATAGTGCTTCCTTTGGAGCAAGAAAAACTTCCTGGGCCCCTGCCTCGATGGCCTCCTGGATGAAGATGGATCCGAAGTGCTGGTGGAGTGTTGCTGGAGGGTTTCATGATGGTCCCGGAGCTGGGCCACAGCATCCTTCACTCTATCTGTGAAGAGATTCTCTCCAGTGCACCACACATCAGTGAGTCATTCCTGTCTGAGATCTGAGGCCCTCAGCCATGCCAGTCTGTGGACGCCAATTCCCACTGCAGAGACCCTCAAAGCCGTTTCAAAATATTGTAGGTAGCACGGATCTCGTGTGTTCCACATTCCAAAGCCTTGTGCATCAGCTACCTGAGGATGCCTTGCTGCTGTTCAGGCAGCTGCTCAGCCACCTCCTGCACCTGCTTCCAGATGTGTCGCAATTATTGGCTCATGTAGAGTTGGGTAGGCAGCAATGCAGGCAATAAGCATGGCGTCTTGGAACACTTTCCTCCCAAGAGCATCCAATGCTTTGTGGTCCTTCCCCGGGAGTGCCAAAGATTGGGACCAAGAGGCTTGGCCCTCTTAAGGGTGCATTTGACCACCAAGGATTGGTGGGGCAGTTGATGCTTATCGAATCCAGCAGCCTTTTGGAGGAGGTAAACACAGTCCGCCTTCTTATTCATGGGAGGCACTGTGAGGGGGTGTTCCTAAATCTTCAGCAGCAACTCCATAAGGATCTTGTGTATTGGGACTGCCACAATCTCCTTAGGAGGCTCCATGAACTGAAGAACCTCAAGCGTTTTGTGTCTGGCGTCTTCTTCAGTCAAAAGTTGGATGGGATAGCCTCCGCCATGATCCTGATAAACCCTGCGAAGGTCAAGTCCACAGGTGGGGACTTTTTTTGCTCTTCTGGAGAAGGGTCTGATGGGAGACCATCCAAATCCTCGGAGGATTCTGTCTGATTAGCTCGCAGGGGTTATATCCTCACTGTATATCACAGGAGATGGGGCTCTAGGTGCTCGGCCGATGTCTAGAGGGGCAGGCACCGATGGAACTGGATGGGGAACTGCTGGCTTTGGTGAAGCTTCCCCCTCAGAGGAACCAGCGATGACCACTTTAATGGTAGAGGGAGGCCTCGGTGCTCTACCAGGCACAGAGACTGTCCCAGGAACAGTCGCCAGCTGGGTCAGTGAGGCACCGATGAGCACATTGAGCTTCTCCAGAAGCGGTACAAGCATAAGCGGTACGGGTTACAGTGCCATCGGTGTCATATGACCGAAGCCTTGCAGCGCCCACTCCACCATCAGCTGGACTCAATGCTCCAGCTCCTCCTCAAACACTGTCGATGCTACCAGAGACTGGGAAGAAGGAGGGGTGGCCAGATCTTCTTTGGGCCCACAAGGGGGATTGTCGACTGGCACCAGGACCGGTGGAGACCATCGCTGACCCCAGGCATCAATGGAGATTTAGCACTCCTCATCACGAGATCACTTTGAGAGCACTGCGGCAAAAGCCGGTGTGTCCCTGTGTCCAGCACCGTACATCAATGCTTCTTGGTTTTCCCCCAATGCTCATCATGGTCTTTCCCTGGTGCTGAGGTCGAGGATGATGAACCTGACGTCCTTATTTATTTATTTATTTAACACTTTTTTATACCGACCTTCATAGTGATAACCATATTGGATCGGTTTACAAAGAACAAGGGTTTAACAGAAGCAATAAATAAAAATAGTAATTAACAAGAGAGGTGAATAAGGCAAAGTTACATTTAACAAGGAATAAAAAACTTGGGAAGCTTAAAGCTGGAAAAAAGAAAGGCAGGAGGAATTATAGCATAATACAAAAGGAATTTGCTTTATCCTGTGATTGTCTTTCGTTCAAAAGGATAGTGGACCTCTATCCTCTATGTCCAGGAGAGATATAAGACTAGTGATTGTCCGGAGGGTCATCAAATGCTTGGTGAAAAAGCCACGTCTTGAGGTTTTTTCTGAACGTTATCAAACAAGGTTCTAATCGGAGGCTTGAAGGAATGTTGTTCCATATAGCTGGTCCTGCTATTGAAAAAGCTCGGTCTTTGGTTGAGGAAAGGCGTGAGGCTTTGTAGGGGGGAAATTCAACGTGCCTTTGTGAAATCTCTAATTGGTCTGTTGGAAGAGTGTAATTTGAAGGGGATTTCCAGGTCGAGTTGGAGTTGATGATGGATCGATTTGTGTATTAGGGTGAGTGATTTGTAGAGGAATCTAAAATTTACTGGTAACCAATGTAGTTTTCTAAGGATAGGTGAAATGTGATCTCCGCGGCTGGTGTTGGTTAGTAATCTCGCTGCCGCATTTTGTATCATCTGCAGTGATTTGGTGGTCGATTTGGGGACAAAGAGGAGATCAACAAAGGTCAGTCTCCGGCACCCCTATCCACCAGCAACCTTGACAGAAATGACGGTTCCGCCTTTGACATTGGTGTGGTGTCCATCAGTGCAGCTCTGAGGTCCTTCAATGCTAATGATGGCTTGGACTTCTTCGACACGAAGAGATTATCTATCTTTTCAAGTCGAAGACTACTTCCCTTCGGGGTCATCTGGATGCACAAGTGTCAAACCCGGATGTCATGGATGCCCCGGGGCAAAGGTTGCAAACCTC